>NC_064434.1:47093870-47728314 GCF_023343835.1 Lagopus muta | reverse complement strand
ATCTTGGCAAAAGGCTACAGCATTTCAGCCTGCTCTGATCTGCCCTCTGCGAACATACAGGGTGCACGTGAGTTGCAATCACCGCAGCCGTTACAAGGGGAGAGTGGCCTTGCTGTCACATCTTTCCATCTCAGGATTATTTTTGTTTTTTGCCTGACCAGAGTGGCAGTCAGCACGTACCTGCTGGGGTGGAAGATGGATTGGTGATGGGGAGGCTTGTGGGGACAGTGTCCCCTCTGCAGTGTGCAGGTCGTGTTTGTGAAAGTGCTGTAATAATGTTTGCAGCCTGCGGTTATGCTGCAGATTAATAGTAACAGCTGTGGGGTAACAGAAGATTAAAACTGTCTTAGCATATGAGAACATCGGTGAGAAAAGGCATCTGGTATGAAGTCTCCAAAGACTTACAGGACTGTATGTAAATAGTAAGTATGTTTCTATGGTGCTTTATCTTTCCCTCTGCTTGTGACTGCTGGGCTGTTCGCAGCATTTTTGTCTCTGGGTGGCATGAGGTTAATGATATTTTGAGAGAGGCAGTAATGTGAAGAAGCTGTGCAGGATCTACACAGACGTGAAGCATTTACATGACAAGTTTTGCTGGCCAGGTTTCAGATGGGGCAGAGTTTCACGCTTTGCAGAGCAAAAAGAAATGCGGTTACACTCTTCACTCATGCAGCTCTATTTCATCATGGATTAATTTGTTCTACCTTTTTTCCTACAGGGATTTGTTAGGGTAGGGAAAAGATTATGAAATATGGTACTGTAGTTGGAGGTTCAAAAATATTTAAAAATGCTTACTCTGGGCTGTAGCATTTGTCTCGAGCTATTGAATTCCTGCCCATAAAGTGAGGCACTGCTAAGATGTAATCAGTCAGAAGGAGAAAATTGCATAGTGTCTTCAAGGGATGAGTGGCAAATGGATGAATAATGTTAAAGCAAATGGGGCAGGGATGTTGTAATAGCTATATCTGGTAAGTAATAAGGTAATAAAAAATGAAAAACGACTTCTGTTCATGGATTAAGACAAATCATAATAAATGATCCCAGTCTCTGTGACCAAGCATGCAGCAGAAGCCAGCAAGGCTTTATATTTTCTCACACGGTTACACTAGCACTTGAGCTTGTATGTGGCCCGTTACAAGTTACAGGCATACTCTTTTTCTTGATCTTCAAATTCACTTCTTCCAAAATAAGTTTTTTAATTGACGTGCCCTCGTACAGAAAGACACTAACCAAAGGAGCTGAGTCTGAATACGAAGTTGTTCAGCGTTACATAGTCCATTTATGTGGGCTTTTTTTCTATGAATAGTAAAACTGAAAAGGGAAGCCTCAGATTTACCTATTTATATATTTTAGGACTTGCTGTGGAGTCATCTAAATGCATTCGGTTGCTCTTATTTATGAATTGTCATCTTAAGGCACTACAGAATTGAATCATCTTAAGGCACTACAGAATTGCAACTTGTTTGTACTGAGTTCCCACTCATTGTAATTCTTTATAGCTGAAGAAATAGAGAAATGTTAAGAAGATAAGTTTTGAGCAAAGTTTTATACATGTATCCTATCTTTGATGCTCTCCTAATATTAAAAAAAAAAGAAAAGAAAAGAAAAGAAGGAAGTAGAATTAAAGGAGTACATGGAAAATACATAGAATCAAAGAAGAGCTGAGGTCAGAAAGGACCTCTGAGTCCATCTGGTCCAAACAGTGTTCAAGTAGGGACAACCAGAGCTGCTTCACAGGGTCATGTCCAGCCAGCTTCTGAAGATCTCCAGAGAGGCAAACTCCACAGCTTTGCTGGGCACGAATGAAAGCTGTTTGTAGATTGATCGAGCAAGTTGCTCTGTGTGTTTCTGGTAGGTACTGGTGACTCCACTCCAGTCACTTCATGAGGTACCCAGCTCTTCCCAGAGAGAACAGCAGAGCTGGCAGTCTGTGTCTCTCGTGTAACTTGGGCTGGGGTTGAGACGTCTCTTGTGTTTGCTATCTAGTCACATTAATTCAAACAGTAATAATTTAAATACAGTAATACAATGTATGATATAATTAAACAGTGATGGAAGAGTGGTGCTATTTCTGTTGTACACTAGCCAAATGATTGGTGTAAGAGGTTTAATTCTTTAGTATGTAGTGCAGGATTTTACTGTAGTGGTGGGAAACGTATATGAAGCAACTAACTTAAAAGGCCTGGAGCAGCATGGAAAGACAGACATCACAGGAAAGCCCTGCAGACTAACTTTTGTAATGACATCTGTCTAATTTTTCTGCTCCTTGCTTTGTAAATCTCTTTAAGCTATGTCAAAAGTCAGCCCTCAGAAAGAGAGAGGAGCCAGAGCACAGTCAAGTAAACTAAAGGTGTGAATTTTGTTTGTTTGGATTCTAATTTCTGTGTAATTCTTGCTACTTTTTCATTTCTGGGTGTAAGAAAAAATTACAACAGAAGCTGCTCTGCAGCCCCTACAAAACTGGTATTGAAGTACATATTTCTGAAAGATTAATTTATGATTCCCAGTTGAGTGCAGGCCAGTTGGGGGATGCTTAGGTGAAGGATGCATGGCAGCTCTAGTTTAAGAACTCCTGATGAGATTCCAGTTCTGGTGTTGAACTAGGCTTGTTGCAGTCCAGCTGCAGTGGAGAAAAAAATACACAAAAACAACCCACAGCTAAAGTAGATCCAGGATTATGAAATACTTAATCTGGTTCTGTTGTCTGTTTGTTACTGTTTCATTTGACAATGTGGAAGAGAGAAACTAAGTTGCATACATCGCTGTAGTATTCTCCAGTACTAGTCTCAAAATCATTTTTTTATTATGGTCTCTGTTCAATTCCATTTATCTTCAAATAAAATGTATTTATTACAGGCAAAAGCAGCAGATTAACAATTTACATCAGAAAATCAGAGAGAATGAATTACGAGCTCAACATGCAAGACTGAGCCATCTTGTGAACTGCGAAGAACCATACATGACTAATTTGCAGGTAGGATGGATATTTTTGTTTTAGAGAATCTTTCAATTACGCAGTAACTGCCACTTGAAATGATGTTCACAGTTCACTGTAGGATAAAATGCTGAGTTTTTATAGTTATTAAAGGTTGTGTCTTTGGATAACTGTGAATTGCACAGAGTGGAAAATCCTGAAAATGTTATTTACTTCAGATTTGTGGAAATTTAAGTTGTATTAATACTGTGTACATGCTTATTTTGAAATCTGAGGAAAGTGGGGTAAGAATCCTCATTCATATTGCAGCAATGTGCAAAAATGATGGTTTTTAACAGCAAGTGTGTAACACAGCTATATAAGGAGATATTAGAAGATAAAATATTTGAAAACACTGATGAAAGATTTGTGGAGTTGGACAAGGAGGTGCTACCCAAAGCAGTAATTACAGAGATAGTATTGATACAATCCATCCCAACACCTCCACGTGTCGAAATGGTTGTGCTGGAGGAAAATGTTAAAGGCAGAAATGCAGAGAAATAGCTTTGCCATCCTCTTTTATTACTTGATCATTTTTGTCACAGGCTGCACCAGGATCTCAGCTAATATACTTCAGCCTGATGTTAATTATGTTCTTGGAATAGCACAGCTTTGTGTAAGGTGTGTGTTTTGTGTAAGATGGGAGGAAAGTTGAGGTAGAAATTCAGTATGAAGGTGGATAGAAATGATCTCTGAATGTGAATTTCGGTGCTTTCAGAAGTTTCTTAATAAAATACCCTAAAACTCTGTCTAGGTTAAGAATATGAAAGAAAAAAAAAATCATGGAAACTGAAATGTGAATGTATGTAACCTTAGTGTAGCAAATACACTTCAAATAAAGCAGCAGATGCTTTCATCTTTCATGCTTTAAAATACACAAGCAATTTATAATAGGTCTTAGGATTTCTGCTTGATTTGTTTGCTTTTCATAAGATTAACTTGCAAATGAAAATCTGCTCTAATGGAGATTTTAATCTCTTATAATGCTTTGCACAAGGAATGTTATTTTAAAAGCTCTCTGTATAATTTCTTTAAAGGTTCCAGTTTATATTATTAAAAGAATATGAAACTGAAAGCCTAATGGGATGCATCTCCTTTTTCATCCCACGGGCAGTGGATTTCCATTTTGTGCTTTCTCTCCGTGGGCAGTGGAAGTGGGAGAACAATGTTGAACTGCATGAGATAGAAAGGGAGGAGGGTTTTGGTGGACACAACAGAAGGCAGGAAGCCTGCCATCTGGTTGTAGCGATTATCTCAGACTGTCCCTGCACCCCGCATCTCAGTTGTGATAGCTCTGACGTTTCACTGCTGTCTAATGTTCTGCTTTAACAGAGCCTGTGAGGTTGGAGCATATCTTACTTTATAAAATGTCTGTGAATATATTACACTGTTTTTTCTCTGTAAGAGCTAATAGGGTAGTGTAGTGGACTTTTTTTTTTTGAAAATGCATTCCCTTTGAATTTTAAGGAGCTTTTTGTTTGTTTTGGAAGAAAAGTTGTACCTCTTCGGTTTATCTGAGGGGGAAATGTCACACAGTGTTCATTTTTATATGTTGTGAATGTAAGTGTCCGGCTTCCATTTTTTCATTTCTTTTTTTCTCTGCAGAAGATTCCTGAGATACATACCGTTCCCACACATTTTAATGTTTGAAAATCAAACTCCACCCTTCCTGAAAGTGAGGGGGAAAAAAAAAAAACAGCAGGACTGTTTTCTGCTGTGCTGTTAAAGTATGCAGTGGTATGTGTGTGTTCATTTATATGATTGTTCTCTTTCTTTTTGAAAGCAACCACAGTATGAGAGTGCATCACTGCAACCTCACGTTTCAGAAAGATCAGCACCCCACCTTGAGGAGCTTGAGAGAAAGATTGCAGTTGCTGAGAATAAGGAGTTACAACTCAGTGAATTTCTAAAGCAGATTTCAAACAAATCTAGCGAGGAGAAAAAGAAGATGGAAGAAAAAGTAAGTGTCTTTCATGTTCCAAATTTCCTTTTGACCTTGTTAATATGGCATGTATTGTACTTGTTAGGAAGCAACTCTGTGTGGAGACTACAGAGCTGTTTTCAAATTGAAGATAAACTTTGTGATAGTAGGCATTGAAAGTGGATAAATCTGAACTTGTAGTGAAGAAATGTCAATCGATCTGCATATTTCAGATCTGGTAATGGCAATTTTAACCATATATCAATTAAACTTATTTTGAAGAAAGTCTGCTCAGCTCTAAGCCTAAGAATTCGTTTAACTTGTATGTTTATTACAACAACTGAAGTATTTCCTAAAAACACAGGAGAAGCATGGAAATGAAAGCTCCTTTTTAACATGATGCATAGATGCAGGCCTCACACTCTGAGATGTGCTGAAGGTGTCTACTCAACAAAAAGCAATTCTCTTGCAACTTCCTTAGGAAGCATGAAGCAGCCTTCAATCTGAGACAAGAAGGAGGCTTAGCTAACTGTGTTCTTGGAACTCTCTTGATAAGAAGTTTCTTTGGAAACCAAAGCAATACCTAAGGTGGTTCTGAATGTCTCGACAGCCTGTCATTATTGCAGGCTGGAATGTGCCATTGATCAGTGATTTGTGATGTTCAGTGAGATGTTGGCAGTTACCTTCTCTTTAATCAGCAAAACCTTACTGCTGTACTTAGATTTATATTCATGCAGATTCAAGAGGCAGGAGCAATGTGGTACAGTGAAGGAACAGATAAATCCTGTTGTATGCCTTTCATTGACAGTAACATTCAGGAAGAGCAGAAACTGAATTCTTCTGCTTCGTCTTGTTTCTTTTAGTGTTTTTGGTGCCTGTGTTCCTGTGTAGTAACTGCTGCTGTGAATGGTGGCAGTTCTGAGCAGCTGTGCCCCAAAGTCTGTGTCAGCTGGATAGTTGGTTACCAAGAGCCTGATTCACTGTACAGATCTGATCCACCGCACAACACCCACCCATTCTGTGTGCTGAACAACAGGCTCTCAACAAGAAAAAGGACAGGAAAGGAGCGTGTGTTGTAGTAATACATTGAATGCCCTCCTGTTTGAGGGAAGACTGCAGAGGGAGGAAGACAATGTGTAGTGATCCTGCAGTAGGCTGGGTGCCAAGCCTGGGGACAGCCCTCTCTGCAGTTCCTCAACTGTGCCTGCACAGAGAACCCCAAAGCCCAGAAATCTCGGTGTCCCTGCTTGGTGGTACCAGACATTAAGGGACAAAAAAATAGAATTTATGTACTGAACAAAAGGATTATGGCTGGTAGCTGTTCTAGGGTTATTTATCAGGGAGTGCTTATGTTTTTGAAGAGGCTTTTCAATCCTAAGTCAGACTCGGCCAGCGACTGGGGAAATGATAGAAGCCTGAAGCAAATTAGCTATAAGATAAGCTTTGTAAGTGCATGTTTAAAAGGACACGTGCTATATGTATCTAATTCTCTAGCTACCTACTGTTGCAAATATTTTTGTCTTATGTTGACATTTTAAACATACAACAAATACAAAACAAATACAGTGTGCAGATTATATGTTTTTGACAGTAAGAGACAGGCTGTGATTGTTCCAGTGCAGATGGGAAGGAAAAAAACATAAGGAACTCTGCCATTTCCTTGTCCATCAATTGTCAGTGATGAAAGGTCTAGAAGAGTCTCCCTCATCACAAAAACAGGATGTAGTGGAACTGGAAGAGGTTCAGAGGAGGGCAACAAGGCAAATATCCAACGGAAGAATGTAGAAAACATAACTGCCTCAGGAGAAAAATAGTCAAAAGCAACTGGAGACTGGAAAAATGTGTTATCCATGTTCTTTCCTTACTGGTAGATATCTGCATATGGGCCCTGTTGGAAATTACACACTGAGCTACAAGACTTCTTCGTCTGAAGTGCTGTATCCCTTCTAATGTAGTGGATACACTGGATGCTTTCCTTTTGAGAAACAGCAGGGCCTGCAGAGGGACAAGGTGCCATTTTCTCATTACTGGCTTCATACCTCTCTTCCACATGCTGACATACCAAGCAAGGCAGTGTTTTTACTGCCTTGCAAATAATACTGGTACCTGAAGAGGAGGTTTGTTTTCTTCAGGCTCCACATGTGCTCAGTGTGTAATTGAGGTAACTGGAAGTGCTTCAGTGGGTGCTGAAATTTCAGCAGCCTGAAAAGGCTTCTCTTTTGTGGCTGGCCAGATACCTTGGCAGCTTGTGGCTTCCAAGATGAAGGAGTCTGTTAAGGTAGATACTACATCACTCTTCACAAGTGTTCTTATCACAAGTGCTTAGCTTCTTCCTTTTTTTTCTGCCAAGCACAAGTGTGCCTTGTGGCATCTGTAGATTTTGCAGCTCTCGCTATAGTTTTGAAGCATTTCATCTGTACGCTGTGCTGCTGAACCGAAAAACATTGAGTTCAGGTACATGCACCCTGCTATTTCCTCCTTCTCCCTCTTCTGGGATTAGTTGTGAAGACTCCAAGGCACCTCTGGTAGTTGGTACTAATGGTCAGCCCTTTGGTTTCTATGGCATGCTTTAGTATTTAATTGCCAGGTAGTGAGAGCCTGTCCCAACTAAGTCATATATGCATGCATGAGGGATGAAATAATAATAATAAAACAAAAACCAAAACACCAAACCAGCAAAGCTTTCTTGTCTTCTCAGTAGAATGGCAGGAGTGAGTGGAGGGGGTAAAGATAAAATGTTTTTTTCATCTCAGGAGAAGGTAGAAAAAGAGCTGTTGGGCTGATGCTGAGAATGTAAAGAGGACAGAAGGAATCCAAAGGCAAACACTGTAGCTATGAGAAAGGTAGAGGTTGTAGGTGAGAAAATATCTTAGTGTACATATGCAGGAAAACACAAAGATTCAGAAATCATGTAATCTTTGTCAGAAGTACTGCAGTATTCAGACTGTTAACTTCTCATCCTTATTGCTGTGTGAGAAACAAAGAAAAGGGATTTACATATTGGACAGTCGCATGCTCCTGGCAATTTGTCTTACTTGAATGTATTTTAGTTGCTGTCCTGGGACTTGGATTGTGGGGAGAGTATATGTTTCTACAGGGCATGCTGTGGCAGAAAGTGATGGCTGAATTGCAACTTCACCTCACTTGAGTATGCAGTGTAGTTTGATTTTTGTCTAATCTGAGAGATTGTAAATTATTTGGAAAGCTTTGCTCAGTTTTGAGGTCATAATGGAAAAAAAAAAAAAGTACTTAGCCTTTTTTGCAATCCTCAGTTTTCTGGTCTATTTTAGAAGGCTCTTTCTAGAAAAACCTTTCTAGATACTATCAATTTAAACTTTTCTGTTGCCCACAACTCTGAGCTCTGACATTTTCACACTCATTTCTCATTGAGGTGGATGTCCTTAGTACCAAATAAAAGTACATTTTGCATTTACTGTTCATGTTAAGTGCTTGTTGTCTTTGAGTTACTACACAGTTTTGAGTAATAACGATATTGTTTTCCATTAAATTGGACTCTGACTGGAAAATACTGTTGCTTTTTTTGCTTCCTTTCTCTCTCTCTTTTTTTTTTTTTTTTTCCCCAAAAGTACCAGCAGTATAAGCAAACTTAGTACAAGGTGCTTTAAGAAAGCAGCTGTTCTGTTCTGATGTCACCTGATGTAATTGACAGATGGCTTCACAGACCAGTTATTGGCTGCAGTTCTTCTTGGGTTAAGTTCTTAGATCTCGGTGTTTAAGTCATTTTCCTAGGTCAGAAGAAGGGAAGGGACTAAAATATCTCCTCATCATTTTTTGCACTGCATCGTACTTCCTACCAAAGTGGTTGATGTCCTGTGCCTGTCAGTGTTCAGGAGGCATTTGGACAGTGCTCTCAATAGTGTGCTTTAACTTTTGGTTTGTCTTGAAGTGTTCAGGCAGTTTAACTTGATCTTTGTATGTCGCTTCCAACTTAGCTATTTTAATTTTAATATGAACGTGCTCATTTGTGAAAAAAATACATCTATTTTATCTTTTAAATTGTACAGTTTGCTTTTTAGGCATAGGTGGAACAGCTGTGGTTGGAGGGTCTGGAAGTTTGAGCTGCTGGGATTTTTATTTTTATTTTTTTCTTTCAGTAATTAATGCTTTTTTGCAGTTGAGAATATAATTCCTGAAGAGCCTCTGGTCCCAAAGCAGGTTTATTTTCCACTGTAATCTTAAAACATTTATTCTTATTTTCTAGCTTAAAACTAGAGACCGCTATATTAACAGCCTGAAAAAGAAATGCCAGAAAGAGTCAGAGCAAAACAAAGAAAAGCAGAGACGAATTGAAACCTTAGAAAAATACCTGGCTGACCTACCAACACTGGATGATATAGAAGGTCAGACTAAACGGGTAAGATGAAAGGAGTTGGTTTTACTTTTTAAAAGCAAACATAAGCTCTGTAATATCTGTTGTCAAATGTTTTACTGTTTTCCAATACATTTTCCCCTATCTGTTGAGGAAGAGAAGTATTTCAGTGTTTTAGGAGACTAAAACTAGTAGCTATAAGGTATTGTCATACCTACATAACTGTGATGGGGCTAAGACTATACATAGAATAAGTGCCAAGCTGTGGCCTGCTGTGAGCTCTTCTAATATGGCCTTGTGTCTGACTAATGTAACCTGTGTTAGCTGCAAATTCTAGAGGAGAAGAACAAGCAACTTCAAGAAACTATGACTGAGTTGGAGAAGAAACTTGGAGAGGCTCGATCTCAGTGTAGGGAGAGAGAAATGCAACTGGTGTGTCAGAAGAAAAAAGAAAAAGAGCTGGTTACGACAGTGCAGAGGTATGAACAGCTGCCTAAACTGAGCCCTGGAGGTGTGCTTTACCAACTAATATCAATATATAATGTTTTGTTTTGTTTTCCACTTACACTCTATTGCAATATTAAGGACTTTGTGGCATAAGTTTATTACTCTACAGAATGGCTGTGTAGTGCAGTAGAAAATCCAACAAGAGTTGGTTTGTATCAAGTTGCAAGTAATACCACAGAGAAGTCTGTTTAGAAATTCCTTGCTCCCATTTCTGAAGATGTAGGACACCACCACAGTGGCATCACAGGCTGCTGCCAGGCAGAGGATAGAGTAAACATGTTCAGCAAAGGAGCACTGTATAGAAACTGTCAGCATTCCTTCTTTGTAACTGATCTTGTCACAAACTGCAGAAAAGCTCCCGTGGATATTAGCTGAAGGGTTTATCAGTTAAGGATCAAAGATTTAAATAAACTGTAGCTGTCTCTTATCTTTTCACTGAATCTGAGGGATACTTACAGAGAAATGTAGCTGTTGCTTGTCTGCTATCTTTGAACTTGTAGAACTGTGTTTGAAAAAAGCAACAAAGCCAACTACAGTAGGACGGGTTGCCCTGTGAAGAGTCCAGATGAAACTTGGAGATACAGTGGTACATTTTAGATCAGCAGAGATACAACATTTTGTTCAATAACAAACAAACAAATAAAAAAGGTAGGGAGAATCACTTCCAATATTTTATGTGGATGTCACTGCAGTTCAGCATCCCACCCTTACGTAAACATGCATGCCATAGCAGTCTGAAAGTGTTTCCATGATGAAAGGCAAGCTAGTGAGGACTTCTTGCCAGCCAAATTGTTGACACATTGTTTCCATCTTACCAACCAAAGGCCTTTTTTCTTTGTGCCCTCATAATCTAGAGGGGGATCATTTTTTTTTTTTCTGAAAGCCTACAAATAGCTGAAGTGACCCTTCGTTTCTAAATTAGGCAGCAAGATTAATACTAATAAAATCTGTGTTCTTTCTGAGTGAAGGTGAGCAGGCAAAAGCTGTATGATTCTGGGAGCTTGATTTTAGCTGCGGAAGGCCTGAATGTTATGCTTTGGTGTGGAAGCAGCTGGCAGAAATGGCTTCATGACTCCCTGGCAAGCCAGATAAAGAGGGTGTGCAAGGTGGGCTGCCAGTACTCAGTGCTGCCTCAGATTCTGGATTCTGCTTTGGGTCACACATGTTCCTGTGACAAAGTTGGATTTTTAAGGCTCCTGTAACTTGGAGAAGCTCAAAGACTGCTCTGACCAGTGTTGGTCGGCGGCACAGAGCAGCTGTGAACTTACACAAAGTTTTCCTTGGTTTTATCTGCCTTCTCCTTATGCCATACTGCTGGATCTGTGCCCTTCTGGAGATATACCGTGTCTGGTCCATAAAATCATTTTTACATAAGTTGGCTGTAGTCAGTACCACAGGTACTTCAGTCATTTAGGATTTCTGTATCATTTATCCACTGTTGGTTTGCTCATTCATTAGGCTGGATTCTGCTAGTGTTATGATTTTGCAGTTCTGTTTGGAAAATGGTGAAACTTCCTCTTTTTTTTGCCAGAACACAAAGCTTTTCTGCATTTTCTCAGTACAGTCATTTTTTTTTTTTTTTATATTGAATGGCAGCTTGCAGCAGAAAGTAGAAAAGTGCCTGGAAGATGGTATTCGCCTTCCTATGTTGGACACAAAGCAGCTTCAGAATGAGAATGAATGTCTCAAAGAAAAGAACGAGAAAGCCAGTAAGGTTAGTCTGCAAACTATATGTGGTATTTTTGACCTTGAATCCTGTATTTGCTTTTTGTTTGTTATTTTGTTTTTTACTTTAGGAACAATTATCTCTGTAACAAATTACACATTTATTGCTAAATCAGTTTTTTCTTCAATATCTGCTTCTCTTCAGTGGAATTGTTATGCATTTATTTCCAGTTGTGTGAGAGTTAAACTCTGTCTTTGTAATTTGGTTTTTCAAAGATATCATGTAAAATCTGTGGCTATACACCTCTAAGTCGATTTAAAGAAAAAAAAAAAAGCCACAGGCTTTAGAGTTTCGAGCCTATTAAATTACTCAATTTTATATTCTAGGTCATAGACAATCAACAGAAACAGATAGAGGGACTGATTTTAGATATCCAGGTAAGAAAGAGAGTTTATTCTATTTACTCTGCCCATGTTTACTTCATAAAGATGACATCCAAATAGGATGTAAAGACAGAAATACTAGAATTTAATCTTACAGACTGTGGTCGGCCCATGTTCTCTTTATAATGTATTTGTTACTGAAGTTTGTAGGGTTTAACACTCTTCAGATACTTATAAAGTGGTAAGCTGTTGCTATATAGCATTTTTATTCAGCTGGTCTAGTAGATGTCATATCAGAACTATGTATTTCAAGTTTGAGAACTGCATTTTGTGAAGCATCTCATCAAATGTTGGGACTCAAATGATAATCCAAAGTACAAAAAGTGACATTGAGCTTCACTGCTGAGATCCCTAGCAAAATGAGTGCCTTTTTATACCATGCAATTTCACAGAGTTAAAATGGATTTCTCTTCTGACATATTGCTCACTTAAGTGTTCTCTTGGTGGATCTTGGACACCCAGGATAGAGAAGGATTTTTCAAGACATTAGAGGTTACTAGAAGTCAGTTGCTGCTCTGTGGATCGGATTAACACATCAAGTGCTTGATCCTTGAAAGGTGCTTGGTGACCAGTGTTTGTTATGGAGAAAAGGAAACATTATACAGGATATAAGGAAGAAAGTACGACTAGCTCTAGAAGAAGCTGAACATTAAAAACAATAAGTAAACATCTGTTGTCGTTAAATATTGAAGCCAAATTCAATAAATTCTAGTTTCTGTGATCTTCCAGATTGGTATTTGTCTCTAGATTTCTTCTTCCCATACTCTGCAGCAAAAATTAAGTTACAGGCTTGACCCCTGAGGGTGAAGAGGGTATCTCTACTCAGGCTCAGTGTGCTTTAGGTTTGGGAGAAGAACAAAATGGTAGCTGAATGCCTTCTCCTTCTGAAGTGGAAGGGAGTTCGCTATGGAGATAGAATCCAAGTAACAAAAAGATACAAAACTGCTTGCATAGCACTTGATAGGAAAATGTGCTTTCTTACTTTCACTTCGCACACTGGAGCAGAGTTTTCTTATTTGTATCTGCTGAAAGTAAGTTGTGCAAGTAAACAGCAGGTTTGGTGTCTATTGACAGCAACATTTTTGATTAAGTGAACTAGAATATATTAAATATATCTGGAAAAAAGCAGTATGGAGTTGCAACATAAAGTATGTCTGTTAGCTGAGAAGCAGAATCAGGCATCTAAGCTCTCCTTGGTTTGAGGACAACAGAATCTATCAAATGGTTATGTTTGCACAGAGCAGCCTGCCGCATGTGGGAAATATGGCACAGGCAGATGTACTTTCATTATTCAAGAAACAAGGTCACAAACTGAACTCCATAACCTTCTCAAATTCTCCGTCCCTCTCCATAATTCAGTTTAGATTGTTTTGTTGAAATACGCACGTTATTTTTCACCATCCTAAATCCTTTTGTATTTCCTAAATTCTCTAATCTTTTTCTCACCACCACCTTTATCTTGAGACTTATGTTTTTATGTGCTTATTCTGAAGTGACTTTAGGGATCTGTGACTTGGAAATGCTGAGTAGCTGTAGCAGACTGTGAACAGAGGAGTGTTCTATTCTCTGGGACTTTCTCTTAACTTTCCCATTTTGAGATGATTTGTATAAGGCCAGAAAATAAGATTTGGAAGTGGTGTTAGCCCTCAAATTACTTGCAGACTACAGCAGTTTCTTTGTATCTTTGATCCTCAATCCTTTTCACATTTGTTCCATGGGAAGCATTGAAAATTAGTTTGTAAGAAATAGAAATCCCTTATTGGCAGAGAGATGTAATTCATCTTCAGTTGAAATCTTATTTTATTTCCCATCTTCTGCCACACTGTCAAGCTATGCTTGAGAATGTCTTTCAGTTTTTCAAGCTGAAAGAAAATATTCTGCTTCAGACAACAGTGAATCGAGCAGTACTAGCTTCTGTTTGCTCATAGTCATGATGGAGTGATTTTGATCTCTTCCTTATATGGTTTTGCTTGCTTGATTTTTGTTTATTTATTTATTTTCTCCTGACTGTGAGTGATTAAACTTCTGGTTGATCTTGACAAGATGTCATGCTGCATATATTGCACATCTTCCGAAGGACAAAAATGACAACTGAGAGTCTTGTTTGCTTTTTAAATAAAATATTCCTTGTTTACATGATTAATTTAGATATTGCAAAATTAGCATTTTTTGTACAAAACAGCTAGGAATCAACTTATATGGTGTCTGTGTTACCCAAACTATATCTGTCAATCTTGTAAGTCGTAATAAACCCAATCTATACCAGGGCTGGAAATAACGCCAAGTTGTAACCTCAGAAAGCAAAAGGGAAAAGTAAGGATGGGTTATAGAGGACTCTCAGAACTGTGAGTATTGGGAAGTCATAGCGCTATGGGATCTAGCAAGCTGATCAGCATTTGTGCTTTTCCTGAGCTTTAAGGTAAGGATAGCATAGAGTGATAGATGTTAGGTATGCCTCTCAGAAGTAACACTTACTTCCATTTAGTAGTTGCTGTTAGGTTGCACAGTTGGTAAGCTGTTGCTGACATGGACTTGAAACATGTAAATAAAACTTCTAGTGCATGTGTCATATTGGGCTTGGGGTGTCCCTGAATTTGCTCATGCAAGAGAAATGCAATAAAGACTGTTAAAAAGTGAAGATACTCAGAAAATGGAAAATCAGTGTTGGGTACCTGTCCTTATCTTGTTGGTCTGTTCTCCTTGTCTCTAAGCAACTTCTGCATGGCTGCTAACCGCACAAGAAGTCCTTCAGTCTGACTCAGTCTGGCCATTTTTCTCAGTAGACTGTTTTTAAAATAAAATGAAGGTGATTGTTCAAAACCTCTGCATGTTACACTCATCTTCAAGCACAACAAAGGAAAAGCATCAAGCAGAGCTACTTCCTGCCCTCTCTTGGCCCGCAGTGTTTCCTTTGACATGGAGCCATGATCCTTTTTCTTCCTCCCCTTCCTTTGTAGCATGAAGCTGTGCTTTCTAGCCACTGCTTATCTATAGGATGCACACTATTTCAGCACTTCCTTGCGAGGGGCATGGTGTGGGTGAACTGAGAGGCACATCAAGCATGTGGAAATGTTCTAAAAACAAGTAGCATTTCTGGGTTCTGCCTTATGATTCCTGTTACTTATGATGAAAAAAGAAAAGTATTTTCATCTAGATTGAATGTGTAAATTTTAACACCATTGTTTTCTGGCTTTGAAGAAAGTGTTTTGTTTCTTGTGCACCATTGAGCCGAATCTCATTATTGGGAAATTTTCTCAAAGCTGCACACCATTTTCTCCATTTTCTGTTGGCCCTGCCCTGCTTCTCACTATTTCCCACCTTGTCAGCAGTGTTCCTACAGCTGGCTGGTCAGTTAAAAGGCTTCTCCTTACGAAAGCCACAAATGTGGTGTAGGGCCGGCCTCAACGCATAAACATAGTTTCCTATGTGTTACAGTCCACAGTATCAGTACCTTGAAAGTTCCGTTCTTCATACCATTTAGGAATAGCTTTCGCATAAGAGTAAGTTTGGCTTTCTTCCCAAACTGCAATTGAATCATAGAATAAAGTATCCCAAGTTGGAGGGACCTACAAGGATCATCAAGTCCAAATCCTGGCTCCACACAGGACCACCCAGAATTGAAACTCAGTGTCTAAAAGTGCTGTCCAAATGTTTCCCGAACTGCATCAGCTTGAGGCTGTGACTGCTTCCCTGGGGAGCCTGTGCCAGTGTCTGACCACCCTCTGGTGAAGAACTTTTTCCTAACCCCCACCTGACCTTGCCCCGGCACAGCTCCATGCTGTTCCCTCGGGCCCTGTTGCTGTCACATTGAGCAGAGCTCAGCGCTGCCCCTTTGCTCCCTGCAAGGAGCTGCAGCCGCCATCAGGCCTCCCCTCAGCTGGTTCTGCTCTGGGCTGAGCATACCGAAGGACCTCAGCTGCCCGTCATGCACCTTGCATGAGGACCACTAGGTGTTTCACCGTCTTTGTAGCTCATTTTCTGATGTTCTTTAGTAGTTTTATATCCCTCTTGAGCACACCATCATATTGCAACAATTAAAACACGTATTTTACTCAAGATTGACTTTGATCTTTCTGTAACATTTTGTTTGAGCTATGACGTAGAATTTCCTATGACAGAGTTCTTTGTTTTGGAAGAGGAATACTTAGGATTTTAACTACAGAGATTCAAGACAAACCATACTTCTCAAACGGTGTCATTCTATAAATTGAGATCCATTGGTCTGTAAAGCATTCCATCTCCTCCTCCCATCGTGGTCTCTGGTTCCACTTTGTGGAAGGTTACATTCAAAACTGCCAGAGCACACACACACTGTTGTCACCAATGCACCAGCTGTAGTTTGAGCATGATGAGATTGGATTTGCATCCAGTAATTGACACAGGTTTTATACATGAATATGCTGAGCTAGGAGTGGAGAAGGCACTTCAGATGCAATGTTGTAGCACAGCATCAAATCTGTCAGTAATTAATGGCAAAAGAGGATTTTTTTTTCATTGTGGAAGATGAAAAAGTCAGGAATACATGTCAGCAGTAAACTTTACAAGCATTCAACCTTTTGGCTTGTTTGGGGATTGCTTGGGGTGCACTGAATGAAGAGAAATGGATTATATTGGGCTGCATATAATAAATATAGTTAATATAAGTAAGTGACAAAACATTTTATTTTTTAATATTTTTTTATTAAAACACAAAAAGAGCAACAAAAGCATGAAAATAGTGGGATATTTGACCTTGTTTTTTGTGAAACTAATGCATTGGTCTGATATAGTGGAAGTAGTCGCAATTCTTAGTGAGCTCTCAAGATGTTTGTTGGAGATTTCTCGTGAAATTTTACTTTTCCCATACTTCATCCTTGAATCATAAAATTACCTCAAGGATCATCAAGTCCAACTGCAGCCTAACCATAGTACCCTAACTCTTAACAACAGATTTCTCTTGAAAACAGTTGTTCTCAAATGTGCGTAACTGCCAAAACGCGATGACGTGAATAAGATGCGATTGTGAACTGAGGGGTACTTTTCTTTGGAAAGATAGGTCTTAGAAAAGTCTGGTGGAGAAACATGGTTATATTTTTGAGTTGAATACCTGATTACAACTCTATGTATGCCATTTAAAAATTCACAGGTAATATACATTATATTGACTTGAAATGGAGTCACAAATAAACAAAGAAGCGGATAATTTTTTTTCAATATTTTCATCAGATTTCTGTATTTTCATTCAGTGTATTATTCAGAAACGTATTCTCAAATTCCTTTATAAAAACAGAAAGCACATTTTTCGCTGTTCACAGGGCTGCGTTTAGTCAATGTATCAAAATGCATAAAATTATTTACCATAGCTTGAGTGTGCCATAATTTAAGTTTCGTTTCAAATGCTGTTATGATTTGGAACATAGCACAGATGATTTTCTCCTTGAAGAAGTGTTTGACTCATCTTAATGAGTGGTCAAATCTGACAAAGATGGTAAATCTGTGAGCCATTTTTCAGCTTCAAGTTCTGGCAAAAATTTTCATTTTTACTCTATAAATGACTTGATTTCATTTTGGAACTCACAAACTTTTTAGCATTTACCCCCAACTTAGCCACCTTACTTCAGAAAACTAAATGATGTTCTCATAATTTGCATGCATGGTTTTATGAAACTTCTGGAATTGGTGATGATTAAATTCCTTGGACTTTATGAAATTCACAGCTTTTGATTTGCATGATGTTACCAATTTTTAAAGCTTTTGTGCATAAATTTTCTTGATGTAAGGCACAGTGATATTTCATCAAATGTGATGGCAAGTGCATAATCTAATGTTGACTCTTTAAGTCCCTCTTCTTTACCAACAGTCATCGGAGTGCCATCAGTAGCATTGCTGTAATGAAATTTCTACTGCTTCATACAAATCAAGAGCTGTTGTTGTCTTCTAGTGGATCCAAAGAAGCCATTTCTTCAGTGATGTTCATTATCAATTACTCTAATGAAAAAGACAAGTTGAACCTAATCTATAGCATCAGTAGGTTAATCTGCTGCCTCTCAGAAGTAACACTTATTTCCACATTTAGTAGTTGCTGTTAGCATAAAATTTGAAATAGCACCTTTACTGTCCAAATTTCTTCTGCTAGATTTTCCCATTTCTTCAGTTTGCCTGGCTACGGTCTGGTGAGACAAACTGATTTTAGAAAAATCTGTTTTTTATCAGGAAAAATTGTATCTGCCATGCTTTCCAGGGATTGCATAATAAATTCACCATCAGTAAATGGTTTTGATTTTACTGCAGTCAGATTTGGTACCACGTAATGTAGCTTTTGTAACAGAGCCTGTTGGAGTTGTAGCTTTTTTTTAAGGATTGGTTGAGGTAATGGACTTCTTTTCAGTTCTGCTATTTTGTCTTTAAAAAGCATTCCTTGATATTCATCGAATCTGACAGCATGTTTCTGCATATATTGTCTTTTTCAAAGACAATCTCTGAAAACTGACGCGATTTCCTTACGAATTAAGCATAGTGCTATATTATTTGCTTTGACAAGAAGGTGCTACTCTCTCTCTTTTTCATTGAACACTCTTCTTTCATCTACAGTTTTTCATTCCTTGGATTCCCTTTTCTTTTGAGACTACATTAGGTAGCTAGAAATATTATTGTCAGTCAGTAATCACTGCATTGAACTCGCTAAGCGGCACAAGCGCATGTAATGTAGTACATGTGGGTTTCAGTTTGACTGTGTGCGTGATGAGTGGAAGAGGTAAAGTTAGCACTGCACTGCACCCTCCCCTTGTCCTGGTTTCAGCTGAGATGGTGCTAATAGCACACCGATGTTTGGCTGTTGCTGAGTGATGGGTGCGTGCCTGGGGCCGAGCCAGGCTGCTTGGTGGGAAGAACGGCTGCCATGATGGTGTGGGGCAGTGAGTGGGCTGCAGTGCGGGCTGTGCTGGGCCATGTGCAGCCCAGTAGATGTGGGTTGGGCATGCCTGCTATTGCACTGTTGCTAGTATTCAGATAAGATGATTTGAATCTTCCCCTTTCTGAATTTTAGCAGATGACTTTGGAAACATATAGTAGAATGAAGGTGTGCGTTTGACAGCTAAGGTAGCTGTGGCCATGCTGAATTCATTAAAATAAATAAAAATAAATAAATAAAATCTTACAGGGAATCTTACAGTTCTTTCCATGTTGCAGGAGTTGTTGGTTTATTGCTGCTTATCGCTGACATGGAAGTCGGACTCAGAAAGCTCTAGTTCCTGAGTACAGCAGCGTCTGAGAAACTTATTTCTGATTTTATTAATGATGATTGTAATTATTGCATCTGTTAAAAAAAGACAATATAAACTACAAACAAATTATATTGGTTTTTTTTTTGCCTACAGTTGTTATTTCAGCAAAGTAAAATTGTTGTACCCTATTCTGATTTATGTTGTGTGAATGCTTTTAAAGAGGATGGTGCACTGTGTCAGCTACCATAGGCTTTTTTCTCTGCTGTGAAATAAATTGAGTAGGTAGATACTATGTTCTGAAAGCTTGTAGGAACCCCTGCCACAGTCTTCATGGAAAAAAGAGGCAAAAATATGTTCAGCTATAACTCTGAAATTGCATAAATGAAGTTTACTTGTCGCTGGTATGCTTTTTTCAAGTGAAATAATTTGGATAGAATAAACAAAATTGTGTGATTGTTTTAGCCTTCCATACATCCCTTGTTATCCTGTGTTGGAGTAACATTTTGCATACGTGGTCTGTTTGCTTAAAATCAGATGCTAATACTTTAAAGAATTTCACAGATATTTGGTGCAGCTAAGTTAGTGTCCATAGAGCTCTTGGAGCCCAGTTGGACACTATGAAGTGGAACTTGGTAGAAATTCAGGTGTAATTCAAAAGCAATGAATAACAAACTTAGGAATTTACTGAGGATATGTTTTTTGTCAGTGCTAACCTGCAGTGTGAAAATTTAAAATGATTACCTGTGCTTTCTTTCAATTTAGTCTGTGCAAGAGAAGCTTATGCAAGAAAAGAGGACAGTTCTGAAGATGACAAATGAGCTTGAAGAAAAAGAAAGAAATATAGAACAGTTAAATAAAACATTCTCTGAAGTAAGTAAAAACTCCAAAAACCCAATCCATGACCATGCCAGCTAAGAAGAACCTCAGGAAGTGATTACAGTCACTTGTGGTAGGGCTTTATGAGCTACATACTTTGCTGTGATACATGTTGTGCAGAAATATAATAATGCCATCCTTACCTCAAGAAGAAAAAGTTTTAAGGGTGAAGGCCACTAAAAGCTGTGTAAAAGCTGTCTATTTGCTGTTCTTTGGAGAGGTCCAGCTTTTATGTATGGAAGTAACTATTTTTATTTAGTATTGCTTGTGGTTTGATACAGGAAATTTTCTGCCATGCTACATGCTGTAGACTAACTTGACTTTTTTCTTCTTTATTTCTCATGAAGAACCAAAGACTGACAGAAGAAAATGCTTCTCTGAAGGAGCAGATACGGCAGGTGGAACAGTCCCGACAACCAGTGTCTGAAAAAATGCCTGTAGCAGACCAGTTGTTCAAGGAGATGTCCCACTGCTTGTTTGAGTTGAAAGCTTTGTGCAGTATTCTTACCCAGAGAGCTCAAGGCAAGGAGCCTAACCTTTCCTTACTGCTGGGAATCAGATGTAAGTGATGTTATCATTCCAGTGCTTACTAGTGTTTTGGACACAGAATAATAGCAGTTTAGCTAAGTGGCGCTCTCTTGCCAGGTGGAGAGGATAGTCTTCCCATGACTGTGCAACCAGAGCAGTTGTGCACAAAGTATACTCCTGGAGCTCTTGGAAAGTGCTGAGCTGTTAGCACATCTGGGTTGCCAACTGCCATACAGGTCTTTGTCAGGTGCTATACAGGTCTTTGTCAGGTCAGGAGGAGATGTCTAGATGTTCATACAGACTCACTTCTCGATATATTCATGCCCTTAAAAAGGAAAGGCATGTATCTGTGTGTCTCCCTTGTGGTGCACACAGCCGTCAGCCCTAAGGGTTAATGGGCTTTTTCTGTCAAACATGTTTTGCCCTCTAAAATTAGAAAGAAGGTGAGGCATAAGCAGGCCATTTCTTAAACCCCTTGTGATCAAGTGATGGAAGTGTAAGTCTGCTGTTTGAACGTGTATATATCTGATTTCAAGGGGACAGTAGCTGTCTGTGTGTATAAGCCTGGGTACCTGGCAGCTCTAGTTTTGATAATGTTAATTCCATATCCTTCTCCACTTCCTATACTGTAAGCCAGGAGATGGAAAGTACATCTTGATGCCAGCCGTTTAGAGCTCGAGTGTAGTTTTTGTGAGGTTTTTCCTTTTAACAAGCTTAATGGATTTTTTTTTTCCACTTGAATGTATCATATCCTAGTGCTTTCTGAATGTTAATTAGAACTACTCAGACCGTTTGCTGAACTCTACCTTCAGCAAAGTAGGAAGGTAAAAGGGCAATGTTCTGTAGGCACCACTTAGATTCATCTGCACTGGAAACCTCTGAAATGCTGTGAGTGCACGTATACCTGTCTCGAAGTCCATGAGATCATTGTCAGCCAGCAGGATAAATAGTGCAACATATCTGTAGTACTGTTTTGTAATCTTACATGGTCTCATTTCCCAAGCTTTTCTATCCCTCTTTACTGAGTGGCTAGAAGCTTCAAAAATTGTTATCCTACCCAACTTTTTCACTGTTTTTCACTGTTGAAAGTGATTAGTCATTTCTGAGTCTAGGTGCAGAAAGAAAAGCACGTCTTTCAGTAGAGCAGGGACTGGCTTTAAGTTCACGTGGTACAATGTTTTGTTGGCCTTTCGTCACACTGGAGCATGGGGTTTTTTTTGAGTTAATTAAAGTGACTTTCCCTTTATTTCAAGAGAGGCTGACTGGTTTATGTATTCAGAGCACAGCTGTCAGAGCTTTAACCTTGGCTTTTGTTTCTTTTTTGTAGCAATGAACTGCTCAGCTGAAGAGAATGAAAATTATCACAGCACAGAGACTCTCTCGAAGAAGCTCTCAGACGTTTGTCAGTTACGAAAGGATATTGATGAATTAAGGACGATAATATCAGACCGTTATGCTCAGGACATGGGGGACAATTGCATCACTCAATGACAACGTTTCATCCAGTAGCAAATGACTTATTAAATGCTGCTGTGTCACAGGTCTTTGCATTTCTATTAAGGAGCCATATTAGAAGATAGCAACCACTGCACATGCCTCTCTGTGAGGATCATGCATATGTAATCTTGGGAACCGGGTGGGGAAGGGAGAGACATGGTTTGAACAGAGTGGTACAAACTTCAAGAAATCTTTCTTTTCTCCAAACTACTGAATTTAAGAACAAGCTGTGAAGAATTTTTCAGTTGGATTCTGTTTCCTTCATTGGGTTTCCTTTTATTGCTTCAACTAGTTTCTGGAATTGGAGCTTTGGAACAGCCGTGCTGCTACTACTCTCGGTCCTTTCCTCCTTCAAGGGTTTGTGTGGCATTACCTGTGTTCTGAAGTCAGTGCAGAGAGTCAAATGACCTTTGACTGTATGTGGTGAAGATGGGGGCTTCTGAAACTTCACTTAGCTGTAGGAACTGCAGTCGGAACAGTCTCAGAACGCTGCAAACAGTAAATGCTTTTCAAGTTGCCTGAAGAATTTGCTACAAGAAGTATCTTGCTTTTAGTAATGAATGTTAGCTTGTTTGCTGAAGAATGGAAGAAAATCAACTTTCAATTCCTTTATGCACATGAATCCCATAAGATTTAAGCATTATCATATTGCTCTGAGGAATTTCAGTAACATCAAGTCTGTGACAAGCCCAGAGAAAATGGGAGGCGTGAAACTGCAGGGTAGTACATGGCTGTCCAAAAAGAATAGACTGTATTTTAGTGTTCATACCATAATATTTTTTATTTATGTCACCTCCACTTCAAAATGTGGCTTCTCTGTATCTGTATCCTTGGAGACCTCTGATGAGGTTGTAAACAACCTCAACCATTCTTTACTGCAGCTACAAAATGAGTGTTAGGCATTTGGCAAAGTCAGGGCTCGAAACAGAATGTCTCCACTTACCAGTATTAAATTCTCAGTTATGCAAGGACTGCAAAATTTTCCACGTTGTTTGGTTATTCTTGATCTCTCCTTTCTTGCAGGAAGAGGTTACCTTAAAAATAAGATCATATTCCATAGTTTGTTCCATGAGCATCAGTTGGCTGTGCTACTTCACTCCCGTGGGCAGATAAAATATTAACACTTCCACTTTCCTGGATCAGTACTGAAAGTTATCTGAACTGTTGTGTGTGGTGTAAGATGGTAATTAACTGCAGGTAACGAAAACGAAAATATATGACCTTCGGTCATACGTGTGAATTAAAGTTTCAAGTGGCCAATGTGCAAGTCAGTCTGCTGATCTGTATCATGGATAACAGCAGAAATCACTTAGCATAGAGGTTAGAATTGTGTAAGTTCTAGGGTGACATTTTTATAGCAACAGTTTTCTGATGACATCTATTTTAATAGAAGAAAAAATGGTTATAACAACGTAGGCTGGATTTACGAATTTTAACTTGGTGTTTTGTTTTCTGTTCACTGTTATGCAGTTACTGTTAATGTGTTTATAATTTAGTGTTGGTTTTTATGTTGTTTTGGGGTTTTTTTCTTTGCTATAATGACTAATTTATTTGACAGTTTTCTCTATCATGAACCTACACGTGGACTAATCTGTGAAAAATTATGTTGCAGTGTATACTGTTGCTACACAGTATTTTCAGATAGAGATTAATCTGACTGACCCAGCTCCGGTGGGCACTAAAACATCCAGATTAAATCTCAAGAGAAATTGCGTGGTATCTCAGCTTGAAGGTTGAAGGAAAAAAAAAAAAGAAGGCCATTTTATTTTAATTTGTTGAATGCTGTTCTTTCAATAGTTTTGAAAGTGTACCATTACACTAGTGCAAAACTGAAAACAAGGATCTTTGCACTAATTTTCCTGTGTCTCTTGATGCAAAAGCATTGGGTTTTTTTTATGAGGGCCATACCTTGTTCCTTTGGTGTAGTGCAGTGGTTTTGGCCCTGCAGTGAAGGAACAGTCCCCAGTCTATGACTTCTGTCTGCTATCAGAAATTCAGCAACAGGGTTTCTAGAAACATTATGTGACAGTGAACACCAACATAGCGCACAGTTACTTCCTTAGATGGAAATGCTGTAGCTATGGAAATGACCGAGCAACACATTTTTCTAAATTTTGTGGAAATAGAGCATTTAATAGAGAATTAGCTAGCAACAGGAGATGTTTCAAGTCTGTATGTCCTGTTGTGTTGTTGCTTGACTGGTGTGGCTCCACTGTCTTACTTGCTGAATGTACTGCAGAGTTGAGATCAGTAATTTAATATTTGCAAAGCACTTCAGGAGCTGTGATGCTCTGTAAGTATTAGTTGAAAGTCCCTCAGGAAGGAGGTCCCGTTGTATTTGTAATACTTTGTTTGCAATGCTGTAATCTTGCATTTTAATATTTTTTTTAGGGAACCCGTGATATTTATGTTGACTTTAAGGCACTTGGTTGTTGTTTTGTTGTTGTTGTTTTGTTTTAAATATATATATCAATTGAGTTTACCTGCCTCGGTCAGATTAAAATAGGGCTGTAAATGGTGGATGGTTGAGCCAAAGATGCAGGCTATCAACTGAATATCTAAACTGATACTGTATTTTGCTCTGGTTTCTTGAAATTGGGCCTGTTGTAGTAGTAGCAGTTACTATATATGCATCACTTTAGAGATGCCTCTAAATGGAATAAGCTTTGTCTATGATATGCATGACTGATTAATTGGTTAAAATGTAGTGTGTGTGAATCTCATTCAGCATATTTAATACACAGTTGATTAATGAATGTTAACATTGGAATTGCTTGGATTTAGTCATGACAACTTTTTGCTGTGGCTGTTAGACAATCTCAAGGGCTGAAAAAGAACTGCTAATGAATGGATACTGTACTGTTCTGTTTGTCAGCAAATTTGTACAGTAATTTTTTGTATAGTTTCAGATCGAATTTGTACAATTCTTTTAGAAGGTATTTACAGTAACTACTGTATTCAAGAATGTATTTTGAAAAAAGACTTGGAAAGTCTTGGGACAGGCTATAGATGATGCTGTCTATTTGCTATGTAGAAGTAATGCAGCTCAACTGTGTAGACATGATTTAGGTTCCTAGCCCCAGTTCTGTCACTGTAGGGTGCGATAATTCTGTGAAATTGCCGACACTGCTGCCACCACCCACCCAGACTTCAACATTTGAAGCTGCTGGTGGCTGTGAGGTAATGGCAGGAGCTGAAGTTTTGTCCTTTTCACTTCAAGATGTTTCTTCCCTTCCTTTGCCCTCACTGCCTGCTTCTTGTAGCACATGTTCTTCTGGCAAGGTAAGAGCACAAGGAAAGAAAGAAAATCCTTCCTCTGTGACCCACTTCCCTAGCACGTGTTCCTTTCACTGGTGTTACGTAGGAGATGCAGATGTCATTGGGCTCTTCCCATTGGTGTAACGAGTTCTGTCAGGAGAGGGGAGAAGACCTGAATTAATCCACTTCTGTTGGCTCAAACCAGTCAGTGGTTATTAGTGAAAGGGATGATTTATTCTAGTAGCTCCTTAGCAATATTAATTCCACAGCTGCATACCTTTGTGCCTTTTTATGCCTGAAGTTAAGTAGAAATTCCCTTTGAACTTTAGATGAGTTGTTAGAATGCTGATGACTGCACCTTGTTTTCCTCTTACCTGCCAATATTTTGTTGGGCTTTTGTAGTAAGAACTCTGCATAATATCTAGAGACATAAGTGCTGACAACAGGTACTAGGTGTGCGCTCGGAATGTTAGCCTGCTTGTAGTATGCAGCTTTCTATGAAGAGTGAGCAGGAAACTCAAAGCATAATGTGATTCTTTTGTGTGTGTTAATTGCAGTATATCATTAGTGCAGTGGGGAGGAGTGTCTGGAGCTATCTGTTAAAAGCACAGCTGACATATGTACTAGATCAGTCCCCAAAGACTGGTAGTTGTGTAAATTGGGTTCAATTTTTGAACCGCTCAGAATACCTCATATGTAAATAGAGTTGTCATGACTTAATCAAAATGTGTTTGTTGTAAAAAGTAAAGGAGCCACTGGCTGGCTCAGCTTTAGGCTTGTTGTTCTTGCCTCATTTTGTAATTTTTTTAAAGTAGGGTTTACAGCTAGAATTTTGAATGCCAAAGTTCTATTTATTAAATAATAATAAAAGTTTTCATTGTTAATGACTGGTATTTTTTCACTGGAATTTGTTTGTTGATGTTTGGGATTTGTATCCACAGAGCAAAAATAAATTTTGTTACAAAATTGATTTCTTCTCTGCTGATTTTTTCCTGGCATTATTTCTTGTTCTGAAACTGAGACATTGGTAGCAAAACTACTACTCCAGTGCAATGCAGTGATTTTAAAGCATTGTTGCTTGTAATGTCCCTGCTCCTTTTGTAAGAGGATGCTGCTGTTTTTCCTTGCTCATGGAGAGATTATAGATAGAACTTAAAAAAAGACTGAGTTGGTACAAACTCGTAGAGAGAACTGTTACGATCATTAGGCTCAGAGCTGCTTGAGCCGTCATCAACAAGTGGTTTCCCCAACACCAGTCAAGCAGGACAGAAAATAAAAGGAGAGGGTGAAGCAAAAGCAGCAGTGCATCTGAGAGAAAGGGCACATGGTTTTAATGGTAATTTTTCAGCTATGAATTTTTCAGCACTAATGGATGTGGTCATACTGGAGAGCAGTTATGGCAAACAGAAATCCTTCCTGCATGAAACACCACAGTTTGTCACAGACCATTGAAACCAAGCAGTGTTGACTTCTTTCAATGTCAAATTAGCGCTGTCTGAGGAAAGCGAAAAGTTACAGTTTGAAAAATCTGAAGAGGAGTCTTCCCAAATGCTGAGTAAGTGTGCTTACCTGGAAATGATTTCTTTTCAGGCTGCTGCCCTTAAAAAAATCTTAGGACCCAGCTGGAGCATAAGGTGTTGAGCGGTCTCTCTTGACAACTGCTCTTCCTCAGCCCCTGGCTTTCTTCACTGTGCAGAGCGTAGAGGTCAAGGATCTTTTTCCTCAACCTTTGGAAGATGATGGGAAATTCATTTTGATAAGCTAATGCATTATATATGGTACAGATCACTTGCTTTTCTCAAACCTTGTGACTGAACGTTGAATGATGTGCTTTTAATTCAATTAAAACATGCTGTGCCCTGTATAAACGTATGGAAAGGGCTGCGCAGGTGCCAACTTTCCATAAGATTTCTGAGGGTGACCTTTTGTGAACTGTTCAAAGTCAGGTTTAGATTTCAGAGTATCATGATGAAAGCGCTGCTAACAATAGTAGTGGTAGAAAATGTTCTCTTGCCTTTACACCACAAACAAAATACTAGTCCAAATGTGGTTAGAAATAAAACATCAAACAAGAACACTGCAGGTAACACTACGGCATCTTGAATGAGGACAAATTTGCAGCAGCAAAATCTGCAGTAGATTGTCTGTTGTATATTAAATTAAATGTTGTAAATTAAATAATTCCATCGGGATTGCTAATGATGCTGGGTCGTTTGTTTTATAAATGAATGGGTTCAGTGTACCTGGAAAAATTTTCAAGTGGTGAAGGAAAGCATATAATGAAGAACTATGATATTAATTACATGAATATACGTTAATAGTACATAGCTCATGCATATTTATTTTCCTTTCTGTGAGTTACTCCCCATCTGGGGGCTGCTGCTGCTTCTATCTGCATGGAGCTGAAGCCTCACTTCCAGCCGTGGCATTGCACGGCTTGTGGGGAACCCGATAGGTTCAGCTAATGCTGCTGGGCTCTTTCATGGACAGCTTGGCAGCTACCCTGAAGAATGCAGCCCATGTGTATTAATAGACCAGAAAAGTGATTCACTGTTCTATGTACCTGTGAAAGGATTTGCCTGGAAGAAGGAGAAAGGGAACTGTTGTCAAATTCTGGACTGGAGTGAACTGTAATGCTGAAGCTGAGGTAAGAGGATTTTCTGATTGGAGTTTCCTCTGAAGGGAGAACTGAGTAGAACTTAGTGACAGAACTAGAGGGAATGGCCTCCAGTTGCAGCGGGGGCATTCAAGTTGGATGTTAGGAAATAATTCCCTAAGAGAGTGGTCGGGTGCTGGAATGGGCTGCCCAGGGAGCTGTTGGAGTCGCTGTCTCTGGAGGCGTTCAAGAAACATTTAGATGTTATACTGAGGGATGTGGTTTAGTGGGGAAATACTGGTGGTAGGCAGATGGTTGGTCTGAATGATCTTGGAGGTCTTTTCCAACCTTGGTGATTCTGTGATTCTAACTTGGTATCATGGATACTTACCTGTCTTACATTAACAGCTGAGACTACAATCAGCTCCTGACCACCAGATGTCCCCAGACCTTTCCTGTCCAAACTCATGCTGAGCTTCATGGTGACCCTGGGTGCCAGCCTGGAAAGTTGGCTCAGCCCTGCAGCTGTCTGTGGTGTGATGAGGGGAACCTGTGCAGCTGCAGAGCCAGCACTGCCTGCACACAAAGCACCTTCTGGCAGAGCCCAGCCTTCTTTTAAGGGATTTCTCTGGATGGGGCACAAGCACGGCAGCAAATTGCTTTGGTCTCAAGGAGTGTAAGCCTTGTTCCACAGATATTGGTGTGTATGGAAGCAGCTATGAAGTCAGATTCACCTCCTCACTGTCTCCCAGTCTGTCGCACGGAGGCAGGGCAGAAAAGTAGTTTGAAGTATTTTGGAAAGTGAAGAAGTGAAGGTAAGGAAAGCACAGCACACAGGGCCCAGGCCCCAGCCTCCTGCCACTGCCACCTCCTCTGAGGAGATGAGACTGCCTTACACTTACAGATCGTAATTTTTTTTTTTCTTTTTACATCCTGTCAATAGAAAATCATAACGTTAATCACTACATTTCTACAGTTAAAGCAGTTTTTCCCTCAGCCTGCACTATAGATTCTCTTAAGCCAAATTAATTGCTGTTTTCTTTTTATGATGCCTGTGCTGAGAAGGCACATTATGGAAACCAATTTGGCTGAGATTTTGAAGCTGAGGTAATAATTTCAGCAAGGACTCATTGCACTCTCTATAATCATATCCACTTCCACTCATTTTCCAGGCTACTGCAACCACTCTCAGATGTTTCATGATTTGTTGTTACCTCTCTAACCTCAGTGCTGTCCATGAGGTTTTTGGGGCTGGGGAAGCCACAGCCAGAAGAGCTGCCTGCAGGAGGAGGCTGTGGTGGGCACAGGGGCTGCTCATCCCTCAGCGTTGCAGCTGGAGCTGGGCCATTGCCAAACCTCAGCCCCTCACAGTCTCCTTTTGCCCACCTCACTTGTTGCTTAGGGAGTGGAAAAGGAAGGCTGCATCTCCCCTGCAGAGAGCAGTGCTGCTTGATTGTGCAGTTGGCCCTGGACACACTTCGTTACAAAGGCCTGCCACAGTCACATCATTGGTTACACTATCTCCCCTGCCCTAGCACCCATGAAATCGTGGGGATAATTAATGGGATATTTTTAGTTCGAATTAGAGCTTGAAATTGTTAATTAAAAGCCAATTATGATCAATCTGTTTTCAACATCCTTTCCTTCTCATAGTCATAAAAATTAATTACCACCGTAACGAGCCATTCAGTGGCTAGCCCTGATGCTGCCCAGTGACAGCTTCAGAGCTGGATTTGTCACTGCCTGGGGGCCGCATGCATGGACCCAGCCCAAACTGTGCAGGTGTGCAGAGCTCACCGTGTGTGCAGTGCTCTGAAGCTCAGCACGTGAACTGCCCCAATGGCTGTCAGAGAAGCTTTGCTTCCCAAGCAGACTCAAACTCAGTGCACGCAGCTTGGCTTCACAATGAGAAAGTAAGAATCCTTTGGTTTTAAAAAAATAAAAATAAAAAGGTCATTCACTGAACTTTGCTGTGACCTTCAGAATGCTGATCCTGGCCTGTAGAAACAGATTGGGGCCTTAAGATACCTCATTTGGGGATTAAACATGTTTCAGCAGCTCTGTCCTCTGAAGCAGAAATACTTCCTCTGCCAAATTGGAATCAGCCATTTCAATGGAGGGCTTTTCTTTATTGCCAGGAGCAAAGAGAAGCTGATGTTATTTCACACTGGAATGGCATTGCATGAGGCTCAAGAGGAAACAGCTTTAAACTGGAAGAGGGTAAATTTAGACTAGATATTAGAAAGAAATTCTTTACTGTGAGGGTGGTAAGACACTGGAACAGGTTGCCCAGAGAGGCTGTGAGTGCCCTTATCCTGGAAGATTTCAGGGCCAGGCTGGATGGGGCTATGAGCAACCTCGTCTAAAGGGAGGTGCCCCTGTCTGTAGCAGGGGGTTGGAACTAAATGATCTTAAACATCCAACCCAAACCGTTTTGATTCTGTTGTTTTCTGACCGTAATAGAGCAAGCGCTGCAGATGCTGATAACTGACCCATATTGGGCCAACCTTTGGGCTTAAAAATCTGATCTACTGCATCAGGTTCAATTTTCAGTTATTTTGGTGTTTGAAGCTGAGAGACAGGAATATTCAACCACGATGCACATTCTCTCTGCTTTGTATCCTGCAGAGGGAAAGTTTCACATCCCCATGTCAGAAGGAGGACTTTCAGATACTGGTGCACGCAGTGTGGACATAATTATGACTGAGGCCACTTGCTGGAGAGTGAAGTCACAGCTGTCCGGGATTGTGAATTAGCAGCTCTGAGTGTAGCAATTTATGTGCACAATTTTTTAAAGCCCAGCTACTCTTATTTGTACAGCATAGAATTACTAACAAAACCCTCTGCTGTTTCCACAGAGAAAACAAAAACAGGTCGTTTGTAATGTACATTGTAAGTGGTGACTTCACAAAGCAAAAGGATGATTCTAAGACCTTTATTGGATAAAGTAAGAACATCCAGTTCAGGGAAGAAAGCCAGATCCTTTCCATTTGCCTTTTTCTTCTTCCCCCCCCCCCCCCCCCCCCCCTCAGAAAAGCAATGACTCACATTGCTACAGGCTCACAGACAAATAAAGTGGCGATTGCAGTAGGAGCTGTAATTCATCAGTTTGTCCATGAGGCTGCTAAAGGAGATAGAGTGAAAGCCTTGCTGAAGTCAAGATGAGATTGTTCATTGCTCTTCACTTGTCCACTAAGCAAATCATTCTGTTGGAGAAGTCTATCAAGTTGGTTACACATGATTTCCCCTTCATAAATCCATGCTGACAATTCCCAATCACTCTGACTGTATTATGTTCCGAAACCATTTCCAGCACTGTGTGCTCCAGCACTGTCCCCAGGATCAAGGTGAGGCTGACAGGTATTGAGTTACCTGTATCTTTGTCTTGCCCTTCTTGAAGGTGCAGACAACGCTCACTGTCTTATAGCCCTCTTTGCCATGACCATCCAAAGATAATCAGGATACCTAATGCGAGCCTCCTCCACCACCCAGGAAGGCCTCACTGATCCCTGTGACAGTGAGAATCTCCCAGACCTTAAAGATGAGCTCATCTCTGCCAGCTATAACTGTACTTAGTGCTGCTGAGAATTTGTTTGCATACAACTTCCATTCAATTACAATCACAAGTCTTTTCCCAAGCTCTGAAGATGGCACTCATTTAGTTCACTCATTTAAATAAGTTATATTCTGATGTGCGTTGCATGTAATAATGCTGGTTTGATTTCTTCCTGTCACACTTTAAACACGTATTTCCAACAACTCAACACCAAAAATTGAAGTAAAGCCCTCTGCAAAATCACAGTTACTCAGAACTGAAGCAAAAGTCTGCAAAGTTCCAAGAGATGTGGTGAGCCAGTGTGTCACCTCTGTGCTTACGCCTCACTCCTTCCCCCCCTTACACACATCCAGCTCTCTCAGTGCTCTCATACTGAAACATGAGCTCCTGGTGGCAGAACCAAAGCCTTTCTATACACTTGTAGGAGTCCCCACGTTGTGGGTCTGATACCGAAACAACAGGCAACAGCTCTTACCAGGAGACTTCCCTTTCTCCAAGGAGCGCTTTGCTTCTTCTGAGGGCTGTGAGTTGTGCTTAGCATATGTGGGGGCAACTTAATGAGGAAAATAGCCTGCTGGTGTAGTCTTCCACCACTGAGCCCTGAGTCAGCTATACTCACACTGACAGCGAAATGAAAGAAAGCAGAGCTCTCCATGGGAGGCAGTCTGAAACAGCAACAGTGGCATTTTCTGTTTATCTGAAAAATACTTCTACAAATACTTTTATTTAATGTAGTGTAACTACCATTATTTATTTGCACATTGATACAAAGGCACAACGTGGCTTCTGCTTAATTAAAGCAAAAACAAAAACAAACAAACAAAAAAAAAAAACCCACAAACCTCAGCAATGCTCACATCATGTCAGGAACCAGTCTTAAATGGTGGCAGAGAGAGAACTGTACATCAGCTCATTCACTGTACTTACTGCCTGGCACTGCAGAAGCTCAGGGATGTAGAGACACTTGGTTTCATTTGGTTTGATCATGGAAGAAATAGAGCTCCTGTCACCAGTTCCTGCACAGACAAATGAAAACATGGGCTGGAAGACAGCTCCAGCTTAAATCCCTGTGCATCCTGCTCTTGTGCACCTTCTCCTTGTACCATCGATTGCTCTTCTCCCCACTTGACATTTTGCTAGCTAATGAGTGACATGCCTGGCCTTTTCCAGATTCAGCAGCATGGCCCTACCCCACTATATCACGCAAAGGTAAAAGGTGATTCTGTCACAGACTATTACAGAAACATCCAAGTGTTTCCGGATGGAGCAGCACAGACTCCATTCACATAAAGGTTCTCCTTTACAGAGGGGAAGTGTCAAGGAGCAGAGCTGCAGAAAGGCTTCCTGGCTGATCAACCAACAGACAGCACTTTCTGAATGCAAATTTTTGGATTTGAACACCTTTGGCACCTGTCACTAGGCTGCCCAGAGAGGAGTCAGTCATCACCACTGATTGTGCTTGTACCGTTGCTGGCTAAAAGGTAACAGCATGTGAATACTGATCAGGAAGAAGTAAACTTACAGGTGAAATAGAAAGTTTTTGCTAAGAAATTCTGGAGAAATGACCGTGTCACCTTTTAAATAATTGGTTTAATGGTACATAAGCATCATTATCTTCCAAGGTGATTATGAAGAGGAGAAAGGAACAGGATACTGTTGCTACCATCCTTTGCACCAGCAGAACAAGCAAAAATTAATTTGAGGAAAACTGTCTAACAGTACAGCTAATAAAATACCACATTAAGTTCAAATGGAAATAAAGAGAATTCACCTGAGGAATAAAACCTGTCCATTCATGCCAAGAAAACCCCTGCAAAACAGCTCCCTAATTGAAAGTGCAGGCAGGATACTTCATCAAAGTCTCTCTAACAAGCAGATCCTATCATTTCCCCTATGAGAGAGAAGGAAAAGGTACATGCCCGACTTGCTCATGCATACGTGCCTCACAATGACTCGGAGAGATCTTCAGAATGCAAGGAAACCTCCCGAGTTGCCATATCATTCATGGACTCATTGCCTGCAAACAAGCACAGTATGGGAGTGTAAGGAAAATAAAGAAGAGCGGAGGAAAAGAAAAAATATATATATACATGTATATACACACTAACTCTCCGAAAATCTTGACTGACTCCAAGGAAAGCATCAAGGTTCTAAAGTCCAAATGACTGACATTATGAGTCTGGTGTTTTGGAAACCCCACACTGGGGCTCAATGTGTGAATGCAAGGATTCCCACAAGCGATGCCTTCGTGAGCACAGAGGCCTCTAATATGGCACAAAAAGCACCAAACACCAGGCTGGCTGTGACCACAAGCCATTGGAGATGCTGTCAACATATCATCTCTACTGCTCAGTGAAAGCTGATGGAGAGTGAGCTTCAGAGCAGGAGCCCCATGAGTGTGAGGCACCATCACAGCAAGGGAGACACCACCGCTCTCACAGCTAGGCTGTGGTAACCCACTGCAGCCACTACACTGGCTCTTGCCAACCTGCCCCAGCATGGTAGCCCATTCATCTTTCCTTTCTCTATTGGCTTTGTCATCCTTCCAGAAGAGATGGATGCAAAGAACTCCCAGGTGACTGGAAAGAAGCCTTCCCAAAGTGCCCCATCACACTCATCCCATTTCACACTTCAGCCCATTTCTCTCTCCCTCAAGCAGGTTGCAGGCTTCTGTTCAGCCAGGCCCTCGCATTCCCTCTCGCTTCCCATCCTTGCCCCCACAGAGCAAAGTGGAAACTCTCAGGGTGGCTGCCAGAGGCACCCGGAAACGGGGTGAGGAACCCAGGGCAGTGCTCCCCAGCATGCTTCTTCCTGCTGAGGAAATCTCTCAGAGGAACCTCTGGGGCAATAGGAAGGCAGCAGAGCTTCCTGCTGGCTTGCAAGCTCTGTTTCTATTCTGCAATTTTCCCTGAGCACTCAGCAAACCATTCAGATGCTTGGACCATATGGTAATTCATTTGTCTTGGATTAATTTTTATCTGTATTAGAGATTTATTCCTGGTCACTGTTTATTCTCCAACAACATATACCCTAGCAATGGCCATAACAGCTACACTATTAATGTGGTAAAAAATTTGGCTCCTCCGTTAGCTGTTCTGTTCCTCTCACAAAGACAAGGAAGAAATATTTTAAACCTAGTCCCTAGTTTACCCTAGTTTATCTCCATAACAACAGCTTGCCTCTGGGCCAGCAGGCCAAGCTGACCTGCCTGGCTCCTGCTGGTGTCTGCCACTGAGGCATTGCACTACAAGATCTTCCTCATGGTGGCACAGAACAAACATCTAAGGAGCATAAGGGCTGAAGATAAGGATGCAGGATGCCTCACCAGCTCATCAACCCCCAGGTTGCAGTATGAGGAAAGGAAAAACAGAAAAACAGCTTTTCAGGAGTATGTGGCACACACAGGTACATACAGCGGTCTTGTCTATTCCTGGCTGAATGTTTGACCTCTCTGAATGAGGCATGGGATTAAAGAGGGCTAAAGTGCAGAAAGGTGTTCCTCCCAAGGAGCGAGCAACGTGCTCTGCTTTCTCACTAAAAGAAAGAAATTCTACCTTTGTGTAGGATGACCCAAATTTCTCTTTTAAGACACGCATGAGGCTTGAATATTTTTTTTCACCCTAGCGTATCACTTAAATTCAAAGCAGCAGAAGTGTCCATATCCTGACAGACACTCAGCCTATTTCATTCAAAAGCATTCATAAAGTATTTCACACACTAAAGATGGTTGTCACAATAAAGAGTAATTCCTGCAAAGTTTTAATGTTAGCTCTGAAATTCATGTATTACATTTTTATTTTTATTTTTTTTTTTAAACTTGCCAAGCCAAAAGATGCTAAAGGGAAAAAAAAGAAAAAAGCAAGCAGCATGGTGGTTTCCACACTGGTGGGCAGCTGAACGCAATGCCTGCTCTCTCATCTGCCTTCTGAAGAGAAGATAGGGAAGAGGTCTCAAGGGTTGGGACAAGGACAGGGAAATCACTCAACCAGTTTCTGTCACAGGCAAAACACTCTCAGTGTGGGGACATTCATAGAGTTTATTGTCTATCGTAAACAGACCAGTGAGAACTAAAAGCAAACTAAAAACACCTCTCCCTTGCCACCCATCCTCTTCCACCTCCTTACCTGAGCAGTGCAGAAGAACAGGGAATGAGGGCTACTATCAGTCCGTAACATCACTGCCACTCCCTCATGGAGCCCTTTTCTCCTTGTTATACAGCTACTCTGAAGACAGCTTAAAATTCACAAATGTATATTTGCAAGGCTTTGAACCTGATTCAGATCTAATTCCGTGCCCAGGACAAGCTTAGTGCAAGGCTTCCACGTAGTCACTCCTTCAGATTGGGTCAATACACAGCACTCACTCCATATGTGGCCAATGTAGACAATACATCCCGATGTGAAGAACTCCACCACTCCTACTGGCCCCCAAGAGCTCACAAGCTCTCCAATTACTATACACATTACCTAAGCAGCATCTATGTTTTTAAAATAGTAGAGAGAGCAGCTTTAAACTAAAATATATTTAACTTGAGTCCCTCTGGAGCTAACATCCATGATCAAAATAGTCAACTAAAATTCATTAAATCTACTTACCTCAGTATAATTGAAATGCAAATCTCAGTGAAACATTTTAGCTAAACAGGTGAATTCCTCTTTGAATCACACAGTGATGCCATTCTTAGAGAACAATATCTGACACAAAGCACACAGGCTCCAGGGACCTCAAAATCTACCAGCACTCAAGTTTCTGAATGATAAAATTGCCATATAAAAACATAAGTAATTAATTGCTCCTTTCAGCAGGTCTTGTCTGATGTACTCAGACAAGAGTAAATTATAAGTTTATAAGACAAGTTTAAATTATACATCTTTCAGAATAACTCATCTATTGAACTTGGACATAGGGGAAGAAATGGTAGCAACACCTTCCACACCTACAATATTTGCAACAGGCTCAGAAAAAGAAAAGCACCATAGCTGAAACAATGGTTGGGACATCACAAAATTGGCTGAGTAATTTTGGATGAATTTTCCAGGTTAAACAAAATCAGAAACATTAATTTCTGCATTCGAACTCATGACATCAAAAGTTGAATCATGTGAATCTCTAAATACCATAATTTCAAAGAATTCATTGCAAATAAAAAAAATATTCTGGCACATGCCTCCAATATCTGAAAAAATATATTGTGTATCTATAAGCTAAACGCATTTACAGATGCATTAGATATAAATACATAACGTAAATACACATATTTGTAATATGATCATATATGTAATGATCACTGAGTGCGAAGAGTATTGTTTAATGAAAAAAAAGTAAAGGTGTTTGAGTTCCTATAAAAAAGCCAAAGCAGATTTGGGTGCTGGATTGCTCTGCATTATTTATGTGGTTATACTTAATATTCTTCTTCTTGTTTTAAAGTCAGGACCTGAGATATTCCTGAATTTCTCAATGGCAAATTCTTTGCATCTTATCTTTAAAGGCTGAACCACAGTGCACAACTCAGCCTTATCCAAGACAGCCTCCAAACTGAGAAGTCAGCAAATCAAGATAGTAAACAAGCAGAAAGAAGAAGATATGAGTGTTTACTACAAACAAGAAACACAAAGATTGAATTCCACAGCTGTTACAGAAGAGACAGCTGGATATGAATGCTGCTTAGAGCAGACATAGTGTGCTAACCACTGAGATGTTTCTTGCCTAGATGGAAAAAGATTTTGTACTGATTGTCATTCAGGACATTTCGTGAAGAGTACCTCCCAAATTGGAAACTACTTGCTTTTGCTGGCTTTAGATAAGTAGGTGAAAAGGCACAACCTGCACCAGACAATACCTGGTTTCCATGAAGATGGCTTTGAAACTGAGGATGGAATCAGATGAAGAATAAGTAAAACAACTGTTAAATTATGATAATTCCTCTAAGAAATATGAGAAATCTTCAAAGGAAAAATGATAGGAATTATATCATTCAATAATTGAATACTGGTTCTCCAATAAGACATGAAATATTAGAAAACACTATAAATGCCCAAAAGGTTATCTATTGACTTCATACTTCACAGCTACTTTTGTGCAGACAATGAGGGAGCAAGACCTGCAGAAAACAAGCTACTGCTGTCAGAGAGCTTGTGGTTGAAACCATTTCTATTCTAATGAAATAGTGAATCTACAGAAGAGCCCTTTCTCCAAGATCAATAGAAAGGCTTCTGTAGGCTTCCCAGCAAAGAATGTTTGTTAGGAGGTTGCAAGAGAAAGAAGACTGCTGCCAATCTCTGACCATTGAGATGTTCACATCTCACAGTAGAAGTATTGCATATACTTCAGTGCCCACTTTAAAACTTGTGGGAATTTTTTGACACCTGAAATTCATTAAATAGATCATGACAAGTTCATCTGAGATGCAAGCCTACTTCCTTTGCTTGATTTATATTGGATTTAAAAGTAGTACCTGCTGGGACTTTAAGTTATGATTAAATTTGAAATGTCATTGTGGGACCTCAAAAAAAACAAGAGCTCCAGCCCAGGGAAGGAACCAGTACCGAGTCATTTGGGGAACAGCCATCCACTTTCATGAAAGAAAATCATTACATTTGTCAACCAGAATCTTACCAAATTACAGGATTCTTAACAGAGCAGCCTTCTAGGTATTACATTTTGTCGTCTTAAGAATGGCAGAAGTTGCCAAAATTCATTACAGTGGGGATAAGATAGCTGGACCTCGTGTCCACTGAGCTGTAGAATCTGTACAATACCCATAATGACTGCTGCTGGTGGGAGTGTTGCAATTCCTCTGTCCAGTGCTGTATCTGGCTGACAAATTCACAACACGGTTGCAGATGCTGGCAGGCAGTTGTTGATCAGTGCTCAAAGTGACAAGTGATGTTCAGAAGTTCTTCTGGCTTGAATGTTTCCTCCCTGCATGTCAACCTCTGTCCTCTTTCAGTCAGGTGGCTTTTGCTAGAGCCTCACTGGTGTACATCAGTGACACAGGTAGGAAGGAAACACAGTTTTGGCTTTCTTTAGATGGTTGCTTAGCACAATCCAGACTGGAACTACCTTGTTAGCATTGTGAATTAAGTATTACTGGGAAGAGGAAAATACTGAGACCTAATAGTTGTCACCCTGTACCATAGATATGCTCTGCTTTAATAGAAAGTGAAAACAGTGACAAAACTTTAAGAAGAATTTATAAAGCTCCTGCCTTTACAGCCTTTTTAAACTTCTGCTCAACCTAACTTTCTGTGACAAGAAAAATTAGAAACTTGACTTCAGTAACTTTTTCCAAATCAGCTGGTAGAGTTAATCTGGGTGTTTTATAGAATGGCTCTTAGGTGTATGGATCAGATTTAAGATGAGGAATAACTAATGTTACCAGAACTTTTCACTATAGCAGAAAAAGGAAAGAGAAAGAAAGAGAGAAAGAGAACTCTCTTCTATAAAGCTGCAGCTATTATAGAAGAAACAAAGGGGGATATTTGCTATCCTTTTCTGGAAAAAGTGACAGAACTAAAGATCAGTCATGACCTAGTAAATACGAGGTACTGCCTCTTACTCTGTGTCTGGACACAGTATTTCTGACTATGGCAAGAAATAAGTTCTGGAAATTGTTGGTTCTGACTTACCTTGCCCTTTATCCTCTCCTCCATGCACCTGCTGCTGAAGGTAGGAAACCTGGCTATGGGCATCTCTAACCAAGGGAAGCCTTTTTTTTTTTTTTCCCCTCTGGTTAGTCTGTCCAACAATTAGCACTGTACAGGCCTACCATAAGAAGAAAAAGAGAAATGGATAACAGATTTATTTAATTGCGTTTATACAAGTAAAAGACAAAAGATCTCAGTCCATCTGTATACGAAGCATCATGCAAGCAGTGTCTGTTTGCATTTATAATTCAATCCATTTTCATCTTCCACTTTGGAGTCTCCAAGTCTTTACTAAACTTCAGGCAGGATACTAATCACTGGTAAAGGTTAGGTGTACAATTTTTTTTCCAAAATAGACCAGAAACAAGCACAAAGGGCACTAGTAGTGATGTATTTTAATTACTCCTTCCAGTGGCAACCTTATCCAGAAGATGTCACCAAAACACAAGTAGTACTCAATGTTCCTACAACAAAGAACATAAATGGAAGGACTTCTAGTCTGTAGATGAACCACAGAAAATAAAATAAAGAAGGATGCTGAAAGAATACCTCAAAATAAAATTACTGTTTTTCAAGGAGAAGATTAAATCCTCGTATCATCATAGCAAGAATGCTGGATACACTGTACAAGGAGAAAATCTGACGGAAAATATAGAATGATGTTTTGAGCAGAGATCACATTCTTGCCAAAATTCTTCCCTTAAATTAACAAAACATGGGCAGAGCAACCATTGAACTATTGAACAAAGAAGTTTTTCATTTTCTGAAAGTTTAAAAAAAAAATTAAACCATAACATGGTGAAATTAGAATTCTTCTTTTATTTGGATTTAAATAAATGAATAGTATGTCCAACAAGTTCACAGAGCAGGCACAGACCTTAAAAAAAAAACAAAAAAAAAAAAAACACAACACATGGAATCCACCTTGTTACTTGTCTGAGCAATTAAAACAATGTTTTCTTCTGTTAAGGGAACAACTTTATTAATTTGTGAAGTTAAAAAACCCAGTAACAGAAGATTCAGCTGCACTCATGCTTAAAATAGTAATAAAAATGCAAATCTGCTTTACTAACATGTTGAGTCTCGAGTCATGAATAACAGGCAAAAATCAGCATCTAACCTACCATGTAGTTTCAAGTTTGCCCACAGTGAAGAAACTCAACAAGGAGAGATGGTCAGGAAGCTAAAAGCAATCCCTGCAGAAGTTACAGATGTTGCTCTCCTGTGCTAATGATGAGCATCTGCTTGGTTCAGACGCTCCTCTCCAGAAAGCTGTTCTGATTTGTTTTCTATTCTTTTTTGGTGAGAGCAATCAAAAGTGGAGGAAGCAGGGTGGGATGCTATTGTATTGTGAGCTAGGGATTGAGATCTGGTTGAGTTACTGACAGGTTCTTATTTGTCACACATTCAAAGAACAATAAAACTTTACTTATGGGTAGATTTTATATCAAAGTCTAATGCTCAGTTAGATATAAATTAGGAGAACAAGCAATGTGAACAGATATCCAGCCTTAATGGGTGGATATAAGGGCAATTTCAGGCTCTGGGAAGTTTCTCTTTGCACACCTACCAGGCATTAGATCATTGGAAATGCGCATTTTTTTCTTTTATTAATGACAGTAATTATCCCCCATTCCATAGAACAGCTTCTTGTCTCTTTGTCATGGCCCAAAAGAGAACGTTTGACATTAAACTTACTTCTTATTAACTTGCTGCTATTTGTGCAAAACCTTCCAGGTTTCACGCAGGCCTGGACAAACAGCATGGTTAAGAGACAAGCTGTTGGGTCAAACAGAACTAGTGCAGCTATCAACGGGGTAACTGAAGAGATCTTTGCAATTTCCAAATTCAGTAAGTTTTTCAGTATATACTTCTATGAGCAAAGGTATTGATACAGAGAAATTAAAATAAGCACTTTTTCTCTTCCATTATGTTTCAAGTGCATCATGGCTAGGTTATATGTCCAAAGAGCACTTATCATCCTAACATATGTTAGAGGGAAAAAGTGCTTCCACAAGCAACAGTCAGCAACCTGAGTTGCTATCAACTAAATTAAGACAGATTTTTACATCACATGCTGAACAATCACTCTTCTATGTTTTCATCCAGTGCTTAGTAGACTTCACAGAATCACCAAGGTTGGAAAAGACCTCTAAGATGACCCAGTCTGACCATTCACCTATCACCAATATTTCCCCACTAAACCACATCCCTCAGTACAACATCTAAACATTTCTTGAACACCTTCAGGGTCAGTGACTCCACCACCTCCCTGGGCAGCCCATTCCAGTGCCTGACCACTCTCTTGGAGAAGCGTTTCCCATCATCCAACCTGAATCTCTCCTGGTGCAACTTGAGGCCATTCCCTCTAGTCCTATTGCTAGTTTAATGAGAGGAAAGGTCAACCTCCACCTCACCATAACCTCCCTTCAGAGGTTGTCAAACTGCAATTAAAAAGAAGACATGATTACGAGAAAATTACTAGATCTTTAAATCTTTTATTTTTTTTTTCCCTGTTCTGTGCTGTTTTCTATATTGGTAGAGAATAAAACATCACATATTGTTCTCTGATCATATTCCATCACACAGCACTTGCTAGTACTAACTCCTTAAATTCTAAAATTCTTCACATTCTAAGAGCTAAGATCATGCTGTTACTGCAGTTGGCTTTCGCATAGTATAGATTATTTTAAAATAGGATTGAAAGCATGGTTGTATAAGCATACCTTCAATTTCCTTCAGAGCTCTCCTAGAGTAGAAATCAGGATTAGGTTAAAGCTGACCTCAGGGCCTCGTCTCTGTATGTCTCGCTGCAGTCAATGGAGCAGAAGCATCAGTTCAGTAGCAAAACCACTATGGCATGATGATTCACTCCCAAATTTGGCACTGGAGAGATTTGAACCAACATGATGTTGCAAAGTCTTTTAAATTCATTTGGCAACAAACACCCAAAAGGTTTGTCATCGCTGTCCTGTGGCACAAACAAAATGGACAAACAGCTGCTAAAGGAGGCTGTGGTGTTTTCTCTTCCAGTTTAGTTCCTCAGTGTTCCTTTTTCAAATGCACTGCCTTCATTTAAGTTGGTTGTTAGAGCTCTTGGAGAATGCGGAGATGGTTCCTACCACAGTAGATTGTGCACGAGCCTGGATGAGTACCGGTTGGGCTAATTGCTTCCTTCTTTGACATACTGTATAGGAGATTGGAAAAAAACAGACTTGAGAGTAAGATGCAAAAGCTCTGCATTCCTCTGATGAGAGGGAGCCATGGCCAAGCTTCTGAGCAGATGTGCTCTGACAGCCACCATCTGGTACAGGAACCTCCAACTCCAACCTTCTGCCTTTAAGTGAGGAATTCCTCTGGAGCAAATATCTCCTCTTAGAGTTCAGAGAGCAAAAAGCTTTACGAACAGTACAGTACCTAATTAAAAGTTATTATTAGGGGCAATGGAAAAGAAAGTTATTTCTGTGACCCCTGACATGCTTCAGGACTTGCTAATTGGAGGCTGGATAATTCTCAGGCTTAACCTAAAGTATATAGATAAGTACATGTCTGCATGAATGCCTGTATCTTCAGCCCTCTCAGTCACTCAGTGCATCCTGGTATTTGTAATGTTTTGTGATACTAAAAAGTAACCTGCACCATGAGCTTATTGTACAAGGAAGTCAATGAAGAAACCTAGATATTAGCAATTTTCTGATTGCATCAATGTAGGAGAGTTCTAAGTAAATCACAGTAAGCAGCAATAGACTAGACATCTATATCCTTCACCATCTCACCTTACATGCTTATTATTATTGTTTTAAAAAAAGAAAAAACAAATGAAGTAGAAATATGCCTGATCATTCCTTTCTCCTGGTAAACGGCAGCACCACTTCATATGAAACAATAAAAAAGAAATCATACTGATCAGCCACCCATACATTTTCTTTAAAACCCTCATAAATTGGATCAACGTTTAGAAAGCACAGCAAGTACTGGCATTTAAGCAATATTATAAAAACTGTCAAGCTGTAGTAGCATATATGTATCCTTCCTTTATGCATTAGCTTCCCAATACAGACATGTTACGAGATACTGCTCAGCAAAGCAAGAACAAGAAATCATGTCTGTCTTTGTGCACATGAGGAATGCAGTTAGCTCCCTCCCTCACCCCATCCAAGGTCAGCTCCCTCCCTCACCCCATCCAAGGTCAGCTATTCACTCTAATTCCGAAGTGATGCTCTGAGCCCAGTGTTTGCATCTCCCTGTGAAAGAGGTTAAGCACAAGCTTCTGTGCTCAGTCTAATCTTTGATCCTCCCACACCTTAATTAAAACTGAACTGTAATCTCACATGCCTTGGGAACAGCAACAGTTATTGCCATGCCATATTCTCCTCTTGTCCGAAGTGACTGGCAAGTTCACTGCTTGCCAGTGAAATCTATATTCTGTTCGCAAGGAAAGAGAAATTAAATTGGATAAAACTATTTTAAGATATGTTCAGCTTCAAAACACAGAGCTGCCATTCCATTATTTTCCGTACACAACACAGTTGCTTGAAAACAAGCTTGGGTTGATTATTTTTCCTCAGTGATGTTTCAGGGAAAAGTTGCTGTGAACAGACAGTGGCAGTCTGTCATTTTTCTCATCAGTCTCTGGCTATATTTAAGATCTTTTAAATGCTCTAATGTTTCTTCTTGAACTTATATTCTTCTACATTTATCTTTAATGTACTTATTTTTAAACACACACAAACACAGATTTTAGGATGGTTGGCGTACCATAAAGAGGCTGCTCAGATGCATTCATAACCTTTAACAGAACACCAGCTCTTCACCATTCATCCGCTTTATTACCAGTCTCTCCGTAGCATCAGTCTGAACTTCCCCATTCAGAAAGCCTTGATTCAGAAAGCCAACAGTTGTTGGAACTGTTTCCTGATTATTTGTTTCTTTTTATTCTAGAATTTCCAGCAGAGAAGAAAGTTAGCAAGCTATTGTGATCCTCTTCATATTCCAGTAGGAAACTTCCATGCTGGTGTGGTTAACTCTCATGGATGCATTGCCCACAAATGTGGGCTGGTGACTTCTTTCTGGAGCACTGGCAGAGTAGAGATCCCTTGAAACCACCCTGAAGTCATCTCAAAAACTAGCACATAAAGCACATGCAAGAAAAATGTTCATCAGTTTGAGTCTTCAGCTACCTCACACTTGAAGCTGGGATACACAGGTTAACATAACCTACTGCAGTCATCTCATTTGTAAGCTTTCCACCGAAGTCCTTTCCACCCCCATTGGAACACACTGGTTCTTAAAGGAGGTCAAGCACAAGGCTTTTGCTGTAGGGAAGGTTGCTTACTATAGAAGATGGGTAGTGAATTACATCATGAAAGAAGAGTTTCATGGTTGTAATGCTACAGTAGGACAGAAAGTACCACAGTAATAGCAGGATAGCAAAGCCTTTGGCTACAGCAATTGAGAATGAGTCCAAATACAGCAGCTACTGAAATAAAGGAAAACAGCTGCCTACCTTTGGAAGGCTCCTAAAAGCCAGGGATCCCCAACAAGAAACACCCTTGCTTCCACTGCCAACCCTTATATGAGGTCTGGGAAGGAGTGCATCCTGGCTCCACCCCTTCCAATTACTCAGGTGCATTGCCTCTGCTTTCTCATCAGGTGCTCAATCAGTTTCAGGCCATGATCTAGCATTTCTGCTACAGCAGTGCTCCCTTTAGTCTTGCATGCTGTTGCCTTTTGCTCCTTGAAGTCTGCTGCGTTTGTTTGTCTACAGTCACCAGAAGTAATTATTTGGATTTCTTTGGTCTGTAATGACTGCAAGCTTCAACTGTACATACTACAAGAGACAGTGATTCCTCCTCTCTATCCAAATAGGCAAATCGAAGCTCAACATCTGGGAAGACTTTTTCAAACAACTGTTGCTTTTGAAAGCTAGGGAAAGGACCAGGCTGTGGAACATTCTTTCTATAAATAGAAGTTATAATGCCTGCAGTGTGATATTGCATCCCATCTTCAGCACTCAAGGCAGTATTTACCCACTTTTTAAGTGGCCCAGTAGATCTAGTCTGTTTGAGCAGAGACCATGCAACTCATTCCACTCTGGAGTGGAATTTAAAGCAGAGTTTAAAACCACAGACCCAGAAAATTGATCTTAAAAAAACACTCAACTCTGTGAGGAGCTCATAAACCTAAAATTAAAGCTTTAAAATAAATGCAAAAGCCATCATCTCCTGCATTATGTTTCTCAGCTATACCAATTTAAAATTTTCACACTGAGATAATCAGCATAGCCCAGCTCTGTGTCAGTAATATCACCTACACTAATGCCCTGCAAGCACAGCCACAAACCCTCTCAGGTGGGAGGCCAAACATCAGCATCAACTACCAAACTTGGAATCAAATTTTTCTCTCAAGTGTAAATTTATTCTTGTACTCTATGAAACTATCGCTGTGTAGAGGGACAGCTGTACGCACATTTTACAGAGATAACTAAGATGAAACCACTGACTTATGAAATTCACTTTTTGTAGATGCACAGTACTTCTCCCCTGTGCAGCTGTAACAAGAGCAGGACAGAAGTAATGTGATGCAAAGCAGGAGGAAAGCAAAGACATGGAAATCTTTATTGTCTCCTTCTGAAAAAGGAGCCATGTTTCTCTTCCATGCACTTTGTTATCTTACTGAGGGATTGTTTTGAATATTTTCACCACTGTTCTCTCAAGGGGGTTGACTACAGTCTTCATTTTCTCACTCCTGTAACCAATGTAAGCAAGCTGGTATTTGTATTCCCAGTTCTTCTCCCATATCAAGGTCTTTCAAGTGTCCCAAAATAGGCTGGACTTGGAAGAGCCTTTGTAGATTCCCAGTAAAAGAAATACTACAGATGAACTACTACATAGTCCTCTGAATTAACAGATATAATTATTTCCAGTACTGAATCACAGCATATGAATTCATCAGACAAATAGTTTCTTGAAATTGGAAGGGAAGAGAAAAAAAGAAGAAAAAGTGTTCTCAAACACTTCGAATAGAGGCCAGCAGTTAGTGCTCTGCTGACAGCAGGCTGCGGTATCTACATTTATTCTAAAAGCTAGCAAAATGTGAATAATCCATTTGTAATGTACCACTGAAGTACTAGAAACTATCTTATGAATATGTGCTTTTTCCCCCATATTAGACAATTTGCACACAACCAGCAATTCTTCAACATTTTTAATTCACCACAAGAGGTAGTGAATGGCTCCCCCTAACTCGGGGGTTACAAACCTCAGCGCGGTTCAAGTTCATACTTTTGGCAGAGGCAACTCTCCCAGTAAACAGATCTGCTCACTGCAGTGGCCATTTGTCAATTCTGGAACAAGCAGAGACATTTAGGCAGAAGTGCTGTGGTAGTCCTGTTCTAACGGCTCAGTTATCTGGCATGATGCCTGGCATCTTTTGATGTCTCGTTATCTTGTAAAAGCAGAACAGCTGCACACGTGGTAGAGTTTTCCAATGAACAAGTCACAAGACTCTCAGAGATATAGCTGGTGGAAGACTGCTGAAATGCTCTTAGAATAGTAATAACAACTTATCAATGGCTGGAAGAAAATCATTCTTTTAATTCACAGGATCTGGGAAGAGTATTTGCTTGTGAAATATCTTCTGCTAGTTCTGATGGTCATCTGTAAGAATAGCACAGCTGTAAGCTCTTCTGAACTTAGCTCTGCTATCAGATAGCTGTCTTGGGAGACTAATAGATAAAAGCAAAACATGGCTTTTCTCACCAAATAACAACTATTTTGATATGCACAGCTTTGAGCGATAAGCTCCCTGTACATGCCTTCATCTGCAGACCTGTGATCTTGATGCTATGGCTCTGTTACTCACTGGGTAACTATCTCTACTATGTGGGCATCAGCTCATCTGTGACTGTGCAGAAAAGGAAGCTCTTAAGGGTTCTTCAGCTCTTCAGCCCAGCAGAGATTCCCTTGCATGAGAGCTGGTAATACAAAAGAGCTCTAAATAAAACTGCACCTGGCTCTTATCAGCATTAATAGTGAGAGCCTGTATTTCAACCGCTAGTCAATAATGAATGATCCCTTACCCAACTTACATGACCTAGGCAAAAAAAAAAAACCAAAACAAAACAAAACCAAAAGCATCCAAACTCATATTGCTCATTAGTAGGTATTCGGCTGACAGACTACAATTTTCAGAGATGCCAGTCTCTAAAAGTTACGCTACAAAAAAAAATAGAGATGAGCAGAAGAAATTCAGCATCAAATAAATTTATACACAGAGAACTTTCCTATCTGAGAGAGGTGAGCCACACTCCCTGAGGACAGCCAACTCCATGTCTTTCCAAAATAAGCCACAGCACAGCTTCTTTCAAATAAAGGAATGACTCAGAGAGTGCCACTGTCACCACGTCTGGCTGTGAGTCCTTCAGAACTCTCACTGACACCCGCTCTGGCTTTGAACACCAGATGACAAAAGCCAGAGCAATCTTCACACTTCAGGCTGCAGAACAGCAGGTGGTTTGTGTTTCTATTTAATACAAGTGGTAAAATATAACACCACACAGCTGACAAAGTCCCCTATGGTAAAGACCTCAAAAAAGCTCCAGAAGCAATTCATTCCCTTCTGAGATCTATGCTAAGAACTGCAGTAGCAAGGGTCTGTTCAGAACAGCCCCTCCGTTAGGCTAGTTCCAAATGCCCTTGGCACATGAACAGCGCATTTTGTTTGCAAACAAGTCACCCAGAGAAGAAAGGAACCCAATGACACTTTTCTGAGAAGACACACTGGAGACTAAGAGCAATTAAATCAGTGTTTGCCTTGGTTGGAAGAGGAAGTGTGCCACAAAGCCTGATTTTACTCTGTGGCACTCATACTTCTCTCTTGCATGTGGAAACCACAGCGTGCCCCACCGCCCTCCGTTGCAGACGCCTTCCCTAACCCCCAGCTGCCCTCCCCTGACACATCTCCATGCCGTTCCCTCGGGCCCTGCTGCTGTCACACAGAGCAGAGCTCAGCATTGCCTCTCTGCTCCCTGTGAGGAGCTGCAACCACCTCAGCTGGTTCTGATCTGAGTTGAGCAAACCAAAGGACCTCAGTTGCTCCTCGTACATCCTGCCCTCTAGACTTCACTGTCTTCATAGTTTTATGTCTTTCTTATACATCCCTCTGGGCAATACTACATGGCAACACTATGGTTACCACTACCTTATGATAAATTTATTGTTTTAAATAGTGTTTATTTCTTTTTGTCCAGCTACAATGCAAAGTGGGCAAACACCCTCTTGCTCTTAGCTTCAGTTCTGACAAGAGATGGTGGCATTTAGAGGGCTTATTTCCTTAAGGAAAAGAGCCCTTTATGTGTTTGTCAGCCTTTTGAGCTTGTACTTCTAAATGGAGACAGAAAGCACGTTGTACTAGCTCCTCAGGATACGGATAAACATTCTCTAGTGCTGAAACTTCTGCTTTCCTTGCTGTTCAGGTTACAACTTTTTTGTCTTTTACCCATCTGAACCTGAAGTCACCTTGTGTCCCAACTCACAGCAGAGGGTTTATGTATCATCATGCACTATCAAGGCACTTGGTGCCCAGGGAGAAGAGCAGAGATGCCTGCATCTAGCAACAACATACACAGGTCATCAAAAACAAAACCCTCTGCTTTGTAGCTGGTCACAAACTTGCCATTGTGTTCCAACTTTACTCTCTTGCTAAGATCCTGATGTTTTTCTTTTTGGTCCATGTTAGCAACTGACTTCATCTTTTATTCCAGTGATAAGTATTGAACATTACATTTTCGTTTCTTTGCAGAAAACCCCCTGCTTTCTGACCATTATCTATCTAGGGTAAATTGTCTGCAGATGCCCAGTATGTGATTATGAAAGATTAAACAAACAGTAAGGGAACAGCATTAGGAATCCGAAATGCCAGTGCTGACAGTGCATACAATTATGGGCTTGTTATTGAAGGGAACGCATCTTTTTGAAGCCTCGATAGATTTTAAAAGTTACAATATCTTTCTGCTAGTCACATAGTGGTTCAGGAAATGAGGGAGATAATTTTCTTCCCAGCACTATATAATAGAATAGATAATGAAGGAAAAAAAAAGTCTTTAATATTACTTCTCCACTCTTCTTACAATTCTGTGACAATTACAAAATACTGAAAATATATGTGGGCTGCTCTGAAAGTAATGCTTCCTATTTATTTCCATTTTATTTACAACAGACAGAACACAATAAAACTACTTGATAGAGCAAATTTTCAGCTGCAAAACACTGTTTCTCAACAGTCAAAAACCACTAGCTGCACGTTTCTGCCAGTGATGAACAAGAGCCTGCATTCTGTACTTGTTAAAACCTGCACCAGCAGAGGTGATCCACTACTGCTGTCATCACTGCTGAAACACACCACCCACTGCCTCTCTGTGCTTACATCCACTCTTTTGTCTCCTTAAATGTTCAGTGAGCACTGAGGAATGTCAATGGCTGCAATTGTTTCCATATGGAGGAATTCAGTGGCACACCTGTGCTTCATATGCACTGCCATATCAGACTCCATTCTGTCAGATTGCCCCTCTGCTGCCATCTGTCAAATGGCAACAAAATGTAAAGGAGTACTGGTAGGAGAGTTCAACCTCTACAGCCATGCCACCAACATTCACCTCTGATACTGTGGGCCAGCTTAATAAAATAGGAACATTACTTTTGAAGCATCCTTCATAGCAGAAATTGAAAATACCAGCTCTCCGTTAGAAATCTTACTAGATAATACCATTCCTTGAATTTTAGGGTTCTTTGATTTCTCAGTCCCTAGTAATCTTAAATAAAACCAACGATTTTCTCTAAACCAAAGCCAGAACTCATGGGGTGAACAGTGTTCTCTCAAATGTCTATCTATCTACTGATCAATCTCTCTATCTACGTGCTCATAGATTAGAAAACAATTAAACAAACAACACTTGAATTCTGAAGATTAGAAACAGTGATTTTCCTCAGACAGGTTTATGCATCAACTTCTCTAACATGCACACAATATGACAAGTTAAGCAAAATCTAACTTTGTCTGAGTAATGCAGATGGTTCTTTTTGCATTGACTGACCGCTCACCTTTCATTTGTTTATTTTGACATTTTGGTTAGGTGGATTTTATGCCAGTCCTCTGAAATATCACATACTGGGTGAAAGACTAGGTCTACAACTGAAGAAAGGGAGTTTGGGGATGTTGCATTTCATCTACGGTAGAAGAAATCATTGGAAAATTATCTATTTGCCTCAAATGGGGTCATCTCTACCTTTCTTTTTCATCATTCTTCTTCCTAAATCTTCCTTATGATACACTGATACCATATTGACAAGAATCATGAAGAATAAACAGAGCATCTCAGATATTTGGGATTGAAGTGTCACACGTAGTCAGGAAAGCTCACAGCTATGGACAGAGAGTGTGATTTTGCCTACTGTTATGGTGCCTTTTTTCTTCCTAATGCAATTTTTCCACATTTCAGATATTTCTGATAGTCCCTCAAGACTTCTTATCCTTTCTGCAATTACTCCAATTTGCTGGTACCAATTATTTGTTCTATTTCACATGTAGCTCTGAATGAACTCTGCTTGAACATAGCATGCGGCATGTGTCTGAGGAAGCTAAAAATCTTTATGAGAGATATTTGTTTGTTCAAAAAAGGTAAATTCTTCCCACATAGGAGACTTTTTATCTCTTCCCATTTTTTCTCAATTCTGAAATTGAACTTTTAATTTTTGCTCTCTTAGGTTTATAGTTGCTGTCGTGGAGCCTCAAAACTGGCGTGAACTGAAAAAGAAGATACAAGGCAAATACAAGGAATGTATGAAAGGTTTTCAGTAGTCTATAGAATCATAGAATCATAAAATAATAAGGTTGGAAAAGATCTGAAAGATCATTTAGTTCATCTGTCCACCTACCACCAATATTGCCCACTAAACCATGCTCCTAAGTACCACATCTACACATTTCTTGAGCACCTCCAGGGGTGATGATTCCACCATCTCCCTGGTCAAGCCTGTTCCACTGCCTGACCACTCTTTCAGAGATGAAGTTTTTCCTAATGTCCAACCTGATCTTCCTCTGGTGCAACCTGAGGACATTTCCCCTTGTCCTATCACTTACCCAAGAGAATATGCTACATTATTCATAATATAAGGGTATCAGATTTCAGGTAGCATTTTGAATGTAGACTTAAAAGATCCCATGATTAGCAGCAAGAGTCAGTTTATTAATTGTCCTCAACATGCAGTGTAGAAAAGTGTCACTGATGGCAGTGATGAATTGTTATTCAAGAAAACTGTAAACAACTTAAACTGAGAACCAAAGACTCACATTATCCTGCAATGTGCTCGATGCATGTAGGATAAATTAATCTTTATTAAACAAAGATACTGTGCAGCCAAGCAGATAGTTCAAGTATCACCTCATTCCTATACGTCACTTACTAAGTTTTTCAGCAAATCATAAGCATGGTTAATTAAAAGAAAGAGTACAACCACAGAGTTTCAGGCAGCAGATGTGATGTCCTAGCTCCTGCTGCCATTCCCAGGTTGCATGTCAGTGCCCTCTTGCTAATAGCAGTATGCACACACTGCCACTACTTCTACCCTGCATTTGTGTTCAGTTTTCTCTCTGCCTTGGGGGGTCACATTGTGCTGTGTCTTGGGGACCTCATTCCTTCTCACTGGGGACTTGCTGGAAGCCACAGCCAGAGAGAACTGCTGCATTCCAAACCTTGTATCAGTGCGTGTAAGGCACATCCGTGAACAGAACACAACACCCAGGTCAGACATAGCCTCCTTCCACCTTCATCCAGTCAGATTTGTTCATAACATGCATTTTTATTCTCATTTCTCACATCCTATTGTTGCCTCTGCCCCTTCATAAACAATTGTGTGGTGACTGCACTGTACACATAGAGCATCCACATAGTGAGCTACCACATGTCCTCGAATGACTGAAGAGAAAGAAGGGAAATACATGCTATATATTCATACTTACATATAAAGAATTGCCTTTTACCCCAAGAGAACCAAGATAAAACTCAGACAATATAGAGTTGCTTTGCATATAAATGAAGGAGACCATATTGACCAGAGCTGCAGTGCACGTCTGAAGTTTTCTTTCATGTTTAACACTTGAAGTCAGTTAGAAAAATCATATGTGTCAACTCACAAATCTAAATGTCAATTGTCAGAACAGGCTTATCTACTTATTTCACTAGGAAAAATTTTCTAAGTATTAAAGTTTTCCATTGCACTTCTATTAAAAACAGTTCTATCAATCGGGTACAAATGCACTCACTCATAAACTTCTTAAGGGATAAATCCTCTGTTTGAATAATTACAGATGAAAAGATAAATCCTGAAATTCAGTTGTAGTGTAAGAAGTTTTCACTGTGGGACAAGATGTTGTAAATGACAAAAGAAAAACTGAAGGATTGGCACAGCGATGTAATTTCCATGGAGAAAGTAAACCTATGCAGCAGTCATTTCTTACAATTGAACTCATCTTGTTTGGATTTTTAATTCCCATTGTAACTCTGTGTTAACTTTCTTTTGACAGAGTGAATTGTTTTCAAGAAGAAAAAAGATGAAATAAACCACTTGATCCCAAAGTGAAAAGAGTGGACCCATCACAGCCACTGCAGTAAACAATTAGAGGTAAATACAGAGTAACTCAAATTTAACCTTACTTGCCTGCCTTTAATCCACAGATGATTTGAAAGTGATTCAGAGCGAACAGTTAATAATACAGAAGCTTACTGAATTCTTTCATTAGTGCACAACGTTAATGCATTAATCTTCAAACTGCACACATTTCCAGTGTGGGTTAAAAAGATGAAAAGACTGAAGTAGGGGAAATGAAACCAATTGCTAATTCCTTTCTGTACAAAGAGCAGGAACAATGTTTTGGATGCAGACATCGAAAGAAATTTAAAACTTCAACTGCTTTTGCAGAAAATAGAGAAACAAAACAATGACTGAACTATGGCAGCTGAACACATTGTGTCAATTTTTTATTTTTATTTATATAATTTATTTTTTCCCTTGGCAGATAGATCAGATACAAATAGTTCTGCATAGAGAGGTAAATAAGGAGAAATGACCTGGCTGTATTGACATTCATTTTGAAGTATTAGATGTTAAAATGAAGATGCTTTATTGTTAATGGATAACAGTACAACTCTTGCACACAAGGACTCCAAAATAAACAAACATCACTCTAAGTTTATTTTTTTTATTTACAAACCACTGACCGTTGTATGGAGTGCACCGTCACCTCATGCCAGCACCCTGGTTGGAATGAACATGAAAGATAACAAAAAAAACAACAGTAGATGAAGTGGGCAGCCTTTTTTGATGATATGACGATAGTCTCGCACCCTCCTCTATGGGCCTGTATCTTGGCTTTGGAAACTCCCAGGAGCTCCAGCAATTCAAAGACAATATGCTCTGTATTCCACCAGTATAAATTAATATCTCACCTATTAGAAACAAGCTTTCCTCTGCTCCAGAGAGAGGATATAGCGGGTACACGCCATACACCATCCTGGGGTTTTATGTGTGTGACCATGGAGAGGATATGAGAAGGTGGGATGGAAAACCCACCTCAGTGTTATGGGCACAGGTACTGGAGTTGCAATGGAAAACAATCACAAGAGAGGGTGCTTCCAGGAAGACTGCAGTTCTGGCTTCCAGCCGGCAGTTCTGCAGATTGAGAAGATGGTCCAACCTTATCTCTGAGGTTGACAATGAGCCTTCTGGTGTTTATAAATGAGATGAACAATGAATACAGTAACTAACACTAGAGAGACTGCCTCCAGCCAGGTGGACAGTCAGGTTTATTGGACTGAGTGGACTGGATGGCCTGGCACAGAAACGTAATGCTCTAGTGGATACCAGTGCACAGCATACTCTAATGCTATCACATTATAAAAGGACCAAACCCATTTGTTTTTCTGCAGCGATAAAGTGATCCCAAGAGCAAAGTATATTGGAGGTCAGTGTGAGACTAACTAGAAATTAGTGGCAAAAGCACTCAATTGCAACTGGCCCAGAGGCTCCATGCATCCTCAGTACGGTTATCTAAGATGGTACTCCAAGGACTCAAAAGGGTACAGGTGGGCTTTCTGTACAGCTGCCTAAGAGACAAAGGGCACAAAGCAGCTGTCTACCAGGTCTGGTCTCTCAGAGGACCCTTCTGTTGAGATCACAAGCTCCTTCACAAGAAGTTGGTACCTTGGCACAAGAAGCAGAACTCCTTTTGGCACCTTGAACTTTCAGCCAGCAGTCAAAGGGAGCATACTGATGCTAAACGGAGTAAGTTGATTGCACTGATCAAACAGCTGGCTCAAATACGGAATCTCACTCATCTGAGAATCTTTGAAGTGATTATGGATTGGCCCAAAGGCAAAGATTTAAGAAAATCAGAAGAGGAGATTGTGATACATGTTAAAGAAGCTCCACTATATAATAAACTGCTAGAAAATTACAATATGCCTTGTTCTTTGATGGAGCCTGTTGCACTGTGGGAAAGCACTGGAGATGGAAGGCTGCTGTATAGACTCCCCATTACAAGTTGCCGCCCGTCCCCTCAGGGCAGCACTGCCTTACAGGTGTTCTCACCTCTCATCCTGAGCACCTGGCAGAGCTGGGTGTGAGCGACTCATCTCTTCAGCTTCGGTGTTTGAGAGTCACATAAGCATGAGGTGTTCCTTTCAAGGCAGTATACACATCCACAAACACAATTAAAAATATTTTTTTGATAATTAGTTATTTATAGTGACTCCTCGCTCACATCTCTGCCTCTTCAAGGGAAATCCCTTCTGAACTCAGAAATATTTTTACAGAGAGAAAAGAGTGTAATAAAATGATGCCTGTTTAAAGTATCTGGTCTCTCAGTGACTGTTACATTAATTTGCTACAAGATTTCAGATAAAAGAGTATTGTTCTATTGGAAATGATCAAAGGTTACTAGCTACTAGGTACTAAGGAAAAAAATAGATTCCCCCAAATATCCCCAACTAGCCTAACATCAGTTGAATACAAAACACTTCAGTGCTAAGACTGAGGAACCTCTATTGCTGGAACCACTTGTGCTAATTATTTCTCCCCCTAATTATTTGCAACAGAAGCAGAAAAGAAGTGGAATTGACCTCTGAAGTGCTGTGCCCAAAGAACAGCCTTTAAGGAGAAACTAATTAAACCAGGATGAGCAGCAGCATCTCCTCAGGACAAAACGCACATCCATCCAAAGGAGTGATGGGTGCAGGACTGGGGGTTTATAGTAATTAAGAAAAGAAGTGAGATGCTCCAGTGGGAAAAGACTGAGCAAGGCTTTAGCTGTGCAGTCACCCATATAGGAATGTTAGGTTAGAAGACAGCTCAGTCTGGATAGAGAATGCTGACCTGAATTGGAGAGGAAAATTTGAGAGTCATTAACATTCACCTGGAAGAGTGAACAAGTTTGCCCATAGGTAAAATGGAGAAAAAAGAGAAAAGGCAACCAAAGAATTAAGTTGTCAAAGATTTGGATAAATAGAGAAGAGCTGAAAGGGGTATAGTTAAGAGCACTCGGCGGATAAGTTGGAATGCTGAGAAGAAAGCAAAACAAAAAGATAAATAGAAAAAAGATAAAAGAGGCTTGCTGGATGATGTTAACATGCTTTCCAGTCAAGCAGGGAAAGACAGTAAGGGTCAGAGATGTGTTCACATAGGTACATCTCTCTAAAGACTGGACAGGAGCCATTCTAAAGCATTAGCAACATCTGGTAGCTGGGCAGAAGGCAAGGGCATTAGCTTAGTGTTTACAAAACACAACTCCAGAAAAAGTCAGTGCTTGCAGCTGTCTGCCATTAAGTAGCCTTATGTAGAATCGTTTCCATGTGTATGTGTGCCTTGACGGTGCCATGTGGGTGGGACAAGGGGCTGGTATTCAAAATGAGAAAGCCCATTGAATTAGAAATATCAGTTAAAAGCTGAAGAGAACAATGTATTTCAAGAATTATCTGTGCATTTTACTTCGATTTTGTTGTTGTTGTTGTTTTGTTTTTTTTTCAGCAGTTCTCTTTTCTGCTTAAAAGCAAGATCTATTAAGCAGCTGCTATGTTTAAATGCAACCCACAGAACATTTCTTTATCTCACTGGAGAAACAAGAAACCTTAGTAAGAGCAATTCAGCACTTATAGTGTTAGTTTTAAATACAGCAATACATTCAAATTTTAAGAGCTCTACCACATAAAACCAGGAAAGAATAGGTGTATTTCAAACATTTATTCTATTTATCATTTTTAATTTTGTCTTTTAAAAGTTTTAGAGTCTAGCACATTTGTAAACACATAGAAAATTTGGATATCAAATCTTTATAATGTTTGTAATTCATTGCCATCTTCCTTTTGGGTATCATACTTTCTCTAGTTGTCAGTGAGTGGTGTGACCACACCTTAAATTTCATGGAAATCAGCATATTCAAGTATCTTAGCAGTACTTTGTTTGGGGGTTTTTATTTTGTTTTGTTTTCTTTTCTGCCCCCTCCTCCTCCTCCAAATGAATTAGTGACAATTACAGATCAAAATAGTGGATCCCTTAGGCTCTGCTGGTAAAGACACTGTCACACAGGAGTCCAGAGCCCCAGTAGTTTTTCTCCTTTTATTTTTCTTTCCTCATTTTTTCTCCTTGCAGAATGAAAACTGAAAGAGGTGACTCTCCCCCCCCCACCCCCCCCCTCCTAGGCCTGTTGCAAGCCAAGTATGAAGCTAACAGTAGGGGAAATGTTGAACATAAGATCTGGAAGCTGCTTTAGTCCAGAAATGTTGATATAATTAGATTGAGGTAATTTAAAAATCTCACAATTTTTCAAAAAAAAAAAAAAATATTTTTTTGAAATAACAAAATAAAAAAAAAAAGTGCCTGGCATTTGTCATTAGTTTAAACTGTCAATGCAAACTCTGGATGCTTCTTTTATGGAGCCTCAGATACAAATACTTCCTAATTTCCATTCAGCTTTTGCAAAGAAAAGCCAGCAGACAGCCAATATCAACAGAATAAAATGAATAAAACAAATAAAACCAAACAAGGATAGTTATTCTCCCTCTGCTCCAGCATACAGATCATCTCTCATGTCCACAGAGATTTTATCTCTCCACAATACAAGCAACCAACTCACCAAAAATTTACCCTTACATATTAATATAAATTTCTAAAAAATCATTTATGAGTGGTAGGAGAAAACCAAACAAGAAAGGCAACGTTAATACTTCTGCTAAGAATCAAGTACCATGGTAGCGTTCTTGTTTGAGGAATTTTTCTTCTGTCTTCAATGTCTGGGAGATGGTTCTCAGGGGCTTTGTCCATTTCTGCTCTAGATTTCCATGCATCCAACGCAGACACCTCACAATACACCTTGTAGGGAGGAGCCAGCTACAATTGCAACTAATTTATATTTTCATCGTAACTTCAGAAAGATCTGGAAGCCCTGGAGAACAATCAGTGTTACAGCCCAGCTGGACAGCTAGGCCTTCTAGTCTGAAATGAAAAGCAAGAAGCCCACCAGCACAAATTGCCACATGATCAAGTTAGGTACAGCTTATTTTCTCAGGAGCTATCTCCAGAAAGTCTTATAATGTTAACTGAGGGGCCAGGCTGGCAGCAGCCTGCTGCAATGCTGAGGCAACTTGTGGAGATGTGTATGTGGCAGCACCCAGCCCACCATCATCAGGCCTGCAGATACCATCTTGCCTTCAACACTCCATGTGATATAGGCACAGAACTGATCTTCATGTGGCTGGGGCTGCCAATGCTTTTTTTTCAGCCTTGTGTTGGTATTTTGCTCCAAGACTCAAATGCTGAGGTGGAAAAGTTCTCTTGGTGTCACATGTGGGCAGAAAGAACAGTAGAAGCACAAGGAAAGCATACAAATTAAAATGGGAGGGCTGGGGTATTTTTTAATAGACATTACCCCCCCCCCCCCCCCCAATATTTTACAATGTGTATTCATAGTAAAATCTACCTATATTCCCCTGTCATAATAAAATACCTGTGCTGTAGCTGGCAGAGATGTTTCCACAGCAGTTATAGAAGCCATTGCTAGTGCAGCTGCTGCAATTACTTTCCTTAGCTCAGCAGTTTACAACAGTAATTCTCATTAAAGTAAGCCTGTGGAATGTGCCAGACTGCTGGCTCTGCAGAGCACAGCCCTACAAGTATCCACAAAATTTAAAATCTGATAGTTGTATCAGCACAAGAAATCTTGGACACACATTCCTCCCCACCAGTACCTAGGAAATAATGTGTGCTGAGTTTACATGATGAATGTGATCACGTAAATGAAGGAAAATGAGAGAAAAATCTCACCTGAGTCAGTATATCTACTCTCTCTCATGGAGTGAGGTCTTCAGGATAAGTGAAATTTTAGATCTGGGGGATAAGCATTCAGAACCCTCTTCACAGCCTGTGATGTCAAATGCCAACCAGTTCAGCCTTATCTCATATTTGCACCAAACACAGCTCAAAGTACACATTTGTTCAAGGAGAAGGAGAAACTGCAAGTTATCATGGCTTTACCTTGGGTAAACTTTTTTTCTCTTTTCTTAAAAATAAACTAACAAAACAAACAAACATACAAAGAAGAACCTGTAAGTCTTTCCTTGGTGCATTCACCTGCAGAGAGGAAACATGGCCGACAGGAGAGAAGAGCTGGGAAGAGGAAGCTGGTCTCTATTTATGTGAATGGATTGCCAGTGCTAACCCTGTTATTAATTTAAATCATTACAAACAGGAGAGACATTTTTGCTTTATATGCTTGTTTCTTTTTTTCTACTGATGTAGGTTACCATCACTCATTCAGTCTAAATGTCACTTTCACAACCTGAAATAATATAGCTTTTTTATTAGTGACTTGCTATATTCAGTGACTTCTGGGCTACCTGTGGCTCATCCTCCACCATCCACCCCTCTTAATTTCAACACTAGAGACAGTGTCAGCAAGTAAGAGTTTTCACCTTCTCTGTTAGTCAAATGACAGGCAAAAGCATATTTTCTCAGACCTGTTTTTTCAAATCACGAATGACATGCATATAATTGCTATACCACTGGCTGAATAGGAATAGCATAGAGCAGAATTGTATTCAAGGGGTATTTTGATTTAGGGAAATATCTTTTCCTTTCAGCCTACACCTGTTCACTTAAAAACTCTGTTTCCTTCTGTAATATGTTGTATTGAAACTCAAGGCTGAAATAAAGGTTATTATTCTGTGCTTTTCCCACCTGCCTGCTGGCCATGTGCTTCTTGCACTGCAGGAAGCAGTGTGCTTCAAGGCTGTGCCACAGAGTACATCCTGCAACTCCAACACTCCTTGTCAACATGGTTGTTAACTGCATCCTGCTGAAGGAAGGCTGAGTGTGGCAAATCTGAACGGCAGCATTTTAACATGAACAAAGTTGTTATCCTGCTTTGCGGGCTCGCTTTTCTTAATTAGAGTGTAGACTCACAGAAGCAGACTGGGGACATAAAGTCTTACAAAATCCAGACTGATGGTTGCATACCTGTGTGACCTATTTAGCATCTGCAAATCTGTTTAATGCCAAGAACTACATTAGATAATTCAAGCAAAAGCTCAAAGGGAGTCACATAATGAGAGCGTTCAGATTACTGTTGTGATTACTCCAGTCCCTTTCCCCTTCTCACTCAGGAATTTCATTTAGGCAAGCAGTCATTTTAAGAATATGCAAATTGTGATTGCCAGTTTAGCTATGAACCTGGCAGAAAGCCAGGCTTCTGTGAAACTGGCTACTGCAGGCAGCATGAAGTTAAATATGCATGACCTTGCCTGATGTCAGTCCATAGGATTGCAGGCATCCTGCATCTGTAAAGATTCAAGCCTATCAACTATCAGTTACTAGTCTGTATGCAAAGTGTCTCAAAATCCAACATAATGGATTTTCTTAGCATTTCAGTGCTCAATGATCATGTAAACTCAGCACATATTCATTACCTCTCTCTTCTTTAGTAAGGTCTTGAATTAAAAAGCCATGCGTTTATCCATGGCAAATCCAATAGTTAGCTCTTGACAAGAATGTATACTGATTTCACATAATGAGGGTGGGAAGATTTCATGCTGATGATTTTATTATATAAAAATTGGATAAGTCCATTGTTATCAACAAATGGTGATTAAAATGCAATAGTTAGTATAAATAATGCATTTGACAGTAAGAAATTAATGATGCATTAAGATAAGGCTAGCACTAGGAAATTGCCTGAGAGCATTGTACATAATCAAGAATCATAGAAAACTCTACTATCATTCAGGGTTATAAATGACAGCTTAAAGTAGAATAAAATCTTTCCATCCAATACAATCAGCTTTACCTCATTTCAATTCACAAATATCTGTCAAGTATACTGGCATTGGCAATACCTGTATTCTTTAAAAAGATTCTACAACTATTGAATATATACAGAAGGGCAGATTCTGATCTTGTAAATACCAGGGGACCTCAGTGCATAGTTTTGAATTAAAAAAGAAAAATGCTGCCAAACAATGTCAAGTTTATTCTTTCCCAAGAGAAATGGCTGCAGAGGGTGATGACTTTCCACATGGAGCCTTATCATTTGCATTGAGCCAAACTTTGATTCTTCCTCATGGCTGCTTTAGAGCAGGGAAGAATCTTCCTTACCCAAGGGAAACTGGTGAGGAGCAGATCAGCAACAACCTTCCTGCACTCCAGGGAGAGTTCTCAGGGGGCCATGGATGTAGATGCTGCTCCATGCCATCCAGCCACAAAGTGGCCTAAAGAAACACTGTGAGCCGTGCACTGAAATTGAAACCCCAGCTACAACACAGTTGCAAAATCTGAGGGGTACAATTAGACTTTTGTAATCAATTTGGCTGCTGGTTTTCTTGTTTCTTGTCTCACACTGATGGCTCACAGCCAGTCTGTGTCTAATTAGTGACCCCAGCCCTATGGAATGAGCTTTCTCAATACAGCAGAATACAGTACAGCAGTGCATGACCCCCCAGTTCAAAATGGAGAGGGAGGACGATGTCTCCAATGCTCTCACACTGATGTCACCACCATTGCTGTGCTGTTCACATTTGGTGACCATCTGGCAGTTGCTATGGCAAGAAGTCTGTGGCTGTGCAAACAATTTCCAAAGCTTTTGCAAATCTTTTATCTTGATTTGTGGAGCAGATTTAATACAATAACATTTATACATGTAAAAAATAATGCTTCCTGAATCATATGCTATGGCATATTGATGTTAAGCAGGCAGCTTCTGGATTTCTAGTATTTTGGAGAGCTAACGCTAAACAAAGAAAAACCAAAGGGGAACTGGTAGCTTGAATGTGCTTGCAGGGTGGAAACATGTTTGCTGTTAAACAAAGAAACATCTGTTTATAGGTATTTATAATCAATTTATAGAGTAATTCCAAGCAATTACTCTTGGTATGACTCAAAAACTCAGGCTGAATTCTAGCTAGGCAACAAAAAGAGATTTCTGTAATGCTGGAGAGACTCTTGAGCACAGTTGGAGGAAAGTACAAATCAACTGTTAGCATGATAAAACTGTGCTCAGTAACTAAACTTCTGGAGCTCTTCATAACTCAGCAAACATTCACACTGGAAAATCAGACATAAAGCAGCAAATTGCTGCAGCAACACTGGAGCAATGCAGCAGGTGAGACAGAGGGCGTACAGGAGACCCTGTAGCATCCTGGAGCAGCAAATGGGGGCCAGGTAGGATAGTGACCCTGATGGTATTTGTTTGTAGGCACGTCAATTGCTGCCTCAGAGGAGCTGTAGCTTAACCATTTCTCAGGGGGGAGAAGTCTGCAGCAGACACACACAAAAAAATATGTCCTTGGTCAAGATTTACACTTTAGAAAAAGGATTTGATTCTAAGAAACCAGTAAGGAAGAAGACAAGGAAACTAATAACCATAATTTCATAAAGCATTTTTTTTATTTGAAAACATTATACAGGCATTACATTGCCACAGCCAGTCCATATAGGAGCATGCAAATATCAAAATGAAGAAAGGTTTGTTCAGCTTTTTTTACGCAGGATTTGAGGTTGGGATTCTGTTTGCTTGGTTTTGGTTTTGGTTCACATTTCCATCTGCAGTGTCAAGATTAGTGTGCTTTATTATGGCGTTTAACAGTAAAATCCTACCCATGGGGTAAAATTTATATTCATAGCTAGCTCAGGAATACTAAATGGTTTTTTAAAAAAGAAAACAATACTACACGCTTGTCAAAATGTTAATAGCACAAGTTAGCAATCTCTACACTATACATTGAAACTTTTTCATATGACACAATGGTGCAAAATTTTCAATTGCTTGGTCTTTCATTGTGTTGTTTTGAAAGTTTATAGCTGGAACAAGGACAAGGTTTGTTTCCCAGTAAAGGTTTTCATCCAGTAGCAGAAAATTACATCAGTCTTGCTAAGGGCTGCTCAGCGCCAACAGTGTAACAGGGCTTCAGTTTGTTCAGGCAAGGATCTACGAAGAGTAGCTGCCAGCTAGATAGCTGAACCTCTGCTGGTGTGTTCTGAGGTCTTGAACTGCAGGAAACAAGCAGGCAGAAGTAATGTTTTCCTTTACTAGACCCCAGCTTCACAGTCAATACTTGCAAAGCTATACTACTTTCTTCCTTAGAGGTCCATCCAGCACTAGCACACTGGTGCTAATTGAAGTTCCCACCTTTTTTAATGGGAGATGCAGAATGTGAAGCAGACCCACTTTGCACATGGGACTCCTCCTGTGCAAACAACACAGAGGATGGTGGCTGGGCATCAAGTGTATACCCAGACATTCACACTTTATTTCCAGAGGACAGAGCTTTTAAAAATAGCCTCTAAAAATCACTATAGATGGCACATCGTAGACATCCATGGTTTGTAAACTCTTGTGTGTAAATCTCCCAATCCAGCAAAGTGCCCAGGACATGCCTTCTGCCCAGCTCTTTCTGAGAAGACTCCAACAAACATCTACAAGTTAGTGTCAGAAAAATGAAGAGAAAGAGGTGGAAGGACTACAAACATTTGGCTTGAAAATAAATACTAATAATGAAATAAACCAAAACAGTTATGCAAAACAAAGGAATTGTAAACATAGAACAAACACACACACCATCCTCAAAGATCTCAAGATCAACATGGGGACTAACATGCAGAGAAAGGTATTTAATTGGTATAAAAGGTAGCAAAAAGACTGAGATGACAGGTGCCTGTCAGTTGCCTCTGAGCATTTGACAGTGTTGTGGTGTTTGTGGCCAAAGCCACTGCTCCTGTGAAGGTATGAAACCTGACAGGGTTGGACCCAGGATGCTCACTGGCCCACTCCAAACAAGGGCTCCAGCCAAGTGAACCACGTGCTTTCCACCTGGACTTCCACCCTGCTAACCTGAAGCACCAGGCGATCATTCTTGAGTGTGGGAGGTCGATTTTTTTGTTCATTTTAACCTCGAATCCTGTAGCATTTGAGCTTTCCTCCACATTCCCAGAAAAAGGACTCTATTTCTCTGTGGAATCTTCTTTTTTTTTTTTTTTTTTTTTTTCAAAGGCTTAGGAGAAAAAAGCTTGGAAAGATGAATGCTAAAGATGATTTAAAAACAGAAGGCAGGAAAAAAAAATCTCATTCTTTTTGATTTAAAAATCAGAGAATCTTAACTGAAGGTTTTAGAATGGCTTTGAGTACGGTTTGACAATACTGCAGACCCTTCCCTCAGCTGCAGCGGGAGACTGGCAGACAGCCTAAACACGATGGGACAGAAATCGCCTTTTCTCCTCAGCCACAACACAAGTAAGAGAAAACATATGTCTGCTGTTCAGCAGCATTTTGGCATTTGTCACTTCACGTATATTTGGATAGATATTTCTCCCAGTCTGCTTCAGGGAAGTCTTTTCAATCCTAAAGCAGAACGGGACTATAAAAGATGGAAGTTACCGCAGCAGAAATTCATCCTCTTTGGTTGACCTGTGGCCTTTCTAATCTCCAGAGTACAGGCTTTCTGTTCTCTTTTTTTTCTTTTTTAGAATAGAAGTAGGAAAGCTGTATTTTTCAAGTATGAAGACCTACATTTGCACTTTAGATAGACTTCCTCAGCAGAATGCCATTCAAATCAAATTCACCTTTTATGCCCACAAGCAAAATATTCATCAGCCCAGCTGTAAACCCCATGTTCAAATACGATGAATAAATACACTTTTACTTGGTCCCATAGCACCCCTGTGAGGTAGGTAAAATATAACTATTCCCTTACATAGAGATTGGGAAATGCAGCCACACAGAAGGTAAGTCATGCCCAAGATGATGCAGAGATGTGGCAAATCTGTGAATAAAACCAAGCTCTCCTGGATTTCTTTCCTATCTGTTTGGCATTATACCATTACCTTTTCCTTATTTTTAAGTTAAAAATAGATGATGGATATTGAAATTGTGATTACTTCTCATTGTGCTCTCAAAAGAGCACACACAGTGGATTCTCATGACTGCAGCTAAGATTTTCCCCCTTCTGATAAGGCTCATGGAGCAGAATTGCAGTTGCAGAGCACACCCTTAACTGCTTTCATATATTCCCAGGAATGTAAGAAAACTGCTGAATTCTTCTGCTAGTTTTGTAGTTAACGAAAGATAATTGGCTTCACCCTGCTGGTATGGATGCTTTTGTGCTACACCAGCAGATGGTCCAGTGTTCCTATTCATGAATTCCTCGCATAATCTTCCCAATTTTTACAATTTGTGGGTTTTGGTGAAAACCTGACGAATTTCTACACAGCTATTGTTAGAACAATGAACCACAGGAGACTAAGCACACTGGAACAACAGAAGGCGCCCTCGATGCACCGAGTATCTAAAATAAGTGCCCTGATCCACATGATATGTCATCTTACCATAGAGAGGTACAATACATAGGAAACTAGAAAATGCATTTTTCTTTAACAGATTAAAATTTTAAAAGTAAGAAATCTGTGTTAGTCACAACTACAGAGAAATTAACTCCCTATCACCTGATGCAGAACCTCAGCTGCTAGGAAATCTGCCATGGATCATAGAGAGGTCAATGCTAGAGTACTTCACTTCTTGCAAATATAGAAAGGCTAAAATGCTCACTTTATACCTATTCCTAGAATAGAGACGGATATTGTAAGTTGTCCCTCCTCTGGATTCATGGAATAGATTACCTAGAAAGGGCAACTAGATAGCACAGATGAATTTATTGTATTTCCCTCACCAAATTCAAGGTGCTAGTAAAAATGTGTCAGGGTGTTGTTACCATGAGTAACCCATCTATTTTGTGCAAACAAACAAATCTTAGAGAGAAATCAACAGTGACTACACAAGTGTATTTGCTGTAAAAAGATATCTTTTCCACAACTGGTGTGGCTTAGGCATAATATCTCTCAGTGGGTGCAAATACCCGCTTCCATGAATTTCTTCTTGTAATTTCAGCTTCTATATTGAATATCTTTCATAGGTAGTTTGAAAGACTGATTCAGATACAGCAGTTTGTATGGCAAACATGCTGTTCACATCATAAACAAGGGACATGGAATCTCCTTGCAATGAACACCCTGGAACAACTAATTTGCACTTTTATGAGCTTTCCTTATTTGCTACCTTGCAGCTCACCAGAGTAACTGCACCTGGTAAATACCTTTCTCTATGTACAATACAGAGATAATGAATATACGAGCTCCACTGAATCATCAGCAGGCGACCAATGACCCTGGGCTTAAGCAACTCTGACGTGAGGCTCCTCTTCTGTCTCCTGCCCCAGGCTGGTGTATGTTACCGAAGGCTCCAGCTGGCCAGTGGTTGGCAGGTCTACAACAGGTCCCGAAGGGTTTCGAAACTGCTTGTACACCCGAGGATCTTGGGCTACGTAAGTGGATGTGGAGGAGTAAAGCACTAGCCCAACGAGGATGGTGAAGAACGATAGCAAGTAAAGTCCTGAAAACTGAGCAAAAAGAAGAGTACAGACATTAGACACAGCACTGCTTATCCCAAGATCATGAAGACACGTGGACAGAGGTAGGCACAGGTACATGTTATGGCATGTACATCACAATACAAACCTGTCAACAGGATGGCAAACTTTTGGGGGAATATCTATTTGAAAGTTGCTTTGTTCCCATTTATTCCCCTATCTTTCACAACCAACTGCTATCTGGTACTTTTCCAAGGCTCATATGTATAAAGTATTAGTCAGATGGGGCTTTGGAAAGCTCAGCTGTGGTCAATGATCAACAGCTGATTTTGTTGTGCTTTTAGCCAAGTGAACTACCTCTCTGAGTGCAAGTGTTTCTTGCACCAATGTGGGGCTCCACCGTCTTCACATGTTTCTGGTAGAGGACAAATATGAAGCTAATTACAGCCAAACCCTCTAGTGAAGTATAACATTCTGTGAGTAATATAAAATTATAAAAATATAATTAAATAAGCAAATAAATAATTTAAATAACATTCAAAATACCATTAACGTTTTACTTCAATAAAGGTGCTTAAGAAGCCCACCAGCAGCTTCTTTTGCTTGTAAACCGAAAGCAGATGATAGAAGTTTTAGTGTGAGTAAGAACAGGACAAGCGTCTGCTGTGAAACATGCCCTGGTTTGACCTCAAGGGATTTGACACTGTTTGTGGAAGGCAGTTAGGTGAAAAATTAAGCATATGCATATTTTGGCATGGGAGTCCACTAGATCAGAGCTTGAATTTCTTGACATGTGTGATGGACTAAGAATAAATGGAAATAACTTGACAATATAATTCTTCATGTAGGTAGAGGTAAAACCAGGGATCTAAAAGCATAACTGAATGTTAGCCTTAGATGTTGTGTTTCCTGCTATGAGGGATAAAAAAAATGGCTTCAAGCCCATATGACTTGTCTCTTGATCCTAGACAACCAGTTACTGTTTCTTGCACACTCTGTGTGAGAATACATGATGAGTATACTGTCCAACAAACCTGTTTGTGGACTTGCAACAGATTCTTATTAAGTGGGACTTTTGAAAGTGCTTGTACCTGCAGCTATTGGGGGTTCATACTTCAACACCAACGAGTAACTAGCCTGTAACTGACTGCTTCATGAGGTACTTCATTATTTTACATGGAAGTGTCTGAAAATCTGTTATTCAATCCTTACTTATATGGTACATCAGATCATTTCAGCATGAACAAAATAGGTAGATCAGACTGTATTACCTTGGCAGAAGCTTTCTATTTTAATATTCAAAGAAATAATCACAGTAGTAAAAGCAAATTTTATTTAAGGTAACTTTGTAGAAATGCTAATTTTGTCTCATGTAATAGATTAAAGAACAGTTTCCCACCCAAGGAAGCATCTGACTCCATTTATTCTTTGTACAGAATCTGAATTACCTTCAAAAGCTTTGGGCATATATCATGAAGTGACATATCTGCACTTGTTTTTGTTTCCTACAGCTGGTGTATATGTTTTAGAGGAAAAACACCACAACAGGGAAAGTTTAGAAGTTAGAAGAATTGCTGTGTAAAAGAATGCTGCTTTCATCACTTGTTAATTGCACTTTTCCAGGGAAGCCATCTTCACCTGTCACCCGGTAGTATGATTTGATGGGAGCCATCCTCCAGAACATCAAGAATGAACTCAGTTATGAGCATCACATTAAATCTGCTGATGGATTCCTCCTGCATGACACAGCTCTAAAAGGCTGGCTTAGTCTTAGATCTCCCTCATGTGGCAATGAAATCCAAGTCTATCATTTCAAAGCATTTTCTGGTGGCCTTTTTTTTTTTTTTTTTTTCTTTCAGTTTATTTTGTTCCAACACTTTCTCCTCATTTCATGAACTTGTGTAGCATTTGGCAGCAGTGGCTTAAATTAAGCAGAAGAAAAACTGAAGAGTAGAACGTGTCCCAGTTTCCCAAATAGGGATCTAGTTCCCTAGTTTCCTACTGTCCCTCCTTTCTATCTTATGACTGAATTTCTCACCCAGGGCAGCCAGCTGGCTTGCTCTGCTGTACAACAGTGCCAGGCAGACCTGTGATTGCCTTGTGTCCTGCTGTGAGGACTCCATGAGGCTTCCAGCAGCTAAATATGCCCTTATTCTTGCTCTGGGAGCTGTCCAGACAGAACCATTTCACTTTCTCTTTATTCTGTGGCTTCAACTCTACCATTTCCACTCCTCTTGGCCATACCTCTCATTCCACTCTCTGCCAGTGGGTTCTTTTGCCCAATAATATTCTCACTGTGGCAGTTCTCCAGCCTGGGAGAAAGGCTTTGAAAATTACAGAGGAAATCTAAACAAAGGCCTGTAAATCATTTGTCTTTTGCATCTATGCACAGCTTTTCCAAAGAGACTAGGATCCTGACAGCCTTATAGCAATAACAGTCTTTACCTTTCTCTCTTGATTAGAAACAAACTCAGCCTGAACTGTTTTCTGCAGTAGCTCCTTACCACCCCAGAAGGGTTATTAATAAGGTTAATATAGGAATATATACTGTAAGGACCTGATAAATCTGTGTTTATTCACTGTTCTGCTAGACTGACCCAAAGTCCTCTGAAATCAATAGATATTTTCCCTCTTTAAGTGACTGTGAATCCAGCAGTGTGATGGAAACAGTTCACCAAATGTGTAATGTTATTCACTGTACTGTGTTGCTAAGACTCTCCATCTGAAATCTCTGTGTTTTATTGAAGATGATACATCCAAGCATACTCTACTGCTCTGTCTACACGTAGATTTTTATCTTTCTTTCTTTCTATCTTGACCCGCAAACCTCATCTGTTGAGACTCACCACTATTAGACAGCAAAAGAGATGGCTTCAAAAACAGCAGAGGAAGCTGTTCCAAAGAAATGTAGTGAGAGAAAATCATTTCACACTTCCACCCTACGCACAACTGCACTACCAAGGCACAAGCTCTCAAGTAGTGTGCAATTCCTCTTTTTTGCTGAAATACCAATTGACAATGATATTATGCTTCAATTTTCTAACTTATTTCTCACTTTGTATAGGCAGATACTTACTCTAAGAAAAGATATTTTAAAAATATCCATGTTTGCATGCCTCTCCAGATCCCATATCCTTCCTTGCTATATGGGATAATAGAAAGTTGTTCAACCTCTTGAGTCCTGTATTGATTTTTCAGCCTAATATGAATTTATTTTGTGAATGAAAATGATTTTAGATGGCCCTCAGTTTCTTATCATTTAAAAGAGAAAGTAGCACTTGATTTCTTTCTTTACCTCTTTACAAAATAGAGAACCAAACTAATCTACATAATGTGTCCAGCCAGTAATTCCTAATAGAGTAGGATTCTGATCTCAGCTACTGCCTAACCAGGCAGAAATAATGATGAGTGCTTTGCCTTCCCTCTACCATGGAATGGTACCATGGCATGGCCAAAGAAGTCCATGCACTTTTGTGGATTCCCGTGTTGATGTTCCATCTAAATTTGTGGTTGGGTGGACCTCAGTGAGACAGATAAAAATCTCATTGCAATAAAAGAAAGAGAACAACAACAGTCAAACCAAACTGAAGCAACAATGTACCAAAACCAAGTAAAGCTGGAAGAGTCAAGCTGCTTTTGTTTGCTAGAAACACTGTACAGATATAATTTGGAAATAGAGTAGAGGATCCTCTTTCTTTCTTAGTGATAAAATAGATGGAGCACGTCATTGATGATATCATGGATGGAAGTAAAAACATAGAGGCAACATTAATGATTGTATTCCCACCTATTGTGCTGTTTGCTGTATACAGGTACACAGCAACAACAACAAAAAAAACCAACCAGAACAATTCCTGTTCTGAGTCAGTTAGGATCTTAATAAACATAGTAGACAAAAGAAGACATCCTTATTTTCCAGCTGAGTAACTGAGACACAAAGAGACAATTATTCACCCCAGATCATACAGGGGCATAAGGCAGAGTTAGGCAATTAATTCAGCATTTCACAAGATCAATCCAATTCCTTAATCTAAAAACTTCTATATTAGACTGCTTATACCTGCTGCATATTATTCTGCTAGATGCAATTCTCTGTCATGTAAAACAAACATGGGCTGTGATGACAATGTGTAAGTTCTCTGGGAGCAAGAATTTAGTTTAAAAGTAGATGATATTTAGCAACTGACATTTTATTTGGTAAATTCCTTGAATAACACATTCCTTAAACACACTGAAACACTGTATTTTGCATTCAGTCTGGACTCAAATAGAGGTCACTGGAATATGAGATCTAGGGACTCACTGTATTGTTGTTTACTGCCCAATTTTGCTTAGTAATACGTACATAAAGAACAGGGAAGAAGAAGGCAGAACAAGTTGCTACAGAATAAAGAAGGAAAATCACAATATTATCCTATTTGGGGAAGACAGAGATCTCATTTTTTCAGCGAAAAAAAAAGCCTTTGGTTACACTAACATTTCAGGTCTCATCAGTGACATCTCTGAAAACATGTTAGCCAGAGCAAATAGAACAGCCCTTCACATCTCAACAAGGCTGCTCTGCTCTCATACAAGCAGGTGTCTCTAAATGCTTTCCCAGTCACCAGAATTGAACACGGAACACATAAAGATACTTACAATAATTAAATACTAGAAAGACAAATAGTATGTTGTCTCTAGACATTACTGACTACCTGCAGTGAAAATAGCTTGCCTTAAATTACTATCAGTTTTCAGCATACGAGAACCTAATTTTAGTGTCTATCAATTCGAAGAAAAGCACATATAAAGAAAAAACTAGACAAATTCAACATGATAACATGTATAACAAGATTTGCTCAGTCTATCAAAAACTACATTGATTCTGGGTGAGTGGATGTTTCTGGTATTTATCTATGAGATGCTCCTTAGGGAAACAGTACTTGAATGCATTCAAGTAGTGCAGGCTTAGCAGAAAAGCTAATGTCAGCTGATGGATTAGGTGCAGGAGCAGGCACCTAGCATCTCACGTTGAGACGTGCTAATGTACAACTCTGCCAGAAAAACAGTGCAGCACTAGGGCCAAGCTGACCACGGAGAACACATGGCAAACCAGTCCTACTTTCTGTTATCCATGCACAAATTCGTTTAAACTAAGAAAGAATGAACTCAAATATTACTGCAGTAATTGTGTGTGTGTGTGTGTGTGTGTGTGTGTGTATCACAACAGCACTCATACGATTGTGGGTGAAGTTTAGAAAGCTTATTTGAAATTTAGCTCATATACAGTATTTTCATTTCATGTGATTCAAAATTGTGCATTTTGGGAATAAGTTAAGCATCGCAAGCAACTGAAAACTGCTTTTTTTTTTTTTTTTTTTTTTTTTTTTTTTTTTTTTTAATTCAGAAAGAAACATTAAATCTTTCAGAATTCACTTCCACCCAATTCACTACTTCTTATTCCCTACTTCTTATTATGTCTATGTGCAAAACGTGTCTTTCATATATTTGCAAACCATTATGGCTAAAACATTACTAGTATTTCTGCTTGAGTTTCTTGTGCTTTAAAGTAATCTTGTTGAAAAAACAGGTGCAAAAGAATTTTCTTGATGAGGAGCAAACAGTGCTCCTGATTTCATCATCTTCAATTGTGATAAGACAATGGTGGCAGAAGAAAATACAAAGGAAGAAAAACTGTTCAGAAGGCAGTAAATTCAAGACTGGTTTGGGAGAGAGCAAGTCATTCTTCAGCACATAAATCATTGACTTTATGAGGGAAAACAGGAAGAATGGGTTTAAAAGAATCCCTGTATTACAGCTAGGGAACACAGCACTGGCTGACTGCCTTCTGCACAGGGAATTTCAAACAAGTATTTCTGACTGTCACAGATGTCCACATCCATGTTACCATTGCACAAGGGCAAAACAACATCCACACCGACAAAACCTGACAGATGTGAGTCTGTAGAAAAGTTCATGCTGACAAAGAACACAATGATTTGCTAATTTTGGTTTTTCACTAAGCTATCATAATGATCATGACCACTATTGTAACTGGTTATGAAAATGCAAATTCCCTTTCACTTGATCCACTGAACTGGAAATAGTCAGAGAGAGCAGATTTCTCAGCTGTGGCACTCCAATTCCATTTGTATTTCACAGCAGTAGTAAAGACTGAATATTTTGGTAGGTAATGCAACTCTTAGCTCATGGCAACCTCGCTGTGCTTTCTGAATCTGAAAAAGGATATATATTTTTTTCTTATATGACTAATATTCACTGATGAACTAAAAAATGGAATAACTACCATTTCCCTTATCATGTCTAGAAATTCTCCACATTTTGACCAAAATGAATAAAGAAATCAAGGCCTATTAATTCAACTTTTAAACCCACTAGAGAAACAATCTCCTAAAAATTGCACTGATAAATACTCCATATTCTTGTCAACGCTCTCCATGCTCTCTAGTCAGGCAGTTCCCACCAATGCTTCATTCTAGTCAGTGGGTCTGTGCAGTCTGATGAATATCTCTGTCTTCCAAACTAATTCAGTTTGTAATGTATACTGCATAGCCAAACAAAGCAAATAATGGTTCCTGCACTGGCTTTTGTCTTTTCCCCTTGGGTAATTTCACACATGACTACCTGAGTGGACTGAGCTAATAGAGCAAAAGCCAAATTTCTCTCATCATCTTTTACATAGCAAACAGACATTTCCACTCAGTTTGATGAATTGATCTAGAGACTGAGTTTGTTTTCACACTGTTTTCTATTTTTACCTCAAATATTGTTTCCTACGAAATTCACTGTGAAGTTCAATGAAGATCTCTGTGACCCGGTGCAGAAGTTGCCCTGTGGGATGCACATACTCTCCAGTCAGCAGGAGTACCAGGTAGGGTGAATGCTCAGAGCTATGTTTCTGTTTGCATAACTGGATGTTATGGATACATTATTTTATTAATAGGGAAGCTAGACTATGCTAGTTGTTGGCTGGGACTGGAACTCAAACTGTTCCTGACAATTTTTGTTCTAGCCTGGGAGGGAGATGTTTCTGTTCACTCCTAATGGGAAGGAAGGGTTGCTCTGTTTGGGATTCCACATTTGTCCAGCTCTTTATCAGGACAATGATCTATTGGGTCAGCCTCAATTACTCTTCTCTGTCTTCAGATGTTAGAGATAAAGACCCAATCTTTGACTGATTACTGATCCCAGGTGAGAGCTATTGGCAGAATAACAACCTAGACTTTCCTAGGAAGAAATTATTTACTATCAGGGTGGTGAGGCACTGGAATGGTCTGCCCAAAGGATCTGCCTATGTCCCATCCCTTAAGGTGTTCAAGGCCAAGCTGGATGAGACACTGGACAGTCTGATGTAAAGGGTGGTAACCCTGCCCAGGGGAGGGGGTTTGGAACCGACTGGGCTTTAGGGTCCCTTCCAACCCAAGCCAATCTTTGATTCTATGATTTTAGGATCTTTGTCATATAAGAAATAGGGTCTATTACTCCAGTTTCGTAAAAACCACATAGTGCCAAACACAAAGGTGTTGCTCACTCATTTAAGACTTTATATGTATGGCCCAATCCCTCAGGTCTTTAATCTACAGGTCCCTAGATGGGCAGAAAACAATAAGTTTTAGCATGTCTTCTGTATTCTCCAACTGCAGAAGACTGAATGTCTGAATAGAAGTGTTTGTTATCCTGATGAGAAAGATACCAAGAAGTGCTGGCTATCTTCACAGTTTAGTGACCTCCAGCTATTTGCAAGGCAAACTGTGAGGATATAGTCAAAAGTGATGACTTACAGCCCACTCTTGCCCTTTGAACTCAATTGTGATGCAAAGTGAAATTTGTAGCTAGTTCATCCACATCTTTTTTTCTTTTCTGTCCACTGACGGGTCCAGTGAGAAAGTTTTCAATGGACGAAGGATGCTTGAGCTGCAGGGCATACATATGTCTCAATCCATCATTGTTGCCCATAGCAGCCATAATCCAAAGCAAAAGGCATCAGATTCAACAACACTGAAGAACTGACATCAGCATCACTGTTAACTGGTCAAAGAAAGAAAAGAAGCCTAAGAAAATTTAGCCCCTGCCATTTCAAACACAAGAAAAAGACCATACTCCTCTACTCCTGCTGCCTGCTTGCATTCTCAATTTGCTACAATAGAGATGAAATATTGTCTGTTACTGTTGGTTAATCAACCCCTGCTTATACTTAATCACAAATGTTGCATACAAATTGTAATGTGAAGCAATCACACCATGCACTTTCTGCATTTTACATTGGACTCCTAAAGATCTGGCCCTTGTACTTATCTGTTTTAATGGAGATAAAATATAGTGTTTAGCATCTCCTGTTGTACAGCAGCACCCTCCTTTCTCTCATATGCTACTTACACCATTAACTATGCGCTGAGTGGAAAATGCCTAAAGATTCTAGAGAGCAATAAAAAAATGTTTTGGAATGGAAATATTTCCTTAGCTTAGTGTGACTTTTTTTTCCTCCTCCTGTGTAAGGATTGTCACGACTGTGTGCATCTCACCATCAGGGGCATTTGGCTGCCTGTGCTCAAGGCCAGCATACAGCCATGACAGGCCTCAGCAGAGAGCTGGCACCATCCCTGGGAGCTGCTGAGGAGCTCTTTCTCTTGGTCATCACAGCTGCACCCCTCACTAGCCATGTGTTTGTTTTGCACATATTTCACACTGTTTTGCATAATTTCATACTTCTCCAATGGTATTATTAGAAAAACTTTACAGCAGACTGTCTTTTCTAAATTTGTGCCTGTTAGGACAAAACATTTGTCTGATATGGCTTATCTTACTTTAATGGATACTGGGGGAAGTGGAAACGCTGCTTTCTCTTCTGCTTCCCTTTGTTGCCTCCACCATTAGACTGGAGTAAAAATAAGCCTGTGTTCAGTATCCCGACCATATCAGCAGTCTCTCTAATTAAAAAGCACAAGGTACAATGAGTCCTGCAATCTGTTTTAATCCTCTACTATCTAGATAGAAAAGTGGTATTTATGTGAAGTTAAAACACTTATATTACACTGCTGTAATTTCCTGTCAGCATTTTCACTGTGGTGCCTCATTTCTGGTTATTTTCTATCCATCGCTTCACAAGAATATTTTAAGATAAGCTGTGGGCAGGGAGAAACCTACACTTATAAGAATAAAGAGGTCCACATAACGATGAGTTTACTCTGTTCACTCCATGCAAATAGAAGACCATCAGACCATGACAAATTTAATCAGTCTATGCAGAAAAACAGCGGTAAAACACTTAACCTTTTAGCTCTTGTCCTCAATGTTAAAAGGAAGACCACAACAGAAACACTTAGAAAAATAAAAGTAGTTCTCACTCTCTACTTTTACCTCTCAACACTTTGCTGGCTGGTTTTATTGCCATGTCTTTCTGTTTTTGTGTATAAACATTCAATACAGTAGAAGCTGTCAGCTGAACTTGATTCTGTACTACTGTATATGAGGCTAACTGTGTTTAAAACAAAGGTTACAATTCATTCAACTTGGATTCTTTGTTTATATTATTACGCTGAATCCTATTAATTTATTTGTGCGGTCATGCTCTTCCAGAATGGCATTCTTTTATCTCAGCTATACAAACTGGGTGCACTCCTGCCCAGAGAAACAAGGAATACGCAGCTGCATTTGCATTTAACATGAATGACTATGTAAGCTGTCTGGAGAGAGTGTGATGATGCTATTTCTCATCAAGGTGCTGCATGGTCTGCTGTGTTTGCTGCAGGCAAAATCTTAGGAGCAACAAAAGCTCTTAACTGAGTCAACTCACCAGACAGGCATACCAGAATGAAAAAGAATGTCCTAAGCCATTGAATCCAATCCTTCATTGCTTTGTGCAGCCAATCATACATCCAATTTGGCAAATATGCCCTGTCCTCTTTTAAGCACTGTTAGGGTTTTTGTCCTGCCCTTTAATCTCTTTGAAGTCTATCCATGAATCTCCCTGCTAATACACCCAAAAATCCCTCTGATTTCTATTCCGAATTTATACCTTCTCAGTTTCTACTCATATGTTCTTATGTCAGCGTTGGCCTTTAGCTCAAACAATGCTCATTTCCTTCCTGTGTATTTATAGATTAATTTACGTATGTTGACGTATTCTCTCTCAGTTTGAGGTCATAGATATGCCACTTATAACTGATTGTTTTTTTCAATTTGCATATACAGCATTTTTTTTAGAGGATGTATGCTTATGCTGCCAAGGTTTTGAAGAACACAAGAGAAAAGGTCTGTCGGCCTTCTCAGGCTAATGCAAAATTTCCACATATACACTGAGCAAAGTGCTGTCCTACGAAAATAAGATGTCCTACAGCATTAGCATTTCTCCATTGTTACTAGAAATACCTAGACTAATGCATTTGGAAGCAACTATACCACAGTTGTGTTTGAACTCCTTCCATCTGCTATCACAGATGTTCCCTAACACTTTGGGCTTCATAGCTTTCCTCAATGTCATTCAGTTCTTGTTGCATGATATTTCAATACTTCATTCTACTGAAGGTGCCAAAGCTATTGCTACATTCACTACATAAGTCCAGTCCTCAAACACACTCTCTGGAAACTTCATCAGCAAGTTCCCTCTGGCAAACTGTTTATGTTGGCATGTTATCTTGTCCTTCATCCTCATTAGTTGCTATCTTACTTACAATCTTTATAGTGCTAATCCTGTACTTAACTGATACTTTTATACACTGCACCACAGAAAAGTCTTACAGATTGAATCTACCATTTGTCTCTTGTCTAGGAAAATGTGTTAAGTTATGAGACAGATAAGATTTAGAGTGGCATGGTTTACCTTTTGTGAAACTGGTTACATTTTAACTAATTTTCCATTTATCTTCATGACCCTAATAATTTTTCCCTAGTGTCTACTTCTCATTTTGGTTTATTACACACTTCGTAGATAATTCTTCCATCTATATTCCCTAGCTTGGAAGTCTTCAGATCATTGTATTCTCTTCCTACTTCCAATGCAGTAATTCTTATTTCTATGAATCACTGTGCATTGTCATTACATTTATCTCTCATCCTTACTGAATGCGACAGAGGGTTCCCATTTAGTTTTGGTCTCTGCTGTCTCTGCACAGTGAAACTATCCTGTTCACAGACAAGAACAGCTTTATGCTGTTAGTTTAGCTTTCTTCTTTATTGCAAAGTTTGGTTTATCTTTTCTTGCAATCATTATTTACTTCTTTTCCTTTTTACATGTACTGTATTAGTTTTTTTCTCAATTTCTAACATTTTTAAAGAGATTTTTTTTTTGGTCCTTAAAGATGACAAAAAGAAGACTCTTGAAGACTTCCTAACAGTGACTAAAATATCCTACTGCTTGGATTGAAAGTACGTATCAGTGAGATCTCCTGACTGATGTTATGTCTGTCTATTGGCCCATTCCTTTATTGCTGTAGGAAATACAAGGTCATTTTGAAACTTCAAATCTATCTGTCTGCAGCATACACTGATTTGGATGGCAGGAGGCACAACTGAACTAAGCACTTCATCCACTTAATCAAAATACCATTATTTTTTTTCTCCAGTAATTAAATTTCTTGCCACATTGTCAGAATCACAGAATCACAGAATCACAGAATTGTAGGGGTTGGAAGGGACCTCCTGAGATCATCGAGTCCAACCCCCCTGCCAAAGCAGGTTCCCTACACCAGGTCGCACAAGTAGGCATCCAGGCAGGTCTTGAACATCTCCAGAGAAGGAGACTCCACCACCTCCCTGGGCAGCCTGTTCCAGTGCTCCGTCACCTCACTGTAAAGAAGTTCTTGCGCATGTTTGTGCGGAACTTCCTATGCTGCAGTTTCTGGCCATTTCCCCTTGTCCTGTCTCCACTCACCACTGAAAAGAGTCCGGCCTCGCCATTCTGCCCCCCACACCTTAGATATTTATAGACCTGGATCAGGTCCCCTCTCAGTCTCCTTTTCTCAAGGCTGAACAGACCCAGTTCACTCAGCCTTTCCTCATAGGGGAAATGCTCCAGGCCCTTCACCATCTTCGTGGCCCTCCGCTGGACTCTTTCCAAGAGATCCCTGTCTTTTTTGTACTGGGGAGCCCAGAACTGGACGCAGTACTCCAGATGAGGTCTTACCAGGGCAGAGTATAGGGGGAGGATCATCTCCCTCGACCTGCTGGCCATGCTCTTTTTAATGCACCCCAGTAAGCCATTGGCCTTTTTGGCCACAAGGGCACACTGCTGGCTCATGGCCAACCTGTCGTCCACCAGGACACCCAGGTCCCTTTCCGCAGAGCTCCCCTCCAGCAGGTCATCCCCCAACCTGTACTGGTGCATGGAATTATTCCTCCCCAGATGCAAGACTCTACACTTGCTTTTGTTAAACCTCATCCGGTTTTTTTCTGCCCAGCTCTCCAGCCTATCCAGGTCTTGCTGAATGGCAACACAGCCTTCAGGCGTGTCAGCCAATCCTCCCAACTTCGTATCATCGTCAAACTTGCTGAGGGTGGCCATTATCCCCTCATCAAGGTCATTGATGAAGATGTTGAACAAGACCGGACCCAGCACAGACCCCTGAGGAACACCGCTAGTTACAGGCCTCCAACCGGACTCTGCACCACCAACAACGACCCTCTGCGCTCTGCCAGTCAGCCAGTTCTCAACCCACCTCACTGTCCACTCATCTATCCCACACTTCCTCAGCTTTGTTATAAGGACGTCATGGGGGACAGTATCAAATGCCTTGCTGAAATCAAGGTAGACTACATCCACTGCTCCCCCCCTATCCACCCAGCCAGAGACAACATCATAGAAGGCTACCAGGTTGGTCAAGCACGACCTCCCCCTTGTGAACCCGTGCTGACTACTCCTGATAACCTCCTCTTCTTCCAGTTGTCTGGAGATGGCATCCAGTACAAGCTGTTCCATCAAACAGAAGCTACTTAGGACACAAGCAAGTCTCTTCCATACCCCCTGGCTTGGGTAGTTGCCAGATTACCAAACTTTGCCAACCTTTCTATCTAGTTATTTTAAGTCCATTCATTTGCTTTTCCATGCTTTTCTTTCCAGTGGCAATGGAGAATGTGAATATGCAGACATAACCCTCAACTTCCTATTTTCTTTCCTGGTCACTTTTGGAAACAAGAAATTATTCAATTCCACAAGAAATCTCAAACTGCATAATAGAGGTATTTGTATTTAACTCTTACCCTTCACTTTCAAAGATCATTCTATCTCTGTTTTTAGGAAAATTCCAGCCCTTGTTTCTACTTCTGTTTTAAGTGGAAATAACATTCAGTTAGTAGAATCATAACTTGGAAATCTTTCCTTGTGTTTTTTTTTTTTTTTTTTTTTTTTTGTTGGTTTTTTTTTTGTTTTTTTTTTTTTTTTTGGTAACTGAAACATATTTAAGCTTTTGAATACTACTGCTGCTTTGTCAATTCATGACTTTTTTCAGCTGTCACCTCCGGACTGCAAAATATTGCTGAGGTAACCTGATGCTTTAATTGTACTTGTCAAAAAGAGTGCTTTACTTGGGAAATGCTGAGATTCTCATTTAATTTGATTTTTATGTTTTTCCCCACAACTATGCCTAAGCCTCTTCAGGTTTTTTTGTTGTTTTTGTTTGTTTGTTTTAATCATATTTATTGAGCTTTTCATTTAGAAAAGGTATGTTTCCATCCACCTCATAAGGATCCAGCTTAGTAGGATGTCTTCATTATATCTTTCTGTCTTCACTTTTTATTATAATAAAGTATAAGGTAATATTAAAAAGAAAAGGTTAGAGAATGCATGTGTGACTGTGATTTAACCTCAGCAGGTAGCTCAACACCACACACCTGCTTGCTCACTGCTCCTAGCTGGGGTGGAGTAGAGAACAGGAAAGGTAAAAGTGCATGAATTTGTGGGTTGGGACGAAGACAATTTACCAAAGCAAAAGTAATCTGAAAGCAAAGCAAAACAAGGAACTGATTTCCTGCTTCCCATTGGCAGGCAGATGTTTAGACATATCAGGAAAACAGAGCTCATCACATGCAATGTTTTATTGGGAAGAAAAACGTCATCACTCCAAACATCCACCCTTGTCCTTTACCAAAGCTAATCTTACTGAGCACATGTCATGGGGTACGGAACACCCCTTTGGTCAGAGTCAGCTGTCCTGGTTCTGTCTCCTTGTGCACCCCCACAGGAAGACAGAACCAGGACTTTGCTGGCAGGACAGCACAGGGAACAGGAAAGTCCCTGAGTCTGTGCAGCACTGCTCAGCGAAGTTTAAAAACCCATGTTTTCCTCAATAATGCAAAATACAGCATCAAACAAACCTCTACAAAGAAAATTAACATTTTCCCAACCAAAACCATGACAGTAGGTCAGATACGAGTGTTTTTGTTAGACTACTTTTGCTTTGGAAATTTATTCAGACCTTATTCTTGTTTTCTGTTATGTATTTCTATTACTCCTCCCAAATTTCATTTTTCAGTCCATGCTCATCAACACCTTCAAAACTCATATGGTTTTGCTGAAGATTTGCTATGCGGAAGTTAATTATTTCCAATAGCAATTATTTCCAATGAAGATTTCTACTAATAAGTCTGCACTTTCATGCTCAGAAATTATGAGCACTTCACCTTTACTTTCCACATGACTCATTACTACTTTTTCCAAAACACTATTTATTTCATTTAGGATATTACAATTAATCTTCATAATGTGATCTGTAGTATATCAAAGATATCTCTGAACAACGTTTTCCATCTTTCGAAAGTCAAAACTAATTCAAAGCAATCTGAGGTGACAGTTACTTGTCTAAAAGTTCTTAAAGCCCACTGTTATTGCACTTGGCTTCTTGCATTTCTTTAAATTAACAATGGCAATATCCATTTATTAGCTCCCAATGAAAATGATGGATGGAGAATTAACTGCTAAACACACTGTTGCATGTCTCACCAGTATAACTATTGCTTTCGTCCAGCTGCTGTAGTGCTCTTATGTTTAGAGTGGGTGGGACTCCCTCTTCTGATTGAGGACTGCTGTAACTTCAAATTATAAAATGTAAAAGTGTTTAAATTACACTCAGGCCACAGTTCTCTAAGCATTTTTCTCAAGTTCCCAAAACACTGCTCCTCCTTTCCCACTGCTGCCAACAAAGCACTGAAGATTTGAGGGTGACAGGCTCTGTATTTTGCATGCTGTTGAAAACCCAGAACCCATGAAGAACTGCCTTCTTCAAGCAGCTAAAGTATCTTTCTGTTTATTCAGCTCAACTCACTCTCAACGACAATTCTTGGAATTCTTGTTCAAGAAAATTAAGGTGGACTATTTTATAATCATAATTGAAAGTATCAACCATAAGTGTAAGACCTTATAGAGAAATGTCAGTGTTGGAAACTGACAATCTTCCTCTTTATTTTGTATAAAAAATTGGAGGAAACAAATAGGTTTCGTGCTAGGACTTAAAAACTTAATTTTTGTTTGAAAAATAACAACTTCACATTATAAGGCAAGTAAATCACTTTCCCAGTGCCTTATTGGTCAGAGTACCTTAACTCACTGCAAGCAAGCCTGACCATCAATTTTAGTAGATTGCAGAGATATACTGGCTATGTTCTTTCTCTGGGGACTGTCTGTGGATAGGTTGATTCTATATATTTATTCACTATAGTTAACACTTAAACTCTGTTTTCATTTAATGTATTTTGAGTAGTCAATATCCATTAGGCATTCTCCTATCCAATCTCACCAAAGGCAGAACTCAATCACGTAGTAATGTTTTTTCACCCTGACTGGCTGGATTGTCAAGTATAAACTATTTCCTACTTCATTCTGAAATTTGTTCTATTTAAAGATTATACGGGTCTCAACTAGACTTAAAACTTTTATACAAAAGAAAATTCACTGGTTTACCTTCCATATGCAGGTGCTGAGAAAAGGTATGAATGCACTGAACTGTTCTTTTGAAACCGCAAACAAATCCTTTAACATTTTAGTACCTAAGGTATGCAGGGACATGTGATACAAAATATTTAAGAAAGGATATAAAAATATTTTATTCAAATGTTACACGCAATGAAAGCAAGGGTGAAGAAAATGGAAGAAGTGAAGAAGCATTATGCTCATTTGATCACTGATTAAAAAAAAAAGGAGAAAAGAAACCATTACTGAGTTGATAGCCAGTTGTGGAGTAGAAAGGCACAGAACGGTCCTGTTGTCAGTAAATACCATTAACTAGGCATTCACTAAGAACATCCAAATTATAAAGGCAAAAGAATATAAACCCATGCATGGGTAGGAAGATCAGATTCTTACTCTTCTTTCGTTGTAATTCTGAACTACTTCTTGCTTGTGTAAGCAAAAAAAAAAAAAAAAAAACAACCCAAAACCAAACCAAACCTAAATCCTAATCTGAAATGAAGTAAAACCCAAAGCTTTTTCAATACACCAAAAACTGTTATTTCTGAAACAAAGTGTGCTTGCTGGAGACTGGCAACTACTGACTGCAACTACTGGATTGTCTTCACGTCAGAAACCTGGGAGCCTTAAAAGCTTTTCCTTGGGGTTGCAGCCTGCCTAACATCAGACCTGAGATTGGTTCTCTGACTTTCAGAATCAATGAGCTGTGTAACTCATGCTTTTATGTGACTGACAGTTTCCAGTCCTAGAATATGTGGCTGAAAAGTCTGGAAACTATGTTCTGCTCATCCCATTAGATGAGCAGGCAAAACAGCACTCTGACTGGAAAATGCAAGGTTGTTTCATATTGAAAAGTATATATATTTTCATTTAGCATTTTTGTTTCGATAATTAGGTATTTCCAACAAAAATGCATTTTGCTGGAAAAATCCTAATTGGTTCTGTTGCGTACAGACTTCTTACATGAAACAAAAAACCATCCCAACATATAAGTTCTGAAAACATCCCACATACCATTAAATTTACAATGAACTAATAATATCCAAACCAATAATATCAAAAAAGGGAGCCTCCAACACACCTTCTGCAATACAACTGCCACTTCTTTTGCGCTCTTTTTTGATATGTCCAAAAGAGTGAATATTCATGTGGCACTACTCCTGGTCTGCTATCAAAATGTAACATTGCAAAACGAAGAAAATCCATGTTAATGATGCAGTGTTTTCAGGGCAATGCTATAGCTGTGCTGCTTTGTTAAGCATCTATTGTCAGATTGTGCGAAATCTTTATAGGAGTAATTTTGATTTCTAGGTTTTACTCCCTTGTGTCATTTTAATTCAGAGGGTTTTTTTTGTTTCATGCCATCCTCTACACTCAAAGAGTAAGCGGATGTTAGCCTTTAGATCTATATATACATACAAGTGTGACCAAAGACACTCCTTACATCCTTCTACCTCGAGGTAGCTATTCAAGTATGGATGCATAGTTTTCCTACCAGAACTACTTTGTACATTATTGCAATTTGAGGGAGGGAATCCAGAAAGACAAACAAATTTAAACACATGTGAAGAAGTAGCTTCTGAAATGCCACCTAAATGAAAGAAATACACACAGTGTAACAGGAACTGAGTTGCTGAAAGACAGTCCTGCTGTAAGAAATTTCATACTCTGTACAAGAAAGGCAAATATGTGTTTAGGTTTGTGGACATTACCAGTGTCACAAACAATTATTTGGTAATGTGATTTCTCCTCATTATTATCAAAGGCTCAGAACCCTTCACCACAATAAAGGCCCAGTGAAATTAAATTCCATTCAAACAGAGAATTTATGGGTCAGGCAGATGGCACGTCTGATTTAATTGCAAACAACATCCTGAAGAACGTGACTGAGTAAGTATTGCTGTAAAAGCTAGTTGCTTGGCCTTCAATGCCTGCTCTGATTGAAATAATGATACATCATTAACAACACCACTGTCATAGTTTAAAATATGCAGGTGTCAATCCCCTAACAAGTGCAAGCAAAGCAAAGGCTCTTACTGACTTCAGTTTATACTTGCAGATGAGTTTAAAAGGACTGAGAACATCATCTGAAATATTTTCTCAGCTTTGTCCAATGATTTGGAAAAATCTCTCATATTTATGGTAAAAGTAAAACCACCAAGTGAAAATAAAACTAATAAAGAATCATCTCCCAAACCATACTACTTCTACCTCCTGCTCCCAATCCACTCACATCATAATAAAAAACAGGACTGTTGAAAAGCATTATAATGTTCTTTAGAATTTTTCTTTAAAAGAAGATTTTCTTTAAAATAATTATTTATGCAGATGACTATCTGCATCTTTCAAATTGTTCATATGCTGAAATAGAGCACACCAAGTTACAACAAAGCATGGTCTTTATCTCCACCGCCATTAAGCTGTGAAGCGTTTTTAAGAACATTCTTTGCATGGTAGACTTTCCTGACTTACGAAAGTGAATTAAAGGCCACTGAAGCCAGCAGAAAATCTCATACTGGATTCAGCAATCTTTGATCAGGATGGTAGAGAAGATACTTTTAAAAGAAGCTCCTAATTAGGAATTAAGGGCTTCTTCCTACTTCTCCTTTATTTCCAATGGGGGCCACAATCTCAGTCAAGCCTACGTACTTCCATAACTCATGTTGCTTAGGATCCATACAGGAAAAAATGAAATTGATATCTAGAGCCCCTCTTATCTATTATGATAAAAACCACTCTCCCTTATAGCTTGTTTCCAGATGCAATGGAAAGGTTGTCAGCTGCTCCCTTCCATTAAAGAAGCACTGCTGTTAGAACTGGCATTAAAAAGCTATTTCTGGATGCATCAATTAATGAATTTTCAACCAGCACCACTTCAGATTTCTAGTGCTGAAAGGTTTTAAGTATCATGTTTAATTGTGTAGCCAAATTCTTTGACAATGTTACTGTTCATGAGATATATGACTTCCTTATTATGAAATAAAAACTTTTTTTTTTCATTTGGAAATTATTACTATATGCAGAAATTCTGATTTTTTTAATAGCTAAATCTTGGATAAAATAATGAATGATTTTGCCAAGGCAGAATACTTATGCAGAATCCAGATGCTGCCTGGATTGCTAGGTAATGATAAAACACAGTGTGACCTGCTAGTGCAGAGCATAATCAGTATGCATGCTCTAGTTGGTGGAAAACATAAAATGAGCTGCTTAGATCATTTAATGAGTATGCAAATTGCTTAGAATGACTAAAGCACAACATAAGCTTGCAAATGAAAACAATGAACTCTAAAAATTCACATTAAAATAAAGCCAAGGCTAAGGATAAAATGCAAAAATTAACACATTCTAAGCTGAAAAATAATAGTTACATTAAGGATCCAATCCCTTACAGCTGGAGAGTTGGCCCTGCATTTCCCAACAGCTCTGGTATTAGTGTACTGCCAACAAATAAAGGCTATTTCAGCCTCTGACAAAGCAAGGGCTGTTCTGTTACTCAGAATCTGAAATTTCCTGCACACTATGAGTAGACACCCTCATACATGGCATATCTCTCACTGCATCCCCCTGTTTGGTTTCAAAGCTGTTTATTATCAATTATACATATTTACCATAAGTACAGGTGAAACCCAGCCAGCAAAACAGACCCTAGGCTCTGCTGCACAGGTTCATTCTGCACACTGGGAGGGCACTGGACGCTTCTCCTGCCTGTGTTTGGTGGGAATGAGTCTTAGGCAGGCTGACTTCAGTACTGCTGGGACCACTGATTTTCATAGGGATCAAGAAACCAAAAAATGAGCTTGAAAGACATGAGATGAAGATGGATGCTTTGTTGGTATAGGATGAAATAATAATAATAAAAAATCTTTGTTTTACGGCTCTGATTGCCTTTGTTTTTCAAAGCAGGAGATCGTTTAATTGTGCTTAAGAAGAAGGTGAAATGAGAAGAGACAGCTAGAGAAGTTTTGAACATTAAAATTGCATAAAATATATAACTGTGGTGAGAATTAAAAAAAAAAGAAAGATTGAAGATGATGGAATGTTTGTTAAACTCTACTGCGTTAGCCAATATTCAGCCACCAAACAGGCCAAATATCTTTTCCCATCCAATGGAATATTTGAACTCAGTCACTGATTTTAAAAAAGATCTAAAAACTGAGCTGTAATTCGGGTCTGCAGATAACCTTAAGAATGAGTCACTACAATCTAGTTAGTATCCATCTTAAGTTGAAAGTCATTATGTTTAAATACAACAGCTTCTTGAACAAATAACATATTGAATGATGAACTTATCACCAGTGCTGTGTCAGGTTAACATACTTTATTCATAACTTCTACAGGCCTGAAAACTGCTCAGTACAATACAAAGACACTGGCAAACAGGATGAAGGATATAAATACCAGCTGTCCTTTATGCCATGATGTTGCAAGTCTGTATAATCAAAGATAAAATGCTAACCAATCAAAATACTTCAAATGCATTCTCCTCATTTTGGTTTCAAAGGCTCTGAAGCCCACTTAAATTTCCTGTGTTTTCCATGGATTTTCATTGAGTTACTGCTACAGACGCAATAAACTTGTTCACTGATAGAAGTAGCAGCACAGGGAATAACTGTAACTGTTTCTGGTAAGCCTCATAAAATAATATTCTGCAAGGGGCACTAAACCACTCAGTCGATCCTAATTCAGCATAAAACCTTTTGCTTTCTAGTGAAGTGGGACTTTGCGCATTGGTCAGCACAGCAATAAGCAGAAGGAGCTCTGCATTTGAAGGCGACATACAGCTGGGCTGGGAATGAAACAGCTTTTTTGAAGGTAGAAAACTAGCAAGAGTACACAGTCAAAGGAGGTGAACAAGTTTAGATAGTTTAACATATGAGACTTTGTTCTTGAGTGCATAACATCACATAAAATGATATCTGATAGCAAACCAAAAAGAAAAGTAAGAAATGATCTGTCTAAGGATAAAAACATAGTAACTAAAGAAGTGATCAGATTATTAAGTAGAGTTTTAACTCTGGATACTCTCTCTAAATATAGAGTCTGTTTTTAACTTTTCTCTGCAATTTGAGTTTGAAGGGCATGAAGACAGCTCTGACAGCTCTGGAAGCTGATACTACATTTCAGGTAAAGGTCTTTCTGTCAAGTTCTAACAAAGGTCTTCTCCTTATCAGCACTTCAGCTAGGGAGAACAAAGGAGACACACGAGTTACACAGATTAAATACAAATGAAGAACAAAGTAGACACACACAAGTTATACAGATTACATACAAATAACAAATACAAAACATGAATGAAAAAGTACATAAAATGTTAATATTTATGGAGTAATGTTTACCAAAGAATGTGAGAGACAAGAGCATTTCACAAGTTGATAATGATACAGGGCCTTTCCTGCTTCAAGAGCGGAAGGGACTAACTCAGGAAGGATGAATTTTCTCTGGATAGGAGGAGGACAGAGGAACAGGTGGTCCAAACTATGAGGAAAGAATTAAAGACTATTGCTTGTTTTGACTAGAGAATTAGGGGCTGAGAGATGATAATACTGCTCTTTGTTATCTATCAATGTAAAAATGTGAAGGAGGTAGAGGTGTTCTTCATGCAAAGGATATTCCTGACCCAATCCATGAGTGGAATTTTACTTTTGCAAAATTGACTTTTTTTTGGTCATGTTTAACAAATCCGAGCAGAAAATCATCCCAAACATACTGCCTTTCAAGTCTCTCCCTCTGAAAGACTGATTTTGTTAAAACACCACTGCTACTATTTGCAGAGTTAAATTTGTCTGTCTTTTATCGTGTAGTATAAATATCCTTCTTAGAAATACTTGACTAAAATCACCTATTTTATTATGATTATCAAATATTATTAGTGGGGGCTTATAATTCTCAGCTAATACCTAATTTTGAATATTCTGGATTTAAAGTATGGGGCAGAACCAAATCACCATGAAGAAGACCTGTAAAGCAGCAGAGAACATTTGCATCTCAGTTTCTGTATTTGCCTTTCTTCTGTCTAAAGAAAAGAAGAAGCAATGAAGAAAAAGGATTTTGTTTGGGACTGCAAAGATTTGAATTTTCTCTGTCTCTTTCAAATTCACACAGGTACCATTAGTATTACAAAATCTGATTCGTCTTGATTAAGTAATCAGTATTTTTAGGCTTCCATTTACCTAACACTCACATTGGCCACCAATTTAGCTAACAAGTAACCTCCCTCTTACACACAAATGAGATAGTATGAAGCAGTTGTCTCCAGCATCCTGGTGCCACTTTCATATAATGATCACTGTAGGGCTGCTCATTAATAATGCAGTACAGTCTCTTGCAAATGGAGACCAAATGTGTGGTTGTACAAAACAACCTTTTAAATATTAGAGGAACTGAGAGATAAAAGTTTAACTTCAACATAAATCTGCTGCACATTTTGACATTTTAATGCTGAAAGGCAAGACACTGATTTGGCTGGCTGTAATTCATGGACAGTTATGAGTCATAATTTCAGAATCGTTATGAAATGAAACAAAGCCTCTGTACCTCAAGTGATTTAACAGCTCATCCTAATTTGGCGTTGTCTGCAAACTTACTTTATATACATTTGAATCCTGCATCCAACTCATTTGTGAATGGCTCTAAAATGAAGCTCTGTGGAACTCCACTACTGACTGGCCACCAGCCTGATGTAACTCCATTTACTTCAATCTTTTGAGCCTAACACATCAGCCATATATATATATATTGATATGATATGATATGATATGATATGATATGATATGATATATTTGCCTAGCTGTACACTGAGGATTCTGTCTAGAAGGATACTATGAGGGACAGTAGAACCACAGAATCATATAATTGTTTAGTTCAACCCCACTGTCATGGGCTGGGACATTTTCCATTAGACCAGGCTGCTCAAAGCCCCATCCAACTTGGCCTTGAACATTTCCAATAACAGGGCATTCACAACTTCCCTGGGCAACCTGTTCCAAAGCCTCACCACTCTGATAGCAAAAAATTTCTTTCTAGTGTCTAACCTAAATCTACCCTCTTAGTTTAAAGCCATTATCCCCTGTTCTATCAACACAGGCTCTTGTAAAAAATCCCCCTCCAACTTTCTTGTAGGCCCTACTTAGGTACTGAAAGGCCGCTATGAAGTCTTCTCATCTCCACATTGAATGGTAGAAGCTCTTCAGCTCACCTTCGTAGTTCTGCACTGCTATTTGTACAGGCATACAGCTATTACACAAATGCACCTCTCATTTGCACATACCTTGTAGTGGAAGAGGAATAATCCACAGAAAAGGCTGTATAGGTCAGCTGTGAGTAGGGAGAGGTTGACAGCAGTAGCACTGGTCTTCTTTATGACCACTGGCATAAAGCTGTAGAGGCCAAACATACAGGCACTAAAGCCGACATACAACAAGCCTGCAGAAGAGAGACAACAAGAGTGACCTTTCACAGCCTGTAGAAATGACTTATGCTGGAGGGAATAAGGATCTATTTTTACAAAAGAATAGTTTTTCAAAAAAATATGGATTCAGATTATTAAAAGGCATATATGTAAATATATATGTATTTGTACACTAGGAGCATTATCCTAAACATATATGAAAACTACAGAAAGCCACATCTATTCAGTATTGAACATTTGGTACGCTCCCTGTGATTCCCATAACAGCAGTGCTGTTTTAAATTGGTGTCTTATATTGCTAGCAAATATCCCAAATTCAACATAAATTCAGGTGAAATTACATATTCAGACATATCAAATCTAGTCTTTTAAGAAACAACTGTCCCCAGAAGCCACTGAGTTCCACTGATTGGAGGGAGCACACAGCATTTTCTAGGAATCAGCCCACAAGATGTATGCAAAAGTACTTTCATAGTAGTTAATAAACCAACAGATAAACATGTGAGGAGAGCACTCAAGTCAGTTTTGCACCAAACTTGACAAATCATAGTTTTGTGCCTCCATTCCCTACTACTTGTTGTCAGACTTCCTTAATAAAGCTTTCTGGTGCTGAGACTGCTCCTTGCTACGTGCTTACAGAGTGACTCACACAATTAGATTGTTAGAGGCTAATATAATAAAAATATATTACAGTGAAAATCTAATTTCATTTTAAAAACTAAATAACTAACTAAATGACTTACTGGGAAAGAATTCATCCCTTCAGTTATTACTTGATAAATCCCAAGGCAAATAAATCAATGAGAAGTTAAAAAAACAGCAAACACTTCACTCATCTGTTATAATGCAAATGATAATTCTTAGGCTGATATATGCTGCAGAATTCCCAGCTGGTGTATGCATGAACCTAAATTTGGACACATGCCAGCTTTTCAGAGCACGTTATTGACTACATGTTGCAGAAAATCTGATTGCCAAAGTCCTGAAAGGAATTAGTAGAAAATAAAAACATAAGCATAAAACAAAACCCGAAGTCCTCACAATGTTCCACATAGTTAAAAACTCTTTAGAAAAGCCATCTAAAGGACAAAATCAACTGTGATAGCTTTAATTCCTCTGAAGCATTTGAACTGAAGTGTACATTAACCTGAAACAAATACAGCACTCAGGAAATGTCACTGTCCATATATCAGTTTCTATGGCATGATAACAAATCAGCGTTTATATTCAGAATGTGTATAACCATGGTAAGAGCTGCTTTTATTAAAAGGTAGCCATTTTTTAAGGTGCACGTTGTATATGGCAGAGTTGCTTTATACAAAATCTGGAATTCTTCTGCAGTAATAGATTGCATCAAATGGAGCACAGTTTTGATCAATGAGAAACTGTATGCAGACGACCATTAAGTTGGCTTTTCTTTCAGTCTTAAGTCAAGAACAGGCCAGGCACAGAAACCATTCTGTTCTCTGTCATGGTTTAACCCAGCAAGCAGCTAAACAGCACAGCCATTCATTCACTCACACCCCCTCCTCCCAGTGGATACAGGAGAGAACTAGGAAAAAAAAAAAGTAGTAGAACTTTTGGGTTGAGCTAAAAACTATTTGTCAAAACAGAAAAAGAAGAGAGAAATAATAGTAAGGATAATAATATATAGAAAACAAGCAATGCACAACGCAATTTCTTACCACTTGCTGACCAATGCACAGTCAGTTCTTGAGCATTGGCTACACCCCCAGCCAACTCCTCTCAGTTCTGTGCTTTTTTCTCATGATGCCACTTAGTGTGGATTATCTCTTTGGCCACTCTGGGCCAAACTAAAATGTCCTTGACTCTGTACAGCACTGCTCAGCTAAAACATCAATGTGTAATCAACATTGTTTTCCTCTCCTATAGCCAAAATATAGCATCACATCAGACTCTATGAAGAAAATAACTCTGTTTCAGCTGAAAACAAGACAGTTTTCAAGTCAGCATTCTCAAAGTACAGTCTGAAAACCACCAGCTGGCCCACCAACCCCGTTAGTCCTTTCGGATTTAACAGGCATATTCAAGTGTTTTGAAGGGTTACACTCTCAATTACAGTATAGTTTTATACTGCTGTCTTGGTGTTCATATTCTTTGGCAGGCAGTTACATGCATTCCACAGGTTGCTTTTCCAAAGGGCATTTCAATATCAGTGGAAAGCTTTTTAAACGGTATTTGTCTTATCAGAGGTAAATGTAAAGTGGCATTTTACTTACAGTGTAAAAATGCAAGCAATATGCACCAGATAGATAGCATCTATTGGTGACAATAATCAAGATGGAAGTAACGTATGATTTTCAGAGAGCGTTTCTAGAAGCCCAGTTTTCACAACAGAAATATGTTTTAATTCAAAGGCTTTCAGTCTCAGCTTCCTTGAGTGCCACTGCAGTGCTAATGGCAACCTTGGGAATCACCACTAGTGCTGAAGACCCAAATGCCAGAACATGTGCCTAGCCAGGCAGTGAGTCACCAGGACTGACTGCCTGAAGCAGGCATGGGAAAGAAGGAAACTGGAAAGTTAGAAGGTGCTTCTGCATTGATCTGCTCATGAACTTAGCTGTTTTAAGCCCTGATAAATTCATCATTCAGAACTGCATGCTTTGAGATACTGTCCTGGTCTGAAGGATTAATGTGTATGAAGGCGGCTGTGGGTGGGATTTGCTACACTTAAGTCTGGACACATACTGGGGGTTGGTGCCCCGTGAGGAGATTTGGAAGTTTTAGGGTGCTGGTTGTCTAACCTCTTTTAAACACCAGCTTTAGCACAGTTTGATTTGTGTCATGCCTAATTCTTTCTGCTCGTGATAAAAAGATTCTGTCCAACTACGTCAGTTATCCACATCCCAGATGTCTAAAGCTGGTGCAAGGAATCCTGTCTTTACTTTCAGCACTCATCCTGATGAGCAATGTCACCACTTTTGCATGGTTGAGAGCGAGTGTGTGGTGAAGGTCAGAACTGGGAACACAGGATCATAGAATTATGCGGCAATTCAGGTTGGAAGAGAGCTCAACGGTCTCAAGTTCAACCCCTGCTTATACCAGACTCAGCTGTGAGATCACACAAAGTTGCTCAGGGCTTTGTTCAGACTGACCGCTACTGTCGGCACAACCTCCCTGGGTAACTTGCTCCACTGCCTGCCTGCTGTCAATGTGAAAAAGGTTTTCTTCTTATCCAGCTTGAATCCATTATTTCAATTTCTTCTTGTTGTCTATCCTCCTTCCATTGCATTATGCTCTGCACTAATGTGAAGACCTTGGCTCTGTCCCTCTAACAGCCTCCTTGTGTATAGCTATTTGAAACTTTCACTTCTGCAGGCTCAACAAGCCCCAGTGCCCCAGTATATCCTTACACATCTTAAGATAGGGCATCTTCACAGAAACAAGCAAGACCTACCCCCATGGACTACTCTAAGGAGTCCCAACAAGACTAACATGCCTTGGGAACTTTTCTTTCAGCTGAGTGTGTTGTTGTATGTTCCATGTTCTAGACCTGACATTTTTAATCCAAAAATTATTGTTTCCTTGCATGAAATTGAATCAACAGTTCTTTTTACACTGATCCTTTGAAGTAAAGAGTATTCAAAAGCATTCAGAGCTTCTGTAACATGGAACACCTCCCAGGATCATCAAACTGGCTTTCTGAACAAAAGAGTTTTTTGTTTATTCGTTATTATTTCATGTGTTATTCCACAATCATGTCCTGGTCTTCCTTTAAACCGCTCAATTGGCATGATATAATCATTCTCTGTTCAGTGAGATCCCCAGCAATTATTAACATTTAAACCTTCGAAGATTTAAATAGAGCTACACTGATTTATACTAACTGCAAAGATGATACAATGTATTGAAGGAATTTAGAAAATTAAAATCATGAGGGCCCCAGTCTGTTTTAAGCACATTAGACAAAACAGATCACAGAATCATAGAATTGCTCAGGTTGGAAAAGATCTTAAAGATCATCAAGTCCAACCGCAACCTAACCATACTACCCGAACTCTAACAAACCTCTGCTAAATCATGTCACTGAGCAAATTGGTTGGCTTTAGATCTTTATATTCCAAATTCATTTGCATTTTGCATCAACTGAAAGGTTGCTCGTACATTCTTCATGACACAATTATGGCAGATGGCAATGGGCCATCTTGAGTTATTTATTAGGTTGCCTGCTGTGACTTTAACATCGCCATTGAGAAGGCTGGTGATTTAACTCTGTTGTTCTGCAGGTTTAAGTATGCTGTAGTAGATAACTACTTAGGACAACGCTGTGAACACCCTGACATAGATTTGTCAATAACTACTTGACAGTTTTGTATCACTGTCAGTACAATAGAAAGCACAACAAATAGGTGTGTAGGAAGCCAGAAAGAACAAAAAAAGACGCAATTATTGCAAACTCATCTGTGTTTAACTACACAATTTTTACATATATGATGACCTTGCTAAGATGGTCTCATTGACTAACTTTTGATGACATTTTAATGTCATAGACAAAATTTTATTTTAATGGCACATTCCACTGATACTGAGATACAAAAGAACTCCTAAGAAAGTATATATGACATTTACATGTATAGTAAGTAAACTCATGATGGCCATTGCTAGTTCCATTGGTATCAGATTAACTATGTCCCTGAACTCCTTATCATGAAGTATAAACAAACACTGCCGCAGTTATGCTAACAACTGCAGTTTAAAGAAGGACAATACATTTACAGGATGCAGTTGAGCATAGTTCTCCATAGACAGTGTAATTGATGCCATCTAGTACTACAGCACAACCATCAAATCTCCTATATGGAATATTTTATGGAAGATGCACTCTTTTTAAATAGGATAATGAGAGCAAATGTTAAAGTCTGTTTAAAGAAAACAGTAGTGAAATCCAAGAGTTGTATTTCCTATTCTCAGGGATTCCCATGTAGTCAGTTGCCCTTGCACACTTCCAAGTTTTTATCTTGATGTTCATTCTAATACTAGCTGACAAGCTATTTCCAATGGATTGCCAAAACTTGAATTCCCTAGTCTGTATTATTAGCACTCTTTTTTTTGTTCTATTGTTGTAAATGCTAAAAGAGTGATTACAGGGACTCATGTTCAAAATGTTGATTTCCTTTCAAAGCAAGTAAGTTGTTGGACTAATTAGAAGGGAGTCTTAGATCAGAAACTCAGCTTCCCAACTGAAATGGGAAAATGAAATTCACTGACTAGCAAAACATTGTAAGAGCTTCATTGTGCATGATGCTACTTGTTACACATCTTAAAGACATACACATCTAAAAGACATATCTGCTATATTCCACCAAGACTAATTGAAAATCAGTTAACCACTTGCATACAGAAATGGTCCCTTGGAAATGTGTTTAAAGATGCTACAATATGTATTACAAGAACTTTTGAAGTTTTTTGTTAGATCTCATTTTCTTTCTTTGGTATTCATTGAAAAGGCTTGGTTCTTTGTAACTACCTCATTTATTTGTCTCACTGTTGCACTGAATCTCAGAATAGAACACCATTGTTATTTTACTCCACAGCTATGTGAATAATTATCTTATTCATAAGCACTTCTCTGTTGCTTAACCTAAAGGTGCAAGGGAAGAACAGTCAGGGAACAAATCAGTTAAGAATGGTTGTAAGACATGTGCTTCAACCTTTGGCAGACATCAGTGCAAAAATCACAAACATTGGCTTGTGTGTGCCTGCTTCTCCAAAAATCGTTTGGCTCCATACCTCCTTCAGCAACTATCTTCAATGAGGTAAAGAGTTTTCTTACCAATTTGCCAGTCCCAGGGAACCTTCAACAGCTCTTTGTGTTCCATGATTGCACTGTAAGAGAAGAGAAGGCAAAATCTGATGAAAGGGAACAGAAGTTAAATTACTTCTACTCATTCAATTCAAATGCTGGACAAAACAACATAAACAGCCTTATAACAAAAAGTCTCTGTAGGAACCAAATGCAATCAGAATTTGCTAATCCACCCTATTCCTATGTGTTTGAAAGATCTTCAGGGCAGTAATAAGATGTGATAACATACAATTTGCACTGGTTTATTTCCAGCTCTCTGAATACCTGCTCCAAAGTGCTCGTCCCCCTTCATGTTCAGTCCTCTTGTCTTCTTAATATTCTGAAAGCTTTTGAACTTTAATGATTAATAATGTATCTGCCTGAGTTATTCACCCTTCAGAGTGGCTCTGCAGTGAGAGCTGAGTAAATCACTGTCATGAGGTGGCAGATATCACAGGCTGGGTTTGAGGAGAGCGCTGTAATTTGTTACATGCTGAGACAGAGCAAATAGTCATGGCAATGAAAGTCAGGAAACAAAACAAGAGATGGGCAAGCTGCAAAAGTCCATTTTCAACATCTTGTATGTCTTACTTTACATTAACATCAAGATACCAGACTCAGAAAATTCTCAAGTGGCAAAAAGTCTGTTCTTCCCAATCACAAAAAAAGACCCCTGTAAATTAGGAAGCTTACTCTGACAGCAGATGTTTCTGATCTGTGATTGACAGATGTATGGAACTCTGCACAGCAGTCGGGGCACTATTTTAACCAAGCATAAAACATGGACTACACACACTGTAAAAAGAAATACCTAGCACAAAAAGTGGTATGTAGGTGACCAAGTCTAACAGTAAAACTACAGAACTCAATGCCTTCCAGATAAATACGATCTAGAGAGTTGCATCCTGAAAATTCTAATTTGCTTACCTCTGATATGTGGCAAATTTAATACTGTGGACAGAATAATGAGATTATTTTGTCTGCAGAGTAACTAAATTAAAAGTGTCTTTGCACGCAGAAGGCATATGTCTCTTTTATCAGCAATCCAGTAAATACAAACTGCAGTGTCTTGCTATGGGAAGCAAATTTTGATGTTATTTAAATACACGAACATTGCTTTCATACTATTCCATATCCAATACAAAAGAAGTAGAAACTGATATGCTGTGATATGTGCTTCATTATGAAACAAAGAGGGGTAAGAGCAACTTTGTGAAAGGGCTTCATTTAGTGACGCCTGATTCATTGAAGAATAGAACCACGATGAATTTTCAAAGGATGCTGTGACAAGGAGTTCCCTGAGGACTGAAAAAAGAGACAAAACAATATCCAGTTTCAAAAAGAGCAAGAACTACTGCTAGCCAACCTTACTCTAGACTTTGGGAAGATAATGGAGTAACTGTTCCATTTCCAGGCAATTAATAATGAAGAGCTGAGTAGGAACAGTCAGCACAGATTTTTCAGAAGCAAACCTGTTGCCTTTTATGATGAGATGTCTGGCTCCATAGATAATGGAAAAGGAATGCATGTGAGGATGGAGTGTAATCTACCTCAACTTTAGCAAAGCTTTCAACATGATTTCCCAAAAAATTCTTAGAGATTGAAAATACACGGACATATATTGGAAGGGTGGACTATCCATAAGGATCAATGGAAAACTGTGTTCAAAAAGTAGTGATCAGCAGATTGACAACTTCTGACAACTGATTAACGTTATCAATGTAGAAGATTGGATGGAATGCACAGTCACCAAGTTCACAGAGGACATCCCATGCAGCAGATATGCTGCCATTCAGAATGACCTAACAGGCTGGATAAATGGACTGGCAGAAATCTGATGAAGTTCAAGAAAAGCAAACATGAACTCCTACATCTAAGATGAAATATCCCCATGCAACCAGTACAGGCTGGGAGCTGACTGGACAAGAAGCTATACTGTAAAAATCAAGCTTGGAGTCCTGGCGTACAGGAGCCAGCAATGTGTTGATGTAGCAGAGAAGACCAGCTGTGTTAGTAAGAGTCTAGCCAGCAAGTTGAAAGAAGCAATTTATGAGAGAGCAACTGCAGAAACAATTTCAGACCAATCCCTGCTTTGCGAGTGCCAACCAAACTTTGACCAGTGCTTTTCCCAGCATGCTGGTAAAGCCTTATTTCTGAGACATTCTTCCCCCCAGGAAGCTTCCTTAAAGCTTTCAGCAAAGAAATGGCTTTTGGAGTTTCTTTCCTATTGAGTCCTCTGTGCATGAACATACCTTGTGCCAGCACCAGATTCTTCTTCCCAGACAAATAGATTATAGACACTCAGTTGTGTCTATCTTCAAGAAGAGTTGAAATGGTACTATAATTAAATTTAGGAATATGAGACCTGTATATTACTGTTTAAATGCACAGCAAAACAAAAGCACTGCTTGATAGCTTTAGAACAAGCCAGTACCTACATACCATGAACAATTTAGGTAACAAAAATGCTTTACCCAAAACATGACATTTTAAGTCATGTTTTCAGATTCTACATAAACATAATAAGTTTTCTATCTAAAGAAACAGAATTAATTAAGTAGAAATCAATGGGCCATTTCTTTGATGAGTCTCAGTTCTTAAAGCTGAATACCTCAGATGTGCAGGCAAATAACTTGTTTTTGGCTAACATTCAAAAGCTGTTGGGTATGACAAGTGCCAGTGACAGATCTCTGTAAATGTGTTGATCTTGCAGGGTGACTTTTAATACAGGCATATTATGCACAGTGTTGCAATACTGGCAGTGAGGTACCTGCTCATTAGGTACATGTGGATATCACTCCAAAAATCCATGTGCCAATCTACTGAGTGCTAAGTATTTTAAAGTGAAAAAGCCAATTTCTTAAGGACATTTTCATTATTTCTGCCATATCATTCTTAATTACACAAAACAAATCAATCAGTAAAATCTCTTCTGACTGCATATGTGTTTTTCGATCTAAGTAACTTCTAAAAAGTATGAAACAGAACTGTAGAGGGCTGTAGAGAGTTTCCTGTTCACAGACCAGAGCAATATGTGAAATATTTATTTGTCTTCAAGCAATACAGGATAAGGATGTGTTTTCCCCCTCCTCATGGGACTTTCATACGAAAAACCAGTTACTGAATTAAAGTACTTAGCTACATACATATATATATGTATATATATATATATATATGTGGATGGATTTGAGTACAAATCCAGCTATCTCAGATATCAAAAACAAATTCCCAAATCTGCAGATACTTACTCTACAAAGGAAATGGCTACCTTTGAAGAGTAGGGCACAGTACCTCAAAGGAAGCCAGAACTATACTTATTTGAATGACCTTAGAGTTCAAACCTGCTCACTTACAGCTGGATTCCACTGAAGAAGGAGCCAAAGAGTCCAATCATGCCCAGGAACTCCACCCGACTCAGATTTCGGACAATATACTCTTCACAAACGTTCGAGATGCCGTACAGTGTTGCTCCACCCAATACTAAGAGATCCCCTATCAGTTTATTTTCACCTAGGAATAAACAGGGGAAAAATCAGAACATGTCAAAACAACTTTTTGTCTAGAACTGTTGTAAGTTCTGCCCTGTAGATATGAATACTCAGTCACAAAGTAGCTCTTATCTGGATCAATAAGATGAACACAAATGTTCTGTTGTAACAGTTTTCATCCAATTATCACAAGAAAATCTAGCAGAAATGAAGCAAGAATTTTATCTTTTCTGTAAGAAAATCTGAATGTAAAGAAAAACTTATGAAAACTACAGAACTCTTCAGTGATCAGTTATTTTAATTTTATTATTTTAACTTTTATTTTTTCCAGGTGGAATGGGACAGTTTGCATCTCATTTTGAAATCCAAGCAAAAACATCCCTGGCATTCAGATGGGAAGCCAACAAAGAATAATTCTATGTACCTGTGAAATGAATGAAGAAATCATTACAACCCCAATACTGACCTCATTCTCACATGAAATTGTTTGACAATAAAGAGAGAAGGAAGGATGAGGTGTAGACAGGGTGATGATAATAGAGGTTTTGTAAAAGGAGGTAAATTAACATAGCAGTACCTAATTTATAAAATGAACAGAAAATTATATTTTCAGTACTTTATGATATATATAACTACTAAACCACCATATTATCAAAGAATGTTTGAAATCTTTTTAAGTCTTGGGTTCTTTTATTACTTTGGGCCAGAGGGATGCAGAGAGATTTGATCAAAATTAAGTTCCAGCTTGAAAACTGAGGCCCTGTTTTTGCAGCCTGATGCATGCAATTCCCTCTGCACATAAGGCTTACTGAATGATTTCTACTAGAGTTACAGCTTCACAAAGCTGCCAGACATTGCTGCAGAACCAAAGAGAGTCAGAAAGACTGGCTATAATGGAAATTCCTTTGAAAAGGTTCTGAACTTCCCAGTGAGAAGAAATTTATGGAAATGACAATGGTCATAAAATGGTCATAGAAAAAGAATTTAAAAATCCTGTACCTTGTCTCAGAATCACAGAACCATAGGGTTTGGAATGGACCTCTGGAGGTCATCAAGTCTAATCCCCTGTTAAAGCAGGTTCCCTAAAGCACAAGAAAGCATCCAGCTGGGTTCTAAATATCTCCAGAGAAAGAGACTCCACAGCTCCTCTGGACTACCTGTGCCAGTGCTGTCACACTCACAGTAAAGAAGGTTTTCCTCATGTTCATATGGAAGTTCTAATGATCCAGTTTGTGCTCATGGCCCCTTGTTCTGTCACTGGGCACTGTTGAAAGAAAGCTGGCTCCAAGCACTTCATACCTGCCCTTTGGATATTTATAAGCACTGTTAAGATCTCTCCTCACTCTTCTCCAGGCTGAACGGTCCCAGGTTTCTCTGCCTTTCCACGTAAGGGAGATGCTCCAGACCTGTCATTATCTCTGTGGCACTCTGTTGGACTCTATCTAGAAGTTCCCTACTTTTCTTGAACTAAGGAGCCCAGAACTGGACACAATAGTGCAGATATGGCCTCACCAGTACAAAATAGAGGGGGAGGATCACTTCCTTCAACCTGCTGGCCACTTTCTTTTTGATGTACCCCAGGATATCATTGGCCTTCTTGGCCACCAAGGGCACACTGCTGGCTCATGCACAACCTGCAGTTCACCTGAGGATGCTCAGGTCCTTATCCACACTGCTCCTCTCCAGTGGTTCAGTTCCTAACCTATACTGATGCTTGAGATTATCCCTCCCCAGGTGTAGGTCTTTATGCTCGCCCTTGTTGAACCTCAACAGGTCCCTTTTCACTCAACTCTCCAGCATATCCAGGTCTTGCTGAATGGCAGCACAACATTCCGGTGTGTCAGCCACTCCTCCCAGCTTGGTTTCATAGCAGACTTGCACAGGGTGCACTCTATCCCTTCATCCAGGTCACTGACGAAGATGTTGAACAATACCAGACCAAGCACCAACCCCTGAGGAATACAGCTAGCTATAGGCCTCCAGCTAGACTCTGAACCATTGATCATGACCATCTGAGCTCTGCCAGTCAGCCAGTTCTCAATCCACCTCAGTGTCCACTCATCTATCCCACGCTTCCTAAGCTTGCCTATGAGGATGTTGTGGGAGACAGTGTCAAACACCTTGCTGAAGTAAAGTTACACCACATCTGCTGCTCCCCCCTTATCTACCCAGCTGGTCATGGCATTGTACAAGGGTACCGGTTTGATAAAGAATGATTTCCCCTAATGTCTCCAAAATTAGTTATAAGCACCAGAAAAGTTGCTTAGGGACAAACAAGATTAGAGAAAATAATCAAAACTCTCCTACTAATACTTGGCTAGTCTCCAGTATGATTTGACTCAGAGACGTGGTCTCTTTGTAAACATTACTAGATTCAGTCTCACACTGAATTTCAGCTTTGCATACACTTCGACTAACAGTATGTTCATATTTGTCAATTTATCTTTTTAAGATCTGGCACTTATTTTCCTTTTTGCAATCAGCCATGGAAGATGATGGCACATACCCTTAATTTAAAATAAGCATCAGCACTTTGGAAAACCTTACCCTCGATGCATTTGGTGTTCCACAGTGGATCTAATCATCCCTCACTGAGCTCACTCATGTGGTATTTATTATAAACACTCACTAGCACTTTGGAGAAGTACTGCTGAAAGAGCTTTTGACCTTAGAGTTTGTCTCTGCTGAACTGCTGATACAAACATATCATCCTTTGCATGTACGCATCAAACACCACAAGATTGAACATTTTCATAGAAATAAGATGGCCCCAAACAGCAGCTTGTAATGGCTCTTCCCCACCTCACTGACATTCAAAGACTGTGAGACTCAAAATTCACTGATTTCACAGACTGTGGCAAACAAGAGTCAATTCTTCTTGCTCCCTAAAATATAGGAATAACAAAGGAGTTTACTGAGGGCAAATACAAATTCACTGCTTTTGATGAATTCCTTTATTTTGTTTGCCCAGTCCCAAGAAATTACCCATAAATGTTGTGGAACATTTTAATGTAAAGTTTCTTGAGATCTTCTGTTTTGCTGCCAATATTCATTTTAATTTGCAGATTTTTAAGGCATAGTTCTATCCCTTCAGCCAATTTAGTCACAACAACTCTATTTTATTCTGTTAAAGAGAAAGTGGAAACATATTCCTATATTTCAATACATTTCTTTTTGCCATTTTAAGAAGCTGCAAACTCTATCATGTGTGGCTCTGATCTTTTATGTCTTCTTTCTGTGTAGAAATAAGTCTTTCATGTGAAGGTCCAAATTAAACAGCAACAGCATATGTTAACAGATATTCTTTTTATGGGTATATTTCCTAACAGCTATATTCATGCCTTAGTAACTAATATAGCAAATAATATCTAATTATTGCAGATAGACTGCGAAGTGTCAGTGTTTTTCAGCCTTTTCTGCTGATGTCCAATGCCTTGCATGCCTCTGCTGAACCACAACTCACATGCCCAAGCACATTATGCTCCAGATTATAGGGATACTTGATGTTTCTCCCAGAACTCAGGGTTGAAATCCCAGTCCCTCCAAATAAGACATTGCTAATGCAACCTTGGCTGCCTGACTCCACGTATATTCTTTCCTTTATAGGTAGGGTGAAGGTATTTCTGGAGGAGAGCAACGAGCTAAAAGTCTTCAGAACAGAGATAAAAAGGGACAGGGAGGTGTAATTAATACTTTACCAAACTTCCTTGTTTTGTTCAGTTGCATCTTGGCAAATGCAGATCTTAGAGTGCTTGCATTTGTATTCAGAGAGAATTTTAAATCCCAATGTATTATGTTCAGCTCACAATTCAGTGCTTTTAATTAAGGATGAAAACTGTGCCTAATTTACAGCCTTTGAAAAGAATTTTCAGCCTTCCCACATCATTTGTGTTGGCGCTAGAAATCAATGAGACAGAGGAAGTTCGTCGATGAAATCTAACTCTGTCTAGTCTACATTAATAGCTATGCACACATTTTTTGTATGATGCTGCGCACGAAAAAGAACATTTTATGCACAAGAAGATACTTCTCAATAGTTATGCACACAAATCCCAAATCTTTACTTTGAGACTGTGTTACAACTCAGTTAGTACAGTTGGTCTGGTGTATTCTAGTACCAAGCAAGTGACCTTGTCTCTGTACAAAAAAGGAGCAAAGTTAAGCAGCAGTGTACAGGAGAGACAGTATACTCAGAGATGTAGCCAATTTGGAAAGGAAGCAACTGAGATTTGCTAACTCTAAGCAGAACTACAAGCATTTAGTTTGCCCCTCTGTATAAAAGATGACATGCATTGCATGCTCAGAGCATGTTCATTTGCAGAAGTGGTGAATTTTAACTGTTGACCCATTTTTTTTCTCTACCTCTCCTGACAACGAAGCACCCTTGAATGCTGTAGTGCTTTGGATCCATGAAGACACAGGATTTCCTGCCAACTTCCAATTTTCCATGCCCCGAACCGAAATTACAGTTTCTGTGATCAGAACTTTGCAGTACTAGACACTAATCCTTACTCACCTGCTCCTTGCTGTCTCCCAACGAGGACATCTGCTCCTGCCATGCAGCCCATGCCCAGAATGCAGACCACGATCCCAATGAAATGTACTGCCTTGTATCGTACCAGCAAGAAGAACCAGGAGAGCAGTATCACCACTGGGATGACAAAACAATCTAGGAGCTAGATAGAGATAGAGATAGAGAAGAAAAAACAGCAAATCAGCTGCTAATATTTTGCCCTTAAATTCTAAGATAGATTTCAGAAGACGATAACAGGGTTGTTAATTTAAGAACGGCACTTTCTACTGGATAGAAAATGTATAAAAGTCCCTGTGTCCAACAGGCAGATGATAAGACAATATTCTAACTATTCCACTAATCCAGGAGAGATGTTGCTAGCCATTTTAAGACACAATTGAACTGTATTGCTCTTTGATTCAGTTGCACATTCCAAATCCATGGGAAGGAAAGCTGGGCCAAAAGAGAGCCACAGTATTCTCCATCTGGTCTTCACCTCTGGTGATTGAGGGCCAGAGACAGAGTCTACTTTTCCTGCAGTCTAGACATATGCTTTGATTCAGACGTTTCAGGTCCAATTAGCAGGAATGTTCATAATACACAAGTTGGCCAGATTTTCAAAATCTGGCCATATAAATCAAGGGGCTTTTGCATGCAGAATACTTACGAAAAATCTGTCCCCTGTGGGGACTGTTAGCTTCTTAGAAAAATAGTCCCATATGCCTCTGAAGGAAAAAAATAAACACCTTGCCTGCAGTGCAAGAAGCTCAGTCTTCCTGCCAACAGACTTGGGTAAGAGCTTTCTCAAATAAGTGTTATGAAATATAACCTTTAATTGGTCTTTTCAGAGATACACAGCAACAAACCCAGAGGATTCACAATTAAAAAAAGAAATACATCAAATGTTTGTAAGAGGACCTTGAGATTTTGAGACGAAATTATATTTTAGGAACTATCAGTATGTCACCAAGGAACAAAAACCCCTGCGTAGAAACCACAAAGATATTTGAATTTAAGAACATGAATCCCACTTTCTAACGGCATACACACAATTAAGAGATAGGATTCTTCTGATTAAGAATGAGATTTAAAGAGGTGTATGGGGTACATTATGATTCAATGCCATTTGATAGAGTGGGAACTACATCTATACAGCTGCTGCTTCTTTCTAATGAAAAGATTTGGATCAAACAGTAATGGGGGAGATTGCAATTCTAGTTCCCAGAAATACTTCTGGATACTGTGACATTGATTTTACATGATATAATTTGTTGGTTTTTTTTTTTTTAATTATCTTTGGGCCTATTATCTGCTTGCTCTTTTGGTCTCTCAGTCACTAGTCACAGTCACAAAGATTATCAAATAATGATCATTACCCTTTCAACTTCTTTGTCTGCTAGTGGGGCTATCTGAAGAGAAACATAATTTTGAATGATCTGAATTTCAGTCAGTCTTTACCTGTGAGCTACTTATGTCATAAATACTAAATTTAGGGGTTTCACAAAAATTCAAAAGCTTTCATTAAAAAAAAAAAAAAAAGTTTGAAAAACAAGAGTAAGCAGTTGAATGGCATTCTTTTCAATGCTTCCTCGGTCAGTCAGTAGTAGCAACAGTCTTTAGAAGAGAAAGGGTTCACCAGCAGGGCCACACAGCTCTCAGGCAGTTCGTGCAGTCCCAAAGAACAGCAGAACTGATGAGGAAAATTACAAATTGGAAAGGACTATGCTGAAAGAGCATTCTGCTTTTAAAATGAGAGCTAATAATTTAAAATGCATGACAAAGCCTCTTTACAGTGAAAACTGTCTCCACCAGTCCTCAAAATGCAGTCCTTTACAGAGAGGAACAGGGGCTGAAAGTCCAGCAGAACTGGTGCAAGTTCCTTTGTTTTTATGTAACATCTGCTCTGCCACTGAAGAGCCTATAATATATACAGGATGCAACTGACCTATCACTCAGTAACTTCTTTTTCAAAAGCGCACTTGGGAAACATGACTTCAACACCTGAAGTTTTTGTTGTTTTTTTTTTTTCCTAGATAGTTTGCAGCCTATTGGGATGTTTCCCTGCTGTAACCTTGTTTCTCTCTCCTGGAGGGCTCTTTTCCAGTCAGACTCAGGAAGGAAACAGTGGACAACTGAGATTTTCTGACAGCCGCAGCAAACTGTGGCCCTATTGGTGGCCACTGTTCTCCACCAGATGATGGCTGGGCACATAATCGCACAAAGAGAGAGACTGAGTCACTTGGGTGCTCCTGTGTGAGCAGTTCTTCCAGTCTACAGCCCAGGTCTGACAAGAGGCCAAACTGCAGGACTGAAAGGACCAACATCAGAAGCTGTGCTGCTGGGAGCATCTCCAGGAGCAGTACTCCCAGGTGTGGGCATTACATTCTGGCACGTTTATGGGTGAAACGGCACATGGCCTTCTCGTGTCACTGGGAGGAGAGACAGGCCATAGCTAGCCAACACTGACATCACTACTGTATGAACAACATTCTCTCATCAAGCACTGTGGATTTCTGAACTTCAGCACAGTTCTAACACATACCAGTAACAGATAACACACTTGAGGGATGCTCTCTCTTCAGCGTAAACCTTGGGATATGAATCCAACTGAACACCTCTGTTCTCAATTACAGTTCATGTCATCACACCTGTGCACATGCTTCTTGTTAGCAGCACTAGCACACATTTGCTAAAGGTGGAGGGAAGGTGTAAAGCAGTGTCTCCTGATGTTGTCTTATAGCTAACCCTGAAGGTCTGTATCTGTCTCATTCCTATCCACTGCAGTGCTGAACAGGTGAGCTTAACTTACTGCTAGTTTGCATTAAAGCCAGATGGAGGAGACCAAAATCTGCTACCAATAAGAGTTGCTTCTACCCGGCCCAGAGCAAGTGGCTTCTATTGAAAAGCTACTGCATGCAAACAGCTTTCCACCTCTATTTTGTGCAAAGCTGTCAAGTGAATCTCAGTTACCACTGAACCCACCACTTGATTTTGCAAAGACAGGAGGTCCACAACAACTTTTAAGAGCAGATTCAAGAATATGAAGATGTCACCTTTCAGCCATTAACTACCATATCTCAAGAGACAAAATGACTGTGTGGATGTTTTTAACCCCTACTGTCTGAAATACAGTCCTTGTCCACCTTCTCAAGCAGGACATGGCACTGTATGTTCACTGTGGGACAGACGCTCTGCTTTATTTACCCTGGGCTCATCATACAAAAAGAGCTTTTTCTTGAAATACAAATTAGGATGCTAGTATGATTTCAACAACCAGTTTTAAATACTGGTCTCTACCTGCAGCATGTGTACTTCAAGATGCAAATTCTCACTAAGAGTCTTTTTTAGGAAGATTTTTAAAATTCATCTAATTCCATAAATATTTAAACACACCTATGCTTTCAAGTATATGAAATTGTCTCTTTTAAGCACTAATTTCAAGGGAAGCATGAACAGAATCTGTCACAAACCAGCAATGCTGACATCAGCTGGAAAACATCACTTTGGAGCTAGTAGTCCAAGGTCTGAAATGTTATCTGCAGTACTGCAGCATCAATAGATATAAACAGTGAATGCAGGTAACATCCACTGACATCACATAATTCTTGAATCGTGTCCAGTTTACACCTGAATTTAACAATGGGGTAGATAGAAACAATGGGGTGGATACCTTACCACAATGTGAGAATTAAGATTACATGGGGTGTATTGCTAGCTACTGCCTTACATTTCACTTCTCCCAGGCTACATTCACTCTGCCTTTCTTCTTCCTTCAGACATACCTGTCTAGTAAAAGAAAAAATGCACATACATTCTCCAGACAAAAGATGTGCCATCACTGATTGCCTGATGTGTGATAAGGCTTTCTTGAATTCTTTGTTGCTTTTTCTTTTGTCTGCTACTAATCATTGCAGCTAATAAAACACATTATAACTAACTGCCAATTTTCTGACTATATAGCCTCAACATTAACAAAGATAAACTATGTTTAGCTTGAATTTCATTCACAGTAAATAAAGGTCAGTCATTTACCAATATTTCACTAGGAACAGCCTTCTATACTTTCCTTCCTTTTAATTGCTTGTTCAAAAGTACTGCAAACACCCTGTCATTATGTTAAATTAATGAATGACCTGATTTCAGTCAAAGTTATCAGATCACACAAGTTATCAGATCTCAGTAATCTAAAGGAAAACACATTTCTTATTTTGCTATGGAAAGATATTAAAACTGATATCAAAGTGTAGTGCAGACAGGTTGAACATTTTGTATAGAAGGAGGCAGAAGAACAGCTCTCTGCTATGTCTTTCTTACTGAGAGCTCTGAATCAGGTCACTTGAGAAGGCAGGATATAAAAACACCTTATCTACTGATACATAATTTTACAGAAACTACTTGGTAATAAGAGAGTAGTGTTGCTTTAGAGAATGAAGACTCTTATTTGATTCTTAAAGATATCACACTGCATCCATGTTTGTTGATACAAAATGTTGAAATTTATTTCCTCTGATTGTTTGTTAAGTACACTCACTTCTTTACGCTACTGATTCACAGAAAAATACTCTCTTGCCACCAATAAACACCCAGACTCTGATCTCACAAATTCAGCAACTGCCTGCCCATATCAAGCAAGAACATGCTGCTAGTGTTTGGAAAGTGGTGCTGGCAAGCTTTAGAAAAAAGGTCTGTAATACAGAGTGTGAACTGCTGATCTGTAGCTATATCAAAAAGAAAAAAGCTGGTCAGCAAACTTCCTGTGGGAGCAGCTGAGCTGAATCTTCCTTTTTAATCATTCATTGAATTTTTTCCCCCCAGTTACCAGCTCTTTTTATTTCACATTAGGGGTTTCTCATTAGTGCTGCCCTCAAGCAAATCATGCAGAGAGTCAGCTGTACCCTCTACTCAGCTTGCTCTCTAGAGCAGAGAGATCAGTGAAATCAGTGTCACAGCCACAGAGCTTTGTATTGTCAGGTAGATGTGATGGCTACTGAAATTCAGCACGAGAACTGATGAGTTTAATACAAAAGCAAGTTCAGTATCCAGGAAGAGACACACCTTTCAACGAGTACTTTGCTTTTCAGTCAAAGGAAGAAATGGTTTGCCACTAATTCCAACAAATTTTTTGTTCCAGTTTTCCCACTGCTTTCACGATCTCACACTCACCTGATTCACTCCATGTTACACACGCACAAAACCAGCTGAGATGTAAACCTTCTGTTTGCCTTTGGGCTGCCCTCAAACAGAAACCTTCTGTAAGGAAGGTGTGGATGCTGGCAGTGCTTCTGGCAGATTTATTTTAAGCAATTCAAATTAAAACATGAAGCACTGTCTTTACCTTTTGTGTCCAGATGCATTCCTACTTGTTATCATAAGCATATCACTTTTTTTCCCCCATGATTTATGTAACCACAGATGTAGTTTAAAAACTGTTCATTACTTCATCATACCAAAGCATAGGGTACTACAGGTTGGAAGACTGACGAAAGAATCAGTTAGCAATGTCATCTGCCTACAAAACAATGTAAAAATGTTTTGCTTTCATGCTATGGAAGAAACAAGAAGACTTCTCCCAGTCCGAAGTCTCTTTAATATTTTGCTCTTGAGATCTCTTAAACTATTTTCCTTTGGGCCACATGACTAATATTTCTATAACCATTCCCATCAGTTCCATTGATTCTTTTCCAGAATTTCCTCCTTTTCTCTGCAGACGCTGAAACTTCTTCAGAATATTCACTAGTGAAAGTCCTTCACCTACACCTGTCTTGCGTGCACCAACACTTGAGATGAGGATTATTATGGCTCCAAATTTTTGTGTACGTAAGAGGAATTCATTGAGGTCATACAGACATTTAAAATGACGAGTGGTGGTCACATCAACCTAGAGTTCCTCTGCTCTCAAAACTGCGTATTGTCTTTATTGTGAAATAGAATAATTTCATTTTGACTCCTCTAAAAAAAAATATCTTAGGACATACCTCTCACACCTCTTCATTCCTTTCTTCCTTTCACTACAAACACTACAGCTACGCTTATGCTACGTCTGCTCAAATACCACAATCAAGGAAGAGTACAAACAAACTGACTCCTGAAATAGAATTTCATTTAACCAGCTTCCTCCTTTGACTGCCTCCATCACTGGCAGAAGACCATTCCAAGACAGCAGATGGTTTCTCCAGCAGTCATATATTTCTGTAGAAAAAAATGCATTTTCTGTTTTGCTTCTGTCCAAGTAAGAACACTGGATATAGGTTTTGAAGGCCATTTTCTCAAGTTTACCAATTAGATACTTTTCTGTGTCATACTGTAAGGCATGGTTTTGGAAAAGTCAGACATAACTCCCGTAGCAAATATTCTGCTTTTGCATTGCACCTGCAAGAATATGCAAAATGGGCACAGAATGCCAAATTCTCTGCTGTTGTAATAGGTACAGCTTCACTGACTTTAAGGAGATTTTGCATATTTATGCTAGGAAAATGCCTGGCTTGAGGTAAATCTTGCCATTAGAGAATACCTAGAGCTAAGCTGATTCCAAAACTACATAGAGAGACTGGGGGAGGAAGGGGGGGGAGCTGGTTTGTGAACTATGAGTGTGTAACCATTAAAAGACAGAATAACAACTCAAAATACGATAAAAAAACAAATGCCAGACACACCCCACAGATTCTCCCAGTATACACGTATACTAGGCACAACAGCAATCTGCAAACGTGGTTAACAGTGCATGTTTTCCCTCACAGCCCTGAAGCAAAACAGGAAAATATAGCCAAGCTTTCATGCATGGGGACTGGGGGAGGAAGGGAGGGAGTGGTTCTCTCTGCTTCCAAGATATTTCACATTAGTGAGCACTGGGCAAAGTGAATCAACAGCTTCAGTACTGCAAATCCCTTGCTCATCACCTCCCAGATTTGCTTCAAAATTACCTCAAATCTTCCGCCTCAATGCACATCAAGTCCACGGGGACTAAAAACAAAGCAAAGTCTGCCATCCAGCACTCCTAAAATAAGCATCTACTGCTGACTTCTCTCCTTTTTTGGTGGCAGTCGTTGAGGTATGAAAACTGCCACAGGTAATTGGAAGTATGATGTACTGCTGAGGCTTACGGTGATCTAAGAGTAGTTGAGAACATAAGAATCATAGTTTTATCGTCTGTCTCCTGATGTCTATAAATCCTAGCTTTTACTATCTTTGTTTTCATCATGCCAATCAAAGACTTGATTGCCTAAGGAATAAATTACCAGATAAATCACTGTGTGAAAATATAGCTCTCTCTTTGACAGTGCCTTATTTTTTGTAATACCAGATGCACCTGCTACAATTCCACTATGAAAGGCATTGCACATATAGTTCAGTGATGTCACACCACAGAAAAAGGATTGCATTACCACGAGACAGAGTAAATCAACAGCATAATATGGAGAACAGTGTATCTGCAGAAGCAAAGCTGTGGGGATGAAGAGGGAGAAGGGAGGGCAGTCTGCCTCATAATGTAGCTAACAGGATGAGAAAACACTTACCTGGAAGATTACAAATTTGAAAGTCAAAGTCCAAATGTAGTTTCAAACCAATTATATTATCTACCTCTAAATAGTTGCAAGAACTTCAGAATCTTTTAATTCCCTCTGGGGGAGCCAATTTTATCTGCCATGTAAGTGGTGTCTCTAACAACAGTCAAAACACATTTCTTGAATAGTTATGAAAACTTCCACAGGCCTACACCAGAGCTGTGTCAAAATCAGTTAGGATAAATATGGAAAGCATTACCACAGGCAGTCCTGAAAGTTAGGTGTATAGCTTTAAAATAAAGTCATAGGTTCGAATTCTAGTATGTACTGAAGGCTTTAGTGCAGTTCTGTACCTGCTACAAATGACACTGAAAGGACTGCAATAAATAGTGTAAGTTAGATAAAAACATCAAAGAGAAAATAAAAATAATTTTTACAAGATTTTGGCTACCTCAGAACCAGGACAAATGCATCTGGGAGCATTAAATGTGACTGATCTCTAGGAATTCTTGAACAGTGTGTTTTTGGAAGTCTAAATTAGTCCACAGACAAACTACTTCGCCTTCTATGTGATGTATTCTCAAATTTTAAATGAACTCTTTAGAGGACAGTCTTCACTTGCAGGATTGCTGTTCTAAGGATTTTCCTTGATGTAGAATGGTTGAGTTTCAGTTGTCTCCAGCTGAGATAGAATTAACTCAAACTCCTTATATCAGCTACTGTTTTAACAGCTACGACTATATGTAAACAGTGGCTCTACATCTACAATTTAGAAAGCACTCCAGACTTTCTGTAAGCACTTGAGAAATGCTAAGATCGTATCTAACAAATTGAGTTCTTCAGGGTACTTTGGTGCAAAAATACTTGGCTTTTGAATTTTAAAATGGAAGTAGATGTTAAGGTGGCAAGTTCTGGAAATACAGAAGCACTCTAGGCACATGAGGAATGAACTTGAAGCTACAAAGGAGCAACCTGAACTGCTCATATCCCAAGACCATGCCCTTGGCATCAGGTTAGTATATGCAGACCAAGGGGTGCTAGCTGTCTACAAGCATTTTAGCTATATATAGAAAATCAGGTGTGGATTTTTATACATTTTTTTTTAATTGTTCTATTAAATCTAGTTGCCCATGGATTGCACTCCAGGTACCTAAAGGATATCTTGAATTTTATCTGTAGCAAATGACTGAAACCTTGGATTCTGAAATGTAAACAGTGCATTGGATGTCATGGTGGAACTGAGCAACAATTTTCAGACATCAATTGTACAATAATTGAGGATTTGAAATAATCTGAAGGATATCCAAAAGCAAAGGGTAGGTAACATACCCATCTGTGGCTTATGCTTGCGTGTCCTGGCTCACTGTGGTTCTGAAGGAAACTGATGAAATATTTTAGGAAGTTTTACCAGGGAATTCTGTTTTCCCAAACCAAAATCTCTTAAAAAAACAAAACAAAACAAAACAAAACAAAAAAAGTTTAAAGTGTCAATTAGAAAGATTTGAGTATAAAAAAAGCGTGGGAAAGTAGGGCAAAATTTTCAGCCTTCTTCCCTAAACCATAATAAGACAATGTCCACTGGGGGAAAAAAAGAGATGGGAGTTCAGAACAGAAACTTCAAGAGTACAGAGAGTTTAGAGCTACTTGGAAAACAAATGCTGAGTACTCACAGTTGTGCAATGAAAGGAGAACTGTAAATCAATTGTAATAATGGTATATAATGCTTTACAGTTAGACTTTGTTTTTTGGCTGGGAGTAGCTTTTTTTTTTTTTTTTTTTCTTCCTAAAGGCACCACAAACCCATTACATTCACTTGCTAGTTTTGTGTGATGGAGCAGGGATGTGGAAAAAGCTGTAAAACCGATTTCCTAATGAAATGGTCCATGTATCACCACTATAAAAACACTGCAAGATTTCTCATTTACTAAGGGTCAATTTCAACCTTCTAGTAAGTCTAAAATATTAAAAACTTACTTTCTCTCCATCAAAGAAGATTTGGTGTCAGTGAGCATTTACGGCCTCTTATGTAGTAGTGCTCTTGCAGAATGGGGATTTTCCTCTCCTGAAGAGAGCAGAATGTTTGCTTTTTCTAATTCTAGGAGCAGCCTGCTTTTGTACATCTTTTATTTTTTATTTCATATCAGTTATACCAGTGTTTCTTCTTCAGTTGAAATAGGATGTTTTTTGTCTACAGCTCACAAAATCTGTCATTTAATTCAGTGTTCTGAACAAATGACCTCATCCACTAACCTATGGGTGTCCAACTTTTTGTCACGTCTGGGCCACACTGAGTGAAGAGGAATTGTCTTGTGGTGCATATAGAATATATATATATATATGTAGTTAGTTATAAATTAGTGTATATAAACAGTGAAACATCTTTTGTTGTTTTGTCTTTTTCTTTTTATTAAAGCATAAAAGAGCAAAAAATTTAAAACTATTGGGATATTTGAGCTTGTTTTTGAGAAACTAATGCATCAGTCTGGTTTGATGGCAGTGAATGCAATCATGAGTAAGCTCTCATGGTGCTCATCAGAGACTTTGATGAAATTATTCAGCAATCTTGAAACATATTCTTAAATTCCTTTATCAAAACAGAAAGTGGAACTGCATACATTTTGCTGGTATATATATATATACACGATATTCTTGGGTAATATGATGTGGATAAGTCTTAAAAGTATTATCATGTTGTCTGGACAAATTTTGAAGAATTCTTAAACCAGTACTCTGACGACAGAGGCATTTGTGAATATCTCATATAAACCTTGGATTCATAGGGTATTTTTTTTTTTCTATTCTTGTTTCTTATTGAGCTAAATACATTCAGTATTTTCCAATATAACTTGTTCAACTATGAAAGAAATATATTCCTAATTAACTTTGGTTTTGCAGAACTTAAGAGCTGCTCCAGTATTTTACTGTTTCTGAAGCAAACTCCAGGCAAACAAGGTACAAAATAAACTGAACATTATGTAGTGTTGCCCTGTGATTTACAGATAACATAAAAAGGGAGTAGGTTTGCTTTAGAGCAAGTAGCAATGAAGAATGTAATGATTTCCCAAGACAGACAATTTCCAGTCTCTTAAAAATGTTTCTGTTATTTACTTCTGTATTTAAATGGGAAGAAGGCTCCATCTTTGGTACCTGTATTTAAAACATACAGGTTTGATCTTTGGAGAAGCCTCCACCATAGTTTTTATTCACTTCATTTTCAGATTTTAAGGGACACACTTTGATAGCTGCAGTTAAACTATTATATAACATAATGCATCTCTCTGCTTGTATTACTTTATCACAGCTGCATTAGTTTTACTTAATGATAAATTTGACAATCAGATCTGATTTCAAAATCCTAAAAGAAGCGCTTACATTTTTTCCAAGTACAATATGAAGTGAGAAAAAAATATGTCATACCATCTGGAAACAGTTCCTTGAAGGAGCAAATTAAGTAATTGGGTAAAAGTGTGATTGAGCGGTTTAGCACTGATGAACAAAATGAAAGCCACTATGTTTTTGTAGAGTTTGGAAAACATTGAGTACTAAAACTAATGCAGTATGAAAAATTATCTTATGAGATGGCATTGGAAGCACAGAGAAGATATAGAAAGAAACGACTGTCAGTGTACTGAAGACAACAGAAGCTGTTATATTACCTCAGAAAAAGAATATCCTTTATGTACTTACCTGTACACTAGTAAGAGTGGTGTATTGATAAGCTTTTACTACCAGGTAATTGGCTTCTATATCCACTATCCCCAAGATCATGTACTTCCACCATCTTCTTTTCAAAATTGCCAGCAAGTTTTCTTCTCCTGAGGTTAAAAAAGGAGAAAAGAATAATTATGTAAAAGAGGCAGATTTATGTGCACAAGGTATCTGCGTATCAAGAGAAATTATCTAGAAGATCTCTTGCAGTTACAATATGCAGTTGAAAATGCATGTATAGCTAGGTAGTGCCAGGAAATGAAAACTAGCATATCCTATTTGTCTTGCAGATATTTTACAAAACAGCTTGGCAAAGTAATTTGTGAAGGTCAGACTGTTACTTCAATTGAGATATAAACAATGCTAGGAAAAACATGCAAAGCTTGAGTAGACTTTAAATGTGTTCTTAGCTCTATTTTTATGCATGCATATATATATATATATATATAAAAGAGTAAAGAATAGAGCTTCTCATTATATACACTTACACTCTCCATACATACTGATAGATGCTCCTTGCCACAAGTGGGAGATTACCAGTATTTGTAGCTACCGTGAAATATGAGAACGATAGGATACCTTTTGGGTGGATGGCAGATCCTGATTAAAGGATAGCTATTATGACCCTAGAGGTCCAAAGTATTTGACCTGTTTGGAGGAAGGTTGCACTGAAACAGACAGACAGTGTGACAGGTTGCTCTGCTCCCAGGACCAGTTTCTGAAGGAGCAAGGTTTGTTCTGTAATGCCTTGCATGGGAACCCTGCCAATCACCCCATACTTAATTTCTATCATGTGAAGACTGACAGAACAATACGACCTGCTGATCAAACCCACAACTTTCAAAAGGTCAAAGGAGTCTTCACGCCAGGCTAGGTTCCCAGTGCAAATGTTCATTAGTGAGGGGTAGGCAAACCTGCTACTTATTTGCATGACAGTGGGCAAACTGATAGTGAGCTCAGTAAAGCTTTAAGTCTTTGAGAGGGTGCAGCCCTAACAGGGATCCAAGTGGGGTTGACTGGGAAAGTGTCAGAAACAGAACTGCCTTGCAAGTGAAATAAATGCACCATTTTGAGATTTGTCCATATTGATGCAGCCCTTCTAAGTGTCTGTGATCATCAAAATGGGTGGTGGAAAATATTGAAGAAAGGGAACATTACCATCAATTGGCACTAAAACTTGTTCAGGCTTTCCAACTCTCCCTCACCATTTTCCATCATTAGAAGTGTGTTCATTCTTTGGTTCAAATGGTGATATGTGTACTACTATACTGTAAGAAATGGCAGGCTTTCTATAGTGCAGGAATATCTCAGATGTAATCAGATGCAATCACAGAAAAATGGATAATAATTTCAGCAGTTCATTCAGAATCTGAGATGCTAAATCATGGCTCTACTGAGTGACTTGAGTGGATATTTACCTGAAGAAAGCATCTGAATCATGTGACATTTGTTCATTAACAGATACTCACATATATACACACTTACAGGGAGATATTATTAGGCAACAACCTAATTACTTGCTGCAGTGATGATGACACTGAGTGTGAAATCATAAATGTTAAATCTTTCCTTCCTGTTCTTCTTTCCTTCCTCCTCTCTCTTCTCTTTTTCTATTTCTTCCTCTCTCTCAACAGGCAGCGGAGAAATAGAAGAAACAAGATGCTGAGGAAGCTAATTATTATAGACTAAATAAGAACGATTCAATGGTACATTCACCCATATCCCACTGTCACCACCAACTCATACAAGAGATTTCACTAAACAGAAATTCCCTCCCTTTGTTTATACTGTGATTCAGGAACAATGCATTTCAGACATGAAATAAAAGTAAATTTATGTATTTGTTATGATGATTTGAGCATGCAGAAAGTTTTAGATCTTTTTGTATTTTTTAGATCATTTAGGAGGGTGTTTTCAAAAAAGCGTTTAAGATGAGATGTCCTAACTCCTACTAAAATCAGTGTAATGCATGCAGATAGATCCTTCCCAGGTAATGAAACTCTCTCTAATTTTTATGCTGCCCACATAATACCTTTATAATACCATTTGAAAAACACCAACGCAATGGAAAGGCTGAAAAGGCACCTCAGTGCGAATCTTGAGAATGTTTAAAAACCAAAGATATCAAATTATCAGGCAGTATTAGGCTTCCAGTGTCATTGCAGTCCTTATTCCAAAAGTGAAAATCCCACCTAAGTCTGGTGTTTTCACTAAGACCCACACTTACAGAGCAGAAAGAAACAGCAGGCTCAAGCTCTGAACACTGCATTTGGCTAAGACTATAAATAAATATCAAGGAACATTTTGGTGCCTTTGGTTTGCCAATGATTCCTTTTTCCAACTTCAATTTCCAACCACAGATCACTATACTGCTCAAATGTAGACAAATGAATTAGGCGTGGAAAGGAATTCATGGTCATGTGTTCTGGCTAAAGGGTAAAGTCAGGGTTTCCATAGGTGGGAAATAAATCTTTTAAACTTTAGCTGATGTTCATGATTCTCCCTTTTGCTTTTTCAACCCTTTCTAGGTTAATGACAGAAATTAAAAAAAAAAAAATAAGTGGCGAGTGGTGTTTTATCTTTGATGTAGAGCTCTGAGATGTTCCCACCTGCAAAAGATCAAGTTGAGCTGAGAAGTCTCTGCAGAGCAAAAGGTAACGATGAAATGAATTTATGCAGGCACCATACAGCTTTGACGAACATGGTTTAGCTTCACAGCAAGTGTCTTTGTCTGACCCAGTGGAAAGCTGAGAGATGTACAGGCATTCAGCATGACAGAAATAAAACAGAGAATGTGTTCCTGGAAGAAAAATCTTGTGCATGAACTGCATTTCTCTGTGGAACACAGTTAGTCTTTGCTTCCATTCCCAGGCTGTAATTCATTATATCTGGTATGTAAGAAACGTTCGGTTTCTGACGTGGGTCCCTTTGTTTGGACTGTTATTATCTTTGATCATTAATGTATCAGTTGCATAAGTATCAGCAAAATTGACCCACTCATCTGAAGCTTTACCTGAGGAAAAAGCCACGTATGTTTGACTCACTGTTAGTATAGGGAACAGCAGTTGTTCACTATTCTCTGTTTCTTCAGTACTGTAATCAGAATTCACGGAGGGAATTAATTTAAATTGCTCTTGAAATGGAGGGAGAGTTTATGCAAATAGGGCAGGGGACAGAAGATGATCATCTGCAGTGGGTGTCAATTTAAAGCTATGTAAAACCAAAAGGAGGTAGGTGGAGTCCTTGTTTGGAGATGGGGCTGAAGCAAATTCACCATACTGAAAGGCAATCATTCATACAGAGTAGAAGGCAATGGTTTCTGTGGTGATGTGCCTGCCAGAAGAAGACCTCTGGACACTGATCACAGATGGCATCCTTAGTGAATACAGTGTCAACAGAGAGAAGAGTAATGAGACTCACAGTTAGGTAGATTAGCCTCTATTTAATTTGGGGAGACTACAATGAGAAGCTCAGGGTATCAAGAGGTTCATTCATAAGTCTACATCCTAAACAGGAATAAATATCAGCTTTGCACTAGAACCTAAAAGGGGGGAAAATCACTCAAAGTCAAAACAAAAAGAGACATGGTCTTCTTTTTTTTTTTTTTTTTTTTTAGTTTGCTTTGATGACAAATCACAGCAAAATTGAGTAATACAAGTTATAAGCCTTCTAGAATGAAGGAGCAAATGTAGATGCCTAAACCTGAACTACTTGGTAAGGCATTTTAAAACATTAGAATTATTCATCTGACATATTCCAGATGGACTGTTTAGGATGAGATAATGGGTGTTTTGCAAACAAACATCTCTCCTACTGAATGTAAAAGCAGGAGAGATTGTGTCAGATTGTGTGTTTTCGTTATTATCTGAAAAGGACTGTGACTAAGGCTTCCAGGCAGTCATAAAAACAAATAATCAAACTGACAAGCACAGGTTAGCTCGAAGGCAACATTTCCTGCAAGCCAACAGAACACACTGGTGCTGGTGAACACGTGTTTATGTGAGTGCATGGAGTAATGCCATCCAAACACTGCCATTTTCTGATGGAAACTCCCTTTCAAAAAACAAAAGCTTCTGTCAGCACTTGGATACTTTGAAAACTTGAGCTTTTATATTCAATCTAATCCAAATGTACTGTAGAGTTAAATCACATATAAAGAATGTTTTTAGATTCAGAAGTCTAACATACTGTTAGCACAGAGAAACACAAACTCTCTTCTTTAGAGGATAGGATTAAGTTTTTTTTAACCTAATTTTGCAGTGAAACACACAGTTGTCAGTTATATATACAGAGAAACCCTTGGAGTTCGGAAAAAAAAAAAAGCTATAGCTTTTTGCCTCTACTGGCTCAAATTAAAAATCAACAAATAAGCTGCTTTGTAGAAGAGATGATTTTACAGCATATAACAAGGATTTACCCCTGGGGGTTTACAAAATTAAAAATAAATTAGAGAAAATTAGAAGAGGCTTTAGCTGTGCAGTGTCTACTGAAAATGCATATGTACATGTGCAAAAACACTTTCGCATTCACCCACACAGATGCAGAGGTACAATTTAAAAAAAAAAAAAAAAAAAAGACAGCAAATTCCCAATTATTTGTATATAGGCTTGGGACACCAGTGGAATAACAGCTCTGTTAGACCAGAAAATAAGCATATTGCTTCTCTTTCATCTGCTGCAGTCTCTATCTTTTAATTCAAATGACAACTTGCTATTTAGATCAGGATCATCAAAGACACTAGGCTCCCCTTCTACTTTGCAGCACAGAGCTCAGAAGAAGCAATCTAAATGTATGCAGGAGGCTTGCAGAGGGGAAGGTGACATAGGAGCGTGGAGAAGGAAAGCTGCCTGGCGTCCTGTTTCTGCTCTATCCTGCCGGGAGTGCCAAAATCAAGTGGTAAAGAGGCAGAAGTCTCACAGAGGATGAGGATCAGATCAGAATTATCACTGCTTTGAACAGCAACCTGAATTAGAACACACAACAATGGGCTAATTGTTTCTTCTCCGTTTTCACACATTATAGCATATAAAGTCCTGCAGATAAGGAATTTCACCATTAATAGCATCACTTCTTTGCAGCCTTTGCAATCATCCAGTCTTAAGGCAGGGTGAGGGATGAGAAGCAGTAAAAAGGAGTCAATGCTGTGCAGGTGTAATAGGTCTCTTTTCTGTATTACTATACTGTCTGATTACAAGGAACCACTTCTGTGCTGTGTGGGTGACGGAGCACTGGCACAGGCTACCCAGAGGCTGTGGAGTCTTCTCCTTGGAGCTGTTCAAAACCTGTCCAGACATGGGACCTGGGCAAGCAGCTCTCCCAGCTTGAGGAGGGGCTGGGCTGGATGGACCCAGAGGTCCTCAGCTATCCTGCAGTTCTGTGACTCTGTGACAGGAGCAAGAAGCCTGAAAAATAAAAACTTGCTTGTTTCCTGCTTTGTTGAGTTGCTGGTTCAATGGACATAAAGCTTGTTGTAAATGGTTTCCAGCTCTCAGAAAGGTCAAAATAACTGTCTTTCTTCTGTGAGATTTTAAGTCTTTGACCCAGAATAGTTTGTTATTTCCTTAGATCTATCTGTATTACTGATAACTACTTCATGGAAGTAATGTGGCCTAAAGGCAAACCACCACCATTTAATTATTCATGCAACAGAGAAAAAGTCTTCCTTCAACCTTGCTTCACAAAGCATTGCATACACTCTGTTCACTTTATGGATGACTGCTATAAGCTGCACTGTGTTTGTTCTATTCAGTGCTTTCTGCAAACCGACTGAGAGCTGAGATAACCTTAATTCTTTTTGCTTTCTCCAAACACCTGATCTTATCCTGCCTGCTCTCATGCTCTTATGTTGATCTTATGATCTTATCCTTCTGCTGCCTCTCCCTCAGTGGGAAATTGGCATGTCCTGCAGATCATGGCTAGTGCGTACATGTTGAAGTGAACCTCCAATAGATGGTGTTGCTGAAGTAGGATGCAATCACAGGACACCAGCTGTAGGCCTAGCTCAAGGAGACAGCTATGTCATGGGAATGCATCTTCACCTTCTTATGGAGTAAGCCTTACTTACCAGTCACAATCAACATGAAGTTTTGGTTTTGAAAGGGATACTATTTATTTTTGCTGCCTGTTCCAACACTCTGATGTTTGAACATCTTCCTAGAATGTTTCCAGCTACCACACTAACACTTATTTGGCTAGTCCTTTAGAAAGAGGTAGTTCATGTAACCCTTAATTTCTAGATGTTGAGTACCTCAAACTGAAGGTTTGTCTGCTGCCAACTACTCTTGTCATTTTGAACATCCTCTCCACTAAAACACACTTAGCCAACCAGCATGGCATAACATAGCCTTCCAGTAACCATCTTACAAGCTCATCTGAAGTAAAGACATCAGTATACATCTCTGAATACCATTTATGAATATGTAATTTGCATGAATTATTTATCCTCTTGGATGATCTTGGGCACTTTAATCATATTCACAAGACTTAAAGCTAGTGAAATAATCTTAAGAAAAACAATGTTAATTGTATAGGGCAGAGGAAACAGGATGCATAGGTTTTCTTTCTTTTCCTTTTCCTTTCATCAACTCATTATGAAGGGTTGGTCTAGCCACCTACCTGCTCTGTGACATTTCTCTCCCAGAGAGGGATGTGAATAAGGAATTACCAACTTATTATTTATGATTCCTATAAAGTTTATTTCCCAAAGCATGAGATTTGCCTGAGATAATCAGAAAAAAAAAGAATGCCAATTGCCATGATTATTAACCACCATAGATCAAGCAAATCCAACATGAGTTGAATTTTTAGCCTTACCTTTAAAGGAGTAAGGAAATCAAGGAATGTGTATTTTTCTCAGCTCCCCATTCATAACATTTGAAAACACTGATCCAATTTAAACCAAATTTGACACAGATAGAGTACAAAGCTATTAGTTCCTAGAGTTTTACCATGAATCATACTGTGAACTGGGCAGAGGAGAGAAAATCTAACGCCATTGCTACCAAGAAAAGGCTGGGGGGTGAACTCACTATTAGACACCAGTGACTGAAATCTGCATCTTCTTAGGCAGCAACTCACTCAGCCCGGGATGTAAACCCCTACTAGATCAGGCAACACAGGGGTTGGAGCTCCCAGAACCACTGCCTTGCAGCAGGTGCTGGTGCCCTGTCCAAGCAAGGACCATACAGAACATGTGGTATATGACTAAGAGAACATGTTCTCATGGACTAAGAAACCTAAAGATAGCTATTAAGAAAGAAACTTTCCTGATGATGAATATTAAAAGATATTATTTGGTAAGAAAAAGCTACTGGTTAGTAACTGAAAAGGGGAGAATTTTCTTAGGTAAGATGAGCACTACAGGCACACAGGTACTCTATTACAATGACAATTCTTGTTAGTTTAGCAATAGTGTTGAGGGACTTAAGTAGAGTAAGATGGAAAGTGGATGTAACAGCACTGCTGGCAGAATTATGTGAAGTTAAGAGTGTTAACTGGAAGTATATAGAATGCTCTTTTTTGCACGGTTTCATGTTATTGCTCTGAGCCAAGTAGAGAGCTGCAGAGTTCAGAGTATGTTAGTGATGAATGGCTCAAGAGGAATATGACTACAGACGGTCAATGATCTCTAGAGGTATTTTCCTCTGTCAAAAGGTTACCGATATGCACTCAGTCCTCTTGGAGGACCTATGTGCAGTAACAGCTTTCCTCAGCCCATTGCTGGTGGACTGGAATACGACTTGTTAAAGTCCTAAATTAAATATTATCCCTAAAGAAATACAGATGCTTTGGGAATATCTTTCTGTTGTTTTATGCATGGCAGAAATTCCAAAATGCACCACGGAGGAGTAAACCCAGTTAAGAAGACAGAAAATGCAAAATGCAGGCATGGGGAAACGTGTAAATCACAATGACTTCAAGTAACACCCAGAACTGGCACACTCAATAATTTGCCTGTTATGATACCTTCAGGATTTACACACACCAAAAATCTCAATGTTGTGTCTACAATGATCAAAAATATTTTTAAAAAGATGTTTAGAGCCTATGACCGTAGCATGATCATACATTGATGTGTATTGCTAAAAGCATAAAACATCACTGAACCATGCTGATTTACTGGCATAAGGTATCACAAATACACTCAACTAGGCATTTACAGGCAGTTCATCTGAAGAGCTGGCTATCCATTATCACATAATTCTGAATGAGTTATCCAAATGAGCATTAAAGTTAGAAATCAGGCCAGATTTTTTTTTTTTTTTTAATAAGAATCTGTTTGGATCAAGCAATATTTTGGTGTATCTGTAGTATACCTACAACAGTGGGGTCTTCCTTGGACCTCTGGAAATTTAACATTCTTAATATTGAACAACCAGATTTAAAAATAGCATTATACATCCTTATAGTTAAATAAATAGAGAGCAATCTGGGACACCACAGAAACAATGAAGAAGAATCCTCCATACTGGGTAAAGAGAAAATAAATCTTAAATTTATGTGCATTAGGAAATAGATAATGAGGATCTGGATGTGAAAGCATTTGTGGAAGGACCTGATAGCAAGTAGTGTTCTGAGCATGTGACTGTATGACACCATTTCTCATACACAGGCATGCTCATACAGCCCAAATGTAGCTCTGCTACACTGGGTAGATCAAAATGGGAAAATTCTGGCCCACCACATATAGCACAGTTTCACAGAATGATTTGATAGCCCTTTCTATAGCACTGTACAGACATACTCATCATCTCATCATGCTTTTTCTCCTCAGGACACCCACAGTGACAGGAGCTGTGCAGTACTTTTTTTTTTTCTACCAGCATTAACAGCCCAACATTAATTATGCCAACTAGGGCTTTCTCCTCTTGGTATGGCCAAATCAACACCTGGGCATTTCCCGCAACACATGTGACAGAGTACTGAGAGCTAAAAAGCACAGAGACAGTGTCTTTTTGATATTTTGAATATGAAAGAGCTGTACTGGTGTGTCTAATGTTGAGTAACGCATCAGTACAATGCTTCAAGAAGAGGAAACCATTCCAAAATTAAGGGTCACCTTAGCAATTTCATATCTCATAGAAAACTCATCAACACAGACAGTATGAAGGTATATCATGGGAGATCCGACAGTCAAATGCACAAGCAAGCTATCTGACCCTCTCAGAGTAGACATGTTACCTCAATTTCAGTGTGGAAGACTCAAACTTCCTCATAAAGAAGGTGATGGATAAGTATGAAATCCTGTTTGCCAGCAACAGTAACACAGCCCCAGACTGAGAAAGAAGTGGAATAGTAAGCTTTCAGGAAATGAAGTTAATATAAGAACTCTCATAAAATGTTCTGTGGCATCTAGAAATAAGAAAAGCGTCAGGTAGTGTGATCAGATTTTTTTTTGAAATATAAATCACAGGTGATGAACACGCATGTGAACTTGATGGAAAAGGAAGTAGCTGCTGCTGATCACTGAACTGTTGAAGAGAAAGCTGAGGGTTCTGCAAGCCCATCAGGCAAGAATGAAAGCATACTGAATATCCTCTAATTGTTCCCATTCCTTGATACTTCAATTAACATTCTTCGCTTTTTTTTTTTTTTTTTTTTTTTTTAATTATGTCCCCAATTTTCTGCAGTGATGTGCCTAGTTGAACACAATCTGGGCAAGGCTGAGTTACATCTGCCTTGCCCAGAGGGCTAATGGCCCCTCAAGATGCACAACAGTAGAGAATCTAAGCTACCTATGATGCTTCCAGCTTACACATCCTTTAGAGCAGATCTATAAATTGTGAAATCTATTTTTGCTGTGAAGGCTCAGCCCCTTCACCCAACTTACCACTGACAGTAAGATATGGCACATAATGTGAGCACACAGGTTTCAGGAGAAATTTATGTGGGGCAGCTCAGATGTATGAGGTTTTTTGAGAAGTTCACACAGCTGTGGGTTTCTAGTTGCAAGGACTAGGCTGAGCAATAAAATAATAAGAATGAAATCATGGCATAAAACTGACTATTATAGACAGATGGCAAAGGGAGAAGTGGAGAATGAAGCTAGTACTGGTACACAACGATGCTGCTGGACATGCACGTTCACCTGCTGAAACCATACCTGCACATCCACACCAGAAGAGACAGCTTATCTACCTTGTCAGCAATGACATTTGGCTTCCACAAGAGCTAGGAATACCTTGTAGAATTCTGTGAGTACTGTAATTTTACAGACTGATCATCAGATCTCTGTCAATCCCCAAGTACTACCAACTGTGGTCACAAGTCTGCTAGCAGAAGGCTTCAAAATGCCATTCTTTCATTTAGCTTTTCTGTTCTTCATTTCTCTGGCTCTCCAAATTTTCATGGAAAACCACAGAGAGTCTTCGGACACTGTAACTTACATATTGCACAAGTGTTACCACATACAGATATTACACTGAATTTTAGTTCAGTATTTATCTTCAAAAAGAAAATAAGCTGCCCTTCACAGGTATGAAAATAAATTAAAATTGAATAAAATAATATTGCAACAAGTCATTAGTCATGATGTATGGATTTCATTTTGTTTTGTGGCTTTACATTCTCTGCTCTTAGTACAAACTTTCTGCCTTAGGGCATGCAGAAGAAATTGATGAGAGATGTCTTTGTCCACACACCAGCCATTCACAACATTATTTGTTATCATCCTTATTCTGTGATGCCAATAGATGTCTTTACCTATTGCAAGTACAGTGTTAGGTGAAGAATTAAGACTAGTTGTTGGAAAGAATACTCTTTCAAAAGGGGGTCTGGTATCAACAGGCCTTTAAGAACTCTTACAACAGATTATTTTGTGTCTTTGAAACACACGCTCCAGTGTCTCCTAGGATTGACTTGATTTGCACTCTGGAAAATTCCAGTGCTTGAATGTGAAATACACCTTCCAATAATTCTCTCTCCCTTTTTCCTGCTTCTCTTTCATACCACTCTCCTCCTTTGTACACTTTCACCTACATGTCCTCTGCAGCTTTATCTTTGCTTTGCCAACCTGTTTTGTTAAATTCAAGTAGAAAAGCATACTAGATCCCTGTATCTGCCCTAGTGATCAGCTTGACACCCCTCAGGACAGCACCTTCCATTTGACATGCTGCCATTTGACAATGTTCAGCAAGTTACATGAGCCCAGATTTCTGGGGCTCTTTCAGCAGCCGCTCCCCTTTACCTTCCTCTTTCCTCTCCTCATTGCTATGCAGCTGATTCTCTATATGCTGATACTTGACAACAATTCAGGGCTCTTTCAAAAAATCAATTAAAAAAATTAAGTTCTACAGCCAGTGCAGGTCAAATGCCTCAGCCACTTGTAATATCATTAGCATACAGAGAACTGCAAACACTCCTGCTAACTCTGTGACTCCTATCTTCCTCAACCATGTTGCTGCTGCTCTTGAAAGCCAGAGGAAGAGACCTTGAGCCCTAGCAATAAATTCAACTGTAGGAATTGGGACTTCAGTAGGTCCCAAGAGGTACCTTCACAGAAATGTGCTTATACAGTGCAAAATAAACTATGAGGCCTGCTGAAAATTCCTCCTATTTTATGGTCCTGGCCTACAACATCAGAGGTGGATGTTGGTGGTATGACAGTAGAGGTTGAACCTTCCCACCATGAACCTTCTATTACATGTAGCTGACATGTGACTGATGGCAGCAGAGGAGCAGTTAGACAAAATGGCACCTGACATGAAGATGCATATGAAACAAAGGTGTGGAACTGAAGTCCTCCACATGGAAGAAATTATACTCACTGATGTTCACTGACACTTGATAAACATTTATGGAGACCAAACAGTGGATGTAAACACAGTGAGGCAGTGGGTGGTACATTTCAGCAGTGGTAACAGAGAGGTGAAAGACAAGCCATGTTCTGAACAGCTATCATATCATAAAATTAACAGTTCTTATTTTTCAGTGGCAAAAATGCACAGCTGGTGGTGGTGACCATATTGAAAAATAATGTTTTGCAGCTGAAAATTTCCTCTGTCAAGTAGTGCTATTGCACTCTTTGTACCTTTTGTAGTTTTCATGTTAATAAATAGGAGGCATTACTTTCAGAGCAACCTACATATCAATAGGTTCTTAAAGAGTGAGAGATTGACAGGTAACAATTTTCCTACTGAATGAAATTATTTTTTCCCTATTCATTTCAGATTGGATGACATTTTACCATTTATTACTCTGTCATAAAATCATAGACCTTCCCTTGGATTCAAACCTCACTTGTTTTTGATAGAAGGATTGGACAACAACCCTCCATCACAAGCCTGATTCTCCATTCGTTGCAAAAGAGAAAATGTGAATGAAAAAGAAGTAGTAAGGATGGCCGAGATATAGCTGGGACTGGATACAGGAAGACCATGCTGGGAGTATAACCTGCATAACCACAGGGTAATCCAACATGCATTCAGTATTTTAATCTTACACTTTTGCTTCAGTGAAAGATAGAAGGCAATTTCGTGCTGTAACATGAAAACTTGGAAAAGTGTGGTTTCACACGTATGTTTTATTTAGATGGGAGTAAAAGGAAGTGAAGGATAATTCTTCTGATCTGAATAGTGGCTGGAGTGTTATTCAGAGACACTCAAAGAGCTACATTTAAAATACTACACTGCTGAAATACCACAATATTTTGATAGCCTCAGCTGAACAGTAGTTATTTTCACATACTAGGAGACTGCAAGGCTTTATATCTAACTACACTTGTTTTGTGGTTGTGTTTGCTTAAAGCCAATCTGGACGTGAGGAAAATGAGCAGGTGAGAGCCTCAAGTCCCAGGCTTATGGTCTAAAAAGTAAAAGTAAAAATTGCTCATTGCATGAGTTTGATCATGTGACTGGAAAACTGCATGAAATCAAACTTCCTCCAAGGTGAATTTTTCAGGTCATCTATCTCATAAATATTTGAATATGCACGTTCCAGTTTTCCCCCTGTCTTGCTTTGGTGTCTCCTTGCACAGCAGCTTCCCCTGTGGAAATCTGTCCCTCTGGGATTTTCTGCAGTACTGACTGAAAAAGCCTGAAGCCCGAAGCCTTTCCTTGCCTAGGATTTAAAAAGCTTTTTTTTGCTGTTTCTTGCAATAAGTGCACATACCCTTAGGATACAAGCTTGTCAGCCTAATGCTTGCTCTGACAAGGGCTTGCTCTGAATATCTCCTCTCTTCCCTCATGCTGCCTTCCTACTGGGCCACCAATAACATGAGTAACCTCTCAGGTCTACTTTCCTATCCATTCCTTCTCTGGTTTTATTAATGAAACCTCAAAAAATGCCTTTTTCTCATACGAACATTTAATTCCTCCTTCTTAGACCTGCAAGGTAGCTCACTAGCTGGCATCCTCTGAGCTCTCATCCCTCATCCACCTCCAGGTCCAGAACTCCAACAAAAGGCAGAGATTGACAAAGGCAGCAAGTATCTTTCCAAGCATCACTAAGTTTACCTTACATTTTAACATTTAATTTATCTCCTTGATCATCAGCATGAGCAGCAAGGTGCAATTCAACTATTAACATTTAGATATGAGATGCCAGTACAGTTTAGCTGCTCCTTTGGACAGTGACAAAGTCAGCCATAACCAATAAGAATCATATTTAAGGAAGGAAAGAACTGTGATGAGTGTGTTAGTTTCCCTTAATAATATATTTTAAAACACAATGATATTGCTTAAAAAATTCTTTGTACTTAAAATTCTTACCAGCTATATACCTGAGTCAGAGAATTAGCCAAAGTTTGAGTTGTTCACCATCTCTACTACATTAATTTATCTGCTTTTGGGTTTGACACTGGATTATATGGGCTAATACAGCAAGACTTTATTTTTTGATGTAGAAAAACTACTGTAGGCTTCATTCTTGAAAGATGTATCACATCCTTCTTTTTTAACCCTACCAGTTACCTTTGCTTTTGTCTCATAGCAGCACTGATTTTGAAAGTAACCTGGTTTTTGAAACTTTAGTCTTTAAGATATTAGGCCTCCTGCTCCAGGTATCATGTCCAAAAACTCCCACTGCAATAATAAAAGGACTTTTTGCTTCCTACAAAGAGTGTATGAAAGCTATTGTATATGAACACTATTTCCAGATCACAGACTTCAATGATATTTACAGTGTTTGGTCTATTACCATTTAACAAAGACAGGCAAATGGCAGTTGGACCAGAAAACATGCAGGTCATGTTTTCACACTGGGATTCTGACCCAGTCCAATTTAGCAGTGTGAACTCTGCATGACACACTGGTTCCCCCTGAAAAATGTTCATCCATGCCCTAATGATCATTTGTGATCTGCTCATTGTTTACCAGCTGCCTGGATTGGGCAGGTGGGCTCACGCTGGTGGCATCAGCAGTGCTCATGGCTACTAAAAGCAGTTGCTCTAGGCTCCATAAAGTAATTCACTTCAAAAGGATAATATTCTTTTAGACATGTGCCTGACAATCACCTCTCCTCATATGACAAATAACCTAGTGACTATGCAAAGGACAGGGAAGGGCTTCCCTTTGTGTACTATGAAAAACAAACTTATTTTAACATTACTGTAAGATCGTAAAGCCATCCAATAAAATGCATATCAGAATACACAATGAAGATTGAATGAAAAGCAACAGAACATTTTTCTAGTTAAGTCTTTAAAGCACCAGCTTTACTGAATGCCATAAGCCAGCAGAGTACCCTTGTGACCAAGAAGGGCAACAGTACCATGGGGTGCATTAAAAACAGCACTGTCAGCAGGTTGAGGGAGGTGATCTTCCCTCTCTATTCTGCCCTGGTGAGGACACATCTGGAGTACTGTGTCCAGTTCTGGGCTTCTCTGTTCAAGAAAACTGGGAACTTCTAGGTAGAGTCCAACAGAGGGTCACAGAAATGACGAGGGGCGAGGAGCACCTGCCTTATGAGGAAAGGCTGAGAGACTTGGGGCTGTTCAGCCTGAAGAAGTCTGGGAGGGGGTCGTATCTGTCCTTACAAATATGTAAAGGGTTGGAGTCAAGAAGATGTGGCCAGGCCCTTTTCTGCGGTGCCCAACGACAGAACAAGGGGCAATGAGCACAGTTTGGAACACGGAAAGTTCCATCTGAACATGAGAAAGCACGCTGCAGTGAGGGTAACAGAATCCTGGAACAAGCTGCCCAGAGAGTTTGTGTAGTATTTTTCTCTGGAGATATTCAAAACCTGCCTGCACGCTTTCCTGGGTTACTTGCTGTAGGGAACTTACTTTAGCATAGGGGTTGGACTTGATAATCTCCACAGGTCCCTTCCAAACCCTGTGATTCTGTAAAATGTACAGAAACAATGAACCTGGGCAGGGGTGTTAATTATTTTCACTGCTATTAGGCTGCAGTGACATTTGTGTGACCAAGAAGTGACTTCTGACCTTCTACAGGGCATCATACTAATTTATCTCAATTTTATGACCATGGCAACATCAATGAAGTCTGCAGCCTTCTTTTTAAGAACATGAGCTCTAGCAAACAGCTGCAGCAGGAACAAGTAGAGCAGAGATGTCAGGTATGTGCACTGGTCAGGAAAGCAGGCAGCAGCTTCAACAAGGCAACCAGCCATGGAGAAAAGGTATGATCAAACAGGTATGCAGTTAACACAAGAAGCTACCTATTTTCAAGTATCAACACTATTTTATCCATTAATGCAAAAGAGCAAGATGAGTTGGAACACATGTAAGCGACCATGACATGTATCATCTCCATACTACAACCCTTTCCACTTAAAACACTTTCTGAAACATAGCCATGTATTCCTTTACTATATATTTTTCCTAGTGCCCTTAGTATCATCAGGAGGAATACCAAGTTTAATGGCAGTTATGTCTCTGCAAAAAGCATACTTAAAACTCACCCAGGCGGCAGTGAGTCCATGTGCAGAAGTATTCAGCACAGAGAGATATGGCCTGCTACAATAAGGGCATACACTTATTTGTCAGTGCAGGACTCTTGTATTAATAGCAAGCTGTGATAACTTACAATTTGCTATTGTGTTAATTGAAATCTTGTTCCTCTGAGATGCTCTGATACAGGCTATGCTGCACCTGGGCAGTAGATTTTTTTTGCTGGTGCCTGGCAAAGGCAGAAATCAATAAGTGACTTTTTTTCTGCTGCACTGATTTGACTTACGTGTTCTTGTTTAAAACACACGGCAGGAGTTAAAACATACATATGTTACTGTATCTGGACAAACACAGAAGCAGTGATCGCAGCTGAGCCTAGGACTTGGTGTTATTAGTCTGACAGTCACACCACTGATATATGGGGGAACCAGGTTTTTGAGGTACTTGTACTCTCTTTCCCTGTGGGTTTGTTTGAAGGAAATGGCAGTGTTCCCACGTTGATTACAGGCTAGAATATAAAACTGAACTAGTCTTCATTCTTGACTTTCACAAACAAGAATTCAAAATCCATTTAGATTATTTCACGTTTGGAATTTATGCTGAAAAGAAGCAAGCAAACTGTATCTGATAATCAAGGTTCTCAACCTCCAAAAACTGTCAACCTGAATGTCACTTATCTGCATTGGTTCTCACAGAAGGCAAACCTTATGTTGTATTCTCAGTGCCCATGCATTTCTTCATCTTCTAAAGAGCTGGCACCCCAGAACTGCTCCTTGGCAGATTTTGGTTTCCTTCCAGTGCTGAAAAGCAAGAGAGTAGGAGATGTCCTGCTGCTACTCTCCTTTCATTTAGAAAATTGAGAGGTTGTCTGGCTGCCAACCTGTCAGTGTAAATAAGTCTCCTCTGTGGACCTTATCAGATGAATCCCAATGCAAAAACTTTTTGCATATGAATAACTTCCCAAAGAATGCCTGATTCCTTTCAGAACAAATAAGAGAAAGAACAAAATAAAGGAAATGAAAATATAAAGGACCAGTACTGAAAGGTCATTTTGAAGGAACAGAAGTCCACATGGCTTTTTTTTCCTGTTTTCTTTCTTTCTTCACAGTTTGCCTTCCAGTATCTACATGCTGCTCACCTAACTGCAGAGGGCTTAGTCACCGCAAGCCCTCATCAGTGTACAATTAATTACTCCTGTTAATCAGAGTTGAAAGGCTGATGGAACTAGTGTGCCCACAGATCAGTAATGGAATATAGTGCTCCCATAAGTGCCAGCGGTCTATTCACAGGCCTAGGTGAGCAAAGACAAAAACAGCTAACAGCTACCAGATCTGTCAGCAGCCTAGCTGAAGGGAGCTTCAGTGTGTAGGAGGGGCAGAGCTTATCTTGGAAAATCACCAGCACTGGAAATGGTAGTCAGGACTTTTGGTTATATTAAATCAATATTGTTAGTTATTAAATATTAATATTAGTTATTAAATATTAATCTAAGATATCAAAAACTGATGGCTCTTCTGGCTCTGACAGACACCTAGTGTAATCTTACGTAAATCACTCAATTGCAGTTTGTCTTAAATTCTCATCTATAACACTGAGATAATAATGCTTCCCATCTTCCACCTCTTGTGGGTTTGTCTGCTCAGGCAGGCTCACTGGTTGCCTCTCACATTACCCAAGTACAGTCTCCTGGGGTTTGGAACATCTAAGCCCCTGTAATGTTGCAGCTGAAGAGACCAGGCACAGAGAGGTCACACAGCTTGCACAGAAGCTCAAGTCTCACATGCTCTTGCTGTTTGCAAAGGGGAAACAGATTGGATTAGAAGAGCCAAAGGACAGACTAGAGTGCAGCTGATAAATTACATGTCTTAAAATCAGCTGACTCTGAAGAGCCCTGTCCTTGGATGCTTAGAAGAGCTGTTGACACAGTCATTGAATTATTACCAGCTCTGAGAATTCATAGAGTGTAAATGAATGTAATACAAAGAAGGATGATACTGACAAATTTGTCAAAAAAAAACTATGTAGGACTAAGCTTATTTGTATTACAGGGAAAGGAGAGTTATGGGCAAGTGAGAAGCAACAGGTAGCATGTACTGATGTCAGCATCACTGTCCCACTGTAGGTCTCTTCCAGCACCTGCTTTTGACAGCACTGCGCTGCGGGGGCTGGACAAGCAATGGGAGAAAGGGAAGAAATCCTAATTTATGTTACAGCCAATACACTGCTCTCATGGAGGTCAGGGCACCCAGTTCCATTCCCTTTGCATTTCCTTACTGTTTCATGAGATCACTCCTTCCTCTTTCAGTACTTTGCTATCCTTAAGAAATGTCCTATAGCTCTGAGAATGGACATAGATTATTTACCTTTTACAAATGCTATCTGCTCCAAGTAGATGTTCCATGTACACAGATCAGTGAAAGTACTAAGTATTGGTCCCAAAGCACCTTGAAATTGGGCTTATAATACTATAGGCAGCCCTGTCCATTAACCTAGACCTGCAGATGAACTGAAATAAAACAAAGCAGCCTCAAGATGAGTCCCAGTACCCACAACTACAGCTATAACTGTGTTATCCTGTGTAATTGGAACACAGGCCTTCTGGTTAAGAGCTAAGTGAACTGAATTATACTGAAATTAAATGGATGAGAACAGGTAATTCAATACCTAAAAAGTTACTAAAAAGCTACCGCGTGACCCAGGTACCTGCATGAAGAGAAAAGGTAACACTGCTGGACTCTGTCAGACTGTTTCTCCCTTGATGGAGAAGCCAGCCTGAATACTGGGCCAAAATTAGTGAGATCACACATAAAAACTTCCTTCACATGAACAGAAGGGAGCTTGAAAATGGCTAATAGAAGATAAAAAAACAAGAACGCACTAAAACACAAGAATGAGATAAAAAAGAAGAAACTTCACTATTAATTAACTGGAATAACCAGCAGGAAAGAGCAGAGGCTTCAGTTGAGGTGTAAGTTAAACTTATTCTGGAGTTGCCATGCTGACAATAGGACGTGTACATATGAAAGAACACAGATGACAGTTGGGATTAAAGTGCAGAGAAATGTTGACTCAACACATGCATCTTGTTGCTGCCAGTGGTACCCTGACACCGAATACTGACTGGTACCTGAAGTTCTGACTGGGGTTAAGCACATACTCAGCAGCTTACTGTACTGAGATGAGCTGATGAAAGGGGATTCCACAATACAGTAGCTGAAGAATAGGGAAATAGGCAAGTAAACAGCAACAGACGTAAAGAACAACAGGAAATTACTACTACTGACGATGCTGTTGAATTGAAATCTCTCACCTATACTAAAGCCAAACCTGAAGCCAGATTTCACTACTATTAAATTGAAACAGATTAAATTGAAACAGATAATATAAGCTACTGTATTGTTCTGGTAGTCTGTTATCACTGTGTAAAAAATAATCTGCTCAACTTCAAGAGCAGGTAAATGTGATTTGTTTTGTTTCTCTGAAGATACTGCCATTTGCATTTTTCTACTTTATCTTTGTTCCCCCTGTAAAGCTGGTGTGTTTCTTCTTGGTGGTTATGCTAATTTACTGCACTGTATTTTATTTGGGTAATAGCTTAATAAATTCATTAAGGGTGTAACGACTGACACAGATCATGAGGCAGTAGGGAGATGAGCTTTCTGTAGAACACATAGACTAACACTGATTTACCTCATGGTGGGGAAACTGCCAAGTGAAGGTAAGCTTGGATAGCCATGTAGAACAACACTACAATATTGCCTGTTGACAGGGAAGTACAGGTCTCTGGAATCTTGGTCTTTGTGATCTCATGCTGCTGTAGAGAAAGAAAACTTGAGCAAAGGGATGCTGCTGATGGATTAATATTACTTTCTTTACTATAGGCAGCCCTGTCCATTAACCTAGACCTGAGGCTGAACTGAAATAAGCTGATGTATGTTATACAATCACTGCCACCTTGGCATCCACTGGGTCTTCATAAAACTGTATGTAAGATCTAAAACATAAAAGAAATACTAGTTTTCATTAAATCTATGCTAACACGACAATTTCAGTGGCTAATTATTGTCTAACATGTTTGCCATAGGCATAACAGAGTTTACGCTATATTTTTTAGCCAAGAGTCTCACAAACACATCCAGTAAGCACTGTCACTAGGTTTTATCTTCAGGAAAGAATGAATAAGAACAAAGCATTCAAAAGTAGCAATTGATGAGGGGTGCTAAAAAATGCAAATATGGGAATATGAGTTTTCGTAGGTCAACAAAAGAAAATTCTCGCCACTGTTGCCAGGGGTTGAACAGAAATCTGAGTGCAGGATCTGGACTTTGAAATTAACTGTAAAGTCCTAGTGAATAAACAACTCCATAGCAGACATGGTCTGACTGTTGCTAGTCCTCTCCAACCAGGAATGAACTTCACTCCCTTGCAGAGCCTCAATAAAGGGGATGTGGGAGATGCAGGACTGATCTTTCACTCATGGGAAAGTTCAGTAAGAATGAGAAATGTTGATATGTGCCTACACTGAGGTGAGACTATGGATCTGGTCTTCCCACATGTGGGGAATACCTCTAATTGGCAAAAAGTTGTCACTGTCTTTGCTGGAATACGACTCTCAGTGCAAAGGCTGTGCCACAAGGACTTACCGTGAACTGTTAAGAAATTCATGACTTACTTTGGGCATATTTTGGAGAAAGAAACCACAACAACAGCAGTACTGCCACTGTGTACTGGCTAGCCTCAGTCCTGAAAACACACCCTAATATTACTTTTTCAGGCCTGAAGAGATGCATGGGATAATGGAAGTGTTAAAACTGGATGGGTATACAACCAGCTGTCTCCTAAGCTCTCACCCTTCAGCAAACAGCACTTTGACCTGATGCTGCTCTGGGTACGCCTCAGCTTTCAGACAAGGACATCTACAATCACTCTCCATTCCTGCTGTCAACTCAGGGCCTGATGAAGGGCTCTCACCATTTTTGGGTGCAACAACAGCCAAACAAGGGCATCTGTTTTCTTTTAGCCACTATACTGGTGGCTAAGGGAACAGAAGGCACTTTCACATTGGAACAAAAGTAGGCAGCCAGTCTGACACAGCTCTGGTTTGTGCCCATGTGTCCCCACAATTGCTCTATCTTCTTCCACTTGGCTCTGCCTGGAGCAGCTGCCGAGGTCTGGCGCCCTCCTGTGCAATCACCAAGACTGCAGGGAGAGCAACAGCCTAAAGAGATTTTACTGCAGTCAGCAGGATTACTACGGATGCACTACAGAACCGGTCTTATTTCTACCATTTACTGTATTTTATGAATGGTATGTTCTTTTCCATATTGTTTTCAGTTTGTTTTGGTCCTACCTGGAGCAGTAACTAATTAGATGCACTTACAAATGTCAAGCCAGACTTTCAGTCAGCACTCTAAGACCTAAAGTTTTTCTCTTACCCAACAAAATCCTCCTTTCTCTTTAGAAAATGGCAGCCATCCATCTGCTCATCTGACTCCATGAGAAATCCTGACTCAGAGATTGGCCTTTTTGCTGCTTTCTGTTGCGACAAACAGAACCAGAGACCAGTTTAGCAGCAACTAATGCAGTTTCTCCATAGGTTCTGTTGTTCTGCTCAGTAAAATGCTTTCTTAACATGCATTCACTTTTCAACACATTGACCTCTTTTAAGGATGTCTGCTAATAAACTGCTACTCAGATGAAAGATACCCCGAAAGAGCATCTCTGTGCCTCGTGTCATCATTTAATCGGTTCCCTAGTCTATACTGACAGCATATCATCAGTTCTTGTAACAAGGTCTGATAGATGTCTGAAAGAGAGATCCTTAAAAATAGCCTGTTTTTAACATAAGCTGCAAGACCTAGAAAATGCAGTGCACTTCTTCCTCCCGCCATCTGCTTTTCACCCTTGGCCTCAAACACTACACAAAGTGATAGCCAAGCTGCTCTCCTGTGGGACCGCAGCCTTTAATTGGGAATGGGACCGATTTCCTTCATGGCTGTTCTCTGAAAAGAGAAAGCCTCAATTCAGTGCTTGCTTTTCCCTGAGTGAGCCACAAAGAAAAGAGCCGCACTAAACAACAATGCCTTCAATCAGCCACACACGCGCTAAGCAAAGGGAATTTTTTTTGCTGCACAGCCAAAAGAGGAGGGGTCTGATTGGCATTCAGGTTTTGCAGCATCTCACTGTTGGAGAGAGGTCTTCTGCAGTCATTACTCTCCTATGGTGCTTGTTATTGACAGCTCTTTCCACTGACTCTAGCAGAGAATAAAAGTATCCTTCTCAGTAATATCATTCACTTCCCTCACTTTCTGTGCCCCCTTTCTGCGCCTCACTCAGAGCACATGTGCACCTGACACAGAGTGATCACAATGACCTCCTCTGAATATGCATAAATGCTAAGAATCTGTTGTGGGTTGTTTGTTTTGTTTTTGGTTTTGTTTTTTAAGCTTTGCTGCCATGGCTCACTGAAGCAATAGGTTGGCCAGCATTTTGCTTGTGAAAGAATGCAGTGCTTTGCAACTGTTAGCCCACAGATGGCCAGCTTCTGATTCTGGCATCCAGACTTTCTATTTAGTCTCATGAGTAATTTAGAAAACATATAGTTAAAACTGATGAGACATTGATGTTTTAATAATGTGCACCTGCTTTTATTTTCTTACAATGGCTTAGGAAAAAGTCAATGTGCTGAGCATAGCATAGAACCAATTTAAGGAAAGAAATGATTGATGCTAGCAGATGATTTTTTAGAATTCAGCTCTTCAGTGCTCAGCAGTTGCAGCCTGCATGAGTGAAGTGTATCGGATGTAAACACAGAGTAAGAACAGGCTCTACTCCTCCATAACAATATAGATCCAACACCACTGAACTTCAGTAGGCTATGCATGTGCCAAGGGTGTTTCACCACCTCCAGTCTTTTACAGTCCTAATCATAAGAGCAAACACAACATTTACTCATAATTGTTGAACACAACACTCATAGTTTGCTTTTTGCCTTTTAGCACTTATGGTCTGGTTTTAGAGCACTGTTCTTATCCATGAAAAGTTAAATACTTGCTTTTTGGTTTTAACAAGAATTGATTAGCATAGTTTTTACTTTAGAAATAGAATCTTCAAATTAAGTCTGAATCACAGAATAGTTGGGGTTGGAAGGGACCTCTGGAGTTCACTTGGACCAACTGCACCTTGAGCAGGACCACCTACAATTGCTTAGCCAGCACCATGTCTGGGCAACTTCCACAATGGTTAAAATACCAGAAGATACACTATAGCAGAATATGGAGATAGATGCTGAGATTTCTTTGCTCTCCTGCACTGACTGCTGGGATGAAGACAAAGAAAATGGATGGTGTGCCATACTTCTGCCTCTGTATGCACTACCTTGCTGCATCGCTCATCTAATGAGGGTGTTTGCAAAGGATCTGCTTATAACACAGAACTAAAATTCCAAATAATCACAAAGTTCTAAGAAATGAGTAAGTCAGTTAAATATTTCAGAATGTCATGGTATAAGGTCTTCTTTGTAGAACTCCAATAATTCATAACTCACGTTTTATTGTCCTCCTTTTATCAGAGTTATTCCTATGTGGTTTTTTGTTGTTGTTGTTGTTGTTTTTAGTATTCATTTTGTTTGTATTTGTGTTTTACCTGTAAACTCAAGTTGACAGCAGGCTCCTTCACTGGAATAATGTTTCCAGTTGATTGTAATCACCAGTGCCACCGATAAACAGAGCTGCAATAACCTCACTCTTTCTGGGTCTGTGATGAAGATTGCTTGCAACAGTTCTCTTGTAAACACCACCAAACACCTAATTCTCAGCTGATAGAAGATGCTGTAGTAAGTGTTGATTAATCCTAGTTATTTTCTACTAGTCCTGAAGTCCTAAGCACAAAACCCCCATGGGGGCAGCCAGAGCAACAAAATTTTCCTCTGCAGACACATAAAAATTAACTTTCCTCTCTATAGCTTGATTATCTTTACTTTTGCAACAAAATCTTGGAGCTTTCATAATGAGAAAACATTAGCAGAATCAATCAAAGCATATTGCAGCACATAGCAGGGATGAATGATCAGAAATCATCTCCGATTAGTATTATTAATAATAAATACCCTGTGTCATTGAGAATTGAAAACACCTCTGCTGCCAGCAACAGAAAATGAATGAAGCAGGCAGATGAAGAGAGGAATAAACTGAGGGAAAAGAGTATCAATTAATTATTATTTTTCTTTTTTTTCATGAAATGGAGGTTAGGAATTCATCAGCAGTGAGATACTTGGCAAGCTTTTAGCAAGGCTGCTACTAACACACAGCCCTTCAGAAAAGAAGGAAAAAGCATCCAAACAAAAAGCAACTTTACTTGTTTTATGTACAATTCAGTGCAATGGGAGTCACCAGCACAGCTTTGTTCTCCAGAAGGAAGTGAAGATCTGGAACAGCACTGGTGAACCACGAGAGGACTGTCAGAGTCAGGATCAGATGCCTGAAAGTGGTATTTTTAGCCATTGTTCTGAAAGACTTTGAAGCTTGGAGAAAAGAAAATAATATACATAAATAAATGAGAAGTAACAGACAAAATCTTCACAGACAGAAGTGTTCATTATTCCTTCCCCTCTATTCTGCGCCAGTACGGCCGCATCTGGAGTACTATTTCCAGTTCTAGGCTCCTCAGCTCAAGACAGACGGGGAACTTTCTCTAGAGGGAGTGCAGCAGAGGGCCACAAAGATGACGAAGGGTCTGGAGCATCTCTCTTATGAGGAAAGACTGAGAGATCTGGGTCTGTTCAGCCTGGAGAAGGGAAGATTGAGAGGAGATCTTGTCAGTGCTCGTAAATATCTAATGGGTAGGAGACAAGAGGATGGGGCCTGGCTCCTTTTGGTGGTGCCCAGCAACAGAATAAGGGGCAGTGAAAACAAACTGGAGTACAGGAAGTTCTATAAGAACATGAGAAAGACCTTCTTGATTATGATGGTGACAGAGCACTGGAACAGAGCCCAGAGAGGCTGCAGAATCTCCTTCTCTGGAGATATTCAAGACAGACCTGGCCACTTCCCTACTCCTGTGTGAACCTATAACAGCAGGTGTCCGGACTCAATGGTTTCCAGAGGTCCCCTTTCAACCCCCACAGTTTTGTGATTCTAAGTAATTTAAAACTTTACAAGATTATAAATACTGTATTCTGCTTTAAGCATTATACTGCCTTAGAAATTTCTCTAGCACAGCTGTCATGTGACTATTTGGGTGGGAAAAAAACTGCTGAGTTCTGCAAGCAAAACTTAGGAAGTGGCAAGAAAGCAAATAATTAATACTTTCATCCAAATTCGAGTGTGAACAAAAGGCATAAGATGCAACACCATGCATGAGCACACAGCACTTGACTTGAAAGAACGTGCTCACAATTTACACTTATATAAGAAGGATATATTACAATGCAAGAAGACTAGAAAACAAATTCTTCATGATCACTCTGGTGCATATATATTCCTCAGTATTTTACCATATCTCATAATCTAAATAAATTAATAAAGAGTGTTGGCTTTAAGTGTACGTGAATAAACTTAGAAAAGAGCAACAAAATTCCTGAAGACTGAAGACATATTTTAGAAATTTCAGGAAATTATTTTAAAGTACTTGAGATTTGAGGAAAACAATGTTTTGACTTGTTTCTTGAATCAAACGTTTTAAAATAGGACTATATTCAGAAATTAAGTAATTTCACATTTAAGAAACGAGGGTTTCATTTTCAAAATGTAATGGTATTCTTAGACTTCTACAGAATTAGTGTGAAATGTTTCTCAAAAATAACAAATTCCTATATTTCTTTATGAAGCACTGCATGCACAAAACCATCCTTTAACTCAATTTACAATACATCACAGTTAACTCAATATATAGATTCTGATATCAATTCATTTTGATCCTGTTTGAATTTCCATTGAATCTTGAAGGCCCTCATACACTTTATAAAGCAAAACTTGAAAATTTGGCTTACACTCATTTTGGAAGTTATGGACCAGCATTAGCCAAAAGGCACACAAAATATATTATTCTTAGAATTCAGAATTTGCTTTATTTTTGCTATGGTGTGTATTTGTTTTAAGGTCATTGTTATGGTATTTGACTATTTAAGATTGACAAAACTGATATTGTGAACACAACTGGAATATATATCCTCTATTTCCCCAAGTTGGGAGTATTACCATGGAAATTAATTTATATGCCGAAGTTTATAAAAGAAGCAGAAATAAGCAGTGTCTTCCTAGAAAGTACTCCTTTGAAAGAACCGGGAATTACCATTATTATATGAATAAACTTTCTGCACAGTAAGAACCATTCTGAGGGAAATTCTGTTCCCTCTGGAATACTTTTGACTGAGACAAAGCTGAAGTTCAGACTTCATTCTCAATCCACATTTTAATTAAAGAATTCTATGAAATATCAACAAGAGAAAAAGAATTTGTGGATAGATATAAATAAAATTCAATATGTCTCACAAACAATGCAGAGTAATCAGATCTATAAAATACTATGTCTATGCATATAAATCTATACAATACTTGCATTTATTATCAATTAGATTGCCACATACAGACCTATTTTTAGTTTTTTCTTCCAATTGTTTGTCAAACAAGCACTTTTGGTATTTATTGTTAGAAGAAATCCACTTTTTTTTTTAAATCCATTATTAGATAGGCAACATTTGTTAGATGCCTATTATCTAACTTTTAAATAGGTACAGCAATTTTCATTGCTTTAATCTTGGAGAGCTTTAACTGATGGGACAGCTATAAATGGAAAATCACCTGCAGAAACGTATGCCTAGTTGAGCTAAATGCATCCAATGAACCACTCCAGAGCAACAGAAAATGTTTCCGTGCTCATAAAAACATCACAATATATTAAGCAGCCATACTCAACTCCAAAAGGAGTCTGCTGGACTACAAGCTATTAATAACACTAAAGGGAAGTTTCAAAATTTCCTCTGTGATGCAAATGTGCATGAACTATGTGTTACATTAACTGTCTTTTGGAGTCTGTCCCTTACTGTTTGTAACAACACCACATCTGTTTCAATTACAGCCAATGCTTACATAGAATACTTGTATGTACCTGGGGCCCATCTTGTTTAATATCTTTATTGATGACCTAGATGAGGGCACTGAGTGCATCCTCAGCAAGTTTGCTTGTGACACCAAGCTGGGAGGTGGTGTCGATCTGCCTGAGGGTAGGGAGGCCCTTCAGAGGGATTTAGATAAGCTGAATCGCTGGGCTGAAGTGAATGGAATGAGGTTCAACAAGGCCAAGTGCCAGGTCCTGCACTATGGGCACAACAACCCCATGCAGCGTTATAGGCTTGGGGATGAGTGGCTGGATGAGTGTGAAGAAGAGAAGGACCTGGGGGTGTTGGTTGATGCTTGGCTGAACAGGAGCCGACAGTGTGCCCAGGTGGCCAAGAGGGCCAATGGCATCCTGGCCTGTATTAGAAATAGTGTGGCCAGCAGGAGCAGGGAAGTGATCATCCCCCTCTACTCAGCTCTGGTGAGGCCGCACCTCGAATACTGTGTTCAGTTTTGGGCTCCTCACTACAGGAAAGACATTGAGGCCCTGGAACGTGTCCAGAGAAGGGCAACAAAACTGGTGAGGGGTCTGGAGCACAAGTCTTATGAGGAGCAGCTGAGGGAGCTGGGATTGTTCAGTCTGGAGAAGAGGAGGCTCAGGGGAGACCTCATTGCACTCTACAACTTCCTGAAGGGAGGTTGTGGTGAGGAGGGATTTGGCCTCTTCTCCCAGGCAATGAGCAGGACACGGGGCAATGGCCACAAGTTGTATCAGAGGAGGTTTAGATTAGACATAAGGAAGAACTTTTTCTCTCAGAGAATGGTCAGGCACTGGAATGGCTGCCCAGGGAGGTGGTGGAGTCACTGTCCCTGGCAGCGTTCAACAGGCATCTGGACAACGTGCTGCGTGATATGGTTTAGTGCTTGTGGTGGCAATGGTGATGAGGAGTCGGTTGGACTAGATGATCTTATAGGTCGTTTCCAACTTTGTAATTCTATGATTCTATGACAAATACTGCTGGTTTTGCTGATAATTTTGTCTTGGAAAGCCTGAATGGGATAACCTGTTTTGCTCTGCATTTCATCTCTTCTCCTCTCCCCAGCTACTGTGCATTCTTCAGCTTACAGTAATTGCACCACATCAGCTGATGGAGGGTACTTATTGGCACCCTCTCAACCATGATTTGTTGACTGTTGTATTAGAGTGCACAAGGAAACTCTGCCAGAAGCATCTAAAAAACAATTAGGGCACTGGCTATATGAGGAGGCCCTAAGGTTTTACAAGATATCCTAGCGTGAGTCCAATTTATGGATGCTTAAGTTGTAATGAACCAGAAGTGAAAAACTAAACAATTTAAAAATATTTAAGCTCTTGGAGCATGCTTTAAGATTAGAGAATTCGTACTGAATTTTTCAAGTAGCAGAGTACTCCATGAATTAAGATAGTGCTTGTTTCTTGAGAAACTCTAAAAATCACCCTGAAGTTAAATGCCCCATGCAAGTATGGGACTTAACCCTTCATTCATTACAGAACCAAGAACCACAAGAGCTAGAAAACTCTAAGTAACCATGCTGAAGGCCAAAAGACAAGCTGTCAGGCAAAATTTCATTACAACCACGAGCATTGAATGGTAGGCACCTAAGCAGAGGAAGAAAGAGTACTGATGTGCAAGCATCCAGCAAAAGCATTAAAGCCAAAAGTACAATGTTCCCTCACAGATTACAGTCCAATAACATTGATCATGATGTATTCAGAGGACTAATAGCATCAAAGACAAATCCATTTACATTTTGAATTTGGCTTCCTACTTTTTCTGATACAAGCATCAAATCCTGACTGAAGAGATGGATGTTTTAAGAAGCAGATATGTGTTTGAGTCACATACCCAAACAAAATCAAATAGACCAAAGAGTTCTGCAAGTCCTTTAAAAGACAATTACTGTGTTGTTTGACATTAACATTTAGCATGACCTTTAAAAAAAAGTTTAACATGACTACTGTAAAAAAAGGTTCTTGTAAATCATAGACTGACCCAGGTTCATAAAGGACCACAATGATCATCTAGTTTCAACCCCCTGCTATGTGCAGGGTCGCCAACCACCAGACCAGGCTGGTCCAGCTTGTCCTTGAATGCCTCCAGGGATGGGGCATCCACAGCCTCCTTGGGCAACCTGTTCCAGTGTGTCACCACCCTCTGAGTGAAAAACTTCCTCCTAATATGTAAACTAAACCTCTGTCTTAGTTTAAAACTATCCCCCTTGTCCTATCACTATCAACTCATGTAAACAGCCATTCCCCCTCTTGTTTATATGCTCCCTTCAAGTACTGGAAGGCCACAATGAAGTCTTCCCAGAGCTTTCTCTTCTCCAAGCTAAACAAGCCCAGTTCCCTCAACCTTTCTTCATTGGAGAGGTGCTCCAGCTCTGTGATCATCTTAGTGGCCTTCCTGTGGACTCACTCCAAGAGCTCTGCATCTTTCTTGTGCTGGAGACCCCAGGCCTGGGCGCAGTACTCCAGATGGGGCCTCACATACATAAGCCAAGTAGAAGGGGACAATCACCTCCCTCTCCCTGCTGGCCACCACTTTTTTTTAACGTAGCCCAGAACACAGTTGGCTTTTCGGGCAAGCACACACTGCTGGTTCACATCCAGCTTCTCATCTACCAGGACTCCCAAGTCCTTCTCCTCAGGGCTGCTCTCAAGGAGCTCTTTCCCCAGTCAGTATAAATACCTGGGATCATTCCACCCCAAGTGCAACACTTGGCCTTGTTGAACCTCATTAGGTTCAGAAATATAACAGAAATTGAATAATCACACAGATGTGATGTTTTTAAGGGAGATTTAGAAGTACTCCTAAGGGAGTTACAGGAGAAACTTACAGGAGAAACTTTAATGACTAAAGATGAAAGCTGACTGCTTACTTCTTCATAGAACCTTTTTCTTGAATAAATTTTTAGAGGAAGTTCTCACTGAAATTTCCAGTCAGTCAGTTAGAATATTTAGTGGCAAGTCTGCCTTTTGCTTAAAGAGAATTAAACAGTCTCAAAATCTGGCCATTTTCTAATAATTTTCTATCTCGTCAACATGGGCAAAATAGATTTACTACTTATACTTCAGTTTTGTGCTTAATGTTGTCTCATCCCAACCTCTGGGAAAGAGCAGAAAAGATCCAGGTGATTAGAAAGACCTTACATGACAGACTGACCCTGTCTTATTTGCACCCCTCAGCTTAAGCAACCTAAGGATGGACGATTCTGTAAATAAATACAGAAGTGGTATAAGTTGGTAATTTGAGCAGACCCATACAGAGTTTCATTCTGGGCTGTTTTTAACTGTACTGCATTTAAGTCTGGTTGGAGGATAAATATTGAACAACTTGCTTGCAGTCAGCTTATAGTCTATTTCACTTTTCCTAAATTCCTGCTGACCAGCAGAGTGGATTTTCCTTTGGCTATTAACACTACAGAGAAATATTAAATACAGACAAATTTTAATAAAAGCACTATTCTTACTGGACATAAACAACATAACTACTGTTGGATCAGCTGACTTGCACAGGAGGTCCAGATATGTCAGAAAACTTTATAGATGGTGGCGCAGTCTAAGTATGCAAGATACTGGAGACACAAAGCACCAGGCAGAAGGAATAGCCATCCAGACTCCTCTTGACAGAGAACAGAAGCAACTTCAAAACCTGTTGCAAAGCAGACTGAACTACGCTTTCCTCAACTGCAGGACATTTATCCTCTCTACTCACCAAGGAAAACAAGTTGAACAAATACTATCCTACTCATAAAGTAAGTCTACAAAACAGCACAAAACATACACAAGGCAATAAGGAGATGATTTTAATAGTCCCCTACTGAGAACACCTGAACACTTTTACAAGGATATTTGATTTGCAGAAGTGTGCCGCAAAATAATAGTCTTCAAACTCTTTGAATCTTTCCTGCTATTGCCTAATTTACACCTGTATTAGCACAGCAGTTAGTGGAGTCAGATTAAAGCAGTGAGAGCAGAAATTGAAGTTTTACGACCTTGTTTACCATTAGAGAACTCTCTAAGGAGAGCATGGAAATAAGTACTCACAGGAGAGGTAAAGCTTTAGCATCTCCTACTTTCGTTCACAAAGAGCAAGCACTAGAGAGACTAAAATGCTTGGGTTTATATAGTGCCCTTAAGCATTATTACTTATTATCATTTATGTAATTACAAGCTGTGTTCACAGCAATAAAGGAAGGCTAAGGTTGGGTAGTTATTAATAGCCCAACCAATTACATTGCTATAAAAGTTTTATGGGTGATATAAATTTCAATACTATTACTGCCATGCCAGGAAACTGCTTTTGTCTAAAGTAAGGGGTCACAGAGTTGATCTCCAGGTGCTCTATTTTTGGTATAATTCACTAAGAATTAGTGAAGACAAAAGGATATGGGAACACTTCCACCTGGCTACAGGGCCAACTTAAGACATGACTAATCCTGTAGTTACAGTACAAAAGCATTATTCCTCTGGAGTTATGTTTAGGTATGGTAAAGTTGTTTCTGTTCCTTTTTTTTTTTTCCTTCTAATTTCTATGGTCATTTAAAATTCCAGCAGCATTCCTTCAGCTGTGCCCAGTCTTGTCAGACATCAACAGCAATCTCAGATATTCAACTGGAAAATTAAAAACCTCTCTAATCTCCTACTTTGTGAATTTGTTCTTATTATTAAGGAGACATAACTGTACTATTATCTAGACTCTGCAAATGTCAGAAGGTGTGTTCGGGCTGGATACATACTTTTTGGAATACTTGAGTGGTTCTAGGTCATATTATAGATAAATACAGTAATATCAAAATATGCTGTTTGTTTTCAGCAAAATAAGAAATTTTGCTAGAGATTCTGTCAGCCCTTTGAGTTAAATAAGACAGAAGAAAATTATTATGGAAATGTATCTCTGGGTTTATAAATGGCTTAAGAAAGAAGGATCAGAACAGGTATGTAAAACTCAGGTAGTTGCTATTGTCTCAGAAGCAATGCACTCTTAGCAGGCTAGCAGTAGTAGCCAGTGAGGTATTGGAACCAAGCAAGTGGCTCTTTATCAGGTGGTTTTCTTTCAAGTTACTGTGACACTTAAGCTTTCTAATATGATGAATTTAACAAGGCAACTGGGAACAGCAGGGAAGGAGAGGCTGCTCACTTACAGGAGCCAGGAGATGAAAGGCAGACTGCCAATACCAGGCATAAAAATATTTATGGTGATCACCCAGCATCAAAAAAATGAGGATTCAACTGGAAGCAATACAGTTGCCACATACCACTGTGGAGTGTAAGAGTGAGATTGTAAAATCATCATAGCTGGTTTTAGAAACAACCAACCATGTCCACTGCTGAGGCACTGGATCACTGAAGACTGAAAAGGACCTTAGTTAAATCAGAACATGTCACCCAGTGCACAGCTGGGCCCACTTAACCTTTGAATGACTAAGGCTGCCAGCCCATAGAGGTTTTTGATACTGGATTCCAGCTGAAGCATCAGGTTACTCATAACAGCCATGTAGGAAAGCTTACAGACTCAACTATATTATCTATTTTCATACCAAGGACTATCTTACAAATCATCCTTTTAAAACTACTTATACGGTCAATAAAAAGCTGGTACTAGGATGGTATATGGGAATCTGTTGCTTAGGAGCTCCTTTTGGGAAAAGGTCTGCTTTCTGCTTTTACAGGAGTCTTTGCAAAGGAAAAGCCTGCTACAGTTCCATGGTGTTGTCAATAAGCAGGCATCTACAAGGGATTTAATATGTGTAACATATTTGGATTTAAAAATCCTTTATAAAGTTTCACAACAGGTTGTTAAAGAAACAGCTGCAACAGGACTGGGGAAAAGTCCTCTTGTAACTGGAAGCTAACTGAAGCACAGGTTCACTGGTCATTTGTCAGGCTGGAGAAGTGGAGCTAAATAAGGTACAAATAAGAACAACTAATTATGAGAGGGATGGAGCAGCTGCTTTAAGAGGAGTGATCAAAGAAGCTGGTGCTGTTTAAAAAGAGAGAAGAGTGATGAGTGAAAGTACTTTCATATGCAATGTGTGGCAAACTTTTGGAACTTGTTACCACAAGAAGGCAAGCAATATCAAGAAGTTCAAAAAAGCATTATTAAAATTCACTAGGAAAAAAAAAAAAAAAAGACCACAGATAGTAGACAAGCTCTTGTGATCTCTCCTTACATAAGCACCTCTTTATGCCACCTCTGATACAGAAGACTACATGAGGCAGACCTTTGGGTTGATTCAGCTCAGTTTTTAGTAAGTGCGTAAAAGTTCTACAAGGCAAGTGTCCAAAGGGACAAACAGCATCTTGTCCCCATACTATGTACTTGATGTCAGTAAGCTTTCCTCCTTTTACAAGTGGAGAGATCAGTGAGCCACTGGGACTGTAAATGAGCAGTCTGTGCACTGTATGGCAGTTTTGGTGGCATTGAGCTCTCTGCATTGAGTGACGGCTGTACAATCCACTATACTTCTAGAAGTTGCAACCAATAGATAAACCACCATGCATGGCTGTACCACAATACCAGCATACTACTTATCATATTTTTCCTCTCTTGTTTGTCACTCTTTTCACTTCCTCTGCCAAAAAGAGCACAGGCAAATGTAGTCTATTTTTAAGAGCACCAAACTACTAAATCTATCAGGCTTACACTATTTTTAGTACAACCAACCACAAATATGCAAACATTTCTTTGAAGTAGATGTATCTTGCAAAATTTGAAACGTTCTAGGAATCACGTTGTAGTAAACATACTAAACTTGAGATTTAAAAATAAGTGAATTATACATTTCATGTTTGAACATTCTTCTTTGCAGTTATGTAAGAAACACACTTCTTGTAAAATATGGAGGAGATACTCTTGGTTGACAAAATTAAATGAGGGTTTTAAGAAAAAACCTCACATGATCACGAATCTCTTTGTTACAAAAGTATTCTATAAAAGTTGGCTATTTTGTACAGAGTACAGTCTTTGTAAGCTTGCTTCAGTGTCTGCTGATTTTCTTTCCTGTTCACAGCAGAGAAAGAACATTACATTTTAAAGACATGTTCAGTGTGAATAGAATCAAAGCTAGAAATAGAATTTTGACACATTCAGTGTTTTATTTAATGTATTTGAACATAAGAGGTTTAAAATAAAATAGATTTTAAAGGCACTCAGCTACCACAGTAATTAAAGGATGGACAGACAGATAGTCAGATTGCTTTTCATTTGATTTACTGCCTTCAAGGAACCTGTGGTCTTCAGCACTGAAACTACTAATTCCCTAGGGGTATGCTTGACGGAAGTCTAACCACAAGGGGCATATCTTTCAGACATAACTTTATTGGCTTCATTTCCAAGGAAGCAGCTATGAAAAGGTTATCCCACTCAAACTAACCACACCAGTATATTGTGATGAAACACTTAATTGTTAAAACTCTATAAATTACAGTTTGTATTTACTTACAATTCAAAAAGATAAACACCTTTGCCCACGTTACCAGAGCACATAACCCAAGGCTAATTGCATTCTCTTCTGCATTCTCATTATATCTTAAACTTAACTCAAATCCTTGTGAAATTTAATTCAACCTTTGCCTCTATTTCAGGCACGGACGTAATCCATTACTGATATAGTGAAAATGCAGCATCTTGTTCTAAAATACAGCTTCTTTTTCCATTTGTTCCTCATTACATATATCTTCCTTGTATTACAATTCTTTTATAGAAAGGTCTTGAGGAATGACGTCAGAATTCATTAATTTAATTTCGATTGATAGCAGAGTGCCTTGTACAACACACCATCACAGCTCTGATGTTCATTTCATTTCTCCTACCAAAAATAGTAAGCAATTTGCATCCTTATGAAATCATACTAGAATAAAAATTGCTACTGATATATTAACATGAAATAGGTGGAAAAGATGCTAAATCCCGACTCAGAAACAAATGCATCACTGGAAGACAGTTTAAAAGTCACAATCAGTTGACAAGCGTTTTTCATCTGCAGATAACACTTGGAATAAATGAAAAAAATGTTCATAGAATAATGTAGGGAAAGCAACATTATAAAAAAGATTTAATAAATGAAGAAAATGAGAACATCATAAATAAGAAGAGAAAAAACTCTGAATGGCACTGCTAGTAGAGACAAGCAGCATAAAAATAATTTTGGTATGATGGAGAAGACTGCAATCAGCAGGGAATTCCACTGATCACAGATTCGACACAAGGCTTTCAAATTAAGTAGAAGATGAGAACTGTTATTCTCCAAGCATGCTGACTCACTTATCTTTGTGTAAGCCTCCATCAATATTTTGGTCTCAACTCCCCCTGCTCATTACAGCTTTCTAGTCTTAATTTCTGTTCATGAAAACCCTACACAGATTTCCTTGTATGGGTTTCTAGAATTGCCCAGAAGGCTACATGAAGATCATACAGTATTTATGTTCTAAAAGTATGAAAATAAACCACTTTCTGCTGCACTTTGCCTTTTGCCCAATCCATTCAGGTCCATGAAAACCTTAAATGCCATCTTCACACACGATCATTTATTATTAAGTTTGAATTTAATTTTCACTTCTCATGGGAACTGGGGAGGATCAAAAGACTATTTTTCTTTGTTCCATGAGGGTGACAAAGAGTTAGAAAGAGGTGTCATCAACTCCTGCCCTTATTCTGAACTTCTTAAATCTGATGGAGGTAAATCACAGACACATCATGCAACAAGACTTCTGCTTTCAAGTGTCGGAATTGAAATCCTTCCCCTTTCCTTAGATTGTTTCACCACTGGAAGGAGTGGCAGTTAATAGCATTTATGTGAGAAAATTGCTCAGTAGTGTCACAGAACTCTCGTGACTTACGTGCCACTCTGAATTTGAGAAACCGTGATGAGATCTCCAGGAAAAGTCCTTGTGGAACTATCCCACTTTTGTTCTCCTATCTTCACTTTACTTCCCCAAAAGTTTCCTAACAGTATCCTTTGGTCAATCCAAGCAAAAGAAAAGAGCTCCAGCAATGATTTTTCTAATTCTCTTCACAATCATATACTGCTAATTGGCTATCCCCTCCCCACCCTGGGAACATTTGACCACTGGAGGGAAAGAATGACTTATACTGGTCTCAGAGATGGACTTGGGAGTAGCGATGGGAAAAAAACCCTGTTTTGTGACCATATGAGTCAACCAAAGAAACTGACAACACAGCTTATTAGCTTGGTACTTAGGATAGACTGAGTGGTCCAATACAACAAAAATAATTCACTTGTAAAGGATTGTTCCTGTATCACAAGGGCAAGTATCCAGAACAAATATTTGCTCTTCCTGGGCTTTCACAGCTTGCTGACCTTGTCTCACAACTTTCCTTAGGATTCCATCTCTGACCATGTCTTCCAGGAGCCTCAAACTCAATGTTCTTATTTCAGATACCAAAAGGATGATGCCTGCCCTTGAACAGATGTTGTGGGAGCATGCATACTGTTTGTACTTGGCCACAGAATATACGTAAATATAAACAACCTCATACAACCCCTTGCAACAGAGATGATTTCTTGTATATACATATTACTTCCAGAAGACGTTTTTCAAATACTGATTTATAAAACAAAGAAGTGTTAAAGACTTCTCTGGTAACTGTTGATGCAGTGGGTCAATTGAGTACCAATATATCCCCACCAAGTTTACATTGCAAGGTCTTTAACTTTCTTTTTTTTTGCTCACATAATTATTATTAAATGATATAATTTTGGAAGAAAGTGGAAAAAAGAGCTTTCTCTCAGTCATCTATAGCTCTGAAATAGTTATCAGTCTATCTACTAGAGCAGCTATTATCCTTGTTCTGAAGTTAGTAATGTTGACAGGCAACAGAAATATATTCAAATGAAAAAAGTCTGATATTAAATTCCTTGAAAGGGAATGGTTTATTCCTAAGTGGCACTCTGCAGCTAAACTGTCTGTATAGGATATTGTCTTCAGATGAAAACCATGTTGTGGTTTAACCTGACAGGCAGAACAACACAGCTGTTTGCTCACAACTCCCACAGTGGGATGAGGGAAAAAACTCAGAACAAAGGTAAAACTGGTGAGCTGTGATAAAGCTAGTTTAATGGGACAGAAAAGGAAGATAACAATAGTGGTAAAGAAACATATAAAACAGAAATGATGCATAACTGCTCACCTGACCCACTGATGCCCAGCCAGTCCCCAGGCAGCAGCAGCCTGGCTGACTCCTCCAGTTTTATTGTTCAACAGAACAGTATACAGTACCAGACATCCCTTTAGCCAGTTTAGGTCAGTAGGAACCAGCTCTCCTGATTGTGCTTCTCCCGGCTTTTTGTGTACCCCTAGCCCCCTCCTTATATGAGGGTACAAGAAGCTGAAAAACTGAAATATCCTTGGATCTGTACAGTACTGCTCAGCAAAACATAAGACATAGGGGTGTTATCAACATTATTCTTAGCCTAGTGCCAAAACATAGCATCATACCAGATACTAGAAAGAAAACTAACTCTATCTCAGCTGAAATAAGGGCAAACCACTACCAGTAATTTGCTCAAAACTCTTCACTAATTATATATTTTCTTGTACAACTAAATAGTTCCAATCAAACAAATATGAACCTTTGCCTGAGACCACAAAAGGCAATAACCATCATCAGTGCTATTGATTCTGTTACCTGTAACTTTGTAATTCTACAGCACTGTAGTTAAGCCAAGAAGCTCTCTCTTAATACCAGATTTTCATTAAAAAAAATCTGCTCCTTTCAAGCATTTCTTACGTTTTCAACCAATAATGTGTCCAGTCCATTAAATACTGTACAGCTTATGACAGATTAAATCCATAAAACATTAAACACAGTTTAAGGAAGTACAAAATAAAATAGACAGTGAGAAACATCAACAGTATGGTTGATAAAACTTGCAGAAATGTAGTCACATTTTCTTTCAAGCACTGTCATTAGCAGAAGATGACAGACTGTTCCTCACCCATGCAGGATTAGTAGAAATAATGGAAATAAACACAAGCCTCGTGGAAATCATAAGAAGAAATTCCTCTGTAATAACTGTGACAGAAACAGTTGAAAATGAATTGACATCTTTATTCCACATTTCAAAATATTGAGGAAAAGGAGATGACATTTTATCATAATACTGACAAAATATGAAATATATTAACAGGGATTAAAGAAATTAGTCTTTCGAGAAAAGTGAGGAAAAAAGTTGATAGAACCTTACAATTGGTATTAATTCCAGTTAGGAATTAATTGCTACTGTACTACTGAGTGTGTATATAAAAAACAGAAGGCAACTGTGGCACTTCTAAGAAGATACAGCTTGTTTAGATTTGAAAGAAGTAATTTTCTTGTGTAATCTGGCTTGCGTTTATTAGACTATTCTACTTCGAACTGCAGATGCATTTACTTATAAATGTCCCTTTAAATGGCTGATGTGTACTTTTGCTTAGAAATAATTATTAAAAATTGTTCATGATCTTCTATACAAAGTAATTGACACGGCTTCTTTATATTTAAGACCTCCCTCCTTTTCCCATGGAGAAGTCTATAAATTCATTCACAGGCACACTGAGGACTCTTCCTTTGCAATTATGGATTTCTCTTAATGGAAAAACAAACATACAGAGCAAAGAGCAAGAAATAGTTGCGTATAATACACAAGTCCAAACCGCTGTTCAACAAACCATACACTATTGGTAAAAATACTATCATAATTACTAGTCATTTGTCCTCTTATAGGCAGGCTGTTCTGAGATGTTACTTGAATTTTCTCTTCGAAACAGCAAAATATTTTTCTGAAGTGTAATTTCCTACAAAGATTTTTTTTTTAATTTTTAAATTAGCTTTATTTCACTACATACTTCGGAGAAATATTTTTCTGATAGATTGTTTTATGTTGTCTAAGCAAATAACAGTACAAAAATCACATAGGCTCAGTATCTTCACTAAACTAAAAGTGACTGAATTTACGTTTTCTAGCATCCTATTCACCAGAGAAAAAAAGCTATGTTCCTGTGATTGCAGATCTTGGTCCACCACACACACTGCAGTTCTACAAACATTCTCAATCACAATTATCTGCAATTTCAGTGCTAACGCTGCAGCGTGGGCAGAAAAGTTGAAGAAAGTGTTAGTCTTGCTTCTGCTCAATAATGCTCAGTGATTACTACCCTCCCTACAACTATCTTCAGTAGGACTCTTTGCCACAGACATGCAGAATCTGCTGTAGGATGAGGAAAACACCATAGGAAGAAGTTGTTTGGGATGTGACAGGAATATATTTAATGGCAGTTGGAACTAGGTGATCTTCACCTTCCAACACAAGCAACACTACAATTCTATATGCCAGCCATATTATCATCTAAACAGGAACTAAAAAGTCAGGACATACACTTGTTGGTACAGTATTCTTGTACCTTGACATGCTGCAGTTTGTCAAATACCAGCGTTCAGGAGAGCAGCAGGGCAGGTCAGTTTTCAGCCTCTGCTTAAGATATTCTCACTGAGACTTCTGACTGTGAAGCTGCCTCTCTAACTTTGCCTCCTGCCAGGTTGCTGCACACTCTCAGATATATGATTTTATTAGAAAGCATTCAACTCAATGATTTCAAATCACTGACCAATAGCTGCTTAGCTCAATGGCCAAGTTCACTCAGCAATCTTACCTCTAGCTTTAGCAGGTACCTGTTCCTAACAAGCATTTCTACAGTACAAGTTTTGACTTAGTGTGCAATGAGGACAACAGAAATTCAGCTCTTCAGATGTTTTTTCTGTTCCCTTCAGCTTCAGAATGCAGTTCTTCTCACCCCTTACAATAACATTTAATCCATGGTTTCAACATCCTATTGTGAGAGCATCTACAGGATCCTTCATTGGTGCCAGGAATTCACCCAGGGACATGCTTGCAAAGAGTTCACTGGCAACTTGGCTCCATGGAAAGCATGGATTTTGGCAAGCTTCTGTCCCTTTTAAGGCATTTAATTTCTTTAAATTTTTATGAAAGCTGTGTGAAGACACAAAACATCCCTAGTTATATCATGGCCTATATCTTATAATTTGCCCCTTCAAAGAATAATTAAACATAGTGAACATCAGGCGTTCCTGAGCTAACTAGAGCTTGAGATGATAAGCAATAGACACTAATTTTAAAAATAATTTATAGTCTTAGAATCTGGTACTTCATGAGAACAAATCATACAATTCCTTTAAAATGGAGCCAAATCACTAAGATATCAAACATACAAAACATAGACATTAGCTAGTGGTTCTGCTTGTGCTCCAATTGGCTGAAACCTTAACAGGACACTCAAGAACAGGTTCAAATAAAAGATTTGAAAAAGCAATGGTAATAGAATATATTTTAACACAGTCATGAAAATACCACTTCTGTATTAATATTATCATCAGGGTAAATCGGTGCAGATCCATTTAACTATAGCAGTAACAGTTCACTTCTACCCTGAGTTTTTAAAATCTCCTGTGCAATTAAATAAAACAAAACCAGGTATCAGATCACAGAGGAACAGAGAAGGATGGACAAATTGTATTAAGTATTCAGCACCTGCACAGAAGCAAGATGATGAATATTTAACTCAGAAAAGGCAGGTACATAGCTCTCCTTGGAAACCTCACTTGCTACATTTCTGTAAGAGTTTGACTGTCACCAATCTATTACTGAAAACCGAAAGATAATTTTTTTTCTGAGATATGCACATGGCCTCTGCCTCCTCCACGTATTTAGAGAGCTCACTTCTGCTGTCAAAGAGCCCTCCACCCATCGGGGGAAATGTGAGCAAGAATTGAAGGAGGCTGTCAGACAGCATACACTAGCCTTCTCCTTCTCTCTTTAACATTAAATCAGGAAAAGATAATGTAGAGCAGACTGCTAATGACCTTGCACTGAGAGGGAGCACCTTCACTCCTTTATTCAGTAGCTACCTAGGTCTAAATCACCCTCTGGGTTTGTGAATCAAAATTTCAGCCAAAAGGAGATCTGAACCAAGAGGCAAGACCCCAGGTCCCTGCATTTCCATTATCGTCCAAAAGTGGCTCTGTACTCCTGCCTGCTCAGCTGGTTGTAAGCAGAGGGGAGGAAATACAGCAGCTTATACCTAGAGAACTACATTTGTAAACAACTTCTCAGATGAAGTTGCAATTATTATTATAGTGCTGTCGTGCAGAAATACAACAGGAGTTTGAAATAATGGCATACTAATGGCTAACAGCTCAGCCAAGTAGAAAGGAGAAAAAAAAAAAAACGCTTACAAGGCAGTGGAAAAAAACATACAGGATATTTGTGCTTTTTTGCATGACCAACGCATTTAGTTTCACCTATAATTATATGATTACAATGATAATAATGGACAGGGAGGAAGAGTAAATTATTACTGGCATTATGGCTTGGCGTTAGGTAAGAACTGTAAAAATAAGTAGAAAGTTGAGCTTTTTCCCCCACTAATGTTAACTTTTTATTTCCTTGATTCAGACTGCTTTTAAATGAGGAAGTTTATTTAGATCAATTTCTGCAGTGGTGAATGTGAGTTACTTGAAGTACTACATATGCTCTTTACTCTCTTCTTTGTCCACTGCCATCTTGCTAATAGAAGCTAATAAAATCCAACAAATAGAATGGAGATGTGGGCTATTTCTCATGTAAGAGAAGTACACTGCACTTCCAAACCTTGAGAAAAGATGTGATCTTCAGACTTTGCTGCGAGTCCTATGTACAGCTTACAACTGGGCTCTGCAAAATGAGATGCTGCTGAGTCTTTGATTTAATGAAAACTTAGGAAGGCAATCCAATTCACTGCAGGGACTGCTTTGTTCTTTCATTATGATTCTCTTTTAATGAGAAAGACGATTGCAAGGATAAACTATTCCTCTGAATTTTTGCACTAATTACATACAAAGCACCATTCTGGCAGAGCGGGACTTACATCCTTCAGGCAATACAGTTATCATCTTGTAACCACACTCAAATCTCCCATACGAACGCTGATGCTACGTGCATCGCATATGGATTTGGCTACCCTGGCTACTGCTTGAATTGATGAATGTTTAAAGCTTCTGTAAATCACAAGCAAATACTGATACTGAGCGAAATGGGATAGACGACCCCTGCATTTTGCTTACAGCTGTAGGATCAAGGGTAGCTATTTCATCAGAAACATTAACTTTTCTCATTGCAGTGAGAAGGGATGGTTGGTTTTGTAAACAATACTTGAAATGTTTATGTATTAAGGGGGGAAAAAAAGTCAGATGCATACACAAACATTACAAAGGATATTTACCCCTTAATTCTAAGGAAAATAATGCTCTGCTTGTGATTCAGCTCAGACTCTTAATAGACTATTTATTATTTGACATACTTTAAGGCAGTCTTGGCTAGATAGGAAACTGTTTTATCCCCTGATAAAATAACCAAGAACCACATACGATCCTGCACAACACTCTGAAATTATGAGACAAATTTCCAAGCTTGGTATGTGCCCCCTGCCATGGTACATAAGCACCTGTAAGAATTTACTGTGCAACACCCAGCTTTCTAGGTGTCCAAAAAGCCTTCATTCTGTAATCTGTATTATCTGTGCCCGTTTGGATCTGTGGAACACTGAGAACCCACATTACTTCAGCTGCTGAGATAGGAATACAAGTCAAGGAGCTGAGAAGTACAAGTGTTTCAATGGCACTTCCTAAGAGCCTTCTTGAGCCCATCCACTCATGCCTCCAGAAACAAGGTTTCACTCCACAAACTGATACCCATAGAATTCCATGCAGATTAGCATTGTGCTTGAAAGGCTGACACAGCTTCCGGAAGAGTGCAAGGAGGGAGCTTCACAGGCTCAGCAACAAAACCTAAATCTTGATCCAAACAAATACATGCAAACATATATTGTGGATTTTCCCCAAGCCTCAGATCTCGGTGCTGAAATCAACAAGAAAAGCATCACAGTGTAAAACACTACCCTGTGATCATTGTTTGGATTCTGCTAAATCCCACTAGCTACCTGTGGCAGCTGTAAGCTAAATAAATGTGCTGCCTTCCATTTTATTGCATCCATGACTTTAATTATGCACTTACTTATGGAGCTGCCACGTGTTCTTAATGTTCTTAAACAGGAGACTGTCCTTTTATGTTCACTGCAAATAGGGCCTGTAAGGCTTCTTTTACAAAATAAGCACTAGTATTTGAATCATGATGCAAATCCAAACATTGTTTCTAGAAGGAACTGGTCGATGGCATAAGTTTGGTAGTCAAAAACATGCCCATGTCTGAACACCTTGACCTAAGTGTTCTCACTACTCAATATAAACACTCCAGGGATTTTGCTACAAGGAGAGTTCATAAGCAATCTTAGTACAGATTCTCTTTCCTTTGTAGATAAGACCTCCCATTTCCTCATTTAGATCAAGAGGACAGTAAGAGATCTCCGAGATCTCCCTTCTCCACCCTCCCTTTTTTTTTTTTTTTTTTTTTGTCCTCTTGATTGAATCAGCAGAGGTGCTCCTCTACTTTTGGTCAAGGTCCTCATGGAGGTTCTTTTGTCTTTGATGGCACAGATAGTATTTCTTTGAGCAGCAGAGCTATTTTGAAAGCAAACTGGACTCTGAATGAACTGCATCAGGGACCATGGATTACTACTACAGAGAATACTACTTCATGGATGCATGAATAGGCTTAGCCTTTATTGCTTCTGGGGTCTCCTTGAGTATGTTAGTATTCACATCACTAAACCACAGCATACTGTGCTTCTGCTGAACTGCTGCCCCATGCATCCTAAAGGAAAAGTACTTTTCAAGTCTTCAACCATGGGACACGCATCTTATTTCAAAAAATTACAAAAAGATTAGCAGAAAAGTGCATGCTTTTTAACAAGGGATTTTTCCTACAGGCTTGGTTAGCAGGTGTCTGGCCTAACAATTAGGAGACAGAACTGAGAAATTAAAACAGGAGAAAGAAAAGGCTGAGGTTTATTTTGTGGCATTACCTGTCAACACCTTCTCACTATATTTGGGGCCAGGATTCACCTCTAAAGTGTTTATTTATAACTTGCTAAACAGCTGGTAAAGCAAGATGCACCTGATGAAAACTGACTCAGCCCTGAAATGGCTGGTCCCTTGTGCGGGTGGAAAGAAGAAGTAAGGTCAGTGCAGAAAGCTTATGTACACTGGTTAGGGAAACAAGGCAGATGGCAATGAAAAACCCTGAGGGCTGAAAAAAAAAAAAACAAAAACAAAAAAAAAACCCCACCCAACTCCATCATTAGGAACAGCAAAGCAGAAGACAGAAAGGTCAAGTTTATTGTTTTTAAAACTGCTGTCTTATACTCAGTGTGGTCTATTGCTTTTTACTGTAACCAGGTGGGATAGGGCTTCTGGGCAACCTGATCTAAAAGTTGATTTAGAGGTTGGCAACCCTACCCGTGGCATGGTGGTTGGAACTTAATGATCTTTGAGGTCCCTTCTAATCCAAGCCATTTTATGATTCCTACCAGCAGTGTTGAAATTGCATCTGTTTCTGTATTATGGCCGAAGAATGCAAGAAGACTTCATCAGATTGGGAAGAGAAATGCTGTGGCTTTGGGAACCTATCAGAAAGAACAAGATCACAATGTCCTTTGAAGTTTCCATATGCAGAAATAGTTTAACATCTCTCTAAACTGTAGCCACCTACAGAGTAGAATAGTAACAGCTCATGCTATGGAGACAGCAGCAATATTCTGTAGTTCACAGCAGGAAAAAAAAAAAAAAAGAAAAAAAAAAAACAGCTGAAAACGGAGGGAAAATTCATAGACAAACAACATGATTATACAAATGGCACTGGACAGGAAACTGGATCTAGTCATACTATTTTACCTTTTAGTTAGATAGCTCTGTTACCTATGATGTGGTAGGAAACAATCAGATGACAAGTCATATTTCTCACTCCTATACATCTCCTATTCAAAATTCAAAAAATTGCAGGTTACAAAAAAATAAAATAAAATAAAATAAAAAAATAAAAAAAATTGGGATTTTTAAGTGTCTGTAAATAGCCAGAGTTTTAGTTTCTTCCTTATAAAGTGCAGAATTCCTACTAAACATGAGAACGGCTGTTCAAAGCACAGACAAGAGGACTGTTTGGCTGACTACCTCCATAATAAGCATAGCCCACATAACTTGGCACCCCTACCTAAAAGCCCAGAGTGATTAGGAGAAAGTACACCACAGATTGCAAAGCTCTATGGAGAGGGAAGAATCTGCAGAGCTACTCTGAGAATACCAAAGATCAGAACATCATCATTTTTCATCATTCCAAGCCATGCTCACTGTGATGCTTCATTTTTACAGTGCAGCCTGTCCCCTTGCAGCAGGTGGACTAGGAGAAGCCTGACCAGATTGATACTCATTTCCCTCAGGTTTCAAGGCAAAATGCAGTAGTATGTTTGCCATGCAGAGGCTGGGTGTAGTCTCACCAACATATTGTCTTTAAGGACTGAGCACCACTTCTGCCACAAGCAGAGAGGACCATAAAGCAGTATGTCTAGAGCTGTGGGGACAACACAGCAGGCATCAACAAGCTCTTTGTTCTACAGCAGAGACACAAACATGCTAAGAAAACTGAACAATGATGCAATGTATATTTGCTAATCAAAATCACTCCCTGTCCTCCTAAACAAACAGGAGGTCCCATATTTCTGAAGGCATCTCTTTGAAAATGGTGACAAGATTGATGCCTTTCAGGAAGACTTTTCACCTCTATGGTACAACACATATTGCCCAAAGTACTTTATACCTAAGATAGTTTGATCAGGTGAAATTATGTACTTTCTTTGTTTCCCAAATATATTCTTAAGGGCAGCCCACATTAAAAAAAAGGTCTTAATATTGAAGAATTATGGTATGTCTATCAAAGTTAACTGCATAGTACCAGCTTTGAGATAACACTGCTAGTGGAATGAAACTGAATGAAAATAAAGACACATCTATCCTTCCTATCATTCACTAAAAAACTGACAACAACTGCAGTAAAAGAAACCAATGCCTATAAAGTGTCATACTTCCCTTCATGTATCCCATTTCAGTTATTCAAGGGAAGTGGAAAGGATGTCACAGTCATTTTTTCCTCCCCATGTATCTAAATGAGGATACATGTCTGAATAGCAGATGAATCAGTAATTTACATATGATTGAGATACTAAGATCATAAACAAGTCCAAGACAAAAACGCATAAAAAGAAATCAAATTCCAGTGACATGACTGCAATCTTTAAGAGAGTCACAAGGCTCTGTATTTAACTTAGAGGCACAGACTGGATCTGATTATTTGTCAAATCTAAGACATTACAGTAACTCTAGTGAAAGCCATGTTCGTATTAATGTACGTATAACCTTAGTCTAGAAGCAGAACTCATCTATCCATAAAACCTATTTCATGAAACTTATTCTGAATTAGCAAATTATTGCCAGCTCTCACAAATGGTGGCTGGAAAACACTAACTTATTGCACTGAAATTAAAGGAACTTGCACTGTGGCATGCTACTCATGCAGAATTTGACCCTTAAGGTTTTATGCTCCCCTTCCATTCAAAACAAACACCCTTAATGGTCCCTCAGCCCACTTATCCACTGTGCTCCAGGATAATAAAAAAAATAGCTTAATTTTTTTTTTTTTCTTCTTCAACAACACCTAGCAGATGAATTGTTTTCATTTGTAGCATATATGAAGTGGCTTTTAGAAGTAATGTATTTTTGGCTGCAAGCTGCTGATGCTTGCACTCATGTTGACTGTTCATAATTAACACCTTCTGGTCCACTATGGACCATTTCCCACTTACTACTTTTTAAGATGCTAAAACTATCTCCACCAGTTCTATGTCACATAGCTTCATTTCACTGACAGAAGGCTTTTCTTCCTGATAGCCAAGGAGTCCCTTTTCCTCAGTTTGTAATAACATACAACCCAGAGGACTATCAGGTAGCATTCTGAACAAGATCTTACTAAGCAGAATCCTCTGCTGAAAAGGGGACTGAGCTAATACGTGCTAAAACTTTCTTGTCAACTCAGAGGTGTTAACATGGACAAACATAGGCTTTGGCTGTAAAAACAGGCAGGAGAAGAATTTACCTCAAGAGGAAGAACTGAGGGTTCCCTTACTAGCTATTCAAAATTTGGCTGATATCAATCAGATGAAACAATGATATTCATTGCCTGATAATGCTGCATAAGTGACAAATTTTATAGCATTGTTTCCATAAAAAAACTAAAAATTATATTCAGACCTCAGCACATCAATGCTGGTGCATTAAAGAGTACTTGACTAGAAGCAATAGTGGATACACACACGTGGATAAGTGACTACCTGCTTCTCTGCACATCTGAGCATATGCACGCCTCACTGTGAAGAGCCTCTGCACAAACACCTTCAGGGAAACAATAACTTCAGTTTATGTATAACAAAAGAATTAAGATGAGCACAAGAATACCCAGAATAGAAAAAAAAAAAATTATCTAGATACCAGACATTTCATTTAATGGAAATTTCAGAGTTCCACATGTCTCAGAAAATTATAGCTTTGAGTCCGACAGAGAATTAAGGTTTTCTTTGGCCACCTCAAGTGACTGTTTCTTGGCAAGTACATTTCTGCAAAAGCCCAGAGGCTAGAAAAGCAAGCAAAGAGAAAGACAAAGGGATGCAGTTATTTTTGACTATCAGCCAACCTCAATGGTTTGATTTCTGAATGAGAAAGTGGGTAATTTAAAAATCTTAAAGCTTGCATACTGTAGAAGAACTGCAATTGATAAAAAAACACCTTCTGCTGCTCCTGGCACTTAGAACAAAATCAGTCCATATAAAAGCAATATAACTTACGTGATTTCCACCTGATAATGAAGCCAAATGATTAGAGCTGCTGGAAAAACTGCCTTAGTGAAACAAACATAGATAATGAATTTGAGTAAACATACAAGCAAAAAGAATGCCAAGCTCAATCATTTGGCATTATTAAGTGCTGAGTTAATGAGTTGGCTGTACATTGCTCTGCCATTCAGCATTAATGCTACGGTGAGTGCCTGGACAGTGGATTTCATTACTTCAGTAGCTAATTTTGATCTAGATTCTTTTTTGGACACTAAACCAAACGATCTTTCTTTTTTTTAAACAGCTCTCTTCCGACAGCCATTTACAGACTATTCCTTTGTCACCCATTATGTTGTGCTCTGGTTGTCTGTACACTTTATATTCAACTGCAAGCCCCTTCAAACATCTTCCCCAACCATTCTCATATGTCCAAAACATATTTTTGACCTTACGCTAATACTTCACCATTCACTTCCCAAACTTACCTTGCTGGAACTAAAGAGCACTCCAGCAAACTCTCTTTTATCAAACACTGCATTTATAAACAGAAAGTCACTTCATAAAGTAAAATCTTAAGTATTTTTATGTGTGTAAAACATAATGCTTGATAGTGTTATTAAAAAGCAAATGTATACTGGACATCAAACAGCACTCTAAACAAGCCTCTGTAATACATAGCAGATTTCTAGCCCATACATCCTCCCACAATTTTGTGTTTAAAAGAAATACATATATTTAAAGGTCACAGGAAGTTGGCTTCCACAAAATCTATATCAGTCCTGAGGAGAACGTTTTTGGGATAGAATTTGCAAACAGCTAGGCAATCCCACATTCAGAAAAATTATTTCCAAGCACAGTTCTCTGGGAAGATGCTACTGATACACATTTAAAGCCTACTGCAGTGAAAAGCATGTGGCACTGCCCTACACAACTGATATTCCAAGACTGCACAACTGAAATTCCAAGACTAACACAATGCCTGAGCAATTCTTCCTTATGGAAGAGGTAACATTTCCTCAGTTGCCTGACCTCCATTGTTTATTAACAACAATCAACATAGAGTAAGTTCTGTAAAACTCCAGTTGTAGTACATTTCAGCACTTTCTGCTGTAGTGCAGCAGTATCTTTTTAATGCTTGGTTGTTGTTTTTTTTTTCCCCCCACAGGAATGAAGCCCTTATTGTTCTGAAACACTTCCATACTTAGTGTTACATCACGCTTATATCCACTACTATCTTGACTAAAGAACTTAAGCTTCCAGGCTGATCCCAAATCATTACAAAGATCTAATATCAAAGAACAATTCAGAACTATTTGCCCCTATAAAAAATGTGAGCACCTCAATATGCTAATAGATGTTCTGGGGCCTAAGACACATTCTAGTTCTTTTCCTTGACAGAGCCCTTCCCTCCTACCACCAGGAGAGGACAATCAGGAAAGCAAGTAATGTTTTTGCTCTCTTATCTTGCTCCTGTTCTGCTCATGAAGAAGCAAAATTGCTTCTGACAGGATCTTGACAATACTAGGCAAAGTATTCACAGGTAGTCATACACAGAAATGTAAGTTGAACTCACCCAACTGGTGAAGTAGCTCCTTTACTGCGTAACAATCATTCTGAAGAAACAGCCTAGGTCCAAGAAATACTCTCCCATTAGTGGCTGGCCCTTGTAAGAGCCCAGGGAGGCTTCACTGTGGGTCTACTTCTTCTGGTCATGTGGGGAGCACAGGCGCAGTTTGCTTGTGCTCCCTGAGCCAACAACACCCCTTCGCCAGGTGCTCAATCACCAGCTCAAGCTGTGACCTAACAGCTCCCCTATAGCTTCTAATCCATGTGTTTTGTGAAAATGAATTAATAATACAATTATGAAAAAATGAGTGGATGAGAAATGTACTTAAATGTGTTAATTTCCCATACTTTACCTAAACAAGAAATCACAGAGAAGGAAGGGACAGGCAGGGAAAGCACCAAAAACCTGTATTATAGATCAACTATTAAATAGAGGATCATTTGGCAAATGGTACTGAAGTGCACTTAGATGCGTTTCTCATTTGGGGGGCCAGATTGCTTACACAAGCCCTGTCCCAGAGCAGCAGCAGGGCTATAGAACTACTCTGCCCAACCAGCATCTCAGAGAGACAGCATCCCAAATTCCTTCCTTCTACCTCCTACTTCCAAAACACTCAAAATTGGCTGCTAATAGTTGGTGAAGTACTGAGTTTCTTTGATGAGCAACTAGAAAAAGCAAACTCTTCTTTGCTTGCTTCTGAGCTCTCCTTAGCCTACATAAGATGTAGAGCATACTAATATTTCCCAGTAAGACATGCAGTTAGATCTAAAACAAGCCCTGAATGTGTGGCTGTGGTGACAGAGCAGCAAGAAGAGCATTCCTAAAAAAAATATTTAGGATGTAAAAAGTACTGATGTTTCTTTTCTGCATATAGGTAGATGCCCTATCCTTGAATCTAACCCTACTCCTGAATCTGTCAGTTCATTCTTTATTAATAAAGATTTAGGTGTTTTGGTTGTTTTTTTTTTTTTCTAGTTTATCTAATGTACTTTACTAGGCAGTGTAAATATACTATAAATATTACTGTGATGTGTCTGAATCACACTTCAGCATAACTCATTTATTGTTGTTCTGAAAAAGTTTCATCATCACTGTCTTACACAAAACACTGTGAGTTTCATAGGTAGACACTTACCTTGTCTGACTGCTAGTGTTGTTGTGTAGACCAAGAATAGAAGGATATAATTGAGGAAGCTCTGAAAAACAGGTGTGTTGGCATGGAAATCTTCTGACAAATACTTGCTTGTGAGTCCAATGCCACAGATAAGGAGCGAGAGTACCTGGCCAAGAGCCACAGACAGCAAGAGATCCCTAAAAGGAAAGAGAAAAGCACAGACATAAAACACTGAGCTTCCTCACTGTGAAGGAAATGCTCACTCTCCTCCAAGAATCATGTTCAAAAGTGTTAAGACAGAAAGGAAACAGTGCTTCAGTCAACAAGGCATCTGCTGGGTGTTGCTGATGTAAAGCATTCATCATTTCTGTACTTATCACTGGCTTAACATCCCCCGAACACACTAGCTTTTATGCACATATTAAATAGCAGTAGATGGTAAATCTCTACCATTTAATTTCACATTTCTTTTTTAACAATAAAACAATAATACAGCAGCCTTCTCTTTAAGTGTTTTCCCTACCAGAAGTCCTTTGGCTAAGTCTGGAACTACAGCTCTTACAGGACTTAGTAGCCACAAAGAGAGCCATCAAGAAAGGATTCCCTCTGATGTGAAAGCATATCATGTCTCACCAACAACAGGAATTTACTGAGCAACTTCGTTCTCCTCATTTCATTTCCATTTTATTGTATAAACTGTTCTTTCCACCTGTGCAAATGCATGTATCTTTTCCTCTACCTTTCTTACCTCTTACCTTTCTTTCTGTTTGGAGGAAATGACTCATTGTGGTTCTTCAAAATGTACTTTTTGCTTTGGCTTACTGCTTTAATCTGTTTCTCTCGACCTTGATCTCCAGTCTTTGCTGTTCCCCTATCTAATGTTCCCCATTCTCTCTCCCCACAGATCTCTGCGAGCTTCTTCGTTCGTGCATGTTCTGTCTTCCTATAAATTCCTCCTCCTTGCTCAAGAAACTGCTGTATTTGAAAGCTAACTGTTTTATGGTACATATTCTTTTTACATATTTTCTTCAGTCTTCTCCACAATATCCTTTTCCCTTCCAAGTATCTCATGTATTCTTCTGCCAGAGCATCATTAGCCAATGGCACAGCCCAACTTAGCCCCCAAAAAACTCATTTTATCAATATTTTTTGTCATAGGATATCCACAGCACAGGAATATATGTATTTTTAAATTACCCCATTCCCAGATTTACTGTTTGACAGTACTTCTGTGCTGATCAAGCCTGTTTCAAAGCTATGCCTTGCTCTATGCAAAAGCACAAAATATAGCACGTTGGCATGACACGAGAGCAATAAAAACAATTGCCAGGGAGTGTAAAAGGACATCAGATGGGACCACATAGTCTGAGACCTGCTGGCTGATGCTGTCAATGCCACCAGTCCCTAGAAGAGACTGTAGGTCTCTGAGGAAACAAAGGAGAGAGGGAGATGGGAGAGGAACTCTTCTGCACATCTCATTAGAACATGTGAAAAAAAATGATGTTAGGCAATCCTAAGGAAGTAAAGGAAAGAGGTAAGCTCTCTGCTCAGCTGTAACAGTAATTCATGTGTGCTCTCTTCTGCCAGCCAGTAAAATAGCACTGCTTCAAGGCTGCTTTGCTTTCCCTGACAGATTTCCCTGACCTCAGCTGTGTTTTGTGGCAGTGAGCATCTGTGCTCCAGCAACAACTTCCCTTGTAAACTCAAGTGTCAAATTTGTTTCCCTTCTTCTCATAAACAATCCTCCCACTAATGTGTCTCAGTGTCAGTCACGGCGTGATTCAACCAAGCAGATACCAGAAAGCACAAGAAGCTGGGTGGTTACATTCATCCAACATACCTCACTGACAAACAGTATGACATAGATAGTATGAGAACAAACTTTATTGTGTTAAACCCTGTGTTTTGATGGCAGACTGCTGAATAAGTAGAAAATATGATTTCATAACTACTGCCTCCATTTCTACATTACTAATTCTACTGCAAAACGTAACAGCGTGAACAAACACTCGACAGAGGTGATATCTGAGACTAAGACATCAGTGCTGTGAAAATAACAGATCCTCAGCTTCTGCCACTACCTACAATGTTGTTCATGGAGAGTAGAAAATATGACTAGTGACAGCAATTTAAATTCACGTATTAGACTTGTAAACATGTATGTTAGTCCTTCAAGCAGTTGGGTAGACTGTGTTTTTTATGTCTGCCCTACAGTGAAGATTCATGCAGTAGTGTCTTCTTGCCTACTATTCTTTTTAGTAGTTTAATTTCAGTACGAAATTGAAAGCTTGTAAATCTGTATCTCTAAAGGTGTTTCTGTTTCACAGAGGATGCAGGTAATTATTTACTGTCCTCAGTATCTCAGTCACGCCCATTAACATGTATTTTGTTCTCATGAACTCATGATACTAGCTTACTAATACAGAGCAAATAGAAGACATTCTTCTCCCATAAAACACAAATTTAAAACCCATTTCTCAATGTTATTTTTGTTTTGGTGGCACTTGCATTAAAATCCTGTATTGGAAACAATCAAATTTATTTTTGTGTCTTTTTGTGTAGCCACTCTTGCTAGTTAATGCTTAATGTTTGCAATTGAGTCAGATGTGTATTTTGAAGGAAGAATTGCTCATAAGTTGCCAGATGTCACACTGTTAGACATCTATCATCTGTGTTTTATATACTGAAGAGATTAAACAATACTTCTTTACAGCTTCTTCAGAAATAGTGTCAAAAGATAAAGCATCATCTTTGCATTGGGACCATTCATTTCTGTTTAAATGCTTAGGCTGGCAGCTGCTGTGCGTCATTTTACTTGCTTCTCCAAGCATATGGAAGTTTCTGTCAGCTGAGTTGAGTTTCTCTGAGTTTATCATACATGATAACACCATAAACCTCTGAAGGCAGACATTCTTGTATCAAAGCAACTCCAAAGCTCATGTTTGGTTCCTAGCACATGCACACTGGCATGAAACAAATTACTAACCACATAGCCAGGCTGGATGTGGCTTTGGCAGTTTGCTCTAGTGGTTAGTGGCCCTGCAAATTGCAGGGGGGCTGGAACTAGATGGTCATTGTGGTCCTTTTCAACCCAGGACATTCTGTGATTTTATGATCCTCAGGTACTCCAGTGATTATTTTTCAAAAGGTTAGAACATTTAGCTTTGACTACTAGTCTACTTCCATGTCCTCCCCAAAATTATTAAAACACCATTTACCACACAAATCAATGCAGTGCAATGTTCAGAATGGCTCACAGAACTATAGCTGCCATATGCTGGATGAATCAATGACAAGTAAAAGGTGACCAAGTCATATAAACATTTGGGACTGTTTTATTCTGACACTAAATCTTGTTTAAAATCTGACAGTCTCCACGTTAGATTCTTTTAAAGTTAATTGCTTTCCCTCCTCTCTTTTGTATTTTATTTGGTCTCTTTCCACTGACAGATTCCCACTGCATCAATTGAAGATCCAATAAAGAACAGTGCCCATCAGTACTTTTAATCTCTAGCAAGAGGTGTGCTGATCTGCCAGTGTGCCACAGGCTCTGGCAGATGAGAGATTAGCAGTCCATTTCCTGAGCCTAGATTTCACTAGACAAACCCATCTGTACAGGCTGCTCTATAGCACTGATAGAGCAGGCCTGCAGGCGGGACAACACCTTCTGCATGATGATAATGGCTGCTATACATAGTTATCTTTCCAAATGTTTCAAGCATATATTCAAAAAAAGTAAAAACAGACTCACTTCATTTAGAGACTGATTGGTGTTATGTCATAGCTAAGCTGATGATGTCTGTCACAGCACTGTAATCTTGCCAGGCTTTGTCACTTCAGTGCATTTTAGTATGTTTATATAAAAGAAAAAATACAGCAAGGTCTTAAAAACTTTACATTGATTAAAAGTGAGCTGAGCTTACACACCTATGAGAAACAGGTCGAATTTATTTAAACATTTAAAGTTGAATATGGAATCTCAAGCATGGACCAATAGAAGTGTTTGCACACATTTCTACAGGAAAAGATGGCAAAGCATTTGTGACAAAAACTCGAACACCAAAACCCCCGGGGTCCAATTGCTTCTGTGGCAGCAACCCCCTGCATTTGAATGGCTGCTTAATAAGGCCACAGACATCGCTTCCATATTTTGCTGTTTGCACTTAATGCACACAGGCAGCTTACAAAATAATAAATTAACAATATTTTCTAAAACCTATTCCAAGACAATCATTTGAGTTCTCATTGAAAGCTAAAGCTTCACATTTTCTAATGGGAGGCTTCATATGCTTGAAACCTATTTGTCCTTCATTGGTCAGGAATTGGTCATACCTAGAAAACAAGAGTCTCCATGAATTTTGCACAGAAACCTTCCCTTTTTTTCCCCATTATTTTGAAATGTCTATTTCATACAGGAAAAATCCTACACATTGGCAAATGCAAATTTTCTTTCTGCCTCTTAGTAAGGAAAGGGCTGAAGCAAGTATCTTCAATTACTGTATTAAAGCATCAGCATGAAACATTATAATAATTTAGAGAAGTAGCCATAATAATCTGCAGTAAAATGTTCACAGTACTAAAAAGTAAGCAAGGTCCCCCACATATATACTGATGATAACATTATTAGCACTTATACCACTTTTACTAGTCAACAACTCCTATAATGTACATTCTCCATGATCATACTAGATGATGCCTCAAGAAAATGCAGCAGTCTTGAAGATCTACACCAAATACTGTATTTTTTTGATTGCTGTAGAGAAGAACAAATCAGTCTAAAATATTTTCAGAATGTAGGCATAAAGCATAACTGAAGGGTGAAACACCAAAGCGTGAATCCCAGTTAAACTTGCAAGCTGAATTAGAATATGAATAAGTCTAATATTAGCCTACAAATCAGAGAGTGAAACCTATGCAAGAACAAGTCTATCCATCACTTAATTCCTACTGAGTCATTATTTGGAAATCTTCAGTTGCATTTAAATGATGTGAAGGCTGTATACTTGATCTCAGTACAAAGGGTGAATTTTATAGCTGGTTAGTTGCAAAGTACCTCCACCTCCCACTGATGCTCAAAAGAAATGTGGTTTCTATGCAGTGTCTTGAGAGGATTAGCTCTTTATTTTCCAAATGTGAACACTTTAATCTCTTTACAAGAGGACAGCACTGTGGTCTCCATGCAGCTCAAATCTTCAGCCCAGTCTGAAAAGCTCCAGGCTTTGAATACCTAGGCCTTTTTTTAATGAAGAAAAGCCAGTAGAGGAGTAAAATGCTAAGAATTTTTTTTTTAACCAAGGCTTTGAGTCCTTTCAGGTGGGCCACAAGTTCAAAATTCAATCTTTTTCACTGTTTCAAATTCATTATGCCTTACACTGAGAGAGGAAGAGAGTTCTGTGCCTTGCTGTCACCACCTTCCCACCACTCCAGCTCCCCACTTTCTCCCTACTTACATTAAACTCTGTACAGTGAAAATAAGATTTTACAATTACTTTTTTCAGTGCAATGAAGTTCCAATAGTGCGCAGTATTCTTTGTGTCTCCACATTCCTAGCTATCCATTACAATCCTATACTATCACTGTCTCAGATGGGCTTCAAGAGAACTGGGACTGTTCCTTCCTTCAGAGGCTCCAATGAGAGCGATGTTGAGATGGCAAGGCATGGATAAGCAAAGGCGAGTACCAGCATGAAGCTGAAGTTTGCAGCTTATGCAGAGACTCAAGGACAGCCACGAGGAGCAGGGAATGACTGGCCAGACCTGGCTACGTGGACAGGACTTCCCAAGGGAGAAGCCAAAGCAACCACAAAGACAACTAGAAGAATACACTGGGCAAGAAGACAGTTGTGCCCTTTTTTGTTTTCCTAGCTTCATTTGTTCTCAGTTTTACTTTCATTTTTCTGTATTTTAAACCATTCTTTTCTGTTTTATACAACTCGGCTTGAATGTTAGAGTGTCTTCTGGAAGCTCACTAAAATTGAAGGTCTGGGTGCATCCACCTCACAACGGTGGCTGACTCGGGCTCTGCTTCTTGTGACAGCTTGAGGGGTTGCCACAGATTGCTGCGTTCTGATAAAAAGAAAGTAGAATCACATATTCAGAAAGCCTCAAGGGTCTCTGAGCAACTGCTTAAGATGAGATCTTACTTCATACATTTTCTGAATCTTACGTATTTCCTTCTACAGTAATTCTTGAAAATGCATTCTATCTATTATAAGACTTTACACAAGTTCACAAACACGTGCTCACAACTGCATGTCTTTTATAGTTCTTTTAATATCAAAGGAACTGGAAATGCTTTAAAACTATTATTATAAAACTTACTTCCACATTTAATATTTAAAAATACATTGCTGAGGCAATCTGTTGCAGCGACTGAAAGTGCAAACAAGGGACTTCTTATTTTTATTTTTTAATAAAACATGCATTCAAAAATAGCAAAGTGCAGACGGAAAATTTCCAGGCTCTTATCCTGATGGAGCCCAGTGGTAAGTCATTACAGACAAATCTGTGCATAGTAGTTTTTCTTCACACAAGTTGCTAATAGTCAGCTTCATCCTACAAGTGAGATGATAAAGAAAAAGCAAGTATATCCTAAAAACACGTCTGAGTTTTGAAACAGCTGCCTTCAAAACAGCAGTGTCATAGTGCTTTTTCAACTATGAATCACAGCAGGGCTTAGAAGACCATAGGCTTCTTCCCTTGCAAAATTGAAGGTCTCTCCATATATGTTTTTAGCAATATCCCAGTCTAGGCACTACAGAACAGAGTGAAAGAATCCCGGTCTCTCTGATGTAATCAGAAATATAATTACAGATGATCATGCAAGAAAATAATTCTATTATTTTGGCAAATACGCAGACCGAAACTAACTGCAGCCTATAAACTTCTATAAACTGCCACGTGTGCCCTAAAACTACTCAAAATCTTAAATATAAAAATTTGATGTAGATTGGAATAATGAAAAACAAAATTAACTTTCTACACAAAAGCTGACAAAAATTAGTTACAGTAATTGAGGACTACAGTACTTTTTAAAAAAATTCCATCTTATTACATAATCTTTCAAAAATTAATTCAAACTTCAGAAATAGAATCTCTGGGAATCACATATGGATTAAGATGACCTGTAGTATCTCAGAGTAGAACTCCATTTGAAACATGAAAGCTCCTGAAAATACTACATTTTAGCCTTCAAAAGCTAATCAGGGGCATTGGGCTGCTGGAAAAACTTGATTGCCATTATTTTTATAACTCAAGAATAAAGCTCAAAAATATATAGATTTTTTCATGAGACAGATATTTTCTCTTACTCTGTTTCAAGTGAGTGAGTTTGAGATTTCACGTTAAAGCAAACTGGGAAGTGAAAAGAGTGACAGCTGTCTCTCAGAGAAAACAAAGTTCTCTGTCAAATTTTATTAGCTCATCTCACCTGCAGTGACTTTAATGCCTAAGGCACAGGACATTATAAATACAGTGATGAATAATTTTAGATAATATGAGAAACATTTTTAAAAGTTTCTGTTCAGCTAAGATCATCATTAGCTCCTGATTTTCTCAGAGGAGCTCGTAGCCCACAGTAATAGACTGGGATGATTCTAACTTCAAGAAAAATAGCTCACAAGTGTCCTAAAAGTACATCACTTTTTATTGCTCTCTTGCTATTACTGTACAATGCTAATACAGTTTAAATTGATGGGGGTTTATGGATTAAGCCTTACAACTACTGAGAGACAGTTGATAAAGCAGCAGGTAAAAAGCATTGCAGTTCCTGCTGTACCCAGCCACCGATAAGCCAATCTTGACTGAGTGATTCGAGTGCAAACAAGCTCAAATGACTCAAGATTCCTCAGATGACAAATGCTAGTGTAACCTAATTCACTGTTGTCAAAAACAGGAAGTAAAGGCTTAGGAAATTAGGTTGAGTTGCTCGAAAATTGTATATATGTAAGTCAGTATGATGGTATGAAGGCTGAAGTCAGATTATTTCTGATGCTCCTGAAAATTGCAAAAATTATTTCCAAATTTCTGGCCCTGGGAAATGCGTAACGACTGAGGACTGGTTGTGTATCTACAATTAGGTGCTTGAAGTGATTACTCTTTATTTATTTCTCAAATAAATAAATAAATAGGAGGTTAAAAAAATGACAGCTATGAGTATTGAAGACACAAAGATACATCTACAAAGGAGGAAGCTGGATTTTGGAGAACTAGAATTATTAGTTCAGCTATCATAAGATGTAGATTTTTTTTTTATATCAGCACACCTCCAAACTGCATATGTTAAATAATAACGACTTCATTCCAGAAAGCATGTAATGCATAATGTAAAAATATAATTAGAAAAAAAGAAAAGATTTGGCTTTTGCAAAATCTTTTTCATGGCTAAAATTATGCGTACTTAATTTTCAGAGCAAAATTGTTCGTTTTTTTTTCAGTTTTTCTGGAAGTTATCAGTAGCATTTTGGATAATATTGAAACGCTGAAAAGTTGAAAAATCCCTAATTCAGTGGGCCAATATACACATGTAGCTTTCATAAAACTGAACCTTCTTTATTGGGAATTCCAGTGATCACCTACATACTTAAAACAAGTAAAATAAATCCTAACAAAAGTACTCTCACATTCATCTCTGAAAACTGGCCCCTTAACTGCATCACTGATACTGAAAGGTGAAAGATACATTAGCAATTCACCAAAGACAGCAATAAGCTGCTGCACACTATCCCAGATCTCCATCTACTTCAAAGCAAAGATGCCTGTGTGCCTGTGGCTCATTGTGACTGACTCTTTGAGGCTCTGACCTTCTTTCAGTATTTCCCATCCGTGCGTTGGTATTGCTACTGCCTCACTTTGCAGTCCCTCAAGCAGTGGTAATGCTCAAAGTTGCTTGCTCATGGATATTACAACAAATGCAGGGACATTAAAATTTCATGTTTTATTTTTTTTTCTATTTTTTCCCCCCCAGCAGTTCTTTAATGCATGAAGTACAGGATTTTTCCCTTTTGGGCAAATATTCTCCTCTGCACTCTACTTTCCTGTGAAGCTGCATACTTACTTTCATGGTGGCACAACTTCATCACTAAGGATGAACTGGAAATGCTCTCAACAGATCTACATCTATTCCGGTAGTAGAAAGATGGGAATTCAAGTTCCTCGGAACAAGGAGACCACCAAAGCCACTTAGGCAAACACTTCAAGCTTGTTTCACAAAGTTCAGTATTCCTTCTGGTCAAGAAGCTTCTGCTTCAGTTCCAAACCAAGGAGGTACAGCACTCTCAAGAGTGAATGCCAATTTTAGTAGGTAACTACCCCAGGGCTGCAGAAATGCGGGATTTCAGTGGGCTGCATTCTTCCTGGCCCAGTTGATTTCCCTTACTGGGGAAGTAGGGTGCTTCACTCAAGCTTACAAATTCTGACATAAGAGTTATCATATAAAAGAAAAGTTTAAAAACCTCAACATCATCATCTCTAAATCTTTCTGTGGATCTGGGCAAAGTCCATATTTTTGATTTTTGGTGCAGGACTTGAAGGCGCTGAATCTTCTTCTGTGTTACTGTTTTTTTCTAGAAACAAAGTTCCTCTAGGCAGTTTCAAGTTCGGTGTGCAGAGCTGACGCAGCCATAACCCACAGGTGCTTTCACTCTGCCTTTCTACTTCTGTGATTCCACAGTCCTCCAAGAAAAGAAGAAAACAATGAAAGGTGCCACCACAGATTCATTCTCCTCAAAGGAAAATGGAGTGCAGATGCTTCTCCCACTCCTTACTTTTGCTGTTTGCTCACTATACAGTAGTGATAGCCATTACACAGCCAAAACTGCCTCGAGGTCCAAACTTCTGCATCTGCGTTTATATTTCTATTCCATATAATTTAAAAAGGAAAAAAAAAAAAGAAAAAGGATATTTAAAGCAGAAGTTATAGTTGGAAAGAAATCACCTCCTGCCAAATGAGAAGCCCAAGTATTTGCAACAGTCTTCTCCATTTGTAAGCATGAGTAAAATGGTTCTGGTTTACTGTTCCACCCCCAGGCTCTAAGATAAATCTCTCCTTTGCTATTCCTTTGCAGTGAAACAGCATAACTGCCTCTGTCAGCAATGCACATTTATTGCTGACCTGACACAAAATCATGGAACAGGATCAGCTGAGAAAACATAAGGGCACTGATTCCAGTATTGCTGCTTTTAATATAGTTTAAAATTGCAAGGTGTTTGAAATAAAGAAAAAAAGAATATGAAAGTGTTCTGGGAAGCATCAACCTGCTGATTTTTCGAGGGTCAGAAAAAAGAAACTTGTGGCCTACAGAATCCTGTTGTGGTGCCTAATGTACCACCAAAGCCACTGATGACGCGAAGGATAAGAATGATGACTCAAAATAAAATGAAGCCAATGAAGCAAAATGAGCTATAAGGTCCTCTTGTGGGAGATAAATGAGGTCTGACATTCTGGCATAGTACTTATCTGTCCATTCTCATTGCTTTCTAGACTGCTTTACAATTTCTCCACAATATTAGCATCATATTTTGAATGTGCAACAGAAGAAAACATCACCAGTAGTCTTCAGTAGAAATTTTTACTGAGATATGAGTATATTTTTGCCTTTTTGGCATCAAGCAGTGGAGCTGTGCAGACGTGATGATGGCGCTGTAAACAAGCTGCAGTGTGTGGGTGACACAACACCTTCTTCCTATGCAGTGGGCAATGGCTAGCCAAAACACACTCCTGAGCTAGCAAAAAATGGACCAGAATCAAAGTCCAGCTACAGTACCATTTACTGCTGATTCAGCAATGTGTTTGGACTTGACACTGCAGGCTAGAAATTAGTTTGCATGAGCCTCTTTACTTTTCCTTACGAGTTTCTTCTAACTTGGGGTACACTATGATTCTACGATTTAGGGCAGGGGGCCTCTGAAGAAGATCACCTCTATCAAGCCAACCTAGGAAGATCTTCCAGACAGAGCACATCTCCAAAGCTAGGGCTTCTTAAAACCTGCATAAACTGCATCCAGCAATGCATCCTCCCAGACACACAGCTTTCCTTCAGCAGATAACCTCTGGCCTGGCAGTTATATATAAGCGCGATCACAACCTTCATCTAACAAGTCTATTTTATTTTCCCTCCTATAACAGTATGGATCTGAGATTGGTGCGAGGAGAGCAAGGGATCAAGCTGACATTTGAAATGAAAAGTGTGAAGGAAAAATCAAGGATTAAATCACTTTCTGTCCATGCGTGGCATCTGAGATACTCTGTACTAGAGCTTTACATAGCTAGAGATACAAAAATTCATGAAACAAATAACACCGTTAGCATTTAAAAAAGAAGCATTTCTGTGCAATTCAATAGCAGTTGCTCTCCAAAAATCACCTGTGTGAAAGAGGATTGCTGGCCGGCTGTTATAACTGAAGGATGAAATCCCAGTCTTAACTATGAATTTCCTTGCCTTTCTGAATTGAAGTTAGCCATTAAATAGGATTTCACTGTAACAGTATGCATTTCATTTTCTATTGATAATTTTTTTTTCCTAGTAAAAATAACAGAAACAGAGAGAAGGCAGAAATTCTCTCCTAAGCTGTATGAGTGAATGAAATCTCATACCTATCATATAAAGCATACACACTGGTTTAAGGGACTATATTCATGTAGGCCATATTTTGACACAACTGGAGGAGTCTGACACATTATTCAGGAGCAACATGCATTGGGTAACTTATGTTTGGAAATGATTACCTTCTAAGGACCATATATAGAGAGTTTTAAAGCAACGACATACTTCACAGACATAACAAAACATAGTAGCTTTTCAAGTCAATAATTAGTTTACTTATGGATTAAACTAGAACATAACTGCAGTTGAATTACTCTGTGTAGGTCAAATGTTTTTGTTTACAAAGCCCAAATTGAACACATGGATCTGAACTGGACAGGTGTGACTCATCTGGATGATTATCTCTGGTGACCCAAGGCAGAGATGGGCTCACTGTGACTTGGCAGAGGCTTTCCTCAAGGCCACTGCACTGATACCTGTGTTCTCTCCCCTGAAATATGTTTGCTGATGAAAACATCACCATGCCTGCCCAAGCCCAAGAGCAGGGAAATCCAGAAGACTGCAAAGCTCTTGAGGTGCAATATACTCAATAAGATTTATCCATTGAGATAATGAATAACATGGGGATGTTGTTCTGCTTTTTCAGACTCTGTTCTATAGAAGATTAATGGGAAGATAGATAGAAAGGATATCACAGATGACTGCAGCTGAAAAACAAAAACATCTTTACCCAAGAAAACCAGACTTAGCAGGCCAACGACCCTTCAGATGTTCAGTTTTACGTTAAATTAATGAAGAGGAATTTTATTTTTTTTACGACTGTTTTACTCACTAAATCCAAGTGCTTGAGCACACACCAGGGATCTTCTCAAGGAAAAATATCTGAACAAAACAGTGTCAGTCAGTGAGAACCCACTCATTCTTTTGATATCACCGGCCACCAGATCAGGTCACATCTCTGTTACAGCTTATTCAGTGCGTGCATACTATGCAAATCATAGTACAAAACATCAGAGTAATCTGACATTCAGATACTGGTTTTGTGTTTTTTCTAAGTTTTTGGAGAACATCACATTTCACCAACGTGTACTGCATGGCAATGTGATACACAGAATATCATCATTATTCAACTAAGGTGTACATATAAATGTTTTCATACTCAGTTAATATGATTATGTATTCGCAGGTTTACTTGAGATATATCGTGAGACCAGATGAGAGACATTAATCTTGTAATTAATTGCATGTTTGCACTTAATTTCTGGGCTTTTATTATTTAGTACCTGTGTCAACCACTTAATTTGCCTGCAAATCATTTTCTTATATAATATTAATGAAATACGCTATAGTAAAATTCACCAAACCGTGGAAATTAGAGATTAGGAAGATGCATTATATCATCAGTTTACCCTCTTCTCATTTAAAACAGTTCAAGAGCTGTGGCTTCAGTACCAATTTTCACAGAACAGACTATGTTTTCTCATAGTAAGAGATCAGAATTAAAAATCCCATTTACACCGTGCAACAAAATGCTTACTGGAGTCTAAACTTAATTTCTTTCCCCAAACAAGACTTTGTGAAGAAATAATAATGACAGTAACATTCATTTCAATACAAACATTGCACAAAGGTCAATGGTTTTACAAATCTATGTATGACACTGAGCAAACAAAGATCATATTACACAGTAAGAAACACAAAAACATACAGATTTGTCTGCACAACATGCTCCAAACAATTCATGTTCAAATATGAATATGGGTTTTCTTGGGATACTGGGGGGCTGCTGACTGAGCACAGGAAAAGATCAAATCAAGAACATCAAAGTAAATGCTTTCAACTTTGGGTTAGTTTAATGACAGTTTAGGGCATACCTGGGCAAGCTGCTTGGGAATGTGAACAGCTGTGTTTTGGAAGGAATGTCTGAAAGTGAGAATGGCTGAGGATTTGCACTGCTAAGAGTAGGGGAAGAAATTGCCCCAAACACAACAATCTTGCTACAGGATTCTGGGGACAAAGGAAATGTTACTGTGAATGGGTGCGTAGGAATGAACCTATAGACCCACACAACCAAAGGAGCAAAGAAGTCTAATCTTGAGACACCACTGCCTGTAGTCTGATTAGAGGAAGCTCTGCCTGTGATTGATGCTAGAAATCGAAAGTGGAGTAGCAACCAAAAAGAGGCCAAGTTTTAAAAAACCACAAACACAATCCTGCAGATTCTGACTACTAACAAGCGTCTGTTACTGCAAGAACAGAAACAAAAATAACACCAGTAGTCCAGTCTGGCTTATGGGATCTAAATTATGGAATGTAGTGCAAAGATCATGAAAAGTAGGCAGAGATCTTTTGCTGTAGGATTTTCTCCACAGTGTCCATTCTCAGCACTACGATAGAATTAATGTAGATATCAAGTTGCACCAGGGGAGGTTTAGATATCAAAAAGTTATCAGGAAGATACAAGGAAGAATTTATAGAAAGGGTGGCTAGATATTGGAATGAACTGTCCAGGGAAGTGGTGGAGTCACCATCTCTGCAGGTATTCAAGAGAATATGGAGGTGGTGCAATGGAATCGAGCGCACCCTCGGCATGTTTGCAGATGACACCAAGCTGAGTGGCGCAGTCAATACATTGGAGGGAAAGGAAGCCATCCAGAGGGATCTGGAGAGGCTGGAGAAGTGGGCCCATGAAAACCTAATGAGGTTCAACAAGGCCGATCATTGATCATTGTGTCCTTTCCAACCCAGGCCATTCTATAATGCTGTGATTTTATAATATGATATGTAGGATATGATATGTAGGAAGCAGAATAGGAACTGGAAGGTGGTACAAAATAATTTCCTTAAAAAAATTCTGTGGAAGGAAAATCTCCCAACTTCTTGCGAACAAGACTTTCTTTCCCCTTAAAGAAAAGCACAGTATATTTGTAACTGTAGTTTATTTTTTTCACAGTTTTCTTGAAACTGTCAAAGACCAACTTCCCTTGTTTCCATTTTAAGTGAACCTTTTACTCTGTGATGGCTTTCGGTTCTTTGTAATGAAAATGCTTTCATTGCCCAGTTATATTGATTTTCTTTTTCCTAAAACACTGTGCTTTCCTTCTCCTAAGGTTCCACTGACAGAGCTAAGGTTGAGTTTCATTTTCCCTTCTCCTGACTGAGGAAACAGTTCTCAATGGATGAAACTCATCAGGCATTTAAAAATGATCCCCATTCAGCACTATCTTCCTATTTAGTAAATATTTTCATTTTTAAACAGCTACAAATATGACCTATACACATGAAAATTTACAGGCAAACTTTTATATTAGAGATATACAGTTTCTGAGATCAAAAACTGACTTGCAGGAGAAATTCACATTGATAAAATTCAGAGATGCTGTGTCCAATCTCAGTAGGGGTGAACTTGGAGTTGTTTCTATTTCTTAATTCAATTGAAAAAGGACAGAGATACCCAGATACTTGAAAGGCAAATCTTAAAAGCCTCAGCAACCAAACGTTATCATTTATCACTCAGAATTCCCTGGAGATAATGATAATTGAGATTTCCAGAGTAAGTGCTTTTTCGTTTCATTATTGAGCAAAAAAACATCCAGCATAATTTCATACCCAACATGTACAAGATTCACAATTTGAGCAGAAACTCCCAGAGAGTAAATTTTCATACATCAGCTAACTCCACACGTTGCATAGGAGGTAACATTTCCATATTTTTATATCTCAGTAGGTTTTCACTGACCACCTGCCAGTGATTTCTCTCAGGTACTTCTCCTGTACCTGTCCTGGTATTAAAACTAAAATGGAGACAACCCATTCACAGAGTCTAACCCTGGGTATATCAAAACATAAGTACTCTATAGTAATTCCAGAATGAAAATCAGTACGTTCTGAATAAAAACTTATTTCAGAAAGACATCCAGTTTTGTTTGACTTCAGGGCATAGAACTTTTTAAATTCCAAATAATTAAGATTTTTGAGAAATGATTATTTGCACTTTATATCTAGCCTGAACTGTTATGGTTTCAACTTTCTACCACCACAGTATATTATGTTTTTTTGATCAGAGATTACACATGCAAAAAAAGTTAAAACAGGAAAGAGAATCTATCAGTGAACTTTGAGTTTAGCTGAAAAATGGGAAAATATGGCTCCAAATACATTGAAGTGAAATCAGCTTCTAAGAAGATCTTTAAGAGAGATGAGGCAGACCATGTTACCAGTTGTACTTTGCATCAGCTTGCATCCTGGCTGAACTGCCTCTGATGGGGAAGCTATAGAACACCTTTTTTGCAAGCAAAGTTTTTTCCTGTGAAGCTGTTACAATTACAGCTGAGATGTAGTACAAGAAAATTCAAATGAATACAATTACTTTAGGTACTTATTTAAACTTTTGTTATTGGTGATTGCAGCTCTATGTATGTTCCAACAAAAGAACATAGATATAACAATCTAAAATGTCATCAGGGATGATGAGTCCATAAGATCCTTTACTTTGACCTTCAGCATAACATAAGCCATTAGACTTCTCAGAATTAATACCTGTTTGAAACAGAGTACATATTTCATAAAGGCATTCAATATTGTCCTAAAAATGTCCAGCAATAGTCTTGACAACTTGCTCCAGAGATTAATTACCTCATTATTAAAAATCTGTATATATTATTTCTATTTTGTCCAGAATTAACTTTCATTATACAATTGCTTTCTAATGTTCTATTAGCAACTTTTGCTAAGATTATGCAAAAGTCTTTTAACATGACCTCTTATTTTTGTCTCAATAAACAGGCCAAGTTTATTTAGCCTTTCACTAAATAGCATTCTTCTTTTTAGTGTTCTTGTGGCATTTTTGATTTTCTCTAGTTTATCACTATTCTTCAGTCTTGAAGAGAACAGGACACAGTGTTCCAAAACCAGTCAAATCATAACCAAAATGAGCAGTAATGTAGTCCAACCCTTAAAAATTTCCCTCTTTGCATTCTAAAAAATCTTACTATCCCTTTTGCAGCACACATAAACAACACTGAGAGCTCCTCTGGATGCAGGTAGCATCAGATTTACACGTATTCACGTTGTTTCAAATCTTCCTTAATATGGAAACAGGAAGTATTACATTGTTGTTATATAATACATCATCTTTCTCAGAATCCTTCAATGTTTCTGATTTCACTCTTAAAACAAAATAAACAAATTCATCCCTGCCCCCAAAGACAGCATGAACAACAAACCACAACCACAGCAATATCAGTTCTGCTTTCTGCTTCTGCTCCCCATGTTTCCTACAGTCCATAGATACCGCTGCATATGAATTCCCATGTCCTTTTTTTCACTGCTTACACATTTTAAGTCTTTTTGTTGATTTTTTAAATGTAGTCATGAAAGTGTGACTGACTAGAAAGTAGAATATTTTGGGCGTTCTTTTCAGAAATGGTATGAAACACTTACCAGAAAAACTAGAAAGACAACACCAGAGAAATATCTAAGAATGTTTGCTTTCAGTCAGAGGAATCCATTCAGATGCAAGTAATGCTGAGACTGATGGCATTTCTCAGCTCCATTAAATATCAGTAAAATTTCATACCCTAGAAAACTTCACTGCAGTACAAATGAAAGTCAGTTTCACTGTTATCCACCTGTGATCTTTCACTACACTGACTAAATACTGTTTTCCAAAAATCAAATGGCATAGGGGTGAATATTTTGCTATGCTGCTCAGTGGAGACCATGCTTCTATAGCTTGATTTTTTTTCAAGTCAGGCAAGAATATTTTTTTCTAAAATTTCCCCACAGTGGGTAAAGAATGTTTTAGCTGTGAGAAAGCTGACTACGGTTACATGGGTCTAATTGGGCAGCTTTGGCAATAAAACACTCATTTTCTCTTGGCAAACTAAAGGTTTTGCACCCAAACATGCCAGAACTCTACAGCTCTTTAAAGCTACTACAAATGAAAAAATTCATCTTTGTGCAAAGACCTAGCACGTTTAATTTAAAGATAGTGTTTGAACCATCAGAGAAGGACTTAAAAGGGAATTAATTCCGGCAAACTACTTGTGGGGCTCTTCCTGACAGAGAATCAGATCTTGGTTTTACTGAAATCAATAAGAGAAATCAATGCTGACTATTGATCAACAGGTATTTAGCTCCTTATTATGGCCCACATTGCCTTTTGAATGTCACTGTAATAACAGCTGGATTCAAATTAACATCACTCTCCCTGATGCTTCCCTGAAATAACACTTGTATTGTTCTTCAGTGTACCGAGGGAGTAAATCTTATCTTCACTACTAAAAAGGCTGGCATTTTATAGAACAAATATATGTGTTGATTCTGGTTTACTTTTTTTCTAGTAAAAATAATGGCTTGTATTTTGATCTTTGAAGAAGTAACTGTAGTGAAAATGAGAGCACAGTCTATGCATTTTTATTGAGAAATCTACAGAATCACAGAAATAATGATTCAAAGGCAACACTGGTGGTCATTTAGCCCACCCTCCTGCTCAAAGTACTATCACCAACAGCAGCAGATCAGGTCAACCCTGGCTCTGCTTCTCTGAGGCTTAAGAAAGCTCTATGAGGGGAAATCCCATCATTTCTCTGAACAACCTGTTCCTATACCACAAATGCAGCTGGCAAAAATGCTGTCCTAATGTCCAGTCCAAACCTCACAAAACACAAGTTCACACTGAGTGACACTGAATCACATTGAATTGTTGAGTCATTCAGCATGCTACAACCAACTAAGGTGCTTGATGTCATAAGGCACAACATTTCATATCCATCAATATGGAGATAGTGAGAATTGAAGAAGCACTCAACCTCTTAGCAGAAACTGCTTGACTTGTGAGTGCATTTTTCCATAAAAGCTTTCTCATGATTCAGCAGAATGTATTTAGCATTAATAATACAAAAGACTGTCAGTCCATATTTCTCTTGCTAACAACAGCTGGGTCTAAGCACTACAAGCCAGTGCAAGTCAGCACTGCGCTACAGATGGCTCAACACATTTGTTCTAAAAATGGCTCAAAAGACTGACAGCCATTTTTTTCACTGGAACAGGCTGCCCAGGAAGGTTGTGGAGTCTCCCTCTCTGGAGATGTTCAAGACCTGCCTGGATGCCTACTTGTGTGACCTGGTGTAGGGAACCTGCTTTGGCAGGGGGGTTGGACTCGATGATCTCTGGAGGTCCCTTCCAACCCCAACAATTCTGTGATTCTGTGATTCTTTCATTCAAATATTGGTGAATAACATCAGTTTCTTCAAATGCAAGGCATAAAGTTACAGACAGTCACCTTTTGAAACACAGGTATGTGTGGTTCGTAGTTTAAAACACAAGCTGTGTCTTGCCTTACTCATTCAAGTAAGTGTTCTTGACATAAGTATGGCCCTATATGTGCCTTATTCTCTATTTTTATCACTCTTAGCTCAGCTTGCTGGCATTCACTAAAGGAAAGAAAGAGTACGCCAAGATCTGGAAACCCATAATCTTGATAAAGAGGATGTTGTTCAGCCTCTATGGGAAGTTTCGCTGCTGGAAAGAAAAAAGAAAAAAAGCTTCTTTATTCCTACTCCTTTTTTTTAAGAACCATGCAACTGTGCCTGCTACAAGGCTATACAAGGCTAGCAGTAAATGGAGAAAAAAAATAGCAAGGAAATGAACCAAAGGGCACCCATGCAAGTCTTATAATGGTATCATTTAGAATGTAATTAGAATTATTTCTGTTCCTGATTTCAGCAGTCCCAGAAAGCAAATTTCCTATCTTAATACTCAGTTTTTTAAAAGGCTAGATAGACCTACAGCGCATTTTTCATTGCAGCCTAGGTTCACAGGCCTTCTTCAGCATTCCTTCCTGCTTCATTTTTACCTTCATTTGCAATAAATGGTTCTTTGTACAGTCCTCAGAGCTAAACAGGGATAACTAAATGGATATACTTGGAGGATGACTTAACTGAACATTAAAATCTTCATTTACCCTAGGAAATGATGTTGAAGATGAAGACAACAAGCATTATGAAAGGACTTTAAAATGCACGCGATGAAACTACCAGGAAAGTATGAAACCTGGATGGGCACGCTTCTGTGCTGCTGGGTAATCCACTCCAAACCTGTTTCTAGCTTAGGAACTTTGAAGTCCATTTTAAGCAGATCACCAAGAAAGGGGCCATGATCCACTTTTTCTAGAAAGACATACAATGCGCTCCTGCCTTTATCCTCTTGACTTTGGATCTCTCAACTATTGAGTTACCAGACCCAGTGTGAAAGATCACTGACTAACTAGGTTGAGAAGGAACGATCAGCAGCAGTAACAAAGAGCACCTCCACATGTACAGAGTCTATTACCCAGATGGAATTTTAAGTGCAATTTAAATGATGTCTAGATTTTCTGACTTTGTTTAGCAATTCAAATGTGTGCTCCAGTCCACCTTAGAAAAAATGAACAGACTTGTGAGGAAACTGCCCACTGGCACCTTGTGAGAATCAGCAATTGGAACAGGACTGCTCCCTGCACAATGGGAATCCCACACAGCCATGAAGCCTTTCAGTTAGCAACAACAGTTCTTTGTGTGTTCTTTGTGTGGAACACTGCTTTTCAGTGAGCAAAACCACGAATTTTTCTTTTGATAATGGTGAAAGGTAATGATTCTACTGGATGAATGTGACTTTGACATTTTAACGTTTAAGAGAAGGAAGTATTTACATATACTACATGTTCACATGTACTTTTCTCCCAGATTTCTCTGCAATTCTTGGCAATTCTCTTGTCTCCTCAAAGTCAATTTTCCCATGTTGTGATCTGCTTATGAAAGCATGGCTTTCTGGTCTGAAAAAGAAATCTTTTCACTTAAGAAAAGGATGTTAATTATGTTAAACTTCTTCCTAATTAATACATTAAATCTCTCCTAAACATTTCTGATAAAAGAAGCAAGCAGAACAACAACAACAACAACAAAAAAAAACAAAAAAAAAAACAAACAAACAAAAAAAAAAACAACTGGGCATGGCATTCATTTACCAGAAGCATTTATTATAAGCAATTAGAAAAAACGATTCTGTGATTTTTCAAGCATATAAGACTCCTAAAAAGAAATACAAAAATTTCAGCAAGAATGAATTGACACAAAAGCACCTATATCAAGTGGATAAACTGTATAAGGTAAGCCACTGCATACACAAAAGGATTTGAATTTGTAACATGAATTAAAAAAAAAAAAAAAAAAAAAAAAAATCCAATCTTGACTTTAAAATTCCCAGTGATAGCAATCTAGAACCACTGAAAACTATCAGGCGTTTGACTGCTTCCACTGCTCAAAAGACGTGTCTCATTCCTATTTTGCATTTCCCCTCTATTACCTGCTCTTGGATCCTGGACACCCTTGCTAAACCAAAGACTTCCTTGCCATTTAACTTCCCACTCTCTAGGTCTCCTCTTACAGATAGGCCTTAAGTAGGTTACCATCTTTTCTCTGTCTTCTCCCTTTCAGCTTATATCAGATACAACAGTGAAGCAAGAACTTTCTTTTTCCCATTTGAATGCTGTTGCAAGTTCCCACAGAATTTTAATAACAAGCACCTCCTATATTTTGACTGTGAATTTCTACAGTTAAGTTCAGGCAAAAACTAAACAGAGTGGATTGGATTAATAAAATTTCTGCCTTTGATATCTTCTGATCTTTCTTCTGGGCATTTTCTGAAAAACCTCCACTGTACCAAAAGCCTGGCCAAGCTGTGGCTTCTGACCCCTTCAGATCAGCTCCCAGTAGATGGCTGTGGCACTGAGAATCACAGCCTGACCCCTAGTTCTGGGTTTTCAGCAATGGTTCAGGATTACTGAAATGCCTCATGGTCTTACATGTGAGACAAGATGGATGGGAATCTGAGGTCTCCTGGTTCCATAAAGTATTAATTCAGCAAAAATATCCTGTTTTTACTTTTACCATCAGATCACTCTACTTCTAATACCGTGTAAATTCTTGGTTTGCATGTGCAATATTTTTTTTAATTTACTGGAACACCAAATACTTTCAATAATAGCTGATGGAAACACAGATAGGTTCTAATCACTTCACCCTATTAAAATCTATTCACATTACCCACCTCTAATGTGAAAGCCAGCAACTATTAAATGGCACCCAGGAGCACTATAAAGCAAGTTAAGAGTGAAAAAGACCATGTAAAACTGAAACTGTGGGGGAATTCAGATAGCAGGGCTGCAATGCATAACAGCCCCTCCTGACTCAGCCTCTATTGCTTTCCTCAGTGACAGAGGAGTCTGTACAGTCCTTCTAAAGGCTGCATCAAGACACCCACACTTACTCATGCTGATGAATCTTTAATGACTCTCCTTTTATTGAATCTTTAATGCCATGATGTATGGCATAATCAGGTATCAGGAGCAAAGCTGTGCTACTTCAAACTTTGATGCACATGGATCATATTGATACTCACCAAATAACAACAGTTTATGTTCTAATATTCTTGTACTGCCAATTTCTATGTACAGAGAAAAAAAAATAATGAAAAGACTGAGGGAAAATTGCACTTACAAAACAGATTTGACAAACTAAATTATTTCATTATTATACACGGTTGCAGAATAATTTTGCCTCGGATGTGACACCAAATGGAATACCTCTGAATAGCACTGGAAAGGGGAGGAGGAGATTTGTATTTTATTTTGCTCTGCAGCCCCTCAGGGCTTTATTCACTGTGTGAAGAATCTGCTTAAAAATAGAATTGTTCTTTTCCTCAGATGTCCTGGTGGGAACAGTAGATATCTTTTACAGAAGGGCAGGATGAAGTCCCAAAGGTGTTAGAGACAGTTCAGAAAATGCTGCAGGATATAGTAGTGTATATGTTTTCTAAGTTCTTAGAATTAATGCAGTAAAATACTACATAGCAATTGATAACACATTGAAATATATACACCCTTAAGAATGAAAATGAAATTTGGAAAACAGTGAATTAAAACAAATGCAAAAGGAGCAAATTAGAAAAATCTGTAGAAGCCCTTATAAAATTGAAGGCTGTTTTCAACTCATCATTTACCTGAACCTTACTGTGTTTTATATCACATGTGTTTCCAAACTATGTTATTCTTAAATGTACGAGAGCCAGATTCAACCAGGTTACTCATGGCATTGCCACGTGTGGCTCTGTAACTTCCATTTGGCAACCTTAATTCAGTCTTGACTGCTCAGAGAATGGAAAGGCATTATCTGACATAAGGAAAGATCTACATTTGATCCTCAATAAATTTGAAGGAATAGGCTTTCTCTTCATGGTTTGTTGCCTTTATCTGTGAGTTTGGTTCTTCTACACACAGATGTATTTGTTCAGCAGTTTGGGATGAGAGAAACAAGTTAAAACCATCCTTAGATAAAGATACACTCAGTCTCTTAAAAGCTTCTTCTGTCATATTTTCTGCCCCAGAGGAGGAATGAAGTCTGCAGGATGAAGATTTGCTTTTGAGTCCTGAATGCATGCAGCAATTCCCCTTTGATAATTCACCAGCATCAGCCTGCAAGCTTTGAAATAATTTCCAAAACCTGCACATACTTGATGAGTGGTCACAAAGAGTTCATTAATGCTGTCATTTTCTTGCTGCAAGTTAATATCATCCCTTACGTGCTGCAGAGGGACACTGTTTTGAGAAGATCACATAGACATCCCTGGGCTTTTGTCAGCTAAAATACTTGTTTCTGCATTATTTTCCTATTTGTTTCCTCTTTTATGTTCCTCAACTTACCCGACTTCCCCACCATCAGTTGCTGTCAGTTTGGCTACTTTGAAGTTCCGCGCTCAAAGCCCTGAAGACACGAACAAATATTTGTATATGGTATCAGTGAAATTCACTTCTGAGTTTTTTTGCTTATATCAAGTTCTCTCCCTTATTCAATCGCTCTGCTAAAGTCAACATGTGTTTTGTTTTTTTTTTTCCCCTTATCAGACTCCTGATTTTTTTGACACCAAATACATACGTGTATATTTATATGTACACTATATATAAAAATCCAATCTATCTTCCCATGTTTTGCAGTCCAAATCTCATTACTAAAAAGACCAATATGAATTTCTATTCACACTAGGATGAGAAAAGAAAAAGCAATAATTACTAAAAATAGAAGAAAATATAACCCTTAGTGGAAACATGCCAATAGATGAAAATATGGTTTCAAATATTCACCTTGATAATTATGATATGCTTTCCTGAAGATCTATCTTACTGCAAGCACTGAAACTCTGTATTAAGCCACTAAGACACTACTGGCTCAGACACTGTTCATTAGCTCCAGCTTTGTAACAAAACGCAGGAGTAATTCCCTCAGTAGGGCAGTGAGGATCAAGAAAAATCAGGAAGATCAAGTCTAAAGGAATGATATACATATGCTAATAAACAGAATGAGATCAAACGGAATGCTCATATTCAAGTGACAGCTTAGTCTTGGTCCATTTCCCACCCAGCTCATGCTATGTTGGACACCCACCTCCTTGTTCTTCAGCCAAACTCTTCAGACAAACTGAGTTCCACGCTTAGGTTATCCCAGAGGGCTTTTCTTTTACTACATGCCCAGCTACAATTTCGTAAGTAACAAGACAAAGCACATATCTGACGCACCAGAGTAGAGCACGACCCCTCCTCTGCTTTGCTTCTTGAACACAGGAATCTAATATACCATGTTGAGGATATGGAGAGATGCAGAAATAAAAGAAAAACCTAAGAAAAACAACACAAATGAGAGCTGATGGAGTGATAGGAGGACTGCAAAAATGTACCTTTGGGTATGTTAAAACTTCTTTCATATGTGAATTTGTGGGATTTCTAGGTCATCTTCAAGATTTTTTTTTAATGTGATTGCTGTAATCTTTCCTAGGCATAGGTGGCACTGGATGTACCACAGTGTCTCTGAACAGAAATAAATCTTCACTTTTTTCCTCCTTCTTCCTGAACAGTTATCAACTTCACATGCATTCCAGGAAATGGAATTACCTTTTCATTATCCAGCCTTTTTTTTTTTTTTTTTTTTTTTTTCATTTTTTCTATTCTCTTGTTAATGAAACTTGGAAATGAGGGCGGAAGTGATGTAAAGCAAGAATAACATGCAAAAAAAAAATTGTGTCATAAAAATCCTATTTGTGTAGTCCACTATACATACATGTGCAAATAATCTGTGGTTTGAAAAATACTTGACTGGCAAATAGATTTAACTTTAGAAATCCACTGTTCTCATAGTTGTGCACAGTGGCTTCATTTAACTCAGTTTTTAACAGTTAATTTTGAGGGCTATGTCCTTGATTTTGTCTGTGAGTGGTTTTAAAAGAAATTGAGCACCAAATGTATTCTTTTCTCTCACCGTTTATCTACCTAAAACTAAATTAATTCAGTGTCCATTCTGCTGCTTCTTTTGGCTGATTCACAACTGACATGATAAAATTAAGCAATAAGACATGGCAGCTGTATACCTGTGGATTTCAGTATCATAACACAGATGGCAGAATAAGATATTAAATTTTAACCATCCAAGAAGTACAGAGAAATTGCTTTACTTTCCTATGATATTTCTATGAAGTCAAATCTACTAGACATTGAAAAATTGGGAATTCTGGAAGTTTGCCTAATGTAACTTAGCAATGACTGGTCCAACAGTGTCAGAACAGGCAAACAGTGCATGCTTTTCTGTTTTGTCCAGCTTAGCTTTAAAAATTGCTGCCCAAATCCACTACTTACACCGTCTCTGAAAAGCCTAGACACCCCTACGTGCTGCACATGAGACTTAAGGCACTCACAATTACCAATAAGCAAGTTCCAAATACCAACTACATATTTCAGCTAAAGCACTGATGACAGAAAGTAATCACATTTGCAGAACACAGTGTTTAACCTTTCTGTTTGGTTTGTGAGGGTACTGCCAGGTGGTGGTGAGAACTCCATCTCTGCCCTGGGCACAATCAGGAGCGGGGGACCCTAGGCAGGCACAGGGCTATGGGTTCATGAGGTAAGGAATAGGAGCCTCCCTAGCTGGGATGGGTCTCTGGGCAACAACACAGCTTCAGGAGAAAGGAGATACCGGACAAAGCTTCATCTGAGTCGAGGCACAGCGAAAGTGAAAGCACAGTGGTTTTGCGTATGAAAAGGACAAGCAGGAGGTGAGATCAGGCTTCATGAGCATGCCCTGCCCCACATCACTGTGGGAAAGTGATCTCACTTCAAAAGCAGCTTTCATTTTCAGAGCACAATCAGTGACTGACCCGAAAACTCTGCAAGGAATCACAGAGAAGGAACAGCCCTGCGGCACAGGCCATTTATCTTCTGATTTGAAGAAACAACAAAATGAAAGACTAGTCCCTTAAAATCTTTTTGGACCAAAATTTCATTTGTTCTCACACAAACCTTTGGCTCCTCTCCTTTGCTTTAGATTCCCCTTAAAGCAGCTATTTTTCCTGGCCATGCCAATTTTTTATATGTTTTCTGACAGAAATTCCTCCCTACTTCCAGTTTACCATTACATTTGTTTTTACTTTTAAACACAGCTATCATTACATTTCTAAAGCCCCAACTCTCTGAGGTCCTGAGATTCGTAACCAACACACATGGCTGCTGTTCAGAAAGAACTTTAAAAGAACCTGCTGTATTTATTTCCATGGCATTGCAGGTGTGCAATGAAAATGGGCCCATTTTTTTCCCCCACCCATTGGTTCCTACAGCATCTACAGCAGCTCTGACACTTGCAACTCAACCAACATCTACTCACTGAGACAGCTGAATATTCTCACTGCATCCCCCAAAGAAAATCTTCTAATAGCACAGAAGATGTCACTTGTCAACACCAAGACAAAATATCCTGATCATGAGCCAGACTGTACTCAGGCATACAGAGTAGACAGGATGAAACAGAAAAGGGAGAAAAGTGTTCCTAAGAGACATTCCTTTCAGGATCTCATATGAAAAGAGACCTACAGCAGTCACCTTACTGAAGTGCCTGCTTCACAGAGCTGGTATGTAAGCACGGAGTGGGAACTGACTTCTAGTGAGAACAAGTGAATAAACAATAAATACAACTTAACGCTATGAGAAGTATATTCTTCATAGTATAGGAAAAACATTAAATGTTCATTATATTTGGAAAAATAAGTTTTACTTTCCAAATTACAATAGGAGCTGCCCAAACGTGCAAATGTAGAACATAAAACTCATCATTCTCAGCAGACAGACGGAAGACATGGTCTGATCAGACAGCTACAGATGGAAAGAAACCCTGGCTAGCTGTAGCAAACCAGTGCTTGCTTCAGATGAATTCAGAAAAGCCACTTTGCATCCTTTCATATTATGCAAAGTGACAGTATATGCATGACTAAATACATGCAATGCACACAGGGGTTTTTTGTAATTTTGGCTTTTCCCAGCATGTAAAGAGCTAGCAATGAAAAGAAGCTAGAATAAGAAAAAAAAGTCATCCCTGATTGCTTTCAGTTCACCAAAATCACCAACATGCTAAAAGCCATGATGCCTGTAGGTGTATTGCACATGGCCTTCAGACACATAAACAACAACGGAGATAAGGAAACCACCAGTGACAGCACAACTGTCAGATGGTTAGGATGAGCACATCACTGGCAGAACTCCTTTTCTGCCATGCCAAGTTAGTACTTTATTTCCTCAGTGTTATTCACCAGCCAAATCTTGCTTTCAAGAGCATTCAGTAAATGATACATGGTGTCAGTTATCATGCACAGAAATACTACACTAATTATACCTTTACTCGACTGTCTCACCCAAACAAGAAGTCTGGCTGCTGTGCTGCTTGTTCTCCCAGTAGTGCTGCACAGTAGATCCGAGGGTCAGATGAGTTCACACCGGTGATGCCTTCTGCTCTTAATTCAATCCAATCCACACAACACCTGCAGCAAATTTATGGCTATATGCTTAGTTTCTGATGTCTTTGTCATCCTCATGGTGCCCAAGAACTGCTGGCAGCCCATCCTAATCAGAATGCTCTTGTGCAGTGCTACTCTGCTAACTCTTAACCTCTGCCCTGTCAGTGTCCATACAGTCTGTTCAGAGCTGTTGCCTGCAGCTTTCCACCCTATACACTGTTTTTGCACAGCTGTAGCTTTGTTGATGCTGAAAGATTCCTCTTGGTTTTCATAAGCAGAATTTAAGGGACAACCATATCAGTTATAGACCAAATATGCAGAGTATAAATAGCATTGTTCATCTGACAACTGTGGAGAAGCATCAGATTATGTGAGGAAACAATTTGGACTTTTATATGAAGTTGTCTCATAATGTAACAAAACATCCAGATCTTAATAGTTTGATCAGGACTGTCACTGCATTGGGTAGATGAACAGTACTGTCCTCAGTCTGCAATCTCCTTACACTTCAAATCCTAATTTTCTAACTGCCAAAAAAGCCAGCAGACAGATAAGATGAATTTCACAGGAGTCAGAGAAATGTTCATTCTGAGCACTTCTGTCTCACACTTTTTTTTCAGAGGCTATTCAGACAGCCATTTCATCTACCCTAATATCCACATTGCCTTCATAAAAGGTAGAAGAGGACAAGGAAGAGAGATTAAAATAGCCTAATTAAATTAAAATTGTCAAACTAGCCTAGAAGTCACTAGGGAATGTGCATTCAGGAGCACAGTATAAGATTCTTACAATCTCACTAAAAGTCCTAAATTGAGGTGTGTTTTTTCCTATCCCTTTCAGACCCCTCCCCTTGCCAATAGCAGCTGACACCTCCTCCCCTGCTAGGAAGGGTTTCCACAGTTCAGGGAGCTTGTTCCAGTCCTGCCTTGTCTGGACTTTACTCTGCTGGCAATGGATATGCTGTAGCTATATCTTACATCTGCCACCCTCAGATATGTTACTAGCTTGAATAAAAAAAATGACTACAATTGGACAACTTCCTTGTTGAAATGATGAACAAGAAGTCTTTTGCTTCAGTGTGATTGTGGAAGGGCTGTGTATGTTCAGTTTGGTTATTACTTACTTAAGAGCAGAGCATTATTTTTCTTAATGATGAAAACTTAATTTGTAATACAGAACACACCCATATTAGACACAAGAACTAGGAAGGAGGAACAGAATGCACAAAATAACTAGCACTTACACCCAGAGGCAGCAGGAAAACTCTTGCAAAACTCTTGCACATCACAAATTTTGCATTCAGCTCTACTTAATTAATTTTCTCATCTTAGCTAACTGCAGTTACAAGTGGAGTGTGGGCAGCTGCATATGTCCCAAGTGCAGGCTAGAAGGAAGAGCTGCAACCATGAAGCGGAGCTGTGCAAGCCTGAAAACAATTTGTCCAAGAGCTATTAATGACTGAGAGTTCTTGTTGCAGGGCTGTGACTATCAGTCTGCGTGACAAATTAAAGGGTTTTACTTGTGACATCCAGCAGGACTTAAACAACAACAAAAAATAAACAACCAACCTTCAATTCACAAACGCAGCATCATTTAAAATTTCTCTCAGATGCTCACTTCATCTGTGCAATCAGTATTATCAAATACCTTTCCCCATCTTACATAAACATGTAAATACTTACAGAGATGCTATTGCAAAACTCAATCTGATGATAGTTGAAGGAATTATAAAGACCTCAAAAGAGGTCAAGAATTTGCCTTAGTATCCATTAATTTTTAAAGAGCCATTTAATGCAAAAACAAGGAAACAGAATAAACTGGGTTTGATCATAATCTCCATTTTCAGCAGCAAAGTGTACCTTCCAGTACATCTTACCTAGCTTGTATGAAGTGACACTTCCCCAAAGCACTTTGTTCCCCTGTTGCTTAGAGGGCGATCTCCCATGGATCATCCTGGGCAAATGAATTAGATGCATACAGAAAAGAGAAACCAATGTGGCAATCTTCCCTAGAGTATTCTTTCTCTTGAGGCAATAGATTCTTAACCAGATATTGCTGCCCAAGAAAATAATTGCTTTAAAACAATACTCAGCTCAAGCTCAGTACTTTTTTGGCTGTCACAAAGAAAGGAAGGCCACAGACAGCACTGCAGAAGAAAAATGGGATTGCAGGAACAGTGTGAAAGGGCCAGAGATGTTTAGTAGCCTGGTAAGATAAATCAGTATTTTGAAAGCTAAGAGACATTTGATCAAATCAAAGAGGGGAAAAAAAAAAGAAAAAGAAAAAAAAAAAGAAGTCTGAATACATTTCTCGTTTCCTGCCCACAAGAAGAAGACAGGAGGGAGATGTTACACTTACATCCAGTTTATTGAATCTAAACCTCAGTAAGTTTCTTTTTAAAAATTAAGAAACCTAGTGAAATTTCTCCTAGAATCCCAACTTTTTTGACAATCAAAATTGATTTAAAAAAAAAACAAACTATTTTCTACATCTTCTATGCTATTCTTCTCTTTCTTCTACATTTCAGTATCTCAACTTTCCAAAGCCACAATCAATGGCATTTGAAGGCTTCATCCAGTACCTACATGCTGTGTATGTAGCTAATACACAAAAAATGAAAAGGAACAAGGATGATGACCATGCTGATACAAATAAGCTAGATATCCATAAAGATTATTTCACCCCATAAGAAAAATAATAATAATAATCAAACAGGAATAGATTTTAATCTGTACCTAATACAAATGACTCTTGATTCCTCAGCTTCCTTATTCGCATCACTGTCTACATTGGTCTTCCCTGCATATCAGAACGCCCACCAGCTAGGACTAGTTGGTTTCTCTCTTTTTAAATTTTACATGCTGAGTTTGCTCCTCATATGTGGGAAAATGGGTATGAGGTTGCACTGCAGTTTGAATCCACAATTGGCACTGGACAAAGATATAAGCACACACTGCTGCTGTGACTGAGATGCAATGTGCCCAGACACTTACCCCTACCTCCCACCTTTCTGGCCCTGTCAGTAGCTCTGGTCACCAGGAACAGCGACAATACTCCTTCACCTCAGAGCAGGTAGGAAAACTTCAGCCTTCTGCTGGGCCCTAAAAGTTGTGTTTCTCTGGTCCTTTGTTTCACTCAGAAGAGCAGTGAATAAGAAGAGGTAGAATTCCAGCCCCATAGCTGCCCCAAAGGCAGCCTGCAAGTCCCTTCAGTGGAACACAGCTCAGCTGGAGGGTCTCTGGACATCTGCAGTTCTTCCTGCTATGCAGTAGATGCCACTGTAAAGACTGTTTTTGCAGTAAAAGAGCCACACTGCCTTACAGGCCTACTGTTACCCCCAGATTGAGAGTTCAACATGTTTAGCTTGGCAAAGCTTCCTTGAGCTAAGACAGGATTATCATCATTTTTAGACAAGAAATTAGGGTACAGTTTTTTGATTTTGTTATGGTTTGGGCATGGCAAGGTGTACAGAACATGTACTTCACAGCAGACGACTACATTCACCACTTGGCCAAAGTCTCAAGGACATTTACTTGCTCTCTTATACTCCTGCTGTTGAATCCAAGTAAGTATGGAAGATCAACAGATAGTCAGGGTGGAAAGAACTGGAAATAATAGCCACAGACTAGCAACAACAGCAACACGATCAGACAATTGCAAATAAATTCAACAGGATTGGCCAACCTCAGTTTCTCAGTCCCTTATACTAGCCCAGCCTCCTGACCATCTTCCCTTCAGGGGTCACCCCTGTGGATGTCACAGCCAGGCATTCTCTTTATGGTGGCACATCTGCATGTTCCTTCAACACCAAACCTTCCCGGTGATGAGAAAGGCAGAAAACAGAACAGACTTCCTAGGAAGTCAGGAGAATCTGCATCACGCAAAAAAAAAAAAAAAAAAAAAAAAAAAAGTTAAAGGCAGCAGGTGTCTCCATATTGTTACATCCCCCATTCTGAAGAGATGTAGAAGGTGGCTTGGGTCAAAAAATAACTTCTGCTGTTGCTAGCGAGGCAAGGCAGGTGAGGAATTGAGGGCTGCTGCAGAATGTGATCTGCTCCAGCCTTACTTTGCTTTGTTTCTGGGAATGGTTACACAAACCATGGGTATCAGCTTCTCCTTCTCACTGAAGACTGATAGAACACTCACCCAGGCACAGCAGCCTCTTGCATCTGAACTCAGCCATCCCAGACACTTTCTAGCAAAGTATCCCCTCAGCTTCACAGTGGCAGAACCATTCTCATTTATGTACTCCAGACAGACATACTAAGCATTGTAGATCTCCTTGTCCAGTGCTTCCACATTCAGAAGTAGAGCATACTCACCATTAGCTGAAGGCAAAGTAACATCTTATTTATAATCTGCAATTTAGCTCATTGGGAAAAGTCAGTTACTCTCGCTATGTGACACAGGCAACGCAGGAGCCATACCATACCTTTCAGCTGCTGGAGTAGCACACAGTAGCCCTGAATGGAAGAAACAGCTTTAAAAATGCCAAGCACTGCCTTCCACTTTCAACCTATCAGTACAATTTAAGCTCTTAGCCTGGGGGAAAGCCCAGAGAAGATCACTGTGTGTTAATTCAGTGCCAGGAAACACAGCAGCATTTCAGCATCAGCTGTGAGTATTTGCACACCTGCACTGCATTTTTTATTAAGCTCATCCTGCCAAGCAAGCTCACTTGCAAATTCTGTTTCTACAGCAGATTTTACTCACTTTCTGAAGCTGAGCAAATAAAATTAAAGAATCTCTGACAGAAGCAGGTTTCATCCCTTTAACAAGCTATATGAAATAGGAAACAACCTGCAGATTCTAAATTTGAGGTCTTCCACGAGGACTAAATAATCAATTTTAAACAGTCTGTCAGGGTTACATCTACATTACAGCTGCAATAAATACTTATGTCAGTCCTTGCTTTCTCAAACAGTGAGTATTAAAAGCTCACTTTTGTGGACTTGCTAATTGTCAGTTCTAGTGTTTTGATTTCTGTTTGCCAAATGACAAAAACTTTGACTTTTTTTTTTTATTTACCCATCTGCATTTTAAAATTTACTCTCCCTCTGGCTGTCCCCACATAGTGAGACAGTGGAAAGAAGGAAAGCCCCAGAGATTGCTGATGCTGGCAGCACAGCATTCACACTATCCACACTAGTCTGGAGCTAGGAAAAACGCATGACAGAGCTGTGCTGCTCAGGGGTGTGCAAACCCATATATATACATATATATCCCCCTTAACTGACTTGGTACAGTGGCCTCTCCAGTGTCACTCATAGCGATGCGTGTTTCCTGTGTTGCACTGAACTCTGTGATACTTTTCCTTACTGTTTTTTTCCTCCATAAAGCCCACAAGCAACTTCTAGCAGTGCAAATACATGTTTCCATGCTTGAGTGAAAGACTCGGTTGGCTTGATCTCTCTGCTTGCCAAATCATTTTGTGCCACTGAGAATGCCCTGAATTTTCTCCTTTCTCTCCTGGACCCAACAGAGTAAGCAAGTGATTGCTAGAGCAAAGAAGTTGGCTCGTGTCCTGTAATTACAGTTGAGATGTCACCTGCACAGCATGGTTCATCCTGATCTGTCCTTCTCATGCCTATGAAGACACCCATTTTATTGATGATCTACGCTCTCTGAGCTGGAAAAACCACGACATCTTGAGCTGGCAGACACAAGCACTATCCAGAGATAGAAAATGACAATGAAGAAAAGTTAGCTCACTCCTTCCAACTATCAGTGACAATTTGAGAGGAATACAATCTTTATCCAGAAAAGTACTTCCCCGTTCGCTGCTAACCCTTATTTGAGGATGAGGAACGGCAGACCCAAGGTCCACCCATTCCAGTCACTCAGGTGCATTACTTGCAGCTGAGCTCCCTGGGTTAGCCATGCCTTCTCACCTACTGCTCAACAATTGGTTCAGGCTATGACCTGGCAATTCCACTGCCAAATGGAAGTCTCTGGTTTTGCAAGAGCATCCTGGACTTGCTAAAAATTTGTTAGCTGTCTCTATCCAAAGCCTCTATGTTGTCAACAACAGAGTTTAAATTTGCACTCTGGAATAATTACTGTGTAATTGGTAATTTTTCCAGATGATTATTAAAGCTTTTACCTGAGTGGTGTTTATTTTATGGATTAACATGCTTTGTTTAGTTGATGTCAAGTATTTCTGTTGCACGTTTATCACCTACTGCTTGCTGCCAGTTGAGTAATTCTGTAAATGAGATTGATACAAACTCCCGTGTAAGTAAATCTACACGCAAAAGTGTCATCCCATTAAAGCTATCTTTTGCTAGCTAACCAGCCTATGTATGCACACCCATCTGACATCCAGGCCATAAGCAGCTTTTGCCTCTGAACAAGGGATTACAGAAAAATATAAAGCAGCCTGTGGAAAGGTAAATATCACTTCTACGTCTACAGAAGAAAGAAGGTGAAGGAATGGGGCAAAGCTGTAGGCAAATAAGTAACCTTGAGTAACACTGTGCACAAGACAGAGTACGTACTAGAACAATACTGGTTTTCTTATTCTATGGTATTTCTAACATCATTCACTCAAATTATGAGTTAGATCTCACAGATCAACTGCAATTAATAATAAATAAAATCAAGAAACATTAAACAAAAATATTCAAGCTATTATTATTTTCTCTAGCTTCTGAAAATGTCATGGTTAATATTTCAAGCTTTAATCTGAAAACATGAAGACCAGATAGTCATTAATCTTAATTATTCTTAAATAGACTTAAATAGATATGCTAAATATCCTGACACAATACAATTGTGCTCATTGATAGAAATGATATGATATGATGTGATAGTAATAATGACCACAGATCACCAACTGATACTTGTTAAATATCATTTGATTCCTTCCTGATTAAGTTTTACAGTAGTTTTGAGCAATTCTCCTCAAAGATGAAAGTCCTGACCTCGCTTTCTCAGAACAACAATAATTTTCAGAAGCTTAATAGTACAGCTGGATCAGTTATGGGATTTGCCTTTCATATTATTTCCTAATATTTATTTAGTAGACAGCTTGTAAAGCTTGGTGAAGAGTTTAGTGGGTCATTGCTTTGAGCCTTCCTGTAAAATCTGCAATTCCAAACATATGAAAAAGAATAACTCCAGTCCTCAGAATATTATATAAAATAAGAAGAAAAAAACAAAAAAAGCCCACACATTCATAGAAAACTTTTCTTTTCTTTTCTTTTCTTTTCTTTTCTTTTCTTTTCTTTTCTTTTCTTTTCTTTTCTTTTCTTTTCTTTTCTTTTCTAAATAAAAATGTAGATATGTTCATTTTTAGAAAAGAAAGCCAGTATCTCCTTTGATACCTAGTATTGCTTAAAAAAATCCTGCCTAATGGTTTTTAACAAATGGTTAATTAACAAATTAACAAAAAAGATTTCAAGCATTAGCAAACCATGGACCACAAGGTTTTAACATTTTTTTTGTTTTCCTCCAGCAGTCCTGACTGTTCAGCTGCAATCCTCAGGTTCATAATAACACCATGCTAAATTTAAGTGACCCTCTTCATCATTTGTGATGCACTTACTTGAAAAGAGAAAAAGAGAGTAGAGAGCAGATGGAGCTGTAATTATGGTGATGTTTACCTGGATGAGTTTTGGGAGCTACAATGACTGAATTTACTTGCAGAATCAGTGGGTCTCAAAGAAGATCAACTACACCTGTCTGAATCCTTAAGTCTGCAACCGAAGCGAAAAAAAGAGGGACAAAATCTTAAGGAATCAGAGCTAGAAGGATATTCTAGCAATACCAAGGTGTTGATTAAAAAAAACAAGAATGTATGTATTACACTGATAGCTTGAATAAAAGCATCAATTTGACAATATAATGGTATTTATCTCTTTCCTCTGTAAGAGCTCAGCTACTACTTGTATAACCTAGACATGCTCAAGTAAAGGACATGATCAATTAGTCGCTTACTCCATTATAAATAAAGACATTATTTCAGACCCTAGATTTGTCTTAAACTTACAATTTCCTTAATTCTGGGGGGTGAGGGGAGCTACACAAATGCAAGGGAAAAAAAAGGGAGGGTGGGATGACTTCAGCATGGAAAAAATGAAAATTCAGAAAGTATTCATATGTCGGGAGTGAAGACACCTTGCTACAATAAGTTTACCATAAATACTTCTGTTAAAATATGGCAGGTTGTAAACTGCAGAACATGCTCTACTAACACATAAAAATACTGAATGACTGTTTTCCTGTCTAGTATTAAACTGTTTATTTTTATGCTGTTGGACAAATTGAAAAGCTATCTGCTAGAGCAAGTCTCTAAAATAAGTAATTTTATAACGCTGACTCAAGATGAGGCAAGCAGCAGCATACTAACTCATCTGATGTAGGATGCTCCAAAAATATTCAACATCTGCCAATAATTCAGACAAAACCTAGTAGAGGTTGGAAGGAGATGTAAAAGACTCAGTTTTGTCTGCCACTGGCAAATGCCTAACTAATACATGCTGTTCATTTTTCTGCATCTCTGCTGTCTTTTTTGTTATAGAAAAAAAGCTTTCTTTACAAAATTTGGACTGGACCAAAATTTACTCCTGGTTTTGCACTGCATGTCTTACGTATACAAGGTCCAAACATCCATAGCGTATGTGGGCCCAGTTAGTATTTCTTTTAATAAATGAGAGAATATTAGAAATCATGAAGAGTAAGAAAACATTATTTAGTTAAAAACAGAATTGCATCAAGTCACTGAAAACATGATACATCTATAGTATAATCATAGTTCCTCATGAAGGTACTTTCAATATCAGACAGAGTACAATGCAATTAAATTCAAGTGATTGACTAAAATTAAGCCTTTACTTAATTTAAGACTTTTGCTTTTAAATTTAATTAAGACTTTTGCTGAGCAGTAAAGATATGCTTATATCTTTACTTTATAAAGATAAATCAGGATTGCTCAGAATGACCAAGTAACATCAAAATTGTTTAAAAGTTATAAAATTATTGCTCATCAGATAAACAAATTATGGTATTGCAGGGAGAAGTGTAATAGTTTACACTCACCTGTAATTAATGTGTTGATACACACTTTAAGAGCATCCATCAATCCCAATACAGCTGTTATTATTACATAATTAATTATTTTTTATTATATATATATATATAATATTAATTATATAATTAATTACATATTAATATATGTACATATATTCTAGAAAAAATACTGAAGGTGGAGATGCAATTCTCCTTAAGATGATGCAATTCAGCCTCTCCATCACCTTACCTATTTCAATACTCAAACAGAAGTCTTTTGATGGTGAAGCAAAATCTGTGACAACATGCAGGTAGTCAGTGGAAGCACATTTATTCCCAGAAAATGTCAAGACTTGTAAATGTTAAAAGAAATATTAAAATCTCAGAATTTTCACACAGAATGTTACTGTTAAATATTCAATTCTGAATCACAAAAGTGTTTAAATATGTCTTTTATAAGTCAATGCTGTAATACTGTCTGTTGTAATATTATATATTAAATGTGCCGACTGAATTTCAAGGAATAATTAGAACAATCTATTTCCAAAATTCTAAACACGATTGATGTATTTCTACAAAATGTTCCAGTAACTTGAAGCAGAACTTTCTAATGGTAAGTTCTTTAATGAGCTGATTTGCAGTCTGCTGCAGAAGGTGTGGAGATGTCTCGCATAGCAAAGGAGCACAAAGATGCAAACCTGAAGGCTTCTGACCATAGCTGAGTGTCCTTTGACAAAGGCAAGTGAGCAAAGAAGTAGTTTTTAAGAAAATCTTTAACAGTGTGCTTGAAAACAAGTAGTGCCAAGCAAAAAGCCTCACACCCTTAGAACCAAAATGTGATTTAATCCAAAATTTCCTAAGGCACTCCATCAGTTCTTCCCCAGCTACTGAAGGCACTATTCTGAGCACCTTTTGTAACATAATGAACTTGTACAAGATCGTTACTCTGCTTTATTGCGTGGTATTACTTACATCAATACATCTTACAGTGAGTGTCACAGCAGATGAACCCCGTCTGGGAAGATGTTGCAAAGAGTGAGGGCTGGGCTTTAGGCAGACCTTTATTTCCAGGCTGTAAGGCACCTTAGCCATGGAAATGGTTAGGAGCCTTTCACTTCTTCTCCATCACCATTTCTGTCACAGAGCAATTACACCAGCATATGCTGCAAGCACTTCTGTGTCATTTCTAAGCTTGGCTCAGTAGCTAATAACTTATTTAGGACCAGAAGAACCTGCACAGACTTTGACATCTCCTTCCAGCAGGTACCTGCTTTGCTGTGCCCTGGCTTCCTTACACTTCATCATCTATAAATTCAGAAAAGGCATGCAGGTTGAGACTGAGAAAAGCCTTGCACAATATCAGACTTTCTCAGTGCATGGGAAGAAGCTGGTTTGGAATCACATTGTCTTATCTGCATTTATATTCTGGCACATAAACATCATCCCTAGTGTGGGTGAGACTGGAATGAGGAGCACTGTCCTTTCAGGAAAGACACTTGTGGTACCCAGGTCATATGGCAGTGTATTCCTTTGCAGAAACATTTTTGAGAAATTCTTTTTCAAAATCCACTAATTTGATGTAGTGGCTTCATGCAAGCAAGCAATGACACAAATGACACTGTACTATATATACCCTATACTACATATATATATATATATATATGTGCACACATACAAACACACACAAACATGCATACCATATTGTTCAGTGGCTTCTGGTCAGTGCAATTTGCACATCTACTTTGTGGCACTGTTCATTTTAATGTTTTCATTACACTTTTTAATGCATACCAGTCTATAGTCATGTAAGTCATAGTACTCCTACAGGAAAAATGTGGTATGGGACCACTGTTTCTAGTGTATAGTTTAACACTGTTTAAAAGATGCAACATAAAATTAATGGCTAAAATGTTCACGAAGGGAGCATTACATTTCCACCTCATGGAAGTTTAAGAAGATATATCTCTATTACTACTATATTGCCAAAACTAACATTCAGTAGCCCATTATATGATCTGAAGGAGATCCGGTTTACTATCAGTAATGCAATGATGCTAACTATGCTAATGATAAATATCCTTACAGAGAAACTCTCTTTTGAATTCTGTGCCAGTTCCAATCTGACTGATTGCATTTCAGTTGCTGTAGCAAAAATTCTTCTGGTGGTGATGGAAAGAAAATAATTAAATATGGCTTCATTTAATTTCAGTGTCAACAGAAACACTTTCAAACTCTAATCCCAATTAATTACAAACTGGAAGCTTTCTAACAGGAGCTGGGCTTCAGCACCTATGCACCCAGCTCCAGGAACATCCCCTGCTCCCCTGTGCAGCTGTGCAGGCAGAGGAGAGCAGCATGCTGCCCTCAGCCACAGCGGGATTCTCTGTGGGATGCACTCCCACTGCAGTGAAAGGCAGCCTGCACCCAGCACAGTAAGAAAAAGCCAGAAGGAGCTGAGCAAGCAAGCAGTATTTTCATTTCTTTCTTTCAATTTTCACATCCCTATCTGTGTCTCATTTCTTCTGCTCATTCTTACATAAGCTTAAAATCTACTCTTTTCCTCCACTGCTCACATAGCTTCTGCTCCTGCTTAGCCCTTTTTCTTTCCGAACACGATTTCTCTATGATGTTATGGCTTTTCTAATTCTAACCTCTTGCCTGTGTAATTCATAAAAATAAGTATTCTTCACAGACATCTATTTGCCTTTTTCACATTATCTTCTCTTTCTTCACTGCTCACATTCCTTATCTTAAAATATTCTCCCTAAAACATTAAATCTGTCTTTTGAATGTTTCTGCTTTGGACCACACACTGCACACATAGGAGGCTCTGGGTTTGGTGCAGTGTTCTGACTGAGAGCACAGGCAAGAAAATACTGCAACCACCAGAAGTAAGGGGTAGAAATGTGCAGGCAGGGATGTGGGGGAACAGGCACTTGAGAAGGGAAAGCAAGGCAGTGGGAATTTCCTGTGTGTGAATTTGCAAAGATTTCACCACAAAGTCTGTGGTTTCTCACGTGTTCTTCTGCATTTCCAGGGCCTCATGGGCAGGAGGAGATCAGAAGTGCTAAAAAACGATAGATGGGCCCAATTAAGAAATACTAGAGAAAACACATTCAGAAGAGAAGGCAAGCACTGTAAGTGAGCATGCTCCTGAGACTGGGGTAGAAAGTTCAGGAGTGATGAAGACTATCGACCTTACTCCCTTGACCCCCAGATGACCACTAAAACGACCTCGAGTGGAGGACTGTGCATACTCTAAGTGGGAGGGTCTTATGTTAATCAGTTCTAAGAAATGTTTAACATATGCATGAAATTATGGAAAAAGAAAACATGAATATGTACGAGCACAACCAATAAATGTAATCTACGCAAAAGTCAAGGTACACATAATGGGCAAAGTTATCCCCTATGTGCCCAGAGCTGCAATAAAGGAATACCTGTTTGACACAACTCATTGGCACATCACGTTAATCTACTGATCTTCTTGGCATCATTTAGCCACCTTAGGAAGCTATCACATAATTTTAAAAAAAACAAAAACCCTTCAAAATAAAGTTGCTGGTTCATTTTGTGTGTTAGTAAATTGGCCAAAAGTTTTCCATGACAACAACGCAAATATTACTCCCAAATAGGCACTTCAGATGATAACTTGAAGATGCTTTTGAAAATACAGAATAAAACTTCTCCCACTTTTTGTTAAATATTTGCTTTTATATGACTTGTTTGAATGCATTGTACCTAACCATACTGATAATCATAATTTGTCATCACTGGCTTAATCACCAAAATTTCCCTCAGTGGTTTGGCCCAACCTACACTGTTCATTCTTTTTCACATGGACACAGCTGTACGCATGAATAGTTCAACATTCATATAAGAGTTTATATACGTATGCCATTGCAAACGAAATAGAAAGGTTCTACTGATTAAAACATGCTCTGTGATTTACATGAATGTCAAGATACATTCTATCCCATGTAAGCAGATAGCAATTTGATTGCATTCTGATTTAAAACTTACTAAACCTGAGTTCCTTAGCGCATGTTGCCATCGCTGATTTTGGATCAAAGGTCCAGGATTAACTGCAATGCCCTTTAACTGGCAAAAAAGACACATGCAGTCACCATACTATGATGGCTTAAGAAACAAAAAGATTATTTTCCCTAAATTTCAGCTGGATTCTTTTCACCAAGTTGTTTGTACTGGGCCTGAAGTTCCTTGTGAGCTTGAAAGGAGTGAAGGAAGGAGCAATATATTGTGCCTAAAAGGTACAGCTAAAAATCTGAGTAGGAAAACAGGCAGTGAAGTTCTACTAATTGTACAGCTCTATTCAGTAGAAGGATCAGAGTCCTGCATATTTCCCCTTGTAAAAATTAACATTTTTATATCAGAATTTAAGAGAATCCCAAGGCACTTGAGGAATTAGTCATTTTTCATTCTTTATTAAGTTATAAAAGGAAAATAAAATGATCTTTGTGGCCAATTCAAGATGCTTCAGACAGGCTATAAAGCAAGGGATCCCTTGAGCTATTCCTTTGTCTAACAGACCATTTGTTTTGTGTGGTATTTTTCCACACAGCATGGAGCATGTAGCTCAGATCACCTTTTATTCATCTCAGCTAAAGCATAAGTCAGCCCCTGCACTGTGATGGTCATGGAAAGTATAAATCATTGCAGAAAACAAGTGATAATTGTCTGGCAGTGCAGTTACTGATTTGGATGTCAGGTTACAGCCCATTCCCCAGACGCCCCTCTGCTCTTGCCATACACATTCCTACAATAAAATCAAAACCTTTAAGTCCCATCAGAACACTTGAAAAGCTGACAAGCCATGCGAGGCTGCCTGCAAACTTTACAGAGTTCATGAGGCAGGGATGAGGCAGACAGCAATAGTAAGATATTAGTTACCATATCTGTAAGGAATAAGGGTGAGAATTTCCTTTGTAAACCAGACATACATAACTCCTGCCCAAGCTCAGCTCTGACCTAAGGGTCAGGCCTTTAGGAATTGCTTAGGCTTACAACACAGTCCATCTGCAAGAAAGGATGAGAGCAACAGCAAACCTGCAATGACTGACATCACTGCAGTGCCTACCATACCAAACAGGGAAGTAAAGACTTGGATAAAGTGCAATAAAAGCCAGACTCTTGGACTTGTGAGAGAGCTGTGCACATGGATGTTGCCAATAGCTTAGTTACAGACTTTAAGTGAAGTAAAATGAGACAGCATAGGGTTTAAGAAAAGCAGGCACCCTGTCATGTAACTACGTCCATGGAAAGACTCTGTCTTCAGTGGAAAGAAACCAAAAAATCCTCAAGTTGGTCCTCCAAAGCAAAAAGTGATTATGTCTCCAATGAAGCTGTTTGCAGAGCAGACCACTAACACGAATGCTCTTGTGCTGTCCCAGACAGTACTGGTGAATGCTGCTGGCAAGTCTCATCCCTACTGTCCTTCTGGGTGGCAGGGATGGGCCGTCCCGTCCCTGCCACCCAGAAGGATGGGCTTGCCTGAAGTCAAAAATTATGATGTCACTTGTAGCCCTGGTAGGAAACACAGCTACGCAAAAGAAAAAAAAAAAAGGCAAGAAACTTCTACTGTCATACAATCTACAGAATTTTATGTAATAGACAATTCTAAAATATTCTACACAATTTTGTTTCTGCTGCTGTAAAATCTTCATTTACATAGTGTACACATTCTCCTGTATCTTATTTGGTCTTATAAACTACTGACAGTATTGAACAAAGATTGGAGCAGCTCTGAATTAAAAAAAAATAAAAATATATGCAACAACTTTCAATCAGAAGTTCACAAATGTTTAGGATACTGAGGACCATTAAAAACACTTCCAGTATTTCCTATCACTCCTTGTAGATACTCCTCATCCATTCTTCAGAGTTGAGCAAAAGGAAACAGGAGCAGCTCTATGCCACCTGACAAGCTGAAAGACACTTGCTGCCAAATCAGTCATCAGTAGCCCTGACAAGAGATGATTTTTTCTCCATTTTATACCATATGGTGTCTGTGCCTAAAAGCTCAGACAGCTGCTGTCGTTTTTTTTTTCACCATGCATCCCAGCAAGTCGCAACCAGCAACTACATGATCAGAAAGGGTACTAGTGTTGATGAAAACAAAAGCATACCAGGCAAGCTGACATAAAGACAGGAAGAGAGATGTCCCAACCATGAAACAGGCCAGCAACAAATTTTATGTACAGTTTCATTTCCTAGAGTCCTCTCGTCCTCTGAGATTTGACTTTTCAAATTCTTAATTTCAAAGCTTAATTTTTTATAACATGAGAATATATTTTCAAATTTCAGGGCCAAGCAGAATGTGATCTACATGCATTCTTCATCCTCATTTCAGTTTAAATCCTCTCCTATTAACGCAGTTGTACCAACATATGTTACTTTCTTCTTTGTATGCTAAGAGCTAGTATGAATCAATCTTGTTGTGGTGTAGCTGAATTCACATCAAGCAACAAAAAACTTAACTATATATTTTTGTTGTGAATTAAGTTTTGTAATCACAATGAAGAGAATTCAGCCTTTTATTTTTAAACCGGTACCACTTTAGACAAGGCCCCTTAAATAAATTAATGACATGGGAAATAACTGCAGTGTTAGTCTGAAAAAAAATACTTCCAAAGAAACTGTTCTCTACAGTAACCTTCCTAAAAAAAGTTATTAGAAAGATGGAAGAAGTAGAAGCTGGGCTAACACTTTTTCTAGATATGCCTAATCTTCTGTATCTCACAGCTAAGGAAAAAAAAAAACATCTCTCTCAGAGGCAAAGCCTGCAGGGCTTTGACATATTTCAACTCAAGGCTGCAAAACTGGCTCACTCCATGGGGATCACTGTACCACTGTACCTGATCACTGACCCCCTTTATATCTGTAACCCCCATGCAGACCCACACAGATCTGCCCACTGCTCCCAGTTCCCAACCCCTGCATCCCCACAATGGGTTTGATCTTGCATTTGCAAGGCTTATGGAAAGCTTGGTGGTATATTTAAGCAAGAGGAGAATCTTTAAACTCAGTCACATACTGGGCTGGGTGTGGTACCTGGCATATCCCTGTAAATAAATTCACTCTTTCCTGAGTGCCTCCTGCCCGGAGATGAGTTATTATGCGATGATGGCATTTGAAACAGAGGAGCTCAAATAAAGTCCAATTACAGCTTAAGTATTTGATTACAAGATGGGAAAGATATGCAGAAGAAAAAAAAAGAGAAACAGCAAAACTCAGAGATCAACCTGAAACTCAGATTTAATGCCACTGGCTGTTTAGGTTTCTTTCTCGGGTCTTGTCAGATTTATCTCAGCATATACTCCAGCTTTCTATATGTAACCTTTGAGAGTCAACCTCTTCCCTTAGCCCCCATTTATCAGTTAAATTCTACTTTTAGAGTGAGTGGTCAGCCTAACATACCTAGCCTGCCAGGCTTTCTGACTTCTCCCTTCCTCCTATTCAACTAGTTCATATGAATGTATACTGTCATTGAAATGGAACACTGTCTGACTTGACCAATACAAAACCACTTAGAAAGTCTTTTGGATGCAAATGAATCTTTTTCAAATTGCTTTTCTATCACTGAGCCTTGGTTTCACCCATCATCCGTCCCTCTTTCCCATGCCATGCAAATATACCACTTACACATCATCTGAAAACTGTAACCAGTGCCATCCAACCGGTGCCATTTTTGCACAAATGCATCATAGTTAATCCTGCCAATTTACCTGACAAAATTTAAGCCTTCAGAATGGTTTACACAGGCCTACACTGTACTGACAGTGTACATCCTACACTGTCACTGTACATACACACATCCTACTGACAGAACTGTTTTCAGTTTGTCCCTAGCATTACATGAAATCCAGATATGGCACAAGCATGGATCTCAGATGGTAGTATATTAAAGATATATAGTAAATATTAAATTTCCTATAAAGAGAGAAATATTTCAGGCAGTTTTCTTCTTGATTGTTCCTAAAGGTTTCTTTCTTATCTCTTTTCATAAGCCAAAGGAAATTCCTATGTCCTAATGCTACATCACCTGCTGGTTACTAAACATGACCTATGAACCTGGTGAAGTTTTTCTGAAATTTTCTTTCTGAAATTTTCTTTTTCTTTTTTTTTTTTCTTTTTTTTTTTTTTGCAAATTACCTCTTCTGGGAATTTTATTTGTGCACATACTCTTATCAAAGTCTTTTTGCTGTAGAGATGTGCCAGCTCACTCTTTTGGGACTTTTTTAAATCATGAGTTAATTGACTGCCAATTAACTGAATTTACTGTCTTTGAAAACGCAAGTCAGAATTCTCCCCAAACATTTTTCACAGACTACGGACGTTTGTAGTTTGCCTTAACGTTATCCCTAAGGTAAACCAGAAAAGTCTGTAGTATACATTTTGAGATTGCTCAAATTCACAGTTGACAGAGGGTTTTACATTTTCTGGAGAAGCATAGCATTGAGAGGGTTGCCCTTTGGCTTTTTGTACTGTGTTTTTGGTAAAATCACCAAAATCAACTTCAGAAGTACTAGCTGTTGGGCCAATGCTTGCATTGCTTCATTAAAATTAGTTTTTCATTTAAAGTGAACCAGAATTTAACTATAATAGATCCCATACCTACACAAAGATAATTCTGAGTATCTTAGACACTAAAACAATGATCATTTAAAAATATATTAGGCACCTGAGTAGTGCAAATACAGAGAGTATTTTGAGAATCAATAGAATATATCATGCATACAAACAGCCATAGATGTACTTTGCAACTTGTACTATTTGATTATAAACAATGTGCAGTAGCTGATTATGAACTCCCATCCAAATACTCTCTACAATTTCCCAGTGTCAAAGTTGAAACAAGCAACCTCCTCTTCCACTAGAATTTCATTAATATATGAAATATTCTAATATACTCATTTAGTTTACATGCTTATTTACTTGACTAAAGAAAGACATTGCGTATATTACAGCAATTAAGCTTTATCACATTACAGACTAAGAACTGCAAGAACTTTTTTCCTCTATCTTGACATGAACAGACTCTCCTTTCCCAAGAAAGTAATCTAAAATGGTTCATACCATTTTTTCACTTTCCTTTACATCAATCAAAAGTCTATCATTTCAATTCTAGCAAATGTGTAAAGTAACTTCTTCAAGTTGAGAAGCAAAACAGTGCTCTCAAATGCAGTAACTGGGCAAAAGAACAGCTAGTTAAAGTTAATTTGGATTTCTCTAGGTGGGTGGGATGCATCTTATCTTCATACATCTACATGTAATAATTTACAGCTTAGTTAGTTTGAGCTTGCTGGTTTAGCACTTTCTCTACATAGTCACAGAAAGAGAAACACACAATCCTATCCATAGAAAGCAGTTGGCAAGACGTATCACAACCATGTAGAAAAGGATTTTCAGAAAACAGGTATCTATTCAGTTGCATATAATGTTTTCCCTGAATCTCAAGATTCCGATGTGTGATTTGATTAAATGAGGATTATTTGCAATGGCAAGAAAAACAAAAATAAACAAATCTCTATCTTAACAGTAAGGCTCACCAGTTTGGTGTTTGGGTTTACCTACTGTTGCTTGGGGCTGGAGAGATAGAAACATATAATACTTTGAATGACGAGACCAACTTCCTTCACGGCTGTACTATAAACATCTATACTCCCAGACAGTTGTGTTTGTTCTTTACAAACAAAACAACTTTCATATGAATTCTAGCCTTGTGCTACTGTAGATAATCTGTTATCTGGAATGATCAGAGGATATGTCTGAAAAACACAAACTGCTGGTAAAACATCAGTTTCAAGCCCAATTACTGTACCCAACAAGAGACTGCACATTTTCCCCCATATTTCATTTACTGTAGTCCTCTGACAGTCAAATAATACAGCTCTTCAGGGCTCTTCAAGATTTATATTTTATGAATTTATAAATGTGTTGCCCATTTTAGCCAATAATGTCTTAGAAACAAGACTTTTCAGAGTTTGGAATATTTTCCTGGTAGCCTACCAGACTGACACAAGCCGGTGTCAGAATTCACACTTTCTCACAATCCAGATTTTCTCTGGGCACCAATTTTAAGAAAGCCTTAGAGTTACAAGAAAAACAAGAGATATGTGAAATTGTTTTCTCATGCATTGCTGCAAACTTGTTTCTTGTGAGAGAAGTCATTATTTTCTTCACGGAAAAATGTCCATAGCTAAAAGTTATGATAGAGAAGAGTGAACTTGCACAAGGAGCTCCCATGAGCCTTTTCCAGTTTCTTTCTGTTCACTACTGGTGGGTCACCTCCAAGAAGCAGCTGCCCATTTAAAGGCCTGGAAACCACAGGACAACACCTTTAGCAAAAGCTCTGTACTCTTTCTAAATCTTTCTCTGCTCTAGACAGTAACAAAGCCCTGTAAGTGCATCCAGAGGTACGTCAGTGCATAAAGCAATAAAAGATCCTGCAACCATCTCATGGACTATCACCATACTGCAACAATATAGGTCCATTAGAATTTATACTTATTTATTTTACCCTCTATAATTTACAATGATAATTTTGTCAATATTTGCAAATCTTCCCCTTCAAGATATGTCTAAGTAACTTTTGGTGGGATATCTGATGGTGGGTTTTTAGCATAACCAGAAAAACAAAATGTCTCTTTTCGATACACATATTGTGCTGACCAATGCACATCATTGTACTAAACAGAATCTCTGAAAAAAACGCTGTATGTGGTAAAAATGGCTGTGCCTGTAACATGGTATTATTATGATAATGTCAATAAATGAGAAAAAATGTTGTCCAAACAATAAAACCAAGTTTCCATTTGTTGGTTTCATTTCTAATACTTACAAACAACTTCCATGTAAATATTTTAAATTTTCTAAATAAATATTTCTTAAAATGATAGTATAGGAACTCAGATTCAAAAAGGAGCAGATAGTATAGGAACTCAGATTTAGAAAGAAGTATCCTATGTTCTATTTGGTTTTACAAAAATTACTTTCTTGCAGCTGTTCAGGATTATTTGTATACATATTTTTTTAGTTATGATCAGGAACAAAATAAGCCAGTAATTAAAAAATAATATTGACTTAATTTGCTGAGCCACGAAACAAATACTTAAAAACCTCAAGAGCTGACATATACTGCAGACCTATTCCACAATAAGCAATTTACAGCAAAAACAGTGTGTGAGCAGCGTGTTTGCCCATCACTGGTTCTGTGGTACTATTCCTCTTGCCTTCCTCCAATCCAGCCTCACAGCTCTGCAATCTTTTGAAAGAAGCATTAAGATCAGACTGGTGCAGCACACAATTGACATGCTGCATGATTTTTCTAGCACAGAGATATGTACATCCATATCCCATACTTCCTGTCCTTCCAAATCAGAAATGGAAGATAAAGAAAGAGTTATCAGTGGGATTGCTGAGGTAGACCAACATATTTACTCTTTACTTCCCTCTCACATACACACACACCTTGCTGTTCAGCACAGAGAGGATTATTTATTTGACAAACTGCAAGGCTCTAGTAATCAATGTGGAAGATTCACTAATATTAGTATGTGATAGTCTGCCAAGTATGGGATAAAGCCAAGCTGTCTATGATACCTTCTGCGGAAAATTTCCACTACAGTATTGACCTTTATGCTTGCTTGTCTATACTTCCTTTGTATTTCTTAAGACAACTAGATGGAAGATGGTGAGTTATAGCTCCATCAGTCAAAGAATGGTAGGGGAATGTACTTTCAACACATTGAAAGACATATGGAGAAATCTATGCCAAAGTTGATGACAAATATCTACCTCTAATACTAAAATAACTGCTTGCGGTATTGTATATGACCTTCATGACACATAAGGAAAAAACTTCAGAGATGGATGGCAGAAAGAAACAGGCAGTCTAAGGTGTTTAACACATGCTGCTGTTTTATTAAGACTACAGTACTTGTACTTACAGTACATCTTACAGTAAGATGAAGGCTATGCTGTTTGGGGCCATGGGTGTGATGAAGGGAGCTATTCTGTGATAGTATTTCTTTATTGCTTTCATGCCTACATGTTGTTCGATGAGTTGGAAAGATCCAGGATTTTACAATCTAGTAACTCCCTGTTGGCACCAGTAACAACAATGACAGCTGTGGCAGGATCTTCTGCCGACATGCACTTATGCTTATCATAGGAGCTGTGGAGCCTGAAAGAATGCATGAAGATCCAGTGACTATACCTTACACTAGTAACACTAATGACATTTTCTGTCTGTGCGGAAATCAAAGCAGAATGTAAAATGGAGGGAGACGTTTGCTTGGAAGCTACTGCAGGATCTGGGAAGGCCCAGTACTCTCACTCATGAATTATAAAGAAAATATAGACGTGTCATTTTCCTTAAGTGAGAACATCTGGAGGTGTCCAATATAATTACTTTTTCCTAGTGATGAAGCACAAGGTTAAGCTGCACAGCTTTAACAGCTGATGAAAGCAATTTGTGCAGCTCATAAGAACTGAAAATCCAGATGTAACAGAGAGTACAATGGGAAGGGCTTTTCAAACAACTCCACAAAATAAATAAGATACAACAGACACCTTTAAGAAGATTCTTTCCTTGGTTATTTTCACGTAACAGGCCAACGTAAGCAATGACAGGTCCCAGGCTGAGGAGCAAACAGAGAGATACTGCTTTGTCTCTGGTGAGTGAGAAGTACTGACTGCCCCCTATTACTGTACAAGTGAAACCTGCAGCTTCCTTTGAAGCAGATGGAACATCTGAAAGGCAGCCATTCACAAATTTCTGCTGGTCTCATCTTAATTTAGTGTAACTAGGTTTGCCACCATCCCCAGCCCTTCTGAAGATAGCAGTGGGCTGTGCCAAGCTCTGCAGTTCTGCAAGGTCTCTGGCACAGGGAAGGCTGCACAGATCCATGTCCCAACATCCAGCCAACAGTCAGGCAGATCACATGCTGCCAGTTAGATCCTGAGGCTCATGCTCACACAATATGTTGTATATGCTTGCATAAATGGCCAGTCATGCATTAGCACGGATTGAAAAGACAGTATTGATGCAAAGATAAATGGCACTTACAGCCTGACTGGACAAGCATACTGTCCAGCCACTTGATTGTACACTAACCATCTCCTTATGAGCTTTTCCTCTAATTTTTTACTTTTCATTTCCACAGTGAGCTCACAACCATGTCAGCAACCTCTCAGTCTGTGGTGATCTCAGAGCAGGGTCTTCTGCAACCTCACAGTGATGGCCATCCCCCCATCCCTGTGGGGCTGATATTTCGAGGATGCTTGCATCCCTGACTGGTTTATTGGGGTGCCTCTGCCTGGCCCCAAGACCCTCTGCTCCTGAGTGGCTGGCAGCCAAGTGTTTAACCAGCTATGGTGAAATACATGGAGTCCGTGGAAGCTATAAAAGATGGATTTTTGCTATCATTTTGCAGTTTCAGCATGAGACAGTCTTAACATCTGAATGCTGAAATCTCCCCAAGAAAAAGGACTTGCAAGGAACAGCAGGCGGCATGGAAGCAAGGAGGTGAAGTCACTCATCCCAAGTCAGCACAGAAGAGGACAAACAGTGAGTCGACAGGCTGAGCCAGGCAGGGCCATGGAAGGGCTGTGGATACATGGCAGCATGACCAGGCACAAATTTCAAGTGCACATGAGCTCTTAGTTCAAGAGCATGTCCAAAAGAGCTAAGCTCATTTAAGAAAGCAGTTAATGAAAACAAAAACACAACTTCAATCAATCTGCTTTGAATTATGGAAACTGACCACTGATAAAGTCAGGAAAGTTGGCCTTCGTTGGCCTTCCTTTAGCAGCTACGCCAACTCCATTCTCGTGGCAGATAAATATAAATTCTGCATGTACTTTGAATTTTAAGAGGCACATATTCTTCACCAATGGCTGATGGAACGATCTGAGATACATTCATAGCTTCTGGTTGACAGTTCACAAACCAATTAGGTCGGTAGATTGGACATAACTTCTTTCCTTAAAAGTAAATTTTTGAGAGTATGGAGATGGCTTATAGACCATGCATATTGTTTTTCTAGAGGTGAAAAACTGCACATTCAAATGATCAATTAACCTTTGAAATAATATTAATGCACTTATATGAAAAGTATTTATCAAGAATCAACTAAAACTGGTGAGTATACCTTGAAGAATTTCTAGCTTTAAAATTTTGATTCTGCTCCTCTGTGCATATGGAGACTAATAGTTCAGGAAATTATTCCAACACGTGCTTGGAAACCTCTGAAGTGAAGAGAATGTAAGTTTAAGCCTGGAGTTAAGTGAATATGTACAGAGCATTTCTAGGCAAGGGAGTTGGAACTGGGACCTTAACCTTTAACTATATGATTCCATATTTCTCCAGTGCTATTTCTTACAGAACAAGCATCTCTTTCTGGCATGAGCACCTTTAGGCTGATATCAAGGTAAGCATAATTTATGGAAGCAATTTCATCCCACAGTAGATTTTACTTCCAGGTCATTCTACAAATAAATGAAAATTGAAGTGCCACTGAAAGTTGGTTCCACACATGCCCCACTTTGGCTCGTGCTCCTGAGCTATCACAGCTTTTCAGACCAAGGCTCTAAGACCCTTCTATCAGCCCATCAGAATTGGGAACTGCTACAGTCAAAAGATCTGTGGGTATCCCACTCTTGAGGGAAATATTGACTGGATCCACACCATGCAACAGCCTGTGCAATAACAGCTTTCCTTTTGGGGAATCAACAGTGTCTGCAGTCACTTTTCTGCCATCTACCCTTTTTCACTCTAGTTTTCAATCTAAAAAAAAAAGCAACAGTACGCATCACTTCTGGCCTTGTTTTAGAAAGCTGATTTTCAACCTCCAACAGCCCCACCTCCTAACTGTTATTTCAGAAACAACGATCTTACTCAGAAACATGGTATTCTGCAAGAGCAATACATACATATAGATACAAATATTTAGACTAACCAAAAATCACAAGGGAAACAAAAGATAGATCAAATAGATTAGTATTTTCATTGTGCCTTGAAACTCTTGTTGTATATGCTTTTTTGGGGGGGGGTTGTTTTTTTGTTGTTGTTTTTGTTTGTTTGTTTGTTTGTTTTTTCCATGGAAAAATGATTAATATGCCTTTGTGGAACAAAAGCCATTGGTTGCTTAACAAAGAAACCCTGTGCACTAAGTGAGGAAAGCAGCATTAGCGCTCCCTGAACGTGACCTGCTGCTGCAGCCAGCCGACAAAGACAGGGCAGCATTTGCGGGTCTGCAGGGTGACCACCACATGCACACTGCACTGTTATGCAGATCAGAGGCGGTGGCAGCAACTACAGAATTTCCCAGTGCCATAGGGCTTTCAGATGAGTGCAAGGAGGGATGCTTTCCCAGGCTGACACGCTGACCACTGGTGAGTTCACACTAACAAACAGAATTCTGGGGATCCGAACTAATCTTTGCTTCTGTGGCTGAAGCTATACAAACAGCAAACAAAGAAAACAAAGAAAGATTTAAGTAGCATGTGCCCTGCCACCATTCATCTTACTCAGGGGCTGCTATCGAGCTTAACTAATAAGCATAATCAGCTCCAAACATTAACTTCTGAATCTTTAGGCAAAAGCTTTCAAGTGCTCTCGAAATGGTGCAGAATGCAGGTTGTGGGTGAAGGCTCCTTCTCCTTCAGCGCCCCTTCTCACCTCCAGACAGGTCTTGGACCGTTCCCAAGAACAGCGCGGACGTGGAGCTGTTCTTTTTTATGCTGCAGCCATGCATGAATACAGGCCAGATACAAAGAAAGCATTGTATCAGCTTTGTCGGGGATGTTGTAGTCTCTCTTTCCTCCTACAAGTTATCCTCCCAAACCCAACAGCCCACTGCAGCTGCACGGGAAAGTTGCGTTAAAGAAGGAATATTTTAAAAGTTCCAAAAATAATTCCTGAGACATTCTGTTTTTCAATTCTGACAGAGTAACAGACAGGCTGGAGCTGGATGGAGGACAAACAAAACAGAACTAATGACAAAGACAAACCCACAATACTGTGCTGTTGAAAATCAGAAGATTTAGACAAGGTCTTCTCCAGTCTGTGGGAGAATTAAGGATTTTTTTTTTTTTTTGTCTTCCTACACAGCACTAAGAACAGAAAGAAGAATAAAAATGAAAAAAGGAACAACAAAACAAAAAAAAAGAGAGAGAGAGAAAAGGAGGGAAAGAGGGAAAGGGGATGGGGACTGGAAAAGAGAAAGGGCAAAGGGCAAAGAAGTCTTGATAATTTGAGATCTCTGAGTTACAGTGGAACCCAAAGCATGCTGGACAAATGCTGACTTTCTTGATGAAGTCCTCAAAATGCACTGATAAACAAGCTTGAGGAAATGAAGAACATGGCTGTTAAATGAAAATGGAAGGCAATCAACACATCAAAGGGGCAAACCCAACATTTTTAATATAAGCATCCCAAAAGGAAAATACTCAAAATTTAGAGATCACATTTGAAAAACTGAGGTGTTATGCCTTGCACTTCAACAGGAATTGCACAGCTTCACACCACTCTGTAAAGAGTATCCAGGCCTATACATCTATAGCTATTTGGAAAATTTAGTAACAGATTCTGTAATGTTTATAGTGACTTTCCTTAAATCATGCATTCTGGAGTTCAGATTTCCAATATATTCACATTGCAGTGAAATTAAATTAAAACTGATCAAACGATAGCTGAGGATTACATCCTATTTAAGGAGGCTGTTCTTTCACTTCGAGCTAAAATGAAACACTGCCAAGGGCTGGCAGAAAAATAGCAAAGGAAGAACACGATTAAAAAGTAAAGCATTATTACAAAGACAAATGGCATATTTTGCATGTCAACTATTAAAGATACTTACAGACCCATATAAAAATAATACACTGAACTACTGAAAAGGTGTTTTCAGGCAGGGCTATAGGATTACAAGGAGGTGCGGAAACTGCAATAGGGACAGAACCCTCTTCCTCCAGGCAAGGGAAATCAGAGGAAGGCTTTGTACTGTATATTGCTGCCAGACAATAACAGGAGAGAGGGAAACAGCCCAAAATGGCAGTTTTTGCTGAGGTATCAGAGTCAACACATCACTCTTCACTCCTTCATGTAACTCTCCCTGGTGTGACTCATGCCAAGGCTTCATCTATGCTGCACCACATGTGCCCTATGCCCAGCCCTCAACACTGGGAGGTGATCAAAAGCCAGAACTGATCCAGACTGAGAAACCTCTCTTTCATGTCAGAAAGTATGAAATGGAGGCAGCGTGCTTCATTTCCCTGCATTTTGAAGGGCTATGCATGCAGCTAACTGTCACTGAGATTTTTGAGATCTTCTCCTGTATGCCCAGGGGATGTGAAGGGACACTGGGAATACAGATACACAGCTCACATCAAACTGACTAATGTCAAAGCTCACCATGAGCATCATAGCTGCACAGCCTCTCTAGATGAGTGAAAGCTCAGCCCAGGCACACTCGTGGCAAGCATATGTTTTGAGCCAGACTTGGCTCGTTAATGTTGTGGTGTTAAACCCATTAGACATTAATTTTTTTAGCTTTTCACCATAACTCTTTTCTGTGATAAAATAATGAAGAATTTCTCACTAATGCTTTTAAAATGTTCATTAACACCTTGAGTGAAAACTCTGCTTTAGGTATTTTCTTTGGGTCACAAACTCCAGTAGCATTAAAGTATCATTTGATCTTGGCTTCTTCTGGTAGTTTACACATTTAAATCTGAAAATCAAAGAGTGGTTTGGGTCAGGTATTGGGCTTGGTTGAAAACAGAGAAAACAGGCCCTGTGAGGCAATTTGGCAGTGAGACTGGAACATCTTTGGAAGTATGTGCAGGTGGCACCCCTCGTCACCTGGGAGAGGAAGCTGCAGGCAATGCCTCCTCACCCAGCAAAGGGCAGAAATGGAAATCAGTTCACTGCAGTAAGGCACTGTCACATCACATCACTTGTTAGGAAAAAAGAAAACTTATTTAGCAGACATTTGCTTTGTGTACCATTAAGCCAGACTCTGCTTTGCCTGAACTCATGCAGCTGGCATGTATGTTAATTCACAGATCAGCACAGACAGGCAGCCATGCTCCTGCAGCCCTTCCTTGCATTTCAAAGGGAGCCGGGACTGGCAAGGCTGCCTGAAGTCCTTCTTTATTCCAATTGTAAATGGCTGTTTCTGTGTGCCCAAATGGCGTATCCTTTGAAGATGTGAGGGAGGAGGTGGGGGAGGGGATGCTTTCCTTTGTGAATTAAGCAGTTCTGAAAGAAGCCGAATTTAGAGGTATGGTTCTCAGAATTGAATTTAAGACAGGAAAAGCCAGAGCAGAGGGAGACCTTCCCAACACCTTCTGCCTGACGTCCTTCAAGGTGAGCTGGGGAGATGGAAGCCAGCCCTGCTGCTCTGTGATGGCTTCTGTCATTCACACAGCTGTCCTGCAGCTACTGGCACCCACTCACTGGCGACCAAACCTTCAACAGCTGCCTAATAGCAACCAGTTCTGCTCATTACACACAGAGGCTGATTTGAAGTACAAATTCGGAGAAGTGCAGATTAAATTACTAACTCCCTGAACTAGACTGCCTTCACCTAATATCATTAAAGCCTTACATGAAATAATACAGGATGAATTGTGAACCTCTTTATTGGTTTCTGGGTAGACAGCTTTAAATACTAATCGTAGCTAATTAAATTACTTAACTTCATTTGCTTCTGCCAATGGGCCATGTGATACAGTGACTTTGGAAGACGGTGCTCTTGGAGGCTGTGGCTCTTATATTTTACACCAGGGCAATGTTAATCACTAGAAAATACTATTATCACATTATTGCTAAATCCATATGTCTAAAATAAAATGAACTCCAGCAATGGGAAGATATGATACATCTGACTTCTTGAGTAACAGAAAGAACTGCTATTTATTCACTTCAGAACACCCTTAACTCTTGTTTAACATATAAGGCCTATAACACCAGACAAACGTGTTTATGACCAAGTTAGCAATTCATATATTTATTAAAAATCTACCGCTTACTGTCACATCACAGAGAAGTATCCCATCAAACACTTGCTGTTGCTGTCTCAAAATATGAAAAACTCCCTATAAAAGAAGAATGCACATTCTGTTTCATCATACAAGATAGATGTCGCCATTCAGTGTCCAGAGAAGATAAGAGAGTTGTGAAATGGTTTTTCCCCAGTTATTGACAGAAGGGGTATCAGAATTCAGATGGCAACTCATGAGATCTTGGGCCCTACTATTCTTGCACATTTCTCTCACATTACACCGCTGTCTTTCTGCTAATCAATGTCATGATCAAAATCTGAAAGCTCACCTTTCTGTCAATGGCCAGCTGCACAGTTACTTTGATTTATTCTTCACTTGTGAGGCTGTGCTTTTAGCTACAGCAGTACAGTTGAAGGACCAACAGCATAAATATATGTACTAGTTTTGCAATGCTTCCTGATGATGACTCTATTGATGAAGTCAGGAATAGATCTGAAACAGATCACTGACCGAAAAGTATAATTTACAAAATAGTGGTGAACCACCACTGATGTTTATCAATCGATTTCCATCACAGTCAACAGTCTGCTAAGGAAAACTCCTTCCATTACAGCCTCCTGTATTGTTTGCAGCAGTTACAGCAGCACAACAGGTTGCTTACCTGTGGGAGTTTCTGTTCATGCCTTTGCCATGGTCATTCCTATGGGTGCCTGCTTTAAGCAGTGTATTAAACATCAGCATTTGCTCCTACTTCTTTTGAAATGGGGCACTTTTCACACAGCAATTATTCATTCAGCTCCCCTTTCCAGCTTCTTATGCCTATAATTGAGCCTGGCTTCACTTGTTCATTCTGTCTGTTTGCTGCACTCTCACATACCATTATAGCCCCATTTCTGTTAAACAGCTGGCTGTGATGTGAAATGCCTGGGCCTCAAGCTCTGCAAACAATGAGATTAGCACTTGGGTCTTCTTGTGATAGCCATGTGCAGCAGGACTTAATATTGGCATGACCTAACCTACTTAAGAAACTAACTTAGAAACCTCACACTCCTCTGTTCCAACACTGTTTTCTGGGTCCAATTGTCTAATTACAACCAGTCAGGAAAGAGCACGTGCATCCAGATTAACATAAGAGGCAAAAGAAGACTCGCATGAAAAGCAACACTGCCTGAATAGCATGGCAGTGACATCTGCCCTTAGCACGGTGCTGGGTTCTCACATGGTCACTGCATGGGCATAGGGCTGCACTGTCACCTGCAAGTGACGGGCTGGCAGGAATGTTTCTCTGAAAAGTACAGCACTAAGGAAGGGAATACACCTTTGGGCTGTTTTAGAAGCACATGTAATTCTCACAATCCATTTCCTGCGGATAGAAGGAGGCACAGCATTCGACTGGCATTACTTAATGACATCTCACTGGCTAAAAAGATTGTGAAAAAACTCTTTTTGACAATATGTCACTGGTAGGCACTTTTAATCAAGAGCGAGCTGACTACAACATTCAGCCTGGATTAAAAACTGCTCTTTTTTCTTAAAAAGACAGTCAATCAAAGTGGCACAATTACCTGGTCTGAATTAAAACACGCAGTGATTTGCAGTTCAAATGCAGGTAACTCCGGAAATACAATTATCCTTCTAATACTCAGAACCAAAGTAAAACGCTTCAGAACACTTAATAAATCTTCAGATAGAAAAGTTAGCATTCAGCAGCATGTTATATTGGTTTTGCTCCCAGTTTTATAAGTACCAATTTGTCTCTTCAAAAGGAAAGAAAAGAGCGACAGCATTTCTTAATTGAGTCAGAAGCTTTGCCAAAACGCTCCATACTGCTTGTTACCGCAAAGGAAAGAAATACTGGTTCAAATGGAAGCAGTTGTACCAGACTTTGAACATGTAATCTTCACTGAAAAGACTAAGGGTAAATCTGAAGGCAGAGAACTGAATAAAGTCTTCGGTCTCTGGTGTTATTTCATTCATATACACTGATACCATCCAAAGTAGAATAAGAAGACCTGACATGTGTCGCACTGGTACTGCTCTATGCAGTGGCAGGAGAGAACAGCTTTGAATTCTACAAACTAAGGTAACGGTGATATATTTAATTGTTTAAAATGTGATATACAGTTTTCTCCATCGTTTCTTGCTTCTGTGAATTATAGTAAAAATAGTAATTGCTGCTAATAGTTGTAATCAGGGTAAAAAAGACATTCGTTTTTTCACTGACTAATTAACCAATTATTCTTTCTCTATCAACTACAAATGAAACGCATGATTAAACAGACCAACAATAGACATTAATAAAAAGATGGACTGCACTTAAATCACCAACCTAAATATAAATGTTAACTGTAGTTACACATCATGGATTGTATTTCACCATGACATGAAGAGAAAGCAGTTTACAAACTGCAGATTAGAGAATAATAAGCAAAATATTATCATGATCAGACACAGTCCTCAGCCAGAAAACAGGGTGTTTGTTTCTAAATTAGAACTAAGGCTTTAGCAGAGAGCATCTGAGAAAGTAAAATATTACATGTCACTCTAGCAGCAATAGAAAGATGTCTGTTCATATACAGCAAGATTGTGCTTCTGATGAAAGGAGAAGAGATACTGAAGTGCACTTTTGACATTTTAAAGATGTTCTTCAGAGTGAAATACTAACAGGAGGGTCTCTGTTCATCAGGGAGTATCATTATGTTACACCCATAATAAATGAAGGCAAATTCGCAAGTGGTGGCAGCCTGGCAAACCAAAAAGGGAAAGCAGAGCACAATACACTTGTACCTCGCATTTGTACTGCACCATTTCTGGGTAAAATCCAAAATTTGACTTCAACACCTGCCAGCTCTAGTAAAAGAGAAAGGCAGAAAAGAATCTTGGCTGCAGATGAAAGTGAATCAACTATACTTATCCATCCCACAGAGCTCAGCAGTATTTACTTTATCTTGAAGGGATCAGATAAGATACAGCAGCAATTCTTTGACATTATTTGCATCAGCTGCAGCTTAAGTTAGTCGAGGAACTAGGCTCAGAAACAGGATGTAATTCAAAGTAAGTTGTACAGAGATTTACCAAATTCAAAGCTTTTGACAAATACCCAAGTTGATAACAAGGATGAGGGCAGGGGAAATCCCAGAGTATTCAGATGTATTTTTCTGTGATTGTCCAAAAATTCTTATTTTCAAACCACACCACACTGAGGGAGGCAATGTTGCATTCAAATATCTTCCCTCTCCTTTCACCGAACAAAGTATGACTTTGGATTTTAGTTTAGCTTTGCAATTCATAATTTACCAGAGTTGTAGAAAGGGTATATTTCCATCAAAATTTCATATCCTTCACAGCATATATAAATTCCATGATGACTAAATGGCAGTTTCAGAGCTATGGAAAAACCTATAGTATTTTTACTGTTAAAATAACATTCAGCAAGTAACACGCTAAATCAGTAACTGTCTTAGTTTCAGCTGGGATGGAATAGCTCTCTTCCGAGTGTCTGGTATGATGATATGTTTTCATTCCAGGAGAAAGACAATGCTGATACACACCAATGTTTATCGTTGCTGCTAAGCAGCATTGTACAGCGCCAAGGCCATTCGCAGCAAAAGGCCCCAGGAGCTGGGAGGGAACAGAATTAGGACAGCTGACTTAAACTGGCCAAAGGGATACATGATGTGGCATCAAATTAAAGGAGTTTTGAAGAGGGTAGGAGTTCATCTCTTCTGCACAGTGGGCTAGCAGAGCATCATTTGGGGGTTAGTAAGGAATTACTTGTGCATCACTCATTATATACACATATGTATATTTGTCATAATTATTATCTTTTTTGCCTGTCTTAGTAAATCCTTTTATCTCAACTCATGAGTTCTATTTTGTGAGGTTTTTTTTCGATTCTCTCCCTCATCCCACTGGGAAGCAGAGGAGTGAGTGAATGCCTGTGTACTGCTCAGCCACCAGCTGGGTAACAGCTGGGTAACAGCCACAACAGTAACTTTTCTGGAAGTATATTCTATTTAGTACTGTATTTCGCAATCCACTACTCTGGCAAACGTATATACATAAATTAATATTTTTTTCCCAAATGAATCCAAAATTAGCCAGTAATGGTAGTACTGCAGCCTTAATTTACGGATTCTTTGGGACTAAAAAAAATGGTTGACAGGTATAACTGCACAAGCAGCAGGGCCCCAAGATGCTGAAGTGCTAAACACAAAGCCAAACAGGAGACAGAAACAGAGAAGCCAGAACAGAATCAAAATAAAAGGAGGTACTGTGGACTTCATGCCAGCTTTATCTTGCCAGTAGCTGCGTCTTGCAATGCAGCAGCCCCCCTTGGCTGCCATCAGAGCACGGCTGTGACCAGCGCCTCCTGCTGCTCCCCACCGCCCCTCTGCCTGTAGGACACGCTTCTCCCCTGCCCTCTGCCATGGCTTACTCAGATTTCTGCAGGATGTTTTTTTCCAAAGTGTTGCTGACGCAAGTCATGAGCCACGCTGTCGGCTTTGGGAACTAATGAGAAAAATGTTCGTCTAAAAAACAATATCCAAAGGAATATTCCATGCCATATGACATCGCGTGAAAAAACTATAAAACCGAGGGGAGTCGGCCGGTGGGTAGTGAGCAATTCTGCTGTGCATCACTTGTGTGCATGTACACTTAGATATAGTTATTAAAACTGCTGCTAAAATTTTTATCTCAACCATGTGTTCCACTTTTTTCCCAGTTCTCTCCCCCATCCTGCTGTGAGGGAGAAGTGAGCAAAAGGCTGGGTGACGCTCAGCTGCTTGTCCAGTTACACCACACCTTCCATGCTGCTGGCTCCAAGTTTCCACAGCACTCACATCTGCCCCATCCAGATGTCTAATTAAATTGGAGTCAGATGGTTATTATGGCTTTTATGAACATCATTGAGATGGCAAAAATTAATTCAGAACCAGACTGCTTTTTACTTTTCTTAATCTTCAGTTGTCTTTTGGGATGAGTTGTTGAATTTTACAGCATCCTGATATACTCCTCTGTAAAAATGAGCAAAAAAGTTTTTGCCTTATAGACATTAGGCTTGCAGATTGCTGAGAGTCTGTCAGTGGAGTACTACAGAAATGTCAAAATTTGGTAAGAATGTATGAAAGTGAAAGATTCTAATACATATTAATTGCCACCAATATACGCATTCATAGCTTTCTAAGTTTTAGAACAGACCTGATAAGAAGTACAAACACTCATTCTTAAAAACAATCTGACTTCCCTTTCACAAAATGATACCAACAGTCTTTTTGTCAAAGAAACTGTCAGGACACTTCCTAATGCGTTGCCTTAATGCACATCATGGACGTTATCTGTTATGCATTCCTTCATTTGGAGGAAAACTGGCAGAAAATCTTCCCTAGCCTCCCACATTTTTCATTTAATTGCTTACATAAGTTCTCTCTCTTTTTTTAAATACAACCTTTATCAAACAGAAAGGCTAGAAAAATATAATAAGGCTATAAAATATAATACTGATTGAATGTGGTTCATCAACAGAAAAAACTGCATCCCTGTTGAGAGAAGCAATTGCTGAAGTTAAGCTAGACAGTTTGGCAAATGGCATTTTAATTTTAAAACTACAATAAAACTTTAAATAACCAAATTCAACTGTATACTTAGAAAGAAGGAAAGCACTGATGGAATAGAGGACTCAAACCTGGAAACATCATCTCTGAAATGAACCTAGGGAAAATGCAACTAACTTGAGTCTGTCCTGCTGTGCTCAGAAACAGTGCGAAGGAAGGGAGGGAAAACATGATTTTGTTTCTGTGAGAAATTCTGCTGGATTTACATGCACCTTCTGATAAGTGCATTAAAAAGAAGATGAAAAGGGGTATATAGAAAAGCTTGTAAAATTGCTGCACATCTTAGGAAAAATAGCTCATTCAACATGCAATTTATACATACCTTTGGAAAGGAGAATATTGCCTAGCAAGGTGTTCTTTAAACTGAAGAAGTGTAGACAAAAGCTAGATGAACTGATACTGGAAAGAAGTTGCAATACCTGGATACTGGGGCAAACTGCTGAGGAAACTGGCAGAGATTTTCCATCTTGTACTGTCTTCAAGTTTAAACTGGACTTCCTTCTGGAAGTTATGCCTAACACAAACCAGATTTTGGGCATGCTTACAGAGAAAAGTAGGCAATGTTTGTTATGGCAATATCTCATATTTTGAGTCCCTTCCAGCCTGAGCCAGACAGCACGAGAAGACATCATGGGAATGCCTCTAAAGTACAACCATCTCTGACATGAACAAAGGAAGCGTTTCTCTTGGTTTCACATTTCTCATCAGGAAAAGCCTGGGACAGTTGAGATCTAGCTAAAGGAACTATGAAAAGAAACCAAACAACAAACAGCAGCTCTGTAACTTTTCAAAGGCTTTTGAAGTGAAAACTTCATTTCTGAGTGGCTACTGTACATCTTCTTTCAGAGCCAGGATAGAAAGGATAGCAGTTCATGACACAGATTCCTTAAAAAAAAAAAAAAAAAAAAAAAAAAAAAGGCAAAACAAAAAACATTTCAAGAGCATCTATGTTCAACTCTTGGACAAATTCATAGATTCAAAATTTACCTCAAAAACATGTACCTCAAATGCAGTGTTCAGTTTTGGTTTTTTCATCTGTATTTACCACGAATGCTGGTCAAAGTATGAAACACATGCAAATTTTTAAAAACATTAAAATAATTTTCACTCGGAACATCTGCATATTCTTATTGAAATTTCTTCACAGTTTTCCTTTAAATACCTTCTTCTTGCAGTTTTCAGATTTCTTTAATACAACCACCATTACAGCTTCTGTGGATGATCAAGAATTTGAAGATCTCAACCAACTTTAAGGCAAGATAGCCGCTGTTCTGCATTACAGGCATGGTAGTTTTACCACTGCTAGTGCAATTGCCTTCAGTGCTTTCTGCTCTGCTGTCTGCCATAACAGCTGTATGCCTCACTGACCTGTCCCTATTTTCATCATTCAGTGGTACCAACTGTTTCCCTTTATTTGCTATTTTACTGCTACATTAAAGCAAGTAGATTACCAGTGAAGAACAGGTTACCTTTACAAAAGTTACGCTATTTTGACTTCATATTGTCCTGATCTTCCAGTTGCTTGATAGCAGTATTTCCTTTCTTTTCCCATTGAATCATTTTGCCAGGTGCTGAAATGCAGCCTCCTGGATTATAATGCCCTGCATCACTTTCAGCACTTATAAATAACGCAAACGTCAATTTCTTCTTTGCCAATGCTCTAACACACTGCGTTATTTTAATCAGAAATGCTGTATTTTTAATTGTGAGCAGGAACAATCCCAAGCTAAAAGCACCAGAGGCAGGGCTGCAGCTGCTCCATGTGCCCTTTCTTGACAACTGAGCCAGCAGTAAGGACCATACATTTTGTAACACAGCAGGGGTCACTGGGCAGGGATGCCACCACCTGGATCTCAGGAACATTTGCATCTTAATGAATGCAAGCCGAAAAGTATTACACTGCTTGTTGGTTTTTGAAGCTGCTAAAAATAAGCCACGCATGATGCTGAATTACGGATGTATGGGAAGAACAGCCCATCTGCTGCCACGAGCTTGACAGACATCACAGCATGGACTCTGCTCACTTCTCTGTGCAGGGCAACATAATGAATGTGTCTAAGACAGCAAGAAAGACTTGTTAGGTTGGTAATGGCTTGTAAAGAAAACTACAAAAGCAGCTGTACAAAAAAAATCTTCCTATTCGTTTGAACATTTTAGAGAATTTAACAGCCCAGCCAACCTTTAGATTTGCACTGGAGCAGCTTTGGCTGCTCCTTCAACAGAAGATGAACCTAGAGCTGTATGCAATGGCCTTTATGACTTGCTCCATGCCACCTCAGACTGCAAGGAACCCCAGGTCAAGGCTGCCCTCTCTCCTTGTCCCCAGAGCCAGCCATAAGCAAGATTGAGCACATATCCCCACACACAACAGAGAAAAACACATACACACCACTGGCCAGTCAGTTCAACACACAAAACCCACTGCTGCTCCACTTCTGGAATGCTCTGGGATCTGATATAGAGACTCATGTCACCAAGTGAGTTATTGGGATGTCGCTGCTTAGCACTGTGCCCTTCTCCTCCTCTCTGTCTGGGGAGATGGACCTGGAGTCACAAATCCCAACAAATCTCCACAGAAAATGCAGCCTGCTTCTTCCCAAGAGCAAGCAGTTTCCTGGATCTGTCTCTGCATACGCTGGCCAAAATTGCCAGCAACTGAAGTCTGGATAAGAGCCTCCTCCAAAACAGAACCAAATCCACACACAGAGCACATCCAGTCTGCATCATGAGCAAGGCTCTCTCTAAACATTATGTTTAGACAGACACAGACTGTCATATGACATCTTCACAACAAGCCAGAGTTTCATAGGCTATCCTAAATTTCTTTATTTCCTTGCTGCTCAGTGATTGGATTTACTCTGTCCTGTGGGATACATCTAGAAGAAATTGTCTCTCCTGGAGAGAGCAGCTTCGGAGGAGACTGAAATCAAGTTTACATTCAGGTCACATTTATATGTTAAAAAAAAAGTAAAAATAATAATATTAAAAAATTAAGCTCATGTGATAGCAGAGGTTTCAATAGAGTGGTATTGAATTACACGAGCCTCCCCATAACTGCTATAAGGTATGTATTATCTGCCAGATCTGCCACACAGTATTTCTGCAGCCATTAGAGACTGACATACTAGAAAACCATCCAGAGACATTTAGGGGAGCATGACAGAAGTTTGCTGACAATGATAACAACATATTTTGAGTAGCTCTTTTTAAAGTCATCAAATTCTTTTTTATTCCCAAGATCCCAAAGAATGTAAATTAATAGACAAATGTATTCTTCCAGTGCATGTTAACAGATGGAAGATGCACAGGCACAGCAAAAGAGAGTGAACCAATTAATATGGTTAACTTCTCATTTGTTTTATATTCTTTTATATTATGTTTTAAAGATAGCCAAATTAATTCTTCCTTCACTTGTTCTCAGACTTCTGAGAATGATGTTGACCTTCTGTATGATCTGTCATAGCAGGGTTGTTAAAACTCTTAATTAAATGTGTGTAATGCCTGACTGGTTTTGGCAATGCAACATGTATCACTAGATATGCAACAGTTCTGTAAAATCAAATGATAGACAAATGCAACTTTACGTGGTCAGATGCCTAATATGTAAATTCATTTGTCAACAGCACCCAATAATTTGTTAATAGTGTGCAGGAAATAATGACACAATCAAAAAAATCATGCATATTACTAATTTATTAGATACTGTATATCTATTAGATATATAGATATAACGTAAAGCAACTAGCTTTTTCATAGTGTTTTACATAAACATACTCAAATTCCTTTAAAACCAACAAATCAAATAAACCCAAACTTTAATATCTGCATGCCCAAGAGCATGTATTTGGCCACAGCTTTTTTTTTTTTTTTATTTGAGCAATGAAGCGATATACATTTATGCTATCTGAAAAATGTACCAAATATCTTCCTCATCAACCTTTTAACTGAGAATTCTCATTTTGAAGTATGATCTCTGTCTTGCAGACACACTTTCCACTTACTACTTAGGGCCATAAATAAGCTCCAAGCATAAACTGGTGCAACAGAAGTTAATACATCTGGTAGGAACAAAATGCTCAGCTGTGCTGAGCTGAGCCTGCAATTTACACATCAAGTGTAAAATATCTTTAACAATAATAAGCCTTTAAGTTGTGCATATAGCCCAGTTTAAGCACATGCCTACCTTCAGAAACCCTCTTTCCCATTTAGTCTGGTTGTGAGACACTTAAAACCTCACTGAAAATCCATAGCAAAGCAAGTCACTAATATTAATTCTCCAAAGGAGGTACTGGTGAGAAGAGTGAAATGGTCACTGGGGCTGATACCCTCTTACTATGGCTCTTCTAATTAACCTTTGGAGACAGAGTATAAACAAGTTCAGGATGCAGATATTTTCCAGCAAAGCACTTGGAAAATTGATGCAATTGTATGTCTTTACAGTTAAAGCATCTGTACTGCAGTCTGATAAAAATCAGCAGTATCAGGAATGGAACTAAAGTGAATCTTGTCATTTATATTCTCCATCTGAGTATCAAAAATGATGCAAGCACATCATTATTTCTCTAAGTTTTAGGGATGGATGGGGATGGATGGAGAAAGAAATCAATGGATCTTTTGGATGAGAGCGCATACTGAGCACCAGAATTCTTAAGAGTACTGGAAGGGGAGAAACTTTTTTTTATGAATCCACTTTTGATAGATTAGAATTTGAAACATGAAAAAAGAATAAAAAGTTCAATCCTATAGCTTGAATTTTTCCTGTGTCTTCTGTTCACATCACAGAAGACTGCACTTTGGAAACTTACTTTACTGCTAAATATGTGGAAATAACTAATATCACTCTGTTCAAGAGACAGATGAGGCCATGTATTTCCAGAACTGCTTTTTACTGCAAATGTTATTGTTCTGTACAGAGAACACAAGGCTCTATTTTTTAGAACTCAAACTAATTTCTTACTGTTGTAAAGCAGCAATGTTCTCAGTTGATATGGGACATATGTCAAAGATGACAGAAGTCTCACGATAGCACACACTGTTTAAAGTATTAATTTTTAAAGCATTGGTGTGCTCCAAGCCCTCTTATTGTATGCTGGGAAAGTACAAGCATTCATCAGAACACAGCAGAAATCAGTTCTAAAGCAGGGTGCCTGACATTTAATCTTGCCAATAAAATGCTGCTGGCACACAGTTTTTAGGGAAGCCACGTTATGTGATAAAGAGCCCTTTTCATCCTCTGTTGTCTGCAATTACCATGTACCTGTCAGGAACAAGCAGTGCACATCCTGTCCTGCACATGCATAAGTAGTAAAAGATTTTGTAAAGAACAAATAGTTTAAAAGCAATCACCTAGATACTGAAGCTATAGGAAAAACAATTTATTGCTACAGACCAACAAACTTCATACCTAAAGTGCAACTCTTTATGGTCCATAATTCAAATCTTTAGTAACAGAATTCAAATCTTTAGTTGCCCAACAGCACCTTTAAGCAGAGATTAAAAAGGAGAGAGAAGGAAGAAAACACGAATGCAGTCTGACTTTGCTAGATGCAGTGCAGAAGGAGACTTCAGGTTCTGCTGGAAATTGAAGGCTTCCAGAGACCTCTGTTCTTCAGGTGCTCCCAGATTTCTGCAGCGTATAAAGCTAGCTGCAGGGCTGAGCTTTTTAGAGCTAAGACAGATAGCAATGGATGGCAGCGACTCTGAAATTAAAGCAGTGAATGTAAAAAAGAAAAAGGAAAAAGACTTAAGAACTTTGATCATTTTTAATGGCCCAATCCTCTGTTTCTACTAAGCACAATGTAGTCTACAAGAACCAAGAAAACTGTAGAATAGACATCTCAGTAAACTGCAACTTTGATATCTGTGTGCCACTGAATGCAGGAGCTTTCATGTACCTAAAGCTCTCAACTAATTTAGGATCACTGCCCTTTGCAAGACAAACCCCAAAATCTGCTTCTGATCTGCTACAGGTCCATGAGTCACTTTTGTAGTTCAATAAAGTCAGCCAAAGTCCGAGTCAGCAGTGACGCTGTGGCTAATGTCAGGCAGAATGCTAACTCCAATACAAAATACTATCTTCAGGAAGTTAAAAAAATTCCAAAAATTTAGAAACATTCAAAGCTTTTTATTTATAAATTCAAAAGTATCAGAATCAATTGTAAGCCTTTTAATTAGCCTACCTGGTCACTCAGTAATGGCTCACATGAAAGAACCTGGTACTAAAACATCATAAAACAGCATCACTTAAGGACTCTGAAATTTCATTTTAAAATCACCTGAATTCTCATTTAGTCAAAGAGTTAAAGTATTAAGATCCTGGGATTTAGTTCAGCTTCAAAGTCTGCAGACAATGCAAGATTCTGACTGCAGACAGCAGTTGGGATGGGAATGCATCCTTCAAGACTTTCATGGAAACATAAATGTCAGCCTCGCCAATTTTGAATATAAAGACAACCAGGGAGTGGAAGACAGGAGAAGGTTACAGAAGAAGGAAGGTAGATAAACAAACAGACAAAAAATTTAAGCCTTACAGGAAATTTGTCTCGAAGTATCCTCAAACCACATAGAAAATCTTCCTTTAACATCGATGTATTACTTTCACAAAGATGTGTGCTGACTTTTACCTACCTTCCTGGGTAGCAATTTTAGCAGATCCCTGGGTAGGTTTTCCATCAAAGTACAACATTGAAATATTTTTCCTCAGATTGACAACATGGGTGGCAAGAATAGTCAGAAGGCTCTGTGTGGATGTGTAATCTGATTGCTGAGCAGCCATCCATCACACATCTGTTTGGCAACCCTCTCCCTCCCTCCCACCCTGAACAGTCTGCATTAATCCATTTCTATGACATCTCACACTAAACAGCTCAGCATGGGCTCTGACACTGCTCCAGCTATCTTTCATGACTTTTATCACACCTGGCATTTCATGGTTGCTTCTCTGAAATTAATCAGTCAAAATGTGATAAATAGGGAAAGAGTCTCCATACAGTAATCAGGATAAAAGAATTTTATGTAAATTTTACCAGTCTCCAAAAAGCTGTAGTTTCTAACAAAATATTTTAAGTGTCTGGGCAGCGGGAGCCAGGAGAAACTGCCATTGGTAGAATATACACATTTACACAAGTACATTGTTTCTTAGAATGCAGTGTATGAAAAAAATACACTAAAAAATGAGAAGTCAGAGGAATAAAAGAGACACAGTATCAAGTCAGTGCATGTTGCCTAGAGAAGGCCAAGAGTGGAACTGACCTGCTGATCATAGTAAGAATTGCAAATCTCAGGGTAAGGATGAATCACATCATTTGCTTTTAGTTCTGTACTCCTCTTAACCTGAAAAACAATTCTGCATCAGGTTCACCGATAAAAACACTGCTTTGCAAAGATGCTATTTGTGCCCTTTACGTGCTTATGCATTTCTAACTTAGCCTACAGGGAAAACTGTTATGAAGATGATAAAGTTACCTGGAAAAAAGCAAACTTAGGAAGGAGCATTATGACTTGGATACCAACCCTACATAAAATTAGCAGTAAGTGTTCACTGATCCTGAGATCTTCACCACGGAAATCTGTCAGATCCTGTACATTGGAAAGATTCTAACTGGACTTAAACTTTAAAGATAATAACAGATGTGTGCACAATATATAAAAATAAATGTTTGAAACAGTCTTAGTGTCAGAACTCTTTTTTTTTTTTTTTTTTAAATACTTGCTCTATTTTTCCACTTCATAGATAATAACAAATCCAAGTGTCAACGGATTTTCCCCATTGTGATCCATCTGCTCTAGCAGATAATCTTTATTTCCATCATGGCTTTTCTACACATTCCAGCAGTTTGGATGATTTTTTCTGGCACCTGACAAACTGCATTTATACATATTTTTATGCAAAGCACTTTCTTGGTGTTAAGATTTAAAGTTTAAGGACTGTAAGCGCCTTATATCTTTACAGATAGCATTCCCACAGATCTTTGTCCAACAAGCAGAAGTGTGAGTCAAAATTGTTTCTTCTGATGCATCATGAGGAGGGAAATCAGTTCTTTGTCTCTGTCAGTGTCATCAGAATGGCTGGAATAAAATGAGATTTGGACTTTTACTGTCAGTAGACACTTCCATTATGTGCTCATATTCATATACTAGTAATTTTAAGGCCAGGTTGGACGGGGTCCTGGGCAACCTGATCTGAATATGTATGTTGGTGGCCCTGCTAGGCAGGGGGGTTGGAACTACATGATCCTTGGGGTCCCTTCCAACCCGGGTGATTCTGTGATTCTGTAATTTCAAGAAAAAAATCTGTTTCAGATCTAAAATTTCTACAGTTGGTTTCTGTTCCAAGTTGATAGTTGATTTTATTTTTTTTTTTAAATCTGTAGAGAGAAATGGTGCCGTTGTTTTTCTTTCAATCCTTAAATGCTTTCTAAGCAAACTACATTGTCATCTGACTGCTGAGGCCTGTCATTGTGAGGCTTCTACTCAAAAGCCAAGCCTGTAATCTTACTACAATTTTGTATGTCTGAGTGAGAAATAGGAAGCAAACAAATATACTCCTTTATCACTGCATCCCAACCCCTGTGTGTCATACATACCCCATTGCCAGCTCCACTGAACCTCACATTTTCTTGGACACACCCTCTGAACTTTCAGTGGAAAAAGGCAAAAGACTACATCAAAGATAAGCAATTCCACAATTTCACATGGCACTTCAAACAGTCAAACCATCCGAAATGATATGTGATATGTGACATGTGACATGTGATAGAAAGGTCGTTTGGTTCCACCTTCTTTCTCCTACTCTCCCCTCTTTCAGTGAGGTTTTAAATAGCATTACTTGTAAACTAATTTTGGAAAGGAGAACCTAAGAGGAACCAAAGGAGGAGGAGCAGAGGTAGAAGAATTTCTTCACAGTGGTCAAGCACCAAAGCAGGCTGCCCAGGGAAGTGGTGGAGTCTCCATCCTTGCAGGCATTTAAGAGATGTATGGACATGCCACTGAAAATATGGTTTAATAACAGGGCACGATAGGTCAGGTTGATTGTTAAGACTTACTGATCTTGAAGGCCTTTTCCAACTTAGATGATACTAAAATTCCGTACCCAAACTATTAACTATGATATAAAGAGGAAAGTCACAGTCAGCATTTTGAGTCCACAGAAATGATGTTTGCAATCAAAGAGTACATTAGGCATTCAATGAGCTATATGATGCAGATCCATCAAATTTTAAAAAAAAAAAGCAACAGGGATAAAGAAAAGGTAAATGCTGTAGTGCTAGGACAGTACGAAATGTATTTATATCTAATATGTAGTGTATAAACTATTTTCTTGAAATAGCACAAGAACAAAAAATGAAAGTAAATTATTTACTGCACATATTAAGAAGCCAAAAATTAATAAAAAATTAAAAAATCAAGCTTATTTCAAATAGTGGGTTCTACTCTTACTGTCATCTGGTTCCCAGCCTACTAAAGATGTGTGACTTTATTTCAAAGCTAGAGCTAATGAACAAGCAGATGGATGAGGCACAAAGCATTCCCAGGCCCTTACACCTACGTAAGGTAGACATTTTATGGATAGCTACACTGAGTTTCACAAGTTCTACGGATGTCACTGTTACTACATTTTGGAAAGAAAAAAAAATCTGCTAACAGCAGCTTTGCCATACTGGGCCTGGACCAAAATTGACTGCAGATGATGGGAGCCTTTCCACTTACTTCATCAAATTTTGGTTCAAGATCCCTGATACAACACACACTAAAGGTAAAGACAGAAAAGATGTGCTATGTAGTACAGCTTGGCAGCCTGCCTAGAACACATAGAGATATATTTACAATCTTTATAATGGGAAGTTTTACTTCCTGACACTGAGAAGCAATTTTGGAAGTAAGAGAGTTCCTCTTTTGTGGGAGAAAGAAGGAACAGCCACCAAATTAAAAATAATGAAATGTCATAGAAGCTGAATGCTGCAAAAAAAATTTTACAATTGACAATGCTGCCCCTCACAGAGCATTAAGAAAGTAACATTTCCTTTGATATTAGATCCTAGAATAGTACTCCATATTCTAAGCATAAAATGAAGACAGAAAGACAAAAAGGAGGAAAAAGCCATGGTGGTGTTTCGTATTTGACAGGGACTTTAGGCAGAAAGAAGGAGCCTCAACACCATCACAAGGGCAGCAAACCCATAGTGGAAAAAAGCCATGTGCACAGAAGTCATACTCCTGATAAAGCTGCTGCTGATGAAGAAAAACAAAACCAGGACCCCTCTTGGCATTCCTTGACGGTTAGCAGCAAACATATGGATCTTTGTGTCTCAGTTAAACATGCAGATTGAGTGTCTATGAATTTTTATGAGGACATCATTTTAAGCTTAAGAATAAATAATCTGGGTTGTATTCCAATAGATTTGAATTGTCTTTTTTTTTTTTCTCTCCATAAGAAGGAAGGTTTTCTTTAGGGGAAATCAGTCTTGGCCACAATACACACTTGCAAACCTTCTTAGAGGAGTTTGTGCCAAGCCAATTAAGAGTTTTCTGGGACAACGGTGAATATTTTCACTTGCTAGAAACCATCCAGCATTGAGCAGAGGTCACTGAAAACCAACCCTAACCTTCAATATCATTTAGCAAAGGCTATGAAAAGTGCAAACATTTCTACCCATGACTGAATATTTTTTTTAATGTGTAACATTTCCCACAGCCTCAGCATATACCTCAACCTCACAAAGAGAAGATTAAACCACAATGTTTAAAGGAGGGCTTTTCTTTCATTTTATGTGCAGCGTTTCTGATTCACAGGCTTGCAGCCAGCCATGCTACAGGCAGCCAGCACACTCCATGAAGCAAGCAGCAGGAATGCAGTGAAATTCTTGTGATTTAAATTGACACCTGTTTTAAAATTACTAGTTGTAGATCCATATGTTGTGACTCATTGAAAACTCACTAAGATACTATCAATGTAATTGAAACTAGGAGTATTGTAGCAGACCCAAGCAGTGTGTAAGACCTAGTTATCCTCTGCATGTTTATGAAGGTAAATTCCTGTCAACCATTTTTTCCACAATGCTTACAGGCAGCCAATAAAAGCACCCATTCATAAATCTACTGGAAATTGTGTGTAATTTTAAGATCTATTGTTGGCATAACATTTATTTTACTTTCACAATCTTTTTATTGTTGTGTTTTCCTTTTGTTCTTTTCGGTATCTGACAATGTAAGCTCTTCGTATCTTCAAAAGACTACTCAAAAATTGTATTTATCATACATTTCATAGCATGAATTTGAACGATTCTACCACTAGCACCACTAGCACTGATAGTCTATTTTTGATTTAAACTGGTCACAAAATCACAATTGGATCAACTGTTGCTTTAAATCTTTCACTTTTTGTTGTTGCTGTTTTCCAAAAAATATAATTGCTTGTGTCTCTGATTTTGCCTAAGAAAGTATGTTGTTAGCTTTTGATTTGGGGAGTAGAAGGAGGAAAAGAATTTTTATCAGAAAAGGAGACTACTTGTTCTTTTACTGAAAGTAGGAGAAATCAAACAACTTAGCAGAAAAGTTGATAGAGAACAGTGCTAACAATCTTGATACTTAGATGGAGGAAACTTGAAGAATGATAGAGAAATGCATAAAGAAGGCCTGAACATTAGAACAAAACAATGAAAAATGTTTATTTCTCCTTTACCAGCCACTTCACTGTATCTCTAACATTAAAAATACTAATGACCTTAAAATGGGCTCCAGGAATCTTACACAGAAAGAAAATACACCAATATATAGAAAATAGAGAAACCACTTAATGTATCCTTCAGAAAATGTTCTACAGGTAAGAGTGAGCAAAAGGATATTTGGGAGAGAGCTAACGCATGCTAACCCATTCTGCCAACACAGAAACTATGAAAACATTTACATAGACCACAGTCATCTTTCCAGTAAATGGACAGAAGATAGACATCTCTGGGTTAAAGAGTATAGAATAGCTTTAAACAGTGTAGCCTAATCCTTAACATCATGCCCCACCAAGGCAACATTTTGTTCATCATTCCCATCCTCATTTGCTAGCTCTGTATATTGGCTCTCAACTTTTCAGATCTCTCATTTTCACTACTGCATGAACACCATCCATGAATCCATCACAGAAATCAGTCTGAAGAAAACTCTCCAGTAGCTGTGTTTACTGAGCTCTGGCATCACCAGCCTAAACAAGAAAACAGCTAACTGCTTTAATGGGAAAGGGAGGCAGCCTGAGAACAACATGAGTTTGCAGGATCAGGAGTTTATTCACCAAGCGAGAACACAACAGCTTTCCCAAGCACGGCTTCACCTTCCCACCTTTGGAGGATGCATGGGAGGAACCCAGCCAATCTCTGGCCCTGCCTGTTTCTCTCTCATCCACCTGGCAATGACTGGCTGCCACCAGGGAAGAAACAATGGTGAAACTCAGAGAAGGAGCAGGTTGTGTTCCCACAGGCACACACATGTGGAGGAGAGTAACAAGTACCAGGGCCAGTCTTGCCCTTTTTTTTTTCCCCTGCAAAGCTCACACCTGGCTATAGTACATCCACAACTCATGTAGGGGAAAAAAGGATTTTTTTTTTTTTTTTTTAACCTCAGATTTGATAGTTTTCAGAATAAAACAATGAAAATGAGGGAGCATTGTTTCTTCACACCTGATTCTAGACGAAAGGCTTTGCACTTTACAGGGACCTCATAGGCAGTTCTCAATTCATAAAATGACTTTCTCAAAGGAGCAAAACTGAACAAAACAGAATGAGGACTTCTTAAAAGATTGATTTGCCAATAACGTCTTCATTTTGTTTTGGAAACAAAGACACAAGGGTCTCCACATAGTTTTCTCTTCAGCTACAACACGACCTGAATTTGATGATGTTTAGTTATAGCTAGGTCCCCAAATTACCTCCACAATTTTTAAAGTTACACTCAGAAGGCAGGAAATGTAGTGTTAGTTTCAGAAAGCCATTTTTTCCTTCAGTCTCATAAACGATCAGTGCTCTTCAGGTGGAAGGGGAAAATCCCTGTAAAAATATTTTTATTCATTCTCTAAGAATTGATATTCATTCTATAAGAAATGACAACTCAGAAGGAGAATTGAGTTTAATTTGCTGTTTATAAAGCAAGTTTGTAGTTTCTAAAATACTTTTATGAGAGTATTTTATAATCAGCATGTATAGTATGATCACCTAGCAGGTGTAAGATGAAGCAGAAGACATTTTCTAAAAGATATAACCAAGAAAAGATACTGATTGCAGCTCCTCCATCCCAACAAACAGCCCAAGCCACAGAAGCAGCCTTCTTCTGGGGGCTGTTCAGTGGCTCTGCTTTCCCAAGAGACTTATCAATGGGCAGGATAAATTCCAACAAAACACAAATAGGTTACCTCTGTTTTCTTATTCCAAATGCAGACCCTCAGCGTCTCAGATGAGTGCTCTGATGCCATGGGCATCTGGTAGGCAGCTAAGTACTGCCTACCAGCATTCTTTTCACCTAAACACATACATTTAGGCATGTTGGGAACCTAACCATTCAGTTCTCATTTTTGGGTGAATGCGTGTCAGCTTCTCTGATGTGAGCTTTCTAGATCATCTTCTAATGACCTTAACACCTGAATCCACTTCAGTCAAATTGGAGTTTCTGCAGCTGCCTTGCAAATTGCATTAATGGTGGAAGAAAGCCATGAAGCTGTTTTTACAGAAAAAGCAGCCTATATCCTGGATGTTGTTTTTGTCCAATAGAGGATTGCTATCCACTGAAGGTAGCAATGTTAGAAACAGAGCTGGGTAGCTATATAGCACAATGTCTACTCAGTACTTCTCATTTAAAAAACCAAAAACACTTATACAGAAATTTCATACACCCACATGCTGCTTAAAAACTCATTAAAATTCTACAAATGCTCCTTTTGCCTAATTCTAGCATGTCTTACTCAATTATTCATGGACACCAATGTTCATTTTAAATATTCTAATAATTGGAAAACAGCAAAGAAATTATAATTTTGATTTATGTATTATGTGAGGAAACTGTTCCCATTTTAATTTCAGCCCTTGATTTAGTGACAAAACAGGCACGTTTCTTCAGGAAATGGATTAGAACAAAATAAATCTTTGTTAAAAGTAACAGAACTCCAAATCCTGTTGCCTAGCATACTTTAATAAAATGAGGTATTTTTAATAGCAGAAAACTTACAAACCCAGCACCAAGAAAGCAAAGTCTGTATAAGAAAAGCAGAATCTGAGAAAAACATCATCAAACTACACCAGAAGGTAAGAAACCCACAACTGACCTAGCAGCAACAGCTGTTACCTCAAATGGTGATGCATTGACGACATAGAAGGACCAGTACTTCTATTTAAGCATGCACAGCTGAATGACAAAGGCCAGTGTATAAATGATGCCCAGTTGGCTTCTTTCTTTCTCTTATCAGAGAAGCTGCCCCATGTTAGCCAGTGTCCCTTCCCACTATCCAAGCCTGGTGGCAAAGAGGAAAATAGATCACTGTTGTTTCTTATGTGAAAGCTTATCAAATCTGACTCAACTGTAGAGACAGTCTTAGAGATAGGGCAAGTACAAAACTGCCTTCACTAAGCAAGACACCACAGAAGAGTGCCTTGTCTGCCTCTATCTTACTTGTTGCTTTTCCCTGAATTTCTCGTTTTCAACTGTGGTTCCTCCACCAGTAAAGCTGGCAAGTAGGAGTGAAGGGCATGTGGAGTATGGACAGCACAAGTGGAAACGTTCATCAAGATCCTGAAGTCTTGAAGATTTCAGTTTCAGTGAACCTCTCCAGCCTTTTTCCTTCTTTTTCTTTCCTTTTTTTTTTTTTCTTTTTTTTTTTAATCAGTCATGAAAACACTAAATCAACCTCTAGTCTCTTTTGCCTTGATGATCTCCACAAATTATTTTCAACGCTTATTATCCACAAAAGTGAACGATTCCTTCAACTGTACTTGCATAGCCTTTCAAAGTAATAAATTCTTTTTTGACATTCCTTCAGCACAGTAAACAAAAAAGACAGACTTAGGTACTAGCTATCACTTTTCCCTAAATTATCTGGATCCTGTTTCTCAGGAAGAAATTCATGCAAAAGGATCTGAGGGAAACCTAAGATGTATAAAAACATTTCTGAGGCTTTTTTTCAGTTTTTGGAAAGTTACAGGCATAGTAGGAGATTCAGTTAGCCACTCCAAGGTCCCAGCTTTATTCCTCTGGCTTGTGAAAACACTTGGCAAAGATACATCACATTTTCCTGCAGGAGGTAAATCTTTCATAGGAATACTAGTCTGCTTATATCCCCATTGAGCTTGCCAAACAAAGTATCACAAAGCTAAATATGCCTTGCTTTGCTGCACTCCTTCACTACTAGACAGATACTAAAAAGATAAAAAACTAAACTGAATGAAATGAGAGCGCATACTAACATGCAAACAAAAGCCAGGAGATGGATTAGGTTTACAAGGCAGGACTAGCACAAAGTGGTAACAAAAATGAAATGCTTTGTTCTCCAACCTCACCTGATTCATTCAAAATACCTTTCCAGATGAGATGACAACAACTGTAACGGCAACTCTTTTTTGTTTCAGTAAATGAAATGCCAAAGGAATGGCATTTTAGCTTTACAGATGGTCAGCTTTAAGTCAGCTTTACAGATGACCTGAAAATGTTTTCAAATGATGTGTGGGAAAAGAACCTGAAAAACAAAACAAAAATGAGGAACAAAGGAATAACTGAATAACAGCAATACGGGAAAAGAAGGAAGACAAGGCAGGAGAAGCCCCTGGTTTCCTTAAGCCTTCTAACACATGCATTTTCACTTTAAAATTATATATTTTCGCATAAAAAACTAGCTGTCTGCATCAGCCCCATTCAGATAAACGTCAGCATGCATACTCAAATGATACTTGAATATTCTACCTGAACTGCAGCACACTGCTTGTTTCATTGCATCCTTACACAAACATTGAGAGGTTGTTTAACTTATCACTTTGGCAAAACGCTATTGATTTACAAGTAAGAATTCACCATCCTTATTTGCCAAGGTTCCTTTTATTTTTGCTGACAGAACTGAAGAGCAGTTGAAGCATTCTTTCCATTCCCCAAAACAAATCATGCCAAATGGTTGAAATGCATCAGTGATCCATTTGTAAGTACTTGTTTCTCTGGGACAGAATCACCTCTTCACTGTTCTTTTTCTGAATATGAACAAATTTTATTTTAATCAAATGCTGATGTCATGATGCAGCAAAACTTAGGCAAGCAACCAAGTGGAGCAAATTAGTTGTATTAATAACAACTGTACACGTGTTTCAAGAAGTTCTGAACAAACTAGAACCAAAAGGGCACTGGGGCAGAAACAACAGTGCAGACATCTGACCTGGCATATTAAAACAAAGAAGAGAACTACTTTATTGCCTTGAATATTCTATAATTAATGCATTAAAAAAGCAGAGAAAAGCAAGAACTGTATGATGTTAGAAAAAAGTCATTGTATCAAAGGGCCTTTTTGAGTGCAAAACTTTGAAAACCACAACTAAGGTCACACAATCAATATAAAAGTATTGACAGCAAAGTCTCAGCACTTTTATGCTCTCTGGGCTCTCACTGAATGATACTACAATCTGTATTACTGGCTTTTATTACTGAACATGATGGTGTGGAAACATTTCCTAGCATTTAAAGAAATCTCATGTACTATCTAACACTCTCTGAGGGCTGCTCTGAAAGCAATGCCTCTTATTTTATTATGTTGGCCCACAATGTCAGAGGTGATATTGGTGGTATGGCTGTAGAGGTTGAACCTTCCAACCAATATTCCATTACATTTTTTTGCTGTGTGACAGATGGCAGCAGCAAGACAGACTGGCAAAATGGTGTCTGATATGAAAGTGCATACGAAGCAAAGGTGTGCCACTGAAAAAAAGGGCAGAAAAAGAGGGCAGTCACTGAGATTCACTGAAAAATAGGCAAAACACTGTTGAAAATTTGCTCGAGAATTTGCTCTATCAAATTCACTTTTTGTATCTGTTGCAATTTCCATGGAAATAAATAGGAGCATTACCTTCAGAACAACCTACACGTGTGTAGTCTTGGTTTTATTATGAATTGTAGAACATGCTAAGATATTTCGCAGCACCAGCAGATAATAGTAAGAGTAAGGCTCAATTTGTCAAGTTGAGAGCTAATAATGTAAGACTATTTACTGAGAGATCTGAAAATTGAGGAGTGTATCTCATACATCTTCCACTTCACAAAGATAGAATTTCCTACAATTTGTCATTTTTAAAAGTGCTCAAAGACTCCACCAAAATTGCAATAGTCTCTCTCTGTGAACTACACACAGCATGTATAAGCACTTTTTCATATCTAATGCATCACTTTTGCTGCTCTGCTCTACCACGCCTAGCTCTGCTGCTTTCACAAAAGGAAAATGCATGACATGAGCAGCACCATTGTGCTCTTCTGCTATCAAGGGAATGCCTGAAGGCAGAGAATCAGCTCTCTTCACTCATGTATGCTGCATGTATGAAAGAAAGGTTAGCCACCTGAGAAGGCAGAAGAGGGATGGAGAATGCACGGCACTCAGAATCTTCGATATGCTTTATATGCAACATCAGAGCTAGGACACAGCACTCCACACTGAAAGAAAAAAGGGAAGGATACTTCCAGTGTAAAAGCAACCAAGATAAATACATGAGTGAAGTAGCTCTCCCCGAGCTACTCTGAATAACTTCTACAAATTGTTATCTAAGCTAAACTTATCCATGATTGGTGCTCAAAATTGTCCTAGCATCACTTACATTTCTCTAATTAGAATCTCTTTCTCGGAATCATTTATACTTCTTCAGTCTCAGTCAGACACACTTACAACCTCTTAATAACATAAATTTTGTGCCACTTAACCCATCAGCTCTGAATTCAGCACAGCAACTTTAGCTACTTCTGTATTTTAATTAATCCTTGGCCTTGAATTTCGTAGTGCAAGTAGCCATTTATTTCTTGCTCTGGCTCACATCTCTCATTTCTTCTTAGACTACAACAGCTTCAGCAAAATAACATAAAAAGGTTTGATTTCGAGCACTTTAGTCAATGACTACCTTCAACAGAAGAGCACTAAAATAACATCACTGGGCTAAAATAACACCATTTTCACATTAAGACTAACACTAAAGCATACTGTTGATGAATAAGGGAAGCGCAATTAGTAAGAGCTCACAGTATTGCTTAAGTTGCTATTATTTAGAAGAGCCCTTTACACTTGCTGTTAAGCTTTTGATTTACCTACTGATTCTGAAATTCTGCATCACTAAAGGACAAGTTCACCAGCAGAGCTAACGGGCATAGTGTGAAACCAGATAGATTTCATTAGCTAATAACACACCGAGTCCTACTGCTGCTAAGGGACTTATCAGCCAGCAAGCTATGTTTATGACCTGAAGCTTTGCAATTGCACAGGGAAGGGGCCAGGGGGACGTACTTTATAAATGTGCTGCAATTTTTGATCTCTTTTTTTCTTTTATTACAAGGCTGTTCCAAAGGTAATGCTACACTGCCAGACATCACAACTCTGGGCTGATTCCATGACAGATGTCAAATTTCATCTATCCCGCCCGATAATGGGAAAAGGTGTGCATCTCTGGATTAAATATGAAGAAAAGCAATACTGCACGGTCTCTTAAGTTTCTTAGTTATGGTGGTGACTGACAAATTGTTGATGAACCTTCCAGAGTTATTCATCTTCAGATTAATCTGAGTATCTTCAGAAAAGTTCATGAGGTAAAGGCTGCAGATAATGCAAAACTACTTTACAATCAAGAGTTAATGGAAGGGAGGAAAAATAAAGAATGATCTTTTACTGTAACCAAAAACACGTTCCAGAAATGAATGACGTAGTCAGACTTCCGATAGCATTTACTTCATTAGCCACACATCCATGGTATGCAAATGCAAATAATACCTCAAAGTGGCCTTTAAAAGAGAGGAAAATACAGCAGAGACAAAAGAAATTCAGTGATTTTTCTCCTTCTAAATCTACCATGTCATATTCAAAATGCACCCCATCTTTCCAATACTATGCTTCTGAACCTGCAATGAATCTGCTTTTGATTTTTTTTAATCCAGAGGTCTGTAAAATTACTCTATGTTCTGTACATAGAGAAAGGTACCTTTTTTTTTTTTTATCTTAATAGTTATATTTTTCCAGCAAGTCACCTGGGTTTTCTTAGTTTAGTAAATCTGCTTATAATTAACATCATAACATACATAGGACACTCCAAAAGTAATGCCTCCTATTTATTTCCGTAGAGAATAAAACATCTACAAAGAGCACAATAACACTAGCTGATAGAGCAAATTCTCAGCTACAAAACACTATTTTTCAACATAGTCACTACCATTAGCTATGCTTTTCACCAGCAATGTACAAAAGCCTGCATGCTGCACTCATAAAAATCATCACCAGCTGAGGAGACCCGCTCTTGGAGAATCACTTTTTCACAGCTGCAACGCAGCATCACTCCAAGGAAAACATTGCCCATGTACTCCATCTTTCATTGGCTCGAACAGATGGGAGTCAGAAAGCACCAAATCCTGATTATACAGTGGGTGTGGCAGCCACAGTCAAGATTGGCAATGTGCTCCATGGTCTTTGAACTGGTATGGGGCCAGGCATTAATATGCCACAAGAGAAATGATGTGTTTTTCTCTCTCCTGATTCTAGAAGTTCAAGCTTTCAGCTTAGTCAGCATAATGACATAGCGGTCAGGGTTTCTGGTTTGTCCAAATTCCAGGAAATCCAGAAGGAAGATCCCTTTCCTATCCCACGTAATGGGACATGGTGGTGACACCATGTCTCATCACCAGTAACGATGTGATTCAGGAAACCATCATTTCCAACTCACCGAAGCCAGTAGTTAGCTCCGTACACAGTTCTTTAGTTGTAATTTGCCAATTCACACATATGAGCTGATTGAGATGCTCTTCATTTGACAGCTGTGCGTGGCCATCCAGAACATGCCTTGTCTTTCATGTCACTGCTTACCTCTGTTTGAACGCATCACCCACTGCCTCACTGTTCTCACATCCACCGTTTGGTTTCCATAAACATTCAGTGAACAGTGGGTGCCATTTTTTCCATATAGAGGAATTCAATGGCATACCTCTGTTTCAAACACACTTCCATCAGACACCATTTTGTCAGACTGCCCTTTTGCTGCCATCTCTCACAAGGCAACAAAATGTAATGAAATATTTGAGGAAAGGTTCAACCTCTACTATCATACCACCAACATCCACCTCCAACATCATGGGCCAATATAAAAAAAAATATAGGAGACATTACTTTTGGAGCAGCCCTAATATACATAAAATATATTCATGAGTAAAATCAGGAAAATCTAGGGGTTTTAGTAATTCTAAAGCAGTATACAGAAGAAAAAAAATTATTCCCTGAAGAATGTGCTTGGCAATTCCAAACATTGCTCTGCAGCTTTTTTCCTTCAGGGAATTCATTTCCTATTCTTTTGACACTTTGCACGCACACTCAACAAAAAAAAAATCTTCCCAACAACCTTTTAATTTTATACTAATTCTTTTGTGCTTTCAGTGACCTTTGATTTCCACTGCTTGTGCCATGTTCACACGTTATTCCAGTGGGACATACAGTAAAAGAAATGTTTCTGCACTCCTCTTCCTTTTCCACGCAAGGGCTCCTCCCAACCGGTGAAAAGGGAAGACAACCTTGCTCAGAACAGCAGGATTAGCATCCATGAGGCCTTTTTCAGTTTGCCATATACATGAGATTAAAAGGGAAAATGCTTGGGGCAATGAGTTGTTAGGGTAACGAGCAGTACATGCCTTTTTTTTTCCCCCCCTTCCATCAGACCTTGCTGCCTAACTTTCAAAATGCCTTCTTAAGGAAGAACATGGACAAAGGGCAGTAATTTGCAAAGAGCTAAATGGACTAAGAGAATGGACATCTTAAGAGATTTGGGAAGGCAACAGGAAATATTATGGAAAGGAGGCAAACTAGTATGCTTACTTTCTGCAAGTGGATTTTGCTATCGTACTGTATATCTCACCAAACAAATTGTACAAAACTTCCAGTTATTGCAGCATTCATGACTGCTTATCAAACAGAGAAGTCATTATAGTCTGGTTCTTCCCATTTTTTTATATATGAATAGGCACAGCAAACAGAGGAATGACATATCAGGAAGTGAGTCATCCTAAGATTTCACTGACTGCACACCAAAATCCCAGGATGGAAATGCAAAGTTGAGAAAATCTAGAAGTCATGTTAGTTTGAATTAAACTGATAAATTTTATACATTGATGCACGTATAAACTCAAACATTCTGGGAATTTCAAAAACAAGTCTGTGCTTTTTTGCTTGTGATGGTAAACTTAATACAAATGATTTTAGCACCACAAAAGTTCAAATTGTTGACGGGGTGGTGGTTCTCCAGGAAATGGCACACAAAAGGGTAATTATATGACATCTCACCCAATATGACCTTAAGATACAGAAGTCATGAATTAGTTTGACACTGCCCCGTTTAACATTTTTTTTTATAAGTTTTTTTGTCGTACGTCATTTATGGAAAATTTGGCACCTGGACAAGCATCAAAGTCACCCAAATTGGTGATTAGAGTGAGCTCATCCCATCATGCTAAGAACTAGTCTTTGTTCCCAGTGTGGCATCTCGCATTGATAGGAGATCATTTTCTCACAATCACCGCCATTCATCTGGAGTGCAACAGGGTCTGCATCGAACAACTCCTCATTGAATTGCAGAAAACAGGGAAATAACTGCTGAGTTTTCCTGGCTACATCATTGATATTTAAGTGCTGTTCTCTATGGGGACATAGCAGCTTAACTCCAAAGAGGCTGTGACCTATTTTCATGATTACTGCTGCATTAATGAACAAATTGTTTCTAAAAGGCATAACCACAAAGTTTCGAGAAAGATGGATACTCCTGAGAGAACAGGGTGGTTTAGGTAAAATATGTAACTTGGGAAATTAGTTGTTCTAATTCTGTACTGAACAGTAAAGTAAATGTTTGTGTACAGGTCCAGAAACAAAATTTCGTACTGACTCTGTGCTTTAGCTATGCATTCCCTCAGCTTTGAAGCTATTCTTGTAGCAAATTAGGTTTGGAGGGGATGGAAGAGTGGTGATTGGAAAACCTATAGACAGCCCAAATGCTCAGCCCTACTGTGGATGTAATGAGTTATATTAACAAGTCCCCCTAGAATTTCCTGCTCACAAGATAGTCTTCAGCACTGTGTCCAGCAAGCTTAGTTGCTAGATAACAGAGCAAGAAAAAGCTTAGATCATAGGCAACATCTCATTTTCTTTGAGAATCTGCTTTTTCACTTGATTTGGCATCAGGTCAGCAGAACCAGAAGATCACCAAGATAATGGAAGCTCACAAATTAATTTTAAATAGCACCAAAGCCTGTTCAGGCTCTGAGAGCTTTGTTTTACACTATGCAACCACTAAAGTTGTTTAATTAATGACAGCACAGTTAAATGATACTTTTTTTTTCATTGTTAGGGGGATCATATGCAATTTCTCATCATTGTAGATTGCATTCAAACAGTACTAAGTGGGAATCCAGCTTAGTCACATAGAAAAGCCACTCTCGTCGTTTCAGAGCACATATATGTAAAAACTAAAATATTAATACAAAGTTTGCAAGTTTAACTGGAGGAAAAAAGGCCTCTATCCTCCTAGCTACTGACTTACAGAGGTAAACTTCTAAAACAACAGACAAAAGTTTCTGTTGCATAAAATATTTACACAAAACAGTGGAAGCGGTTAATGGTACTGCGCTAATTCCACTAAAATAAAATGAAGAACATAGAAATTCTATAAGCCAATTATTACAGATCTGTTTATGCCCTAGAACAGGTTGTCCAAAAAGGTTGTGCATTCTCTATTTTTGTATCTTTTCTGATCGTAACTAGACAAGACCACAAGCAATTTGCTATTATTTTGAACTAAGTCTGATTTTGTGCAGCAGATTGGACTAAAGATCATCACATGCTCCTTTCAACACAGTATCTCTATAATCTAATAAGTTTCTTCCAAACAGAAGGTGCATCTTTCGGCATCTTCTCTGATTGGAGTTTGTCACTAATAGACAAAGAAGCCAATGTTAGTTAAATTAATAATGTACTTAGTTGCCTTCACCTTCATTTACATTTAAGATTCGTTCATTGCTGGAGGGGCTATTAAGACCTTGTAATGTGTGAAAGTCTAAAGCATTAATTTTTTGTTTTTCATCCAGAGAACTTTATGAATATGCAACAGTATTTCCTTCTTAGAGCTTAACAGTTTGTAAAGAATATAGCATATTTAACTCCAGAATAACAAGCTAACATAAGTAAACATACATCTATGTTCAGCATCAATACTGAATACAGTTTATTGTGTGGATTTATTGATAATTGCCTTGAGCACTAATACTAAGCACAGAGGAGTTCAAAATTGCCACCGTTTTATATTGAAAATAAGTCCCAATTTGTGTGACTCTTGTCATACCTTCCTCTAGTTCAGCTCCCTTGTATGGATATTACACAAGGATTCTAAGTGCCCTTAAATCCATTACGTGAATAATTAAAAGACTTCAATTGAGAAAGATTATCTTTGTGTTACATTCAAAATATACTTTATTTGAAGTAACAAGTAGAAATTGTTCTCTTAACCTAGATCCAAAAATAGGACTTACAAATATGAGTCATGGCTCACCCATGTCACCAGATAAAATCCACTAGTTCTTTTGAGGATGCTGAGAAATCTCTCCATTGTTAGCATTCCATCTTATCTATGCACAATCAGAAAAGGTGGAAAGCATACATATGGACACGTTTTAATAGAGAAAAAGTGAATGGAGCTGAGCAGTTCAATGTTTTTCTGCCATTCCCCTCTCCCCTCCCTTTTATTATAAAGCAGATAAAAATCAGCAGCAGATGTTGCATTGGCTGTTCTACTGAGTTCACATATTTTAGACTATTTTCTTGCTAAATCTCAGACAAGGGAGAGACAACTACACATGAGCTACTTTAACACACCTGTTAAACTTGGTGGTACTTTTAAGGAACAATTCATTAAATCATTTTTTTCCCTTCCATTTAGCATTAAATGCATTGAAATCATGGGTACCTTCTTTGCACTGACTGTAAGGAAAGATTTAGAGAGGAGTTCAAACACAGGCACCTACCATCACACTGATGAATTCTCAAAAATCTTGCTAGTCTCAATGAAATGTTAAATAACCAAATTCTGGTGGGAGGGTTAAGAGTTTCTCAGCTCACAAAGGTAATGAAATAAAACCTTCCAAACGTACTTGAAACAGAGAAGTTCAGGTTGATTTTCACTTATCCTGCCTTAAAAGAGTATGTTTCTCATTGATATTGAATTCCATTCTGCCTGAATTTGCAATTGATCATTCTTTCTAGAAATCATCTGCCATGCAAAAGGAAAACAAAGAACTCTGAATTAAAAAAAAAAAAAAAAATACAATCTCTCAATCTCTTGAAACAGTAATCCCTTAAGCACTTTTTGACCCAGTTTTCCTATTTCTGTTGTGAATTTCCAAGCTGCAAACAACCTTTGTGACCCTGGACTCTGCATAATAGGATAATGCCTGGTGGCTCAGGGTGTCCATTCTGAGATACATGAAAGAGTGCCGCTTTATATGGCATTTGAGATGAATTGCAAAAATCAGTGCCAATGAAATCACTGCTCCCTGCTGAAATCTTAAGTCCATAATCAACTTAGCCTCTTGGGACACTCAGGTACTAAGCGTTCCTCAGTATACCATATGAAAGTTATCTTGATTTCATTCCTGTTTCACTGCACTCTATTTTAAAGTTGTGCATTGAATTACAGCAGCGCAAGGCAGTTTGTAGGACAGCCATAGCAAAAAAGTGACTGATTCCTTTGACCAAAACCTTGTTCTCAAAGTAAGAAAACTCAGGGTCAGGTTGCTAAAAATCCATCTGTGGACTTTGGGGAAAAAAAAAAAAAAAAAAAAAAAAAAAAAAAAGTTACAAATATTTGCAATGTGAAAGGTAAATATAAATTAAATAAATTACCTGTATGTTCAAAATCCTACAATTACAAAACTCTACAATAGAGAAAATTACAGTTTGTACAGGACTTAATAGCCTAGTGCAACTACAGATACAACGTAACAAGAAAAATATAATTTCCACCTTTCCTTAGTTCTTATTACAGAGCTCAGTGTTGTACTGTCCACTCATGCTTTGAGGGTAGTTCTGTCAGAACATAAAGAAGGCTTTTTCCTTGTCATTTTCTGGCCCAGTCTCCTGAGACACTGACTTCAATACACATTAATGGTACTCAGCAGGAATGGACTTTCGTTAATAAAGCTGGAGAAATACAGTCTTACACCAAGTTACTTTGCTGCCAAATAAATGAAAGAATTATCACACTGATTCAATAAAACCAGAGGAGCTGCACTTAAAATACCAGTCTACTGGATCCTCATAGCTCCTACAAAAATCCACCTTTAACCCTAATCTACCTTCTACACTGCTGCTCATAGAATCATAGAATCATAAAGGCTGGAAAGACCAGTAGCATCATTCAGTCCAAACACTAACCTACGTAACCTGTGGCCGCTGTAAGCCACATCACCCAGTGCAACATCAACCCTTTTCTTGAACACCTCCAGGGATGGTGACCCCTCCACCACCTCCCCTGGGCAGCCTGTTTCCTATACCAATAGGTTTTTTGCCTCTCACCCATAAGGTAAAATTTAAGAATGAAAAAATATGTTTTACATCCCCTGCCTTTTAGCTGTTTCCAGCAATTTCATGGCCGTCTTGCTCCCTGGTTTTGCTCTCATCTACATCTACAGCAGTTCCCAAATTCCAGGCTTCAGCTTAGTCACTATCTCCCCTGACCCACTTATGGTTTTCAGTAGATTGAATTCAAAGTAACATCCTGATTCACATTATCTACTCTTTCTGCTTTTTCCTCTTACTTCAATTCCAAGCTTTTGTCTAATCATTCTTACTGCACTTGTCCATAAAAACATCATGTTCTCCATTGTTTCCTTTATATTCTTTGTTACACCCATTAGGCCTGTGATGATCACCCCTGTTTTATTTACATAGTTTCCTGTGGGAGTACTTTATAAGGCTGTCCTGCTCTTCGCAAGTGGCTGAAGAAAGTATCTTTGCCTGTCTGCACCCAGCTGCCACAGGTAGTGGGAGTCAGTGGTGGAACGGGGATGTGTTCTTTCCCTAAAAGCAAAATGACTACCCACCAGGGGAAGTTTTTCTTCAGGAAAGGAAACAGTAAGAAAGGGATGGGGGGAGGGGGAGGGGGGAGGTGGAAATCAGGGGAGCATTAGCAGTCATATCAAGACAGGCTGTAGAGCTATTCAAACCAGGAAATCACTGAAATGAAGAAGACTGACCCTACAAGGGCAGAGACAGCAATAATTTTCTTATCCTTCTGTTTTAATAATGTTCCTTTTTCAGAAGTCACGGTGCTAACAGTTTCGCTCAAACTAAAAAATACTGGTAGCTTTGATAAAAGAGCCTGGCAAACTGGAAGCTGTTCTGGTGGCTTTAATACACTTACAAACAAATAAATCAACAGAAGTAATTCTGCCCCAAATCATCCACCTATATGGCTTTACCAATCATTTTTGTACGGATTAACTGCACCCTGGTCACGCTTAACATCTCATAATGACATACAAGAGGTCTGATGCACATTTGCACTCTCTTGGGTCTGCCACACCAAGGCTGTATCCAAATACTATTTCAATCTAGAAGATGCACATCTATCTGCCAATCCCCCTTCCACTGATTTAAGCGGTTATTACTGTAGCTTTGCTTCAAATCCTTTAACAAGACTTTCTTCTACTATGTATAAATAAAAATACACACATGTAGCAAAGCACCATATGCAGAACTTGTACAGGATCCAGCTCAGGGGGTGTCATTTGTATTTAGGTGTTTACACACAGGTGTCCACAAAAGTACTGGTTGTATACACTCCCATTATAACCGTGTTTTAGCCTAGCATGTAGCTCAGCACCACGCAGCCATTCACTCACTCTCTCCTCATCCCAAAGGGATGGGGACAGAATGAAAAAAACAACTTGTGGGTTGAAATAAATCTATTTACTACAATAGAGAAAAGGATAATAGCTATGATACCACTTGTTATATACATTAATTTATATATGAATTCATACAAATAATAGATAACAAATATGAAGAATAAATGATAACAAGCAATTGCTCACCACCCACCAACTAATGCCCAGCTAAATCCTAGCAAGTGAAAGAGAGTAAGATGATTTCTCACACTCTTCAAAACCCTCCTTCTGCAGAATATTTGGCCAGTTTGTCAGCTGTCCTGATTCTACCCCTTCCCAACCCTTTGATAGTATCAGCTGAGACATTGGGATGGCGTTGGTTCTGTACAATACTACTTAGCAATAACTATAATCATTAGCATGTTATCAGCATTGTATTTCTCCTAAAATGAAAACATCATACCAGACACTCTGACGAAACAATTCTGTCCCAGCTGAAACTAAGACAATAATTAATGCAGACCTACTCAATACAATGAGTCTACAGAGTGATTCAGTTGATGCCAAAAGGGCATGGAGTGGGCCTACTAAAAGCTTTCATAAAACCTACCAGTCCACACAGATATCTAAGATACATCTCAAAAATCATTATACATTTTTGTTTAGGCAACTGAATTAAGCCTACACCAGCAAATAGTTGAACAACTGCTCTCTAGGGTTTACAGGCCAGATTAACAGTCACCTTAGGCAACAAATAAGCACTTTAACACTCAGACTGAAGTGTCTTCACCTCAACTTGAATTATACCTGCTGTGCCCTCCAGGATACAATGGCAGTACTTACTGCTTTGCAGCCACCACTGAAATTCAGTAACAACAGCAAAAGTTGTTTTGCTCATCTTTTGTTTCAGTACATCAACATTTACTTCTGAAATCAAGATGGGTATTTTCTAATAATCTATCCTGTTCTTTGCTCACTAGATGAATAGGTTTTGAGAGTTTACCCTCAGTGGCAGGAAACTTCTTAAGCTGCCTATGGAAAAGGAAAAATTCTTGCAAATCTAGTTACTTTGTTTTCTTTGCATGAATGGATTCATTATGTGCAGATGTTTGGTGCAATTCTGCAAGTTTTTATGGATGAACAAGTCACATGATTATTGTGTTATTTGACCAGAAATGAAGCATGGAAAGAAAAAAAAAAAAAAAAAAAAGAAAAATAGCATGTTTTTTGAATCAGAACCCTAGGCAAATCTGAAATATATTTACAAACTGAACAAGAATATACAAGGAGATGCTGGATGACTCATGTAATGAATAACAATTCATCAGAAAACAAGTAAGTGAATTTTTCATTACATTCCTGTCTCTATGTTATCCTATAATCTGCTCAGGCAATTTTACTACAACATCCAGAAAACCCACTTTTACTGTACTCTGATAAATCCTCTCGAAGGCAAATAAGTAAATAAATAAACTACTTCATTACAGCAAGCAAGAAAGCTTGCTGTAATCCATGGAAGTTTTCTAATTCCATTTGTGTGTTGGATTGAAGAAGTGACTCTTAAGAGTACTAGAAATGACAGAAAAAAGTGAATTAGAAATCATACCTCCATGCTTTTGTCCAGTAGCATGACAAAGAGTTCCTTTTTTTTTTTTTTTTTTTTTTCTCCTCAAATCTTATGGCAACAGAGTACAAAATTCTCTTTCACACTGCAGAAGAGGTGCTAGGACAAGGTAGCTGGTGAAGAAAACAGTCAGGCCTACAAGTTGGTTTATCAGTACACTTCTGTTAGCAGAGACATGCACAAGGACAAGTAACAACCATTTGCTCCCCACTGCCCATGTGTTATGGGGCTTCCTGGGGGCTGGGACCCACCAATGTCAGGCTCAGCAGTCAGGACCTGCCTCACCATTGAAATCAGTGTGTCTGGGGGCACCAGAGCAGTCCCAACCTAGGACTGCTGCCAGTTTGGGATTGGGATAAGCCTGCTGAGGAGAACAGGGGACTCTTAACCACTGGATTTCCTACTCAGCACTGCTCCAAGGCCCCATCCCTGAGCACAAGTGGCTGAGTGCCTGCCAAGCCCTACACTTCCTCCCAGATACTGGTACAGTCTGATAGTCCCCAAAACAAAATTTCTGGGACAGGAAGAAAGTGTAGGTAACTTCATCCACAGTGTGGACTTAGCTGACAGGACAGGCACTGCTCTGGTGCACAGAGAAGTGAAGATTCTCAAATGCTTACCAAAGACTGGAGCTGTTCACTAATGTTTCTACTTTCCTACTATTTACCTCCAAACAATAACATTCAGTAATACATGCTACTATTTTAAAAACTCACTTTTCTACCCACATAAGTTTGTAACACTTACTCTCCTATGTTTATCCTAAATATGCTTTTCTCAGTAAAAAAGTAGGTATCCTTGAACTCCAGCATAAGACAAAGAATCAGTGAATTTATCCAAATAAGTGCATATACCTTGCATATCTAACATGACAAACTAGCCCTACCTACTTTATGGCCACCATGGCATTGTTACAGATGTGCAAGTAGACATTTCTGTCTGTGGCTACCCCCAGATTCTGTGCAACAGTTACATGACATATCTGCTGAAATACGTAGTAAAAATACACCCAGTCTGGGAAAACACTGAAACTGTGGTTCCAATGAAGGGAATGGATCTGATAATGCCTTTTAAAGTTAAGATGATGCCTAAAGAGCTTTTGGTTTCTTTCCTATTAGAGCTTCCTGTCATGAGCTAAAAAAAACAAAACAAAACAAAACAAAAAACCCTCAAATGACAGTTAAAGCAAAGCATCCAATGTAAACAGAGCTCTACTACACAGTATTTTGCTTTCAGAGCAGAAGCCATAGCTGAAACATCTACTAATTACGGCACTAGTGCAGCTGTATTAATTACAGCTGCATTAATTTGAGCAAATTTATGTAATTTAACTAGGTTGGCCCTTAAACTGCCTGTGCAATTATGATGCAATTTCAGAACTTCATATGTCTCTCCTCAGCAAGTTGGCAAACTTCTAAGTCAGTGCTGTTGGAGTTACATTGCTATCCCTTCAAAAGGAGACGTTACATAAATGTTATCGACAGAGCTAATAAAACAGGCACAGTTCAGGGTCTTGGAGATATTGCCTGCTAAAGCCCTCAAATCCTAGGATTTTGTCCCTTGTTTTGGGCTTGGTCTGACAAGCGTCAATCTACAACAATCTGCATTACAAGAAAAATAAAAACCACCTCTGATAAACTGACAATTTCAACATCAACAAAAGATACAACAGTTCACCATTACAGGCAACATGAAACAGGGTAGGAGAATGAGGATTTCTGGATCAAGACTTGCCTTATCCTGAAGACATTGCTAAGTTTTCAATCATCCCATGTTTATATCAAAAAAAAAAAAAAAAAAAAAAAAAACCACCACCTGCCACAACAAAATAACAGAAGGGTTAAGGTTGGAAGGGACCTCTGGTAGTCATTTGGTCCACCTTGCTCAACGATGGCCACCCAGAGAGCAGGTTGCCCAGGATCACCCCCAGGCAGCATTTGAAGATCTCCAAGGAGGGCGACTCCATAACCTCTCTGGACAACCTCTAGACAAAGCCAGTTCTCAACAGCAGGCAGATTTCCAATGTAAGAATGGAGTAAAGGAAAAATGAGCAAAAGACTTGGACTTGGCTCTTCACGTATAGTCAGTAACTGTCTGAGGTTTTTATATTCAGTTTGCTCTAGTCTCACCTGAGCTAGTCAAACACTTGCACTGTAAGTTTAACAGTGTTGAGGTGTCTAAACACCTGCCAGTTGGCCCTACATAAGGGGAATAAAAACTGACAATTAATCAGTAGGTTGAGAAATAGCCTTTACCTTCAGTATTGCCATTTCACTGAAAGGAAAAGATAAGACAGTCCACATCCCATTCCATTGTACCACACTGTATTGCTGGGACACCACAGCCTCATGAGCAATCAAATTGTGCTGAAAAATGGAAGGGGCAGAGGAGAATGACCACGAGAGAAAAACCTGGGGAAAAAAGCAATGAACCTGCATAGCAGAATGGCATATTTTCACTTAAAACAGGGATGCCAACAATAGCATGATTTTGGCATATGACTCTAGCTCTGGATTACCAAGCAGTTAATAGGTTTCTCTTGTCTTTAGCAACCTGATGCTCAGGTATGCACTTGAAAAAGTTGATCTTGTAAAGGAAATGCAGACAGTATAAACATAGAAATGTTTATAACCTTTGAATATATAAACATAAATGAATCAACATAAACAGGCATCCTTTTTTTTTTATTGATATTTTACAGTTATATATTCTCAGATGAATTTTTAACTAGATTACGTGACCTGAAAGGTGGGAAATTATAAAGATATGCTAGTTCTTAAACAGCATGTAGCCATAACAATCTAACCATATTTTTGCAGTTTGTGATGACTAATTAAATAAATGTCACGGTCTACAGGAGCATATGTTAACAGAAATTCTGTGTGTGACTGTATACAAGTGCATGTGCTAGTGTGATATCCAAAATCAATTAACAGGTCTCTACTAAAAATGTATCTGCATAACATAAAGTAAAAATATAACTCAGGATTGACTGCAGAAGCTCTGAGGAGCCTGAAGCTGTGGAAATTGAACATACAGAAAGCTATTTTAGCTCCAGTGGAAAAAAAAAAAAAAAAAGAGTAGGGAAAATCACAAAGAAATATGTCAACGATACCACTGGAGACAAACACAAATGTGGGAAACTACCCTGTGTGCAAGAGACATACTTGCCTGAGAGGAAATATGAGTTGTAGTGAAACTGGAGACATAAGTTACTGGCATGCAGCAAACTGCCTGCATGTGCATCACTTACCCTCCCTCACACAAAATCCAAAAACGCATTCCTTGCACATCGACCAAAATACAAAGCATAGGATATTACATTCAAAACAGCATAAAGGGATTCAATCTCTTACATATTTCTAGATAGAAACTAGCTACCTCATTTGTTTAAGGTAAGTTATAATAAGTGGCTTTAAAGAAACGACAAGTTAATAATATAAACATCTGTCCATTTAGCTCTTACTGTCAGCACTAACTACAACATTTGATATTCTACAGGCAATCTGCTGTCTGAGCTACGAAGAACAGTGGTTAACTGCTGACACATCAGTGAAGCAGCGGATGTGAATATACCACCTGCTGATCTGCTCTATCTTACATAAAGGTAAAACCGCCATCATCTCTAGTATGGTGACCCCAAAGTGATGCTCATCTGTGCTGTCTGATAGCTTCACATTATTTAGATTTGAGTTATATTATACTTAAGAATAAGTAATTAGAACTCCCAGCATCAATGCATATAAAAACTTACCATGTTTGTAATTTCTGTGAAACAATAATGCACAATAGCAAATTTGTACCACTTGATGCTACAGCAGAAGGAAAAAAGATTGTAAGAAAAAATACCAATAGAGAATAGGAAATTAGAAGCAAAGACCAGATGCTAAAGCGTTCTCAATTTAAAACTTTTGCATCTTAAAACAAACACAGAGTCAAGGTCAGCAATAGCATGAACTGCTGCATCCCTCACAAGTTTTAATCAAGTTGGCAAATATATATGGAGCAGCAACAGGCAAAAGTCTAAAATCATGTTCCAGCCCCTGAGGTCCTGGTAGCACAACACTCTGTAGGACCTTCTGAGTTTGCAGCATGTGCCATTTATTTTTTTGATGCTGGAAATCACAGACACCTACCCAAAAAGTCTTCCCATCACTTCATTTTATCAAGAAACATACATAACTTCAGCTACCGTAACATACTCCCTAATGAAAACCAAATGTTGAGCTTTTATTCCTTGAAGTGGTAATTGGAACAGAATTTTATGAACAGGAATATGTCTGGGATAACAAAACTTCTGCAAAAGAGAACAATAATTAATGCCTGTTAGCCATAATATAATTGGAGGCCCACAGCTCCAGGGGTGAAAATAGTCCACAGCATCTGTGACACACAGTTGGCTAGGTAAATTATTTTCTAAGATCATTCCCACGAATTTTAGTTTAGTAGCCATCTTTTTTTCTTACTCCTACCTTCTGTTGCTGTTTTTCTGGATCTGATGAAGGTCTTGACACAGAAAGTCGTGACTCCAAGTCTCAACATCAGACGATTAGCTTTAGAGAACTCAGCTGGTGTGTCTCAGGCTATCACTGCTGAATACTCAGACTGAAATTTCTGCCCCAAAGAGTTTGCATTTTCATGATGGGGGCTTCAAAATCCCTAACTGGGATGTTTGAGCAAATTTAATGTTAAATTTCATCTGTATCCTCTACAAGAAACCACTGAAATTGAATTAGAGCGAAGGCTGCTTTTTTGCATCATAAAACACAAGAAAAAAAGAAACTATAAACTCATAAAGCAATGTCAAATCTTGTTAAAATTAGAAATTCTTTATTTTAAAAATATTGTGCTCCTTGTGGTTGTTGGCTGTACATATCAGAGCCTGAACACAAATGCATCATCTTGAGCAATTCCTGACACTGCAGACATTCAAAGAAGGCATCACTTGATAGATAGGTCTAAAGAAATTAAAACCCAGAGCAGACTGAGAACTGCTACTCATGAATAGATTCTCAGAGCAGAAGCTGATTTCTACAGACCATTTCTGCCAGTAGCTGCTCAAAAACTGCCCCTGTTAGACAGGAGTGAATGCAGGTAGAACAGGCTGACTCCAGTCAGGGAAGGGACAAGGTAAAGCTGTGGATAACGGAGGAGGAATTTGGAGAAGCTAAAAGAGGTGTCTCTCAGACTCTCAGTGACTCGTGTAATGATCATATGGCTTGGATTCTTCTCTCTATTTTATTTATTTATTTTAATTGTTATTAATTTGCAGTTGGATGGAAATAATATGAAAGCAGTCAGGTTATCTATCTGATACCCAAATCCTGTGGACAGGATTGTCTGGCACATTTACATTTATTTATTTGATTTTCACATCATTAATATTTGTTTACTGGTGCAGAAAAAGAAACTGAATACCAGCACATACTGAGACTTCCACCAAAATGAGAACAAACCTGCACTCAATGCCACCAGCCGTCTACCATTCTCTCAGGCACTCAGCAGCCATGGCATGCAATTACAGGTCAGTACAATGAAGTGTGCAAAGCTTTTTATATTGCTGTCACCAGTGAGACTCTAGAGAAATTTAATCTCAGGCAGTCTAAAGAACAGAGAATCAGAGACAGTCAACTAACTAACAATTTCCTATCAGCATCGAGGCTGTAACATATCCCAGACATTTACTGAAAGGCAGGAAAGAAAACACTATCAGATTGAAATTTTTTACTTTTATGAATAGCACTAATCTAATGAAAATAGAAGAAAAGATTTAAAGGGTAGTATTCTCTCTCTCTCTATTTATTTATTTTTTTTTTAATATTGTTTCCAGTATAAATGCCAGTGATTCATTAAGGAATATAAATAAGAACCAGAGGTGAAGCATTCCTACAGTAGGAGTACACAAACAGGAGCTAAGGTCTAGTAATTACATAAGATAAGGATGCTGTGATTTCACTTCTACATGTAGTAGAACGTTCTCTGGCTTTAGTGTTATATAGAACACATTAAAAGAAAAAGAGAAACAGCTATAAGCTACTGCTTACTTGAACAACCCAAGTTGCATACATAATACTTAAATCTGTATTTCCTCTTTGCTTAATATCCTGTTGTGACTAAAACTCTCTTAATCTGAATTCACAACAGGGTATTTGCTCAGATTTGCTCAGAAAAAAAACCAGAAAAATCATGCTGCTACATACCGCATAGACTTTCAAACAATACTAAGAATTGCTCTGTCTGGCACAACAGTAGAAAGCTTTGGTACATGGCAATTTGCTTGGCACTGTAGAATAATATCTGATATGGAGCAATTATTTTGGAATGCTATCATTTTTTCTGAAATCAATCCCCCTGTTTTTAATTAATATCCAAAACTCTAACAGTTCTTTCATCACAGCATAAGGAAAGACTCTAAAAAGGAATTATTATGACAGAAAACTTATTCTGGAATAGCTATTTCAGTAAGTTTCCAATTGAAGACAAATTCTTTTGCTATGACAGTCACCAGAACACAAAAAGTAATCCTTGGAAGAATACATCTATTTTTTAAACAATTAAAATTTTTAAGTGACCTGTAGCTTCAACTGAGTAGGACAGGACAAACAGGGCACTGAAACTTTTTAAACACAGAAGCGCTACTCTGCAGCACATACGGTTTCAAAATCTTCCCAAGAAATCTCACGAGAGCCTCCTGAAGGCTACTTCTAATGAGTGAAAATATCTCAGTTGATAAAGTTTTAATTCACTCCTCAAATTCTCAACATCAGAGTCTATGTTATATCAGTCAGCGTGAGCCACCTTTATTTGTCTCACTTGCAACTCGAAAAGACCCATTTATACACATCAGCTACTGGAGAATTTTTTTAAATACTAATCTAAATTGAAACAAGTAACTGAAGACATTCTGGACAACAGATTCCCACTGAGATTTGGGTGACCAGTGTTGTTAGAAATACCACAGATGAACTCTGTGTGTAGCCTCCTTGTGCTGAATGGGTGTCTTAACAACTGACATAACCTCAATCTTCCAGAAATTGAATAACCTGCCACCCTTTTTACCTTTCTCCAAATAAGTACAATATATATTCAGCGTGTACTGATTTTCAAAAGCTTAAATTTGGTGAACGGCTGCTGAAGTGAAGTTATTTTGCTTCAAAGTTCACATAAACAAGGGCAAAAAAAAAAACAAAGGGTAGACAACCATTAGCTTCAGTTCCATTAACTGGCAGCTCTAACATTTGGATGTCCTTCTACAGACTGGTTTTCTGAAGTTAGTTTACTCATATATTCCATCTGATGTAGCAACTATAGCTCCTTACCACATATAAATGGGACAAAATGTTCACCTACTATACAACAGCTGTTACAATTTCACAATCTTGCAGGTAACAGTTGGAAACATCCACCGCGTATTTTGAACTCTCAGTGCAATGCAGGAAAGCAAGAAAGCACCAAACAAAGGAAGAACTCCCTCCTCTCAAAGGAATCAGAGACAAAAAATACCACGCTCTCTTAGTGCAAGTATTATGAGAAACTTAGTTATAATCAACACTTCAGAGACTTCTGTCAGCTCTCACAAGAACATTACCACCAGAACACACTGACTGCTTCTCACTTCATATGATGTCATGCTTACATAACAAAAAATTAGTCTTCTACAGTGTAACACCACAATTCATTCAGCTCAAATAAACAATACATAGCCGGAGGCGTATCATCGATAAACCATAAACAATGCAGAAAAAGATACCATGTAAGAGGAGAAAATCCTTCCGTTGGCAGTTCTAATATAGCTTTCAACATCATTTCAGTGAGTAACAATAATTTTATTGTCCACTATGTTTTGCACTACATTTGATAATGGACAATGTCAACGCTGAAAATCATATGCATTAAAAATACAGAACAGTAAAACTAGTGTTATTAAAAGCCATCATTACTGAAAGCACAATATCACAATATGTTTATTTTAAAGAACGAATTTTGCATGGCCCAAATTTTCAAGGTTTGTTAGACAAAGCCAACTCCAAAACAATTACTGAGAGCTGAGCAGTACAGCTACAGAGAAAAAGATGAAGTATCCATGCTCATTAATACAAGGTGTAAGAGAAGATCAGAGTAAAACACAAACTCATGTGATTAGTTTTGTTAGTCAAATTGGGATGAAATACACTAATATACAATCTCCCCAAAACTTTATGAATATACCTTGACTTACCATGCAAAAACTCAGTTTAAACATTAGAAGCATTAAAAATTGACAAATTTAGAAGGTTATCTTTTCTCCTTTTCCCTCACAGGCATGAATAATTTTGGGAAAGGAAAAATACATGTCGAAGCACAACTTCCCTTCAAGAACATGTCCTCTGAAGTCAGAGTGAACTTTCTAAAAGCAGAAGAGGCACCAAGGTGCCCGACCCTCACTGAAAGTCAATGGGAACCAGATAGCCATTTCTGGTTTATTCTAATGAAAAGTAAGAGTTTAATTACAGGTCTCCACAGAGAACCCTCAGTCTTCAGACTGAATTCAACAAAGGTGTGGGGGAGAATAGCTTGATTACGTTTTTAAGTTATAACTACCAATTCCAAGTAAAAAAACTGAAGAGCAAGAGAGAAGTGTTGCATACAACGCAAACTAATTACTTCCATGGGAAAATTAATGATTGTGACCCCAATCAGTAACAATGGTTATCTGATCAGAGGAATTCTGACCTTCCCAAATCATTCAAGCACACCAACAGTAAATTAAATTCTTGCTGCTGTAGCACGCAGAGATATCCCACTCCACAATGACTGCTACACTCAAGTGACTCCAGTGAGTACTACAGCAGTTTGCCCTGCAAGAGTACCAACACCCGATGTCCACAGGAGCATATTACTTCACTTGGTTTTCAGTGCCCACTCTCTCTCCCTCCAAGCAAGCAGAAGTGGTCAACATTAGGCCTCTGTGGTTCTCTTTTCTTTCCTCTGACATCCTATGAGAAAATCACAATGACTAAGTTCCTGCACTAACACAGAGCCGGCAGTGCCAGCTCTGAACTTCATTCAATAGGCAGACAGACTACTCTAAAGTCCTTGCACCAACCAATTTGAGATGCATGAGCTCCTGGCAGCAAAATAATTATTTCCTCAGAGGTTCGTATTGTCTTCAGCACACCATGAATTCTGTTCAAGTTCAATGTCAATTTATCACTCTACATTACTTGCGGCAGCTGACATCATGGGTGCAATTGTTAAATAAAAGGGAAATTATTTCTGCCCTTGTACGTTTAGATTCTCCCCCTTCCGAGGCCCAAATAAGTGCAGTGAAGGGAAAAAGCTTTAAGCAATGTGAAATCACAGAATATCTGTCTATAAAAGCACCATCCTCTTTATCTACCACAGCTGCATAATATCAGCAACCAGAGGGGGCTGAAAGGAGTAGACAAAGTAGGACCTAAGAGGGTCAATATTTCTAGAGTACAATGTTGTTCTTTCCCTATAATACACAACACCTTCATTGGGCTTCATACAGCCAGGTGCTGAGCGTGCTGGCCACCCTTTGCAAAGCATGGCAGGATGTGTTGTTTTTTAAGCATAATTACTCTGGCACAAAGTAAAGTGGTGAGGTAAGACCTACGTATCAGCACCTCACAGGATTGAGCCCACCAGACTCAGTGTCACGATGCTGACAGAGGGCATGATACATCACTTTACATGTGATTATTTCTGGTTTTTTTCCTCAAATGCCTGGTCTAGTATTAAACGGGGAGGTCTGTGGCCCTGCACGTGGCAAGGGGGTTGGAGATTCATGATCCTTGAGGTCCCTTCCAACCCTGGCCATTCTGTGATTCTGTAATAAGGGTGTCAGTAAGCAGGCTTACAATTAATGACATTCCCACATGTAACAAGGGTCTTGGAAGTTTATCTAAAAAACCTGGAGCTTGATCTGATGTAGGATGAGTTAAAAAACAGTAAGCACAAGGTTTTAAAGTGGAAAGAAAGGTCTGTAAAAAGACAACTCCACTACAGTGAAAAGGAGCGAAAATCTGATCTCTGAATATTGACATTCATTTTCTTTCCACATATACACTGCATTTCTCCAGTTTTTTTTTTTGTTTGTTTGTTTTTTTAATCCAAATAAGACTATAAGATACAAGAAGAAAAATAAAATACGATATATATTACATTCCCAGAACTGCAAGATGTAAGGTATATAGTCATTCCTGCAAAATCTATACTTCTCCTTCTCACCATAGCCATTGACAGAAAGCTGAAAAGCATCTGAAATACGAATTGATTAAATATTTTTGTAGCAAAGGACAAACCAAAGGAAACACACCAGGAACACATATCTAATTTATCATTTACATCTCTAGCTTAAAATAATATGAGATGTTCACGAGCAACTTCTACCAACATACATCAGTTTTGCACTGTGGTTTCTGCAATTCTTTAGTGCACAGAGATGAATTTTTTTTATTTTTATTTTTTTTTTAAATAACAGATATCCCCCTAACGTCCAGTTTAAGACAGTTCTGAGTTTAAGTAAACTGAGGCCTTTCCATATTCTACTTAAAGTTGCTTTTTGTGTTTGTTTGTTTTTAATATACCTGAGAAATCTCAGGCTGCATGTACATATAAACACTGCTGTAAGTTGGATTGCTTGGCAGCTTGCTACACCTATTTCCAACACCTGCCTTTTAGAAAAACTGCAGGAAAAAAAAAATTATCCTGATTACTTATGATTGTTAAAGAAACAACAGAAATTTTGGGCATAAGTAGTCTCTTGAGTTGGTGTTCTAGCCAAAATCCAGTTTCAATAATTACTGTGAGAAGCATCTTATTGCCCTTAAGTTGCATTCAGCAATGCTCACTTGCTTACATTTTCTTACTTATAGTTACAGAGAAATTGCTGCAAATTGTGTGCGTCTCAGTACTCACAAAAGAAAACTTAACTGAAGATCTGCATGCATATAGAAAGACATTCCTCCAGAAACCTTTCTGGCAAATCTGTAAGTTACAAATAATAAAATCTTGATAAATCCCACTTTATATCAATGATCAAAAGCATAGTCAGTTTCCTTAAATATGATGTCAGACAAGCACAGACTGTGAGGCACTCATGTACTAGTGGTGGCATGGATAGCTCCCAGACACTTACTTATCCATATAAAATAAAGTTAAATAATTCTTTTCACCTGCAGTGACATAAGGTACACGCTTCAAGTACAGGACATGTCATTTAGAATACCTCTGCAGGCATTTTAAATGCACTACGGTTGAGTGAAATCTGCATCATGAAGGATTCAGAAAAAAGACATGACATTTACTGTTTTTGATTAGAAAGGATTATTCTTAAAACAGCTTGGATTCAGTAAAGGGGAAACAGTCACTGACATATAGGGGTATGAGAGTGAAAGTATTGTCAGAAATTCATGAATTGGAAGGAGAGAAATATGAAAGCAAGCAGGACAATAGGAGATAATCAAGAAACATACAAGAAGGGAACAGAGAAACTAGGGAGTGGTGGGAAGCTAGGCACAGAGGTAGGAAAAGAGCAGGGGAGCAGGTCAAGACCAGGAGCTCACATGAGAGACACGTGGTACAGTACTGGAATGGAAAGCAAACACTGAACACAACGCCCCACGTTGCTTCAGCCTTACAGCCTAGGCAAGAGGAAGCATAAAAGAGATCTTCCCCACTAAGTTTTGTCTGAGCTTCTTCCTCATGGAGAAGCTACACTGCTCCCTATCTGACAAAGTGAGGCAACAGGCCCAGCCTCTTTTATTAGTACAGATGATTCCTCCGTGAGGCTGTAACCTTGTCTTTGACTAGGGCATCCAAGGGGCTCTTCCTCCCTGACTGCCTTAGAGCATTCCTGACCTCAAGTTTTGGCTGCTGGAGCTCAGGGCCAGGACCATGGGGATGCCGGGGCTGGGAGTGATGTCCTGGCTCATCCCTGTCCATTCAGAGGTACCCAGGGCTCATGGCTGGGGCACAGCGACAGCCCTGCCAGCAACATTTCGCTTCTTCAAGCACTTCTATACGTGAAAGTTTAAAACTCTCCCGCTGTTAGAAGTCCTTTTAAATTCATCTTGCTTTGAAACTGAACTGCAGGGTATTTTATAATTAGCCACAAACCCAGTGAGCAAATGCTGACATATACCTAAGCAAACAGATTGTTTTTATTTATAATGAAAAAACTACTCTTCGTAAAACTACTCTTCGTGACCTGTTCTGGTTGATACCGTTCCCTGATTGTGCAGGCTGATTATCCTGATGCCTCAAGTTCTATAGTGGCACGAAGATCTGCGTTTCTACTGACCAAGCAGCCTTCACAGCCAGGAACTATGTAAAGGCATGCAGTAGTTTTTTGACATTGCCTTCAGAAAAATATCAGGACAAAGGGGTAGGAGAAGATACTCTATAGGCAAAGAAACACCCATTTCATAAAGATTTCAAGTAATACTGTATTTATTACTGGTAGCTCCTGCAATATGGCAAACCCTTCGTGCATGCATAACCCTGCTGAAAGAAGCCCAAAATCTCTTTTGAGATTTTTTGGGATCCCTCCCCTTGTACAGAACACAAAAACAAAGATAGAAAAAAGAAAATAAGGAAGAAGTGATTGGCCTTTCAGACAACTGGCTTTTATGTGGTCATCCACTGCATTTTAACAGGACCACAAAGAATCCCATACAGATATACTTTAGGCTTTGTAATACTCATTTGAAATATTGTTTGTACTTTATTCCTCTGTCAGCATGCACATCACTTCACTAGCCTTCCTCCAATTTCCTTTCAGATGGTAAGAGAACACTTCCTGACTTGCAACACAAAATATGAAACCTTTGGAACAGAAAAGCTCATTTTTCCACTTCATCGGATGCTACTGCTGTTCAAACACATCTCAAGAAACACTTCCTGTGTTTGTGGCCTGCATGCTCTCTTATTTTCTCATGCCAAGAAATCAGCTATAAATGCCAGAGAGTGGGTTTCTTCCTCCTCCTGCCCAGTTCACGTGAAATGCAGCTGGAATCTACTGCTCTGCTTGTTGTGGAAAATCACGTAGAAAGCAGTAAAAAATGGGTGATGCCAGCTTCTGCAGAAAGAACCTCTGTTCTCCTGAGTCACCCATTGACACTGAAATATGGAGGGGAAAAAAAAAGAAAAAAAAAAGGAAATAAAGAAGAAACAACCAAAAAAAAAAAAAAAAAAAAAAAAAAGAAAAAGAACAATTTTTTTTTAAATCCACAAAGCAGCTGTAGCTGAGTTACATTAAATTATAAATATGTACAAATCAGGGGTTCAGAGTCCAGTAACCAATAGACTGTGTCTTAAAATCAGAGGCAGAGTCTCTGGAACTCGGCTGTGTTCCTGCTTTTATCTAGGATGCAGTTTTACAGGTGCTCACCCACCACTCTTTGATCCATTGTATGATAGCTCACATCACAGCTTCAAATCCCTGTTTGCCACTACAGGCACCAAGCCCTGATGGTGCTCCTGACTGGTACTAGAAATATTATTTTACGTTATTTGCAGGAATTTGACCTCATACAGCACCACTGAAGCCTGACAGTGCATGACAGCCTAATTCTGACAGGCCGGTTGAGTCACAAGTACCAAAAACAACAGACATGAAGAATGGAGGAGGATGCTCAAAGCCACATCTGCTTGCCTCTTGCCCAAACTAACCTAGAGGAGGCACTGCAAAGTACACGCAAGTGGAGTACAGTTAGAAGGAGCGACCAGTTCTGTCTTGTAAAACTTCTGGAGCACGCTGATCCCTAGAACAATACTCCAGATTACTTAGACTTGTTTTTTAACCTTTTCAGTACACAAAATTCGTATGCTGGCACACAGAGACATTTACTGAGTACATCTGGGGGGCTACAGTTCTTTAGCCATTCTCTTTCTAATCTAACAACTTTCTTTTCAATAAATTTTACAATATATGATCCATGTGCAGTGGTCTAGAGCCAATAAGTGGGCTGAGTTGTAGACCTCCTCTTAAGTCAGAAATTTCTACTGAGGAAAAAATATCAGACAATAGAACATAGCTCATCTCTTAGCTTCTTTCCTTAAGATGCACAACAAGATGCTACATTAGAAAAGCAGCCAAGCTAAGGAAGTGTTCCAGCTGCTGAAAAGACAGGAGCCACTGCTTCATACATTCTAGCAGCCATAACTGTTTTACAGGACCACTGGCAAAGTCCTAAGCAAGGCTTTACATTTGTGTGCTAAATTTGATAGGCGTGGCTTTTTTGTATGTGTTGGTTTTTCTTTTTTCTTCCCCCCTCCCCTCCCCAATCTCCTTTTTAATCAAGGTTTAAATAAATAACATCCCATTTGTAAAACTGGGAAACTTGTATTTGGATACAGATGAGGACCCCTCTAGATTTAGAAATAGAATTATTTGCAGCCCCGAAACATAACTCAAGTTTTGCACAGAGTTTCAGTGTTTTTTTTCTACCTTTGTAGCTACTACACTGTCAAAAGAATGAGAAACATTACTTCCCTTCCACTGATAAACAGAATTAATATATTTTATATTCTTCAGACATTATGCTTATATCTTTTTCTTGCAGGAACACTATTAGAAAAAAATTTTGCTTAATTGTACTTGGTGAGATAATAGGCCTTTATTAGAATTAGCTATGTTATTGCAGTTAAAGACAAGGGAAGTCCTTCTTTTCCCAAAGTTATAGTTCTATAATTGAGCACGTCAATTAAGATCTAACCAAGATTTAGCAGGCAGTAGCTGAGTGCCATTACTGCGAAATCACTGAGGTAACGATACATGCCTTTATTTTTCTAGAAACTGAACACATTTTACCTATCAATTCATTACAGCAACTATCTTTATGCTACTTTGCTGCTTATTCAACAGGACACTATACATTAGCAGGGTAGAGAATGGTAGCGTTATCTCCATAGTTTAAAAACAACACACTTCTTTCTTTTTTATAGGGAATCTGACTGTAGTTACCCTTTGTAACCCAGCTGGCAGTGAAGGCAACACACCCAAGTAAGCTTTGTGAAACTTCAGTCTTGTTCTTGCAGGCAGGGGCATATACACAGTCCTCTGAAATTCCTGGTAGGAGACACATTTCTGAAGTTCCAGGTAACGCTCAGTGTAACACAATGGAAAGAGCAGCAATGATATCATAGTAGCAAAGTCCTAGGCTGCAGCAAGTGAGGATACACTCAAAAGCAGAAGTCATGGATACAAAAACAAGAAAGCTACTTACCTTCAGAAGGCCTCAGACACACACAGATCTCCAACAAGATACCCTTACCTCCAATGAGAACCCTTAAACGAGGTCTGGGAAGGGATAGATCCTGGCTTCACCCCTTCCAGTTACTCAGGCGCACTGCATGCACCTGAACTTCCCTGGGTTGGCCCTGCCTTCCCACCTGGCGCTGAATCAATGTCTCAAGCTGTGACTCAGCATTTCTGCTGCTCTCACAAACCATCATTTTAAAGTCTGATCCTGAGAATTGATTCATATTTTGCCTGAGCAAAATAGGGTTTGAGGTTATGAAACACTTTCTAGGAAGAAGACTGCATCTATTAAACAATGCATTGATAGCGATTTGACAGCATCAAATGGGGATGATGCATTAATATCACAGCAATGATTAAGACAATCTGAGATATGGTATCAAAGGATTACAAGGGATTATCCATGCTTCTTCTTGTTCAGAACTACCTCTTCCCTTATCTCAATTGCTATTAAAAATGGAAGCAAGAGGAGGAGGAAGAGGCTTTCCTGTAATGTAGGACATCAATACTTTATTTGTATTTATTAGAAATGTATGCATTCAATAAATTAGAGCTTTTGGAAAGCAAATAAATGATGTCCCTTCTGCCTCCACACTAATTCAGCATTATAGACTTGCTGAAAGCTGTAATGGGCTCTGCTGATGCGAAGCCTTCATTAAAGTCACAAGAATTATTAAATGATATAAATATAGTACTCAATGCTGCTTCTCTATAACACAGACACTCACCTAAAATTATTCCAAATTGAAAGAAATTAAAGCTGAAGGAACACATTAAGTATCTGCAGCAAGGATTAGATTTGAGAGCTTTCCACAGTTATTCATTCATCAGTTACGCTGCAGAACTGCTCTTGTGTTATCTAGATGAGGATCTTTTTCAATGTTGTCTCCAAATACAACACAAAGCATGGCATTATTTTTGCAACTCTTCAAAGTGGTAAGATTGTACACATTAGCTGTGAAACAGCCACGTATTATCACAGCAGCATGGCAGCATGAAATATAGCAGAAGTACAAGAGCTGAGAGAAGAAAATTGATGGATATTTAAAACACCATTTAGTTGATTTACCTCTAGCATGAAGTACTGTCATTTAACAATATCTCACGGAGATGTCTCTTTTCCAAATAAATGTCTGCACTGAGATTATTTACTAACAGGCTTGTAAATGCTCCCCATTAAAAGCAACACATTAAAATAAATTAAAAAGGTTTTATAAAAAATACCCACCTTTTCCCTCATTATGCTCTTGTTAGCACCATTCCACCCTTTCAGACTCTTACTGCAGCAAACAAGATATTTTTCCCTGATTGTAAGAGACTACATTCCAGCCATTAAAACATGACATTGGAAACCTCATGCTAAGCACTGCTTAAATGCTCCTGGATATGTGTACATCTTCATTTATATTTAGACTTCCTTGCATGTATTGAGAAGGACATAAAATGAGTCTTGATCAGGTAAAGTTGGCAAGAATATTGATTCCCCCCAGAATCCGGAGAAAGCAACATATCGGTATTGATTCAGGAGTAGAATCCACCCCATCTAATGTAAGCTCTCAAAAATTCACCTGCCCAGTCACGTGCAATCACCTATCGATGAAGGTCAGAGAAAGACTCATTCAGAAGACCAGGACCCATTATAAGACTACACAAGAACCCTTTCTGAGAGGGTCCATCTTCCTCCACCAAGCACAGAGCCAACACACATTGCCAAAGTTAAATCTAGAGGTGATCAATGTCAGGAAAAATAAATCTACATGGTGATTAATAGTCCATTCTTTACACATAAGTTCCCTATCAACATTAATCTTATGTCCATGAAATGTGGCAACATTTTATGAGAAGAAAAAAGAATTACAGAAGTATCACTTAGGAATTTAAAACCCATTTTTCAGAAAAGCTAGTGCTACTTCAGTTCTCACACACAGAAGAATACAAATGGTTGCTAAAGGTGGAACACTCAACTTCTACAATAGCCCAGATTAGAAACTCACGTATATTTATTAAAAATGTACCCAAAATTGGAGTTTAAAAGAATAATAAAAAAAAAAATTCACAAGCAATTTATTAGTAAAAATGATACTTTTTTTTTCAGTAATTTCTGGGTTGTAGAATTAACTCAGGCTTCTGGTTGTGATGAGCTTGCTCAGGCAGCAGAGCCTCCTTCAGTGAAACAGAGCATTAGTATGAAGAGGAAAGAGCACCCAGCTGATGGCTGCATCACGGCTGGCTCTTTGAGATAAAAAGTAAGCAGATCATCTCCTTTTTTCTCTTCTCTCCATTTTTCAGTTTGGCAGACATATGGGGAAGTGAAGTTTTTCTTGATGATGAAGATGACTACTCTAAGCAACAGTTAGTACCTACAATAACAAATAAAAGGCTACAACAAACCCTTCAAGTCTCTGTCCACCAGTAACAGGAGGCTGAAGGTCAAACAAAGCATGATGTTTTCAGGCACTACAGCAGAAAAACAAAGAAAGCAAAAGCAAAGGAAAAAGAAGGTGCAAATTCTGCATTATTTTTATGCTCAGACAGTCCATGAAAGCCAATAGCCGGAGAGTTCTCAAAGGAATAAAATTTGAAATTAATTTCCCATCACCAACTAATTTAGCAGCTTCACTCATAAATCTCAGAAAAGCGCTATGTGTTCCGAGTTTGTGTGGTAATTTGAAAGACATGCCATTCTCCATTCACAGCCATGCAGCTGGATTATCTGCTTTAGCAGAAAAATTCCACTCATTCACAGACTCAGAACTGTGACTGGAGCTCCCACCAGAAATGATAATTAGAGCAGAGAGAGAGCTGCAACTCCACTAACTTGATGGAATTTCACTCTTTTTATTCCAGATCCTGTATTTGCTCTCGGGCCAGCGGGCACAGAAATTCATATCTCACATGTTAGTTTATGCCAGGAGATAGCCATTGCTCCACATTTTTATTTAAATATAAAAACTCAGGGTGAGATTCTGTGGCTATTGTTGTTTTCTCTTTCAAAGCAGTCTACAGAATGCTGTTTCACCCTCCTCAGAGGGAAAGGCCTCCTCAGGCAGCGGGTTTCTGCTTCCAAAAGCTCAGAGCTCAGTGGTAAACCATCGAGGACCCAGAGTTCATGCCGCTAAAGCAACGCTTTGTGCTGACACATTATTTTAACACAAGGGATTTAAACCCCCGGCACGGGCTCTAGGAGCCAGATTCTTGGCGGCTGGGATGAAGTGACAGTGGACTCAGACAGCCGGGTATGGCGGCAGCCTGTTGGGAAGGTTGGGATGCCCTCGCACAAAGGCATCGACGCCCCTTCAAGCCAGGCTTTTATCAATGAGCAAGCCACATTCCAGGCACTGCTTGCCTGTTGCCTAGCAGAGAGGCACTCATTGAGGATCTGCTTACAGTTTACGTGCCGCAAAAGAGGGGAAAGAAGACTGCCCCACAAAACTCACAGCATCTGGGTGGGCAGAGATGCAGACATGCTGCTCTCATGTACCTTCCCTTGCCCACAAAGCACAGTGCTGCTCTCCCCCAAACAGCTAGACAGTAGCATCCCATAATGATATAACAAACTTCAGATCTGTGTGCATATCATTCATTATCGCCATTAATAACTCTAAACTCACAGCTTTGATAAAGAGTTCAGTGTCACTGAGATCAAGAGACAGAGGATTTCAGATAGTCCTCATCTTCCTCCCACCAGCACAGAGCGAGTTTCTCCATGTAATCTCTGAAGGGCTTTCTGAGAAATACTTCAAAAGATCTCTCTTCTTCCATGAAAGATTGGTCTACCTTCCTTACAGGCATCTCCATCAGGTCCTGCTTTCTGTTACCCAGCTTTTGTATCTGTCCCACTGGTACTAATTAAGTATTTTTTGAGATGTCCCAAACATCTTCTGCTACAGCACAGAAAATAAGCATAACATTCACCTCTTGTCTCTTAAAAATAAAAATGAGGGGTACAGTTAGCTTAGCTAGTACATGTTCTTTCACATCCTTCAGCTTTTCTACTCTAAAATGAAGACAACCTCTTTTCTAAGAGCATATTGCAAGGTGACAGAGCTAGGACAGTAAAAGACAGTATCACAAAAACTTACAGTAAACTTAGCAAAAGAAAATGTGACTTAAAAAAATGTTAGTGAGCTTTTCAGGCCTAAATAATCTCAGGAGAGTGCACATTGCTTTCAATTCATTTTGGGGCTAATTTTTATTCTAAATCAGACAGCAAAATTCAACTTACCACATGGAGAAGAGATGTTTTACTTTGGAAGTTAGTAAATCTTGTAGCTTTACTACTACAACCCAGGATGAACGGGCAGGTTTCGTGTTGGAGTTGGTATCTTCAAAAAATGCCGTATCACCTTGCATCATTACTAAAATATTTAAGAATTATATTCTTTCTGAATTTCTTTATTTCATTCAGAAACTTCACAGCATGTTACTATTGATTTTTTTTTAAATTTCTATAGGGCCAAATTCCATATTTTTTACAAGTACACACTTGCTTTTTTATCAGACACTACAGTGATCTTCATTTTCTGTATGCTGAAGTCAACCTCTTTTGAATATTTAATACTGAAATTTCAGGTTCATTAACTGCAGTTAACTCTTTGTTGTTAACAGTTTAGTCTTTGTATAATTAACACTGTTGGCTATTTAGTACCCTGAAATCTAAATCTTGATCTTTTTTGCACGTCTGTTAGGGTTTCATATCAAAGCCAGGCCATTGCGTTTGGGCTATTCTGCCTCTGACAGGGGGGAAATCTGTGTTCCCTTGCTTAAGCCATAAAGATACCAGTGCCCCAGAAACATAGAAGTAAGATACTAGAAAGAGATTTTGCTAAATTAAGGAGGATGTGGACATGCTGGAAGGACACGAGCTGCAAAATATGCAGAGAAATGGACTTACAGCCAAGTTTGGATCTGAGGCTGGACAGAAGGCTTCTGTCCAGTCTTGTTATTACTGATTTCAGGTCACCTTTAAGATAAAAAAGCTTTCAGAAGTACTGTGTTCATCATATAATACATCATCTCTCAATTTTGCCTCTATCAAATAGGTGCGATTTTTTTTGGAGGTATGTAGAAGGCCACTCTTATCATGGCAAGCAATCCCAAGGAAATCGAAAAAAAGACAACAGAGATGTCAACTGAACTGCTTCTCCTTTTTCTATATATATATCTATGTATTCTTCTTTTTTGAGCCACGTGCACTTCTGTGGTCAGTTACAGCAGTAAATATTTTAGATGTAATGCTGGAATACCTACACAGCCGAACTCAGTGTTAATTTAAAGAGTTGTAACACCCAAGGGATAATTGTATACAATCAAGCCTCACAAGTAAATGAGGAAGCAGCTTACTTACAGAGACTATTTTGCTGGCAAGAAAGAAAATATTATTAAAATGAAAGTAACAAAGCCAGTATTATAAATAATTCAACAACTTCCCAAGTACATCACAGTTTTATGTTTTCTTGTGCTGCAGTGAGAGATGGAAGACTCTTCCACACCCCTGACAGCCTGCAAAGCCTCTTCTTCTCCTTTACTATAGCTACTACTTTCCCTTGTCAGCCTAGAAGTACAGTAAAAATTAGAAGCATTTACAAAGATCTTTCCTGTTTTTTTTCATCAAATACCCAGTGCTCCTGATGTAAGGATAAAGTTTTTATCCACAGGGGAAAATCAGAAGCAAATCAGGTAAATGCCTTGTTCAAGAAGCAGGGGTTGAACATCAGATCACAGGTTAAAACTAAAGAGGCTTTGTTCTACATTCATATCACTATTTTGTAATTATTCCACCACTTCAGCACTAGTGTTGGCAGCTAAAAATAACCTAATGAGGATATACATGAAGTTGGTCAAAGGGAGGTACAAGTGCCCTGATCACTTCAGAACTGACTAGAAGTTAAAGCATATTGTCACACTGAATAATCTCCACCGAAGAAATCAAGTCAAATTTTAATGTGAGTTTTTATTTATTCAAATCAGGCATGCTGCTACTGTGGGGCATGCTAATCAGTTACATTAAAGCTACTGCTTCTCATTGCTGCTCCTTGAAGCCTCTTCGAGTGTGCGGACACTCCACACTCCACAAGAACAGATACCTCCACAAGAACATGCAAAAGTCATGGCAGGGCATGCAGGCTAGCAATTCCTCCCAGCAGGCACCAAAAGCAGCTGTTATTTTAGTGTCAAAACCCTGAGCTCTTTCCTCCAAGAGACCTGAACATTTGATCCTCACTTACGAATATTTTCTCTCCAGAAAGAACAAGAAGAGATGGCCAAGCTGGGGAAAGAAATCAGGGAATGCTGTGAGGGGACGAAGGAAAAGGCAACCACACTGGAGAGTGAAGAAAAAGGACAACTGTCTGCTACTTCACCAAAACCGACCACTGAAAGGAGAAAAATAAGATAAAATTGATTACCAGCACCCAGACAGCAAGGTCTCTGCTCCAGGCCCCTACCAGTCACTGTCAGCAGTGCCTCTGGGACCTAGAAGAGTTTCACCTAAGCAAATCCCCAAGAATCTGGTCCATGACTTCTACACAGAGAAGTACTGGCAATGCCACAGGTGGAAAAAAATTCAAGTTTTCTGGATTTCTGTAATATAAAGGATGACTGATAATTATGACATGTTACACAACAACAGAACCCATGTAACACACATATTCAAGGCAAGTGCCCAGGTACCCACAACTGACAAATATTTTCAGTGAAGCAAAGTGCATCTTAGTATTTCATTCCATTAAATAAACAACCACACAGCATTGTATTGAAAAGAAAAGATTAGTATCAAGTTTCTTGGGAAGAACAGGGCAAGAGAATATGGACTGATAACTCCGACAGCATCATGGATAGCCACGTCTGGGTTCAGAAGCACCCTGAATGAAAAACTGCTGTAAGCCTGGCAGAAACTTAAACCTGAACTGTCTCTTATCCCTTTTCACACCTCTCAAACCAAGACAGAGGCCTATCTATGAAAGGTACAACTCCAGAAGATGTTATCTTTTGTGAATACCTCCAGCTCTGTGGTTACCTTCCCTGGAACCTGATGAGATGCATCCAAGAAGCCTGAGGGAACTGGCAGATGAAGTTTCTAACCCACAATTCGTCATACCAGAGAAGCTGGGGCAGTCCACTGAAAACTCCCACTGACAGGAAAAAGGGAAACTTGACTCCCATTTTTAGAAAGGGAATAAAGGAAGACCCAAGAAACTGCAGGCTGATCAATCTCACTTCTGTGCCTAGCAAGATCATGGAGCATATCCTCCTGGAAACTTTGCTAAGGTATTTGGAAAACAAAGGGGTGGTAGGTGACAGTCAGCATGGCTTCATTAAGGGCAAGTCTTGCACACCAAATTTGGTGGCATTCCATGAGGAGGTTACAGCACTGATGGATAGGGGATATTATTTACAGGGACTTGTGCAAAGTGCTTAACACCATTTCACATTACATCCTTGCCCCTAAATCAGAGAGGTGTGGATATGACAGATAGACCACTTGGCAGATAAGGAATTGAAGAATTAATTAAAGAATTAAAGAAATCAAACACTCTGAAAGTTGCAGATATAAGGAAGAAGTTCTTCACTACGAGGGTTCTGGATACTAGAACAGGTTGCCCAAAGAAGCTGTGGATGCCACATGGGACCCTGGGCAGCCTGATCTATCAAGAAGTGTCCCCAGCCATGGCAAGGGTTGAAACCAAATGGTCTTTAATGCCCCTTCCAACCTGAAGCATTCTATGACAATTAACAGGGAGAAGAGATTGTGTCAAAATTGCATTTGCTTCAGGGTCTTTCAAGCACCGCCACTGACCAATAACAATCTAAATCTGGAAAAGTACTTGCATGGAACCCTTGAATAGTAAAGTGGGAAGGAGGAAAGATGAAAAGGAGAATGCTTTTTAGTTGACTGGCTCTTGTTCTTCCATACAGGACAGTTGATCTTGCAGAGATATGAACTGAATAAAGACCTCCGTCTGCTGTCCTCAGTCATTTTGCCCATTTTTAGTTTTAAACTCTTCCTAGTTATGATAAGCAACAGCATCCACAAAACACTATTCCTGTGTCTGAGAAGCAGGAATAAAGTGATCACCCAAAATAGAATATACAGCATGGATCTGTGTGCACAAATGCATATGTAGCAACATAACATTCATTAAATAACACTGGTCTGAACTGTGCCAATCCCATTATTTAAGGCCAAGAGAGCATTGTTCATTTGCTAATTTATCCCTTTAAACATATTTCTCTTTGTATTTTTGCTTGTTTGGTTGGCTTTGTTTCTTGCTTTTTTCCTCCTGTGAAGTAAAATTAAAGGTCGGAGAGACTTTAATACCATCAAGAAAAAACTTCTCATACATCTAGACAGATTTTGCAACTATTTTATTAATGCGTAGTAGAAACGAAGGCTCCCTTTCAAAATAACAGTTCTTCAACCTACAGAGAGACTTTTAAAAAGAAGTTTTGCTCACACCTGCAGATTTCTGGAGCTGTCATTATGTAGTAAACGCCCCCCAATTCTGTACTGTTACCTACTCAAACAGACACAGTATGGTCCTACTGTAGCTGGTTTTAATTTCCACTGCCGTTACATTAATAGACACTAACAGCACAGTAATTCCCACTCGTTCTTTTCAAGGCGCAAAGAAACGCAACCCTCATCGGCACTGACTGTTTGCTGTAAGCTTTCCCATACCAAAAACATCCATGCAAACCCCTCGGAGACTGCGCTTGTTCCATTCCCCAGGCACGCAGCGCTCCCGGCCGCCTGAAGATTACCCGCACAAACATGGCACCCACCACATCCCTGTATATTTCGCAGTTGTTCACAAAAGTTCATTTTGTCTCGGTGCAGAGGCTGGCTAACCCGCATTGCACCTCGAGGGGAAAGCCGCGGCAGGGCGAAGCTGATCCGGCTGCGCGTACCAAGTCCGTTCTGGCTTTTTTCACAAGTAGAAAAATAAGGAGGAAAAAAAGAAAAAAACCAACTCCTTCCAATCTTTTGGGTTAAAATTAAACACAAAGGTGCCTGAGGGGAAGCTTTAACTAGTGTTCTGGGCAATTTACAGGGTTTGTATTCAGCGCTGGTCCTTAAAAGAGGCGATTAATTGCTATGGCAACCGAAGCATCACATGAGGCGCACTCGCTCCGTAATACAGTGCCTGCAGTGTGCCCGCTCACCCAAACACGCATCTCAACAGGGTGACAAACTCCTCAAGGGTCCGCATTGTTTGGCCGCAATTAATCCTTCATAATAGACCCTCTTCATTTGGGATAGGGGACTCTGTCCACCTTTCTCCTTCCTTTAGCAGGAAATATTGCAACTACGTTTCTTCCGTGTTTTGGAGTGCAGCTGTATGTAGTGGGAGAAGGAAGCAGGAAATGTTGGATATGCAGGATACAAAACCGTGGGAACATACACACTGGGATCCAAGTAGGAGTTCATTGTAATAATCTATGAATTAATCTTCCACCTTTACTGCTATTGTATTTCCTTCACTCATTTAATGGGTCCTTCATATGAACCAGATGCCTCATCTCTCAGTACATCATCACAGCATTTGCAAAAACACCTCATGTTTCTGCTATATCCACTCCTGCAAGCTAGTCCACTTTAAGGCACCTGGCAACCTCTGCATGCCTGAAACCAGAGCGGAGCCACAGCCATTAGCCAAAAGCAAGAAACAGCTTATTTCTATGTCACAGAAACATACTTCGATACAAAAAGACAAAACGAGAAAGATTTTTGCTATGTTTATGTTTCATCCCTCTGCTTCCAAAACTGGGATTCACACACCAACAGAACTGACCAGATACCTCTCCAGCTTCTTGCTCCCTCATTTTCCCATCAAACCACAAACTGCTTTTTGTGTGTGTGTATGCCTTTGGGTTTTTTTTTTTTTTGTTTTGTTTATTTATTGTTAGTTTTTAAATCAACTGGGCCCATAGTCTCACTAACAGAGAGATCTTCTCAGTCCATGCATGATAATTCAAATTGCCTCTGGGGCATACAATTTTTTTGCCCTCCCTATCAATCAGATACCAACCTGGACTGGACTGTATTTAATTACAAGCTGTTAAATTTTTAACTAAGAGCAATACTAATACTACTACTTTTGGGCTTCCCCAACACAGGACCAGTCCCAGCAGAAAGTCTGAGTTCCTGCTGGACAATAACCCAAAAGACAAAGAGGGAACACAGAATAAAATTAGGTTGGAAATAGATGATCTTAAAGGTCCGCTCCTACCTAAGCCATTCTATTCTATGATTCTAACTTGAAAAATTCCTGTGTTAGAACACAGGCCAAAGCAGAAAGAAAAACATTACAGCTACGTTTTCAGTACCGTTACAAAAAAAAAACAACAACACTGTTGTTAATTGTTAATACAATTAGCTCTGTAAGAAATGACACAAGCAGTTCTTCACAGGAACTGAAATGAAACTCTTATCCCAAGTCATACGAATGAAACCTACTGAAATTTCACTCCAGGGATCAAAAAATGGCCACCCACCACCAGGAACAAATATAACTTACAAAGAAACTCAAGCACAACCTCGTAAAAATTGATAGATTGCAATGTTCCAATTTTTAAGAAGTCACAACTGAAGAGGCCTTAAGGCTTGATCAGTAATTGCTATCCTTACCTTCATTTTTTTCAGTAGGGTCAGAACGAAGAACTGAGTAATGCATATGTTTCTTACTTGGACATGTTAATCCTTTACTTCTCTTCAGGAACAGCATACAAGCCTACAGTTTTATACCTATTATCTTTGACAAGATCAGTTTTCATCCTTAGCTCTTCTTGCCTGTGCTTGCCTGTGTGTTTGGTGCTCCAAACACAACAGCTTTACCTGTGCAGTGATAGAGAGAAATGGTGCAGCAATACTTTCCACAGCAATACTGACAAGTGAAATTATAACAGGATATAGGATGGATTCAGGAAAGGGGAGTAATAAAGAAACACTTGCAGCAAGTTGTCTTCAGAGTTGGTGTGATCTGTATTCCCAGAAGAAGTGCTGCTGTGACTGCTCCCAAAGGTAAGCAAATTGGTGGATGTTCTGTTCTTAAAAAATTATTTCTGTAACTTAAGCCATGGGACTCCTGATAAGATCATTCTGTCAGAGGAAAGGTTTTGGGAAAGAAAGCACATGGTTGTTGGCTCTGGGGAGCAACAGAAGAGAAACAGAGGCCAGAGAGCAACAACAGGCCCCCTAAGTCACATCAGCTAAACACAAATAGCTATTCACAGAGCTCAGTATAGAAGAATGCTATAATACAGTGCATGCCATTACAGCAAATGGGATAAACCAGTTCTGCAGCCACTGATCACTTGTTATTTTTTCTAATCAGCAGCAGGAGAGAAATTACTGCATACATTTCCAGAGAGATGAAAGTGAGTCATAAATTACAGAATCGCAGAATAGGGGCTGGAAGGGACCTCTGGAGATCATCTAGTCCAAACCCCTGGTAAAGCAGGTTCTCTACAGTAGGTCACACAGGAAAGTGTCTAGTTGAGTTTTTAATCTCTCCAGAGAAGGAGACTCCAAAGAAGGCAGTTTGTTTCAAGGCTCTGACACCTTCAAGTTAAAAGCTTTTTTCTCATTTTTATGGCAGCTTCCTATGTTCCAGATTGTGTCCATTGCCCTTTGTTCTGTCACTGTGCATTTTTGAAAAAATTCTGGCCAAACCATTTGACTCTTACCCCTTAGCTATTTATAAACAGTTAAAAGATCCCCTCTCAATCTTCTCCAGGCTGAATAGCCCCAGGCCTCTCAGCCTTTCCTCAAAACGAGATGCTCTAAGCCTCTCATTATCTCTCTAGCCCTCTGCTAGGCTCTCTCTACAAGATCTGTCTTTTTTGAACTAGAGATTTCAGAACTGGACACAGTACTCCAAATGTGGCTCCAAAGGGCAGCGTACAGGAGGAAGATCACCTCCCTCAATCTACTGGCTATGCTTTTTTAATGCGTCCTAGAATACCATTGCCTTCTTGGCCACAAAGGCACACTGCTGGCTCATGGCCAGTTTATTGTCCACCAAGACACCCAAGTCCTTCTCCACAGAGCTCCTTTCCAGCCCTTAGCCTGTACTGACACATGCAGTTATTGCTCTCCAGGTGTAGGACTCTACACTTGCCCTTGTTGTAACTCAAAGTTCCTCTGTTCGTCCAAGTCTCCACTCTATCCAGGTCCCAATGAATGACAGCACAGCCTTCTGGTGTCTCAGCCACTCCTCCCAGCTTTGTATCATCAGCAAACTTGCTGAGTGTGCATTCTATCCCTTCATCCAGGCCACTGATGAGGAAATTGAATAAAACTGGAATCAGTACCAACCCCTAGAGAATACCACTAGCTACAGGCCTCCAGCTAGACTCTGTACCACTGATCACAACCCTCTGAGCTCTGCCAGTCAACCAATTCTCAATCCACCTCAATGTCCACTTGTCTATCTCACACTTCCTAAGCTTACCTACAAAAATGTTAATGGGAGGCAGTGTCAAATGCCTTGCTGAAGTCAAAATACAGAACTTCCACTGCTCTCCCTTCATCTACCCAGCTGATCATGACATCACAGAAGGCTACCAGGTTGGCTGAGCATGATTTCCCTCTGGTGAATCCATGTTGACTACTCCTAATAACCTTCTTTTCTTCCACTTGCTTGGAGATAACATCCAGAATACAGTGTTCCATCATCTGCCCAAGGATAGAGACGAGGTTCAGTGCTTTCACCTCTGCTAGCTCCCTCAGCGCTAGTAGGTGCTTCCCATCATATGGAGACCATGGATCTGTGTGCATCAAGTATGCTCAGATGATTTCTGACCAGATCCCTCCTTGGCCAAGGAGAAATCCTCTATTCCCCAGACTATCCCTTATTTGTGGGGTCTAGTGTTCCCCACAGATCTGCATTCCTTTTACCATGAAAAATAATATCAGGGATAAGACTCCCTTTCCATCCTCTGGCAATAGGAAAATGTTTAGTACATTTACATTAACTTCTGCATAAGTTCACATCCTTGCTGATATCATTCCTGACTGCAAAAATAAAAGATGTAACAAGGATGGCTGAACAGATATCTCTGTGTAGTGCTGTTCATAGCCATCAGCACACCTTGTTCTCTCAGCCCCATCCAGGTTCATTCTATACATGTCGAGCCTTGCTCTATTTCTTCTATTTCTGTAGAAACACTTGGCTTCCTCCTCTCCAGTTGCTCTTTCCTCCAACCCCTGATTTAAGGGATGGAACATCTCTATGGTTGAGAAAGCTGGGATTGTTCAGCCTGGAAGAAGAGAAAGTTCTGGGGAGATCTGCTAGAGGTCTTTCAGTATTTAAAGGGGTGGGGGGAGGTATAAAAAAGAAGGGAGAGAATCTAACGAGGTCTATTGTGTTAGGTCAAGGGGAAATTATTTCAAACTACTAGAGGGGAGATTTAGACTAAATATAAGAAAAAAAGTAAAAACAGTGAAGCACTAGAAGAGGTTGCCCAGAGAAGTGGTAGATGCCCAGTCCCTATGGACATTCAAGATTCAAGGCTTAGTGGAAGTAGTCAGAGTAGCAGTAATTACACAGAGGTGAGACCTCCCCGTGGCAGTTCAAGAGACTGTCACTTAAGAGCAAGCTCATCCCTCACCATGACAGGTTGGCAGGAATCTTCCCAACTGGTAACTTACCACCCCTCCCAACAAATTCTGACTGCTTGCTTGGGAGTAGGCCATCAAGAAATTAAGTGGTGTCTTTTTGCCATCCTAGCTTTCTACAGTCTCCTGTGGAATCAAATCAATACATGTATGTACACTGCTCATATAAAGCCATATACTTGCACTGCAGGTACTGCACACAACAGCGGAAAGGTGCCACTCTCAGGAAGGACCACAGGTTCAGCTCCATCTTGTGACTCCTTCCCAGCCAGCAAAGGTCTGCAAGCAGCACAATGCACTGCATGGCAAGCTTCTGCTGGGATCAACTTCTTATCAGATGGTTGGGAAGAGGCAGGGCAAGAGAGGCAAGAGGCTGAGAGTGTGCAGCTGGAAGAGGAGCAGAGAGCATGACACACTGTGACAGCCCCAGCTGGTGCTGGCTAGTGTGTGCCAGGCTGGGGTTCTTTGCACACCCTAACTTTGTTCTCTGTCAGGAAACTGCTCAGGAGCACTGGCTGCCTCTGAGAAGCCACCTCTTTACCTCCCAAAGCCTCCACAGGCCACATGCATGGGTCATTTTGTTTCCTAGACAAAGTTTGCCTATAAGGTGTCAGAGATGCACAATGGGAACTGCAGCTTAGCTGCTTCTGAATGCTCTGGAACAGCTACTCTCTATTTTATAGCACTCTACAATATTTTAGAAGCATTAACTAATCAAAAACTCTTCCAGGTAGTTAAGTTTAAGTATCCTCATTTTACAGATGCTGAACCAGACCCAGAGAGGTTGAAAGATTTGACCAAGGCAAAAAAAATAAAAAATAAAAAAAATAAAAAAAAATTGGTGGCTAATTCTGGATGGTGAATCAGCAGCTGCTGTATGTAGCTTTTCACTGAGTCTCTCAGAAGGCAGGATTTCCCTTCAGGACCTGATGCAACATTTCCTGGAAGTAGAAAAGACAAAAGCCCTCCTCTTCCTGCCCATCCATGCAAACAGCTGGCTAAGCTGCTTTTTGCTACCAGCTCTCCACCACCTTTTGGTCAAATGCAGTCAACATGATGCAAATCATTACGCTCTACCTTCAGTCCCAACTTCCACAGTATCTGCGGGCATAAGGCATCACCCAAGCTTTCTAATTCCAACACCATCATACTTCCACCTGCATCATACATATTTAGGGTATTTTTCCCCTCTCTGTTTCCCATCTGAGATTGGAACTGCAGAAACAACCAAAAAAGAAAATAAACAATATTCTTTCCCTTCTTGCCTTGTATGAGTTATTTATTTGGGCCAGCCTCTGCAAAACTGTACGCTGCTGCTTCTCATACAAACACCACTGGTCCTGAAAGACAAATGCACACAGGGCTGCTCCTCAAAGGAAAACATGTAAATATAGGATACTTGACAGGCAACTATGTTGGAAGTTAAATTTGTAGCTTTGTTTCCTCTCTCACTTTGGACCTGCTATGCAGAAAGGCAGCCAAAAGGCATATCAAAGATTAGGTCTGGCCTCAGAACCCAGACCTTTCAAACGCAAGTTCCCGAATATTCCCCACTGAGCAGAATACAGTCATGAGTTTGCTAGTGCTTGATGCATGGTATTTTGCTAAAACAGAGCCCACAAACATGTGAAGAAAAATAATAAATCATTGGATTAAGAAAAAAAGACGAATTTGAAACTGTCAGATAGTGTGTATGCTTCAGAATAAACTGCTGCTAAATACTCTCAAGTGTAACAGTATTCTGGATGTAGAAAGACCATTCACAAATGTGAAAAGAAACTGGTATTGATTCTGTGGGCACATGTCTCAGTACATCTATAGGTTGTAAAAGTATGGGAATAAATCTAATATATTAATCTAGCTGAGTAATAATAAGTTCTATTAGCATGGTAATAGTTACCAAATCAATAAGAACGTACACTTTCAGACATCAAATTTAACAGAAACCATTCTGTGAGCTAGAATGTGCTAGAATTTATTCTATTATTATTTGTAACAGGATGTTAAATCAGTTACCTTTTGTAATTCATCTTAAAAGATCTCACTTGCTTTCCCACACAGGCATGCAGCCCTTTTTCCAAGTAAATTATTAGGGAATTACTTAATGTCTTTAACATGGGCAATCTCTTTAGAGCAGAAGAAACTGAATCCCAGAGACTTTTCTTGGAAATGCAACATAATTCTTCCAGTTCTATCAATCTTCCCATGACCACACTCACTTTGCATTCATGTGATTGGGCAGACTGGCCATTCTACCACTTGTCTGTTGTTTTGGTAGGCTGTTCACCTTTTTGTTTAAATAACAGAAAATCTGAATTTTCCTTTTCAATACCAGGGAATGGTACTTTCATACACTTTCTACAACTATCACACCACCATGACTTCCTGCTTCTAGACCCCTAAGAGTCTACATTTGCATTCCACTGTACCTCTTCAAAGATTTGGCATGCTGGACTCAAAAAACACTTAACTATACTGTCTAAGAGAAATAAAAGAAAAATGCTGTTGAGTGCTAACTGGAAGCAAGGCAGTTTTGGTAGAAAAACCTCAAAAAGAGGCAAAAGAGCAAGGTCTCCAGGGCCACACACAGATTTTGTCCACTACTGGAAGAACTGGACTTCTGCAAATTGAAATTCCTGAAAAACACCTGTTTTTTCTACAAAGCATCCCCAGCAGTATGTATGTGTCAGGAAGTTTCCTGCAAGGCTCAGATAGATCAAGCAGGAAAAGGATGCACTCCAATCTGACCTCTTCTATTTGCCATTACCGACAAGGTAATTCCCTGAAGACAGAGAGACTGAAACTTCTTGCAGAAGGATAAGCTAACAAGCAGCCAACCTGAAAACACAGAAGAGAGGTCCACCTGAAAGCATTACATCCCACGTCACAAGGCTGTACAGAAAAACTGCTTTGCAGATGGTAGATTTCCCTATCAAGTTAGATGAAGACTGTCAGCTTTTTCTGCCTGACAGTACTTAAACCTCATTCCTAGACTGCTGAAAATTGTATCTACAATATTAAAATTTTATTTCCTTCAAGTATCAAATCCCATAACCGTTAAAGTATTTTCCAGCTCCATGCTCAGCTTTTCACAGCCTACTTGGTATTTGCTGTCCTTGCTCACTCTGAGTCTACCCAGGACAGTCCATACAGATCTGAATACACTGGCAGTGGGGAGTTAAAAATCAAAATCTAAAGCATATTGTGCCTGTAGCAGAGAGAGAAAAGGAGAAGCAACACTTGGTCTGTTTCATTATGACTCTCAGCTTCTAGTAAGAAGAGATTTCAGGAGGTAAATGGCCCAAATCAGGCTACAGAAGCCATGGTAAACACAGAGATGCTTAAATTCCCCAAAATATCTGGGCTAAGAATAATCACAGCATAATTCATTTAATTTTATCAAGTATTTTCCAGCACTTATCATCCCAAGGCTAGGGACAGCATAGAGCCACTGCATCCTAAGACAGCAGCAGTAGCACCTAGGTGGGTAATCTAGGTGGATCCAAATCTGGGTAAAGAACAGAAAGCATACAGCTGTGTACAGCTTACTCCTTATCCCTCCTGGAGCATTGGGCCATGGCCAGTCCAAGATTAACCTCATGCCTCCTGTCTGTGATTCACATCCCTGAAGCTACTCTTTGAGTAAGACTGCTACCTCCTTTAATCAAATACAGGCAGATATCTGCCCCACTTTCATCTTGTAGCCACAAACTCCTTCAGCCCACAAACTCTCTTTCTGGCTTAAAGAACTTGAGCTGGCAGTTCTGAGTCCAGTAGCACATAAAGGATTGGAATTTAATTGTTAGGCAGGAGAGAGACAGCAGTGGAGCAGCAGAGCTCACTGCTGAAATCCTTCCCCCGAAATGAGCTGAATGAAGAGGCACCCAAGCAGGGAGCACAACCCAGGTACCTGCCCTCACCACTGGCAGCTGCACACCAACCATGTGCAAGATGAGACAAAGTCATGAGAATGAATGTGGCACAGAGACAGCACTATTTTGAAAGCATGCAGCCTCATAAAATGTTGTAAAGCAGGCTCCTGGACACGCAGCAACATTTTCTTTGACAAAAGAGGGCCAGAGAGGGCTAAGTAAACTGAAGATCATCACTATAAATGCTTCAGATTTTGTTTTTGTTCTGTCATCAGCTAATACTGGCTTACAGGTTGCAGTTAACATTAGGGCTCTGGAGGTAACAATTATTGTCTTGCTACTGGACAAAAATTATCTCATTTATCTGTATTAAAGATGCAGCAATCTGTTTCAAGCATAGAGTGCTTTGTAAATGAACACCTTGAAGCCTGAAATGCCTAGGGAGATGAGCCAGGCAAAAAGCCCCTATTGGTTCCAAACTTTTCAACATTAAAACTTTTTCCATTTTGTGTTAGGAAAAGACCCTTCATCCGAAGTGAGCTTCACCATTCAGGTGTCCACAGCAACCCTCAGGGATGAGGAAAAATGGAGTTAAACCTGGTATCTCGCGTAAGGATTCGCATCACCAGACTACCATGAAGTCTTGCTTGCCCTTTGTCCAAATAATCTAGTCTGGACAAAAGAAACTTCTGTGCACATGCAGTCATGAGAAAATATCCTTCTTTCCCAGGTTTTAACTCATTTACATTGCATAAAAATTATAGCTGAAGAGAGGACTCTCCATCCAGACCTTAAGCTCCTGTGCATCACCATGCACTGCCTCAGCTCAGACCTGTCCAAATATGGAACATGGCCTCCCACATCTCTACAGGATAAGCCAGACTAAGAAACTGACTCTCACACTAGCAAGAAACTGAACTTAAAGGCTGAGATGACTGCCCCTGCCACAAACAGAAGGCTGGCTTAGTAAGTGCCACTGTATTTTACAGTGGAATTGTATCATTTGAGAATGGGTCTTTACCGTGAACTCCAGCATCATGCTCCCAGTGCTGGAAATCTTTTGGTGCCTCTGAGAAAAAATGATGGAAAAGAATATGTATTGAAACAATGCTTTCTTAAAGCATGAGAGAAATTAAGTCAGAGAAAGCTGATAGACAAGCTTCAAAACAAACAAACAAAAAAAAGTCCTGAAGGGACAGATGACAGACATAAATAAGCACAGACAGGTAGATCAGGTGGTTCACTACATGAATTTCACAATTCCCTACACTTACACACATTACAGTCATAACGATTTATGAGTCCCTATACAACTTCTCTTGCAATAAGTGATTCCAGCTGAGCTCAAGCTCAGCTCCCAAGACTTCGAGCATGGGTTTTCTCATTGTTGGGTTTGAGGGGATGATTTTTTGCGGTTTTTTAAAACTCAGAGTTCTTCAGCAAGTTCATTTTCCTCTGCTTTCTTGGTAATTAGCCCTAATCAGTATTCAAGTGCTGATTTGGAAGGCTATCTGCTGACTTAAAGGAAGAGAACACCTCAGTAATAGCCCCAGTGTTCCCCTCTGCCAGCAGAAACAGTAGCGATAAGGACAGAGACTCCAGCCATCCCAAAGGAGAGGGAGCCACAAAGAACCCTACTGATCATTGCTGGCATCTGGCCTTCCCCTCATTAGCACATTAAAGCTGCTCTGTCCATCCCATAAGAGCCACTCTGTCCATTCCTCCAGCTCTCTCTATGGAGCCATTTACAGCGCCGCTCTTTTGAAACCCCTCTGGTTCAAGAGGCAGTAACCCCTTCCCAAAGCCTGCAGCACAGCCAGTATCAAAAATTCTCACTCACCAACAGGCATCCAGTAAGAACAGACCTTCCGAACGCCGGACATAGATGGATGAAACTCATGTATTTCACCTTGCCAAATCGCCTCTCCTAAGAAAAGTCTCTTCCCAATCATCACGGGGGCTTCTGATTTCATTTGAAAGAGTGCTTGTTGCATTCAACCTCCATGCTTCAAACAATTCCCATTTCAGGTCTGGACTGACAAGGCTTGTATCTCGTTAGGCACAAATTTCCAGGAACAAAAGAAAAGCAAAGGGAACAGAGCTGGGGGACATTAACTGTGAAACCATGCTCACACACTTGGTCTTGTACTTGGACAGACTTCTAGCACCTGCTACAGCAGCAATACTAAAGCTTTATCTTGTCTTCACTCGTAAATCAAAGCATCTTAAAAGTGAGCTGTGGCATGCCAATAAGCATGCATTCACTGAAATAAGTTGTTTGGGGAAGGTGAAAAGCATCATTTCCTCTGATTTCACAGGTATTTCCCTTATGCACCCAAATTATTGGGAACATAGCTAATGCACAGAGGCCTCTTGCTTTCAAAGTGGTTATTACAAATGGACTAATGAGAAACAGAAACACTGGACAACATTTTACTGGTTGGATTTTACAGTGTTCTGCTTTTAAAGGATGCTTTCCAAGGACAGACGTGACCTCCCACCCCCCACCAAAAAGAATAAAAATGACAGGTACAAGAAAGCCAACCTACCTGCTTTGCCTGTGCTCTGAACTCATTTTCTTTGACTCATTTCAAAATGGTATAAAATTTTTACCTAAAAAGAGAGCTACAGCTGCCTGAATTGGGCTCAGATTTTCTTCTATAGCTACTGTTATTCTGGGCAGACACTGAGAGATATTTGTACTTTTTAAGAACAAAATTCCCCAAGGAAGCCAGCCGTTTTTGGATTGAAGAAGAAAGTGAAGCAATTGAAGGTTATGAATACTCACTCTTTCTGAAATTTCAGAAATAATATATCTGATCTTTGACCTGCTTTTCATTAAGGAAAAAACGCCATGAATTATTTGGTTTGTTCGCTACCCTGATCAGTCAACTGAAAGATGGTACTACTTTAGGGCAATGAAATATATTGCCTCGATTTCATTTTTTTACTACATAAACTCTACCAGGTTTACTATGTGAATATATACTATAAGAAGAAAAAAATCACTGGGTTATAGCTTTTACAACTTGCAGTGTAATTTAAACAGCTCTCATCTCTAAGGAGTTAGTAGCCGTACAAACAGTTCAGGCTGAAAGTTAGTCAGCTACTAGGCCAAGTCCTTCCTGAGCTCCATTACAAAGGATGAACTGGTCCTGCAACATACTAAAACGGCAGAAGTTCTACTCAGACTGTACGTAAACACCTGGGCTTTCTGATGAGAAGAATCAATTTGTATCTAAACTACTTTTATTTGCTACATTTTGTTCATTTTGATAATAAATCACTGCCTAGCTTAATGAATTATATTTATTAGCAGCAATATTTTTTCTTCCGTCTTTTATGAAAGGTAATGGTAATCAGACCTACACTGGTTTATGCCCAGGGCCAAAATTTATCTGAGAAAGTGAATAAATGGGCAGAGAAGTAAAGGGACTTGCACTGTCCCAAAGAAAGCTCTCAGCATTCCTGAGAGCAGAGAACATACCCACAAAGCCACTGAAAAGGTGACATGGGTCTGAGATTGTGCTCCTGCTATTATCAGGCAGCAAACTGATCAGTCTCTAGTACTCTGGTATGATTTGAGGAAACTTTTGAAAACTGCAAAGCACCATTTACAAATAGCAAGAACAAGCATGCAAAGATATCCTTGAAACAATGAGATAAGCCACAGTTAAACGTTATGGCAACTATTCCTCATGAATGTGCTGAAGGGCAGAAGCAGGCAAGCCCAGAATTATGCCCATGCCAACCAGCTTGGTAGGAAGGTCCTTGGTAGGAAAAAGTAATTCAATAGTGGAGACATGGATATCATTCTCAGTTCATTGGTGTGGCTCTAGTTTAGGCGGTGGTTGTTTTTAATTTGTGGAGTTTGCTTCTTCTCTTTTCTCTCCCTCTTTTTTTTTTTTTTCTTTCTTTTTTTTTTTTTTTTTTTTTTTTTTTTTTTTTTTTTTTTTTTTTTTTTTTGTATCCTGGAACTATCCTTTTTACTTAGGTTAAATAACTTTGACATAGTATCTAAAGACATACATTCATTTTTCTTGCAAGAACGTCTTCATTCCTTGTCCTTGTGTGTAGGACTACAGAGGTAATGTTCACCTATAAGCAGTTACCTGATTTTAGACACTCATTCAAATAAATAATTTGCAAGAATCCCCCCAGGAGACCATTTAGCAACCTGTTCCCCTGTGATTCAGCAATTTTTCCCTTTTTTCTTGCTTCCTGTTGGAGGTGGGAGGCAACATGGGGCAGGTGAGTCACCACTCATTAGGTGACTTCCACAAGCAGACAGGTTGGTAGAGTCCAATTCTGGCTTCACAGAGGCGGTGCAGAAGAAAGCAAGTAGACAGCCAGAATATTTTCTTCCCTCCCCTTCAACATATCAGGACAGAGTTGGTGAAGGACAGCTGCTGAGTAAATACCACAAGAAAGGCATAGGGCAGCAGGGATTCATAGACCACAGATGTGAGTCATAGGTCCAGGGATGTATTTCTGATATGTAATCACTACAGTTCCCCCTTACTGAAATGTCTATTCAGCCATCCTCTCAGACTTCAAGGGTAACAGCTTGTTCGAATGTAGCAGAACGTAGTAGGTTCTTCTTACCATTACCACCAGCTCAGAATTGACTTCCAAACTATTCCAGTAAATCCTACCTGGCATCTCCAGCTCTCCTTGATTCTGGCCCTTCAGTTTTGTTTCACTTTGGTCTTCAGTTCTGGCCAGCATTTGCTCTGATTACTGAATTGCACTTTTGAAGTCGGCCAATGCTGCCCTCCATGAATTACCTCCTTCTCAGGCACTCCTAAGGGGTTCTTCCAGGGTTTCTCTGTTACCTTGGGACCACTGAGCAAACAGGGAGCAGGGACTGGAAGGTGAAGCTAAATGTTTCCATAACTTGAAAAGTAATTTTAAAAGAAGCCTTGGAAGGCACCCAGAACCCAGGTAACTAAACTTCCACTACACAGCAAGACAGGAACAGCCCTCAGTTTCTGTGAGTGCCTGCTCCATTCTCCCACTTCTTCCCCTCTGACCATAATAGTTGCAAATAGGTTTCTGGCGACCCCAGCTGTCCTCAACCTGTTATGTTGTCTGTTAGTCTTAGGAACATCCCCATTAGCAGAAAACAGGAAGGAGCACATTTTCAACTGAAGGAGTCAGTCAGTAGCCTTCCACAAACAGTTCTCAAGCAAACAGTACTCACAAAGTACAGGCAGCATGGACAAAGTGCTACCAGTAGAACAACACTAACTGCAGAATCCAAAACTTGGTTTGAGCTGGGCTTCTACCTAGAATCAGAATTGTTTGAGTGGGAAGGGACCTCTAAGCCCACCCAGTCCCAGCCCCCTGCTATGGGCAGGGCTTGAACCCCCCCAGCTCAGGCTGCCCAGGGCCCCATCCAAATTGGCCTTGAGTGCCTCCGGGGATGGGGCACCACAGCTTCTCTGGGCAGCTATGCCAGTGCCTCACTGCTCTCCAAGTAAAGCATTTCTTCCTAACACCATGCCTAAGTATTTCCTCTTTCAGTTAAAAACAATTATCCATCCTGCTATCGCTACAGGCCCTAATAACTCTCTTTGTATGTGCAACACAATATTTCTTCCTTTCTCCTTACACGTTTGCATGCTATTGTGTTCATAGAAGATGAAAGCATAAACAGTGTGTCAGGTTTCATTTCACTGTACTGACAGAAATACAGTAGAAAAGCCATGACATTACACAGTGCACAATCCTTAGCTCCTTAATTTCTCCTTCTTGAAGGAACCCTCACTCAGGCAAAATTTCCTTTCGCACAGGTTTCGGGATGGGCTAAGGATTTTCTTAAACAAAGAAAAGGCTGCCTTAGTACTCCACAAGAACAAGTTTTCTCCCATGCATTTGGGAAGATTTGCTTCATTACAGATGGGAAAAGCACATGATTGCCAAGAAGTGATGGGGTTGCTGCCCATGGGAGTGCTTCTTGGGACAGTGGGAGGTCTGGGCTGTAAATCGATCAGAACATAGACAAGCTTTCACCATCAGAGCCAATTTTTATCCTTCTCTCCTTTCAAAAAATCTAGATGTCATATTTTCAATAACATATATATGCCAACAAACACCAACCAGACTCACAATATACAGCTGAGAGTCATATCTAATACACACGAGCACGGGAAGTCCTTCCATTCTTTGTGTCAACCCAGAACCCCCAGCCATGCAGTGAGGTGGCTCTACGAGATCACCACTATTGCTGTACGAAGACCCTCTCCACACCTTCACCCACCTTCTGTTGCCCCAAGAACTTTCCATCCCAGCACCACATCCTAAAGCTAGCAGCCCTGTGGAAGGACTGCAACGTTCTGCCAGTGCAAAGCACTGGTGGGGTGGCAGTCATGGGACAGAGGAACAGAGCGGGTTGTACTGCATGGGGAGTTGCAAATGTGCATGTATGAGAAAATGTTTGAGTTTGTCCGAGTTCTTGTTTCAACTATTTTTTTAACAAAGGGTAAATATTTCATCCCTCTCCGATGCTTCTGAGGTCCGCCTAGAAAGGTAACAGGTAATTAATTGCATATAATTGCACTGATCTGCGAGCAATGAGACAAACTGCCCCAGGTATTTGTAACAAAGACTCCTAGATAAGATAAGATAAACTCTTAATGTTTAAAGCCTGGAAGAATCAGGGAGCTCCATCTCCAAACTCAGTATATCAGGGAAGAAGAGCTGAGGTTTCCTGAGTAGCTCACCCGTACCCAAAACTAGAGAGGTCACAAAGACATCGCACGGTGCGCGCGCCCCGCGAGGAGGGCTAGCCGGGCAGCAGCGATGGCTCCGGGCGGCCCTTCAGACAGAAGCTCGAGGGCTCCTTCTGGAGAAGCGCAACCGGTTGGGCTCGGATGAACACCGCTCGGCAGTAACAACTCGCACCTGACCAAACGCAGCGCAGAAGAAACAATCCGCAAAGAGGAGAGCAGCCAGAGCAGCGGTGCGACGACGGTTCCTGCGTGGCATCCTGCGGTTTCGGTACCCTTATGGTTGCGATGCCCAACAGCACACATCGACCACCCGGCTCTCGCGGTCCGCACGCGCTTCTCCCCGGCTGCGCGCTAACGCCGCGCGCCGGCGGCGGCAGTTCCGCGCTCCCTCCGCCCGCTCCCCCGCAGCTCCCTCGGGCACGGCCGCTCTGCCCCGGGACACGCCGCGCCCGGCCCCGGCCCTAGCCTCACCTGTTCAGCACTTTCCTGATCCGCTGGCGCACGCCGTTGGAGGGCGCGGAGATGCCGCTCCTGGCGCCACCGCCCTCGGCCGGCAGGTTCTCGATGGTGGCCACGACATGGTTGGGCTGCGGCGGGAGGTGCGGCGGCGGCGGCGGCTGCGGCGGCGGCGGGTGCCGGGGGTGGCGGTGGCGCTCCGGGGAGAGCATCGCGGCGGGGCTGCGCCTTAGCGGCGAGCGGAGTGCATCCCGGCCGGTGCGGCGGGCGCTGCTGCTGCTGCCGCGGCTTCCGGGCAGCGCCGGACCCTCGCCCGCTCCTCCCTCACCGAGCTGCCATGCAGCGAGGGGCGGGCTGCCGCCGCCAGCGAGTGCCGCTCACGCTCTACGGAGCGGCGGCAGTTTGGCGACACTCCTCCCGCCGCCGCCGCCGGCGCCCACACCCCCTCCGCGCAACCGCTCCTTCCCGGCTGCCGCGCCGGCCCGACCCCTTTGTTCCAGCCCGCCGCCGCCCCGCGCGCCCCGGCGCTCCTGTGCAGACCCGCGGCCGCGTGCGGCGGCGCCCGCCCCCGGGAGCGCTGCAGCAGCCTGGCCGCAAGGGGGCGCCGCAGCACTCGACTCGCGGCTCTCACGCCGCCCTCAGGGCGCCGTCGGCCCGAGGCAGCATGGGGCACGAGGGCTTGGAGCACGGTCGGATGGGCTCGGGCTTTGCTCCGCTGCCTCCTCTTCTTCTCGTAAATTTCCTTTTGCCTACAGCTAGGCAACACGGTATTGTGTTCATTTGCACCTGCGATGCTGAGTTCTAAGGAACTATCACATGCTTTCCCCTCAAAACACAGCGTGGCGTGTCTCCAGTCTATTAGGAAAGTGTAGATAAAACACGCTTCTGGAAAGCTCTCTTGCTCTCGCACAGCTGCCAGGCTTGGAGCTGGCATCCAGGTGGGATTATCAGCTCTGTGGCCCTTCACGGAACTAGAGCAAAAGCGCTCTAGTGAACTAGAAGTGACTGAGACCTGTGAGTGCATCTCTTAAGTATTAGAAGTATCTCTGAAAATAAATAGGAGGAGCTTTTAAACTCTCTATTCTAAACTATTTCATTTAAAACTTCTAATTAGACTCTCAGATAAGCTTACGTGTATACATACTTGTTAAATCAATCATATATCTGAAGTGTCAACTCTTTGAAAGGGTAGACAACAGCAGGACAAGGGGAAATGGCTTTAAGTCAAGGGAGGGAAGGTTTAGGTTGGATGTCAGGGGGAAGTTCTTTACAGAGAGAGTGGTGAGGTGCTGGAACAGGCTGCCCAGAGAGGTTGTCGATGCCCTGTCCATGGAGGTGTTCAAGGCCAGGTTGGATGGGGCCCTGGGCAGCCTGGTCTAGTATTAAATGGGGAGGTTGGTGGCCCTGCCTGTGGCAGGGGAGTTGGGGAGTCATGATCCTTGAGGTCCCTTCCAACCCTGGCCATTCTGTGGTTCTGAGATTCTGTAATTCTGTGATATATCACCTTATAATTTCACAAATAAATTTTAATTCCTGTAATTTAAATATGTTTGAAATTTCATCTTTTCCATCCTGTTGTTCCTCCCTATTTATTTTTGTCGGGTTCCTTTCATTACTTTCCTGTTTGTGTGAAACCTACACAAAGCCATTGAGGTGAGAGGAGCATCTGCGGAAAGCAGGGAAATGCAGCGATAAAACTGTGGAGTGTTCCCCAAGGAAATCAGTTAGACTCAATACTTGAAATTACTTTTGCTTTTTTTTTTTCCTTCTTAATGACTAGATTTCAGGTTGGTAATGTCTGTTTATGGGAACTATTCCTTTTGCCAATATTAATTTTTAATACTTCAGCTCACTCTGAGCACCTCAGCAGCTTATATCTAACAGGTCTGCAGACGAGGCCCACTGAAGCAAGCTGCTGTGCCAGAGGAATGCTTTTGAAGATGTGGATCACTCACTGGAAATCCTCTAAAGTTCATTCTCAGTTCTGGGCAGAAAGCCAGCTGTTTTCAGCACAAACCAAACCCCGGTTGAATCGGATTATGCTGCTAAAAAATCCTCCTCTCTCCTTTCCCCCTCTGGCAACCGCACACTTCCACCAGCAGTGGAAAGATGAGGTCTGCTCTCCTCTACGCCTTCTGGGAGGAACAGAGCCCGGCAGCCCTTTGGATTAGGCTGCAACTCCCCAGCTCCCACACCTAGCACATTCCCATTCACGTTGTAGTGCCCCACATTCAGCTATAGCAGTACCCAAATCCGCGTCTGGGTGACGCCACCAGATATTCTGGAAATACTCTCTGTCTGTGCGACATTGTTTAGATAAGGAATACGCTTGCTCTTTGTGCTCGGTGGCCTCTTCAGACTCATCCAGCAGCTGAGTGGAGCAGAACAATAGTGTTTGTGTAGCCTCATTCCTGCTGATTAAGCCACAGGCATGCCTACCTGCATCAACTTGGGCGCTGCAGTATGCGGGGTGTTGGTAGGAGGCTGTTATCTTTGGGGCAGTCACCTTGCTTGGCAGCCCTCTGTTTCCCAAGGCAGAGGGAAACCCCAGGCCCACTGTCTGGTGGTATCAGCATTGCAGTCAGTAGTGGCTGAGAGCAGTGTGTTTTAATGTTTTAATAATTATTCAAGATGTTGTTCGTGTGGCTAAATATCCCTTGCAGTCTGAGCACTCTTGGCCTGATTTCAAAGACAGTGTTATGCGTGTTCAGCTCCCATTAGAGCTGTTTCTCAGCTTGATGACATTCAACTATGGAACGTTTTGCATCTTCATTAATATAATACTGAAATTAATTTTAATGAAAGATAAGAATAGATTCTGTATAATTATGAAAATATACTTTGTTAAGCATTTAAACCCACTGACTAACAATCAAACAGGCTAGGTGTAGGTCTTATTGCTTTTCTTTGTGGCTTGTGCTGAAGAAGTATTTGCCCTTCAAACATCAAGCCCATTTTTCAGTCCTGGCTTTCCAAAATGATCACAAGTTTAAATCCAAGTTCTCAAATGCACTGAGCTTACTCCATCTTTCTGGTCATCAAAGTCTTCCATGAATAAAAGTACCTTTCCCTCACCACCTGAGCTCACAGAGAAGCAAAGCCCTTTTTACTTATGAGTTTGCCAACTGCATCCTGAGCTGCATCAGAAGAGAGGTGGACAGCAGGGAAGTGACCCTTGCAAGGCCCAGTTTAGAGAGCTGCATCCAGGCCTGGGGCCCTCAGATCAAGAATGATGTGCAGCTGTTGGAGTGGGTCAAGAGGAGGGCCATAAAGATGAGTGGAGGGCTGGAGCACCTCTTCTATGAAGAAAGATTGAGGGAGTTGGGTTTGTTCAGCTTGGAGAAAAGAAGTTTCTGACAAGATATTGTGGCCTTCTAGTACTTGAAGGGAGCATATAAGCAGGAGAAGGACTGACCTCTTTTTTACACAGTCAGTCATAAATCAAGGAGGAATGACTTTAAAAAGCCAGATTAGATAGGGCTCTGGGCACCCTGATCTGGTAGCTGGCAGCCCTGTCAATGGCAGGGCATTGAACCAGATGGACTTTAAGATCTCCTCCAACCAGAGCCATTCTATGATTCTATAATTTCTGTCCATAAATGCACAGGAGTCTGACCTGTAGGTATGCTGCTTGAGACCTGGTCAGGATCTGGAAAGCCTTGCAGCAGGACCAAAGACTGACCAATAATTAGAAGGACAACTGGCAACCAGAAAAAAACTTATCAGTTACGATGGTAACAACAGAAATATTTTTAAGACACAAATGGCCATCTCCAGTTAGGTTGGATACTCTCCCTTGGCGTGGGGAATCGGGCTCTCAATTGAGGCAAAAAAACTTCAAACTCAGCCCTTCCAATTTCAGCTGAATCTCCTGGAATTGCTGAAACTGCTCATCTGTAATACTGCCAGCATCCCTTGTTCCCAGCTAGTGAACACCCTGCAAGTAAAGAAACCCAAATTCCGGTGGCTACAAACACTGTCCTGACTTTCAGGCAGGCAATGGGTCTATTGCACTACATTTCTTCAGGGATGGGAAAACTGAGGTACTGAAGCATCTCTAGCCAGCATTGGATACAGGCCACCTCTTCTGAAGTAAGCACCAAGGGAAAAACTCATTCTCTTTCATTTGCATCAATGATTACTCTGTACTTTGGTTTATGGTAAAATTATACTTGGAGTCATTAAAATGTAATGTTTGTATTTTATATAATGATTTATATTAAACATTTTATTTGATACAAAGATTCTTTATTATTAATCAAGTGTTACATTTGCATTTGATTTTGTACCTGGATTGAAATAGTTGCAGCTGGAGGGTGTAAGACAACCCTTGCTTGGGGTACTCTACAGCAGCATCACCTGGGCCAACCCTAGCATAGAGCTGAGATTCATCTTCCTTGCCCTTGTGAGACATTCTGAGGAGGTCTTCATACTGGTGATTTGGGGTGAGTGCTATCCTGAGTCTGTAGAGCTTCTGCCTGGCTTTCTCAAGCCTAGCCCCAGTGTCTCTGTACACAGCACTATGTAACAGTGGTAACAGACTGTTGTGCTGCTAGGGGACAGGCAATGGCAGAGAGGCCAGGTACTGGTGTACACCAGAGTTCTCTATTTGAAATCCTTCAAGCCTCTTATCAGGAAAATTTTTATTGCAAAAAGCCCAGCCTCTCCAGCCATCCCCAACACTTCAGTAAGATACAGATAACTGACAAAGCAAGAGGAAGAAAAACATGGAGGTGTGCACACTGAGCTGCTTCTCCTTTCCCTCCTCACTGCCCTGTAGCACAGGCAGGGAGAGACACAGCACCCAGATCACACACAGATGTGGGAGGCTCTGGGTGACAATGCCTATTTTTCACATCCACCACAGAAATGCTTCATTTTTCTCATTAGTTGCAGAGGGGAATATACCAAACCAACAGTAATATTTTTGGCTCTTGTAGGGGAATATTTACACGCATACATAGAATTACACTGCAATATCATTGGTGTCTGAAACCAAGCAGCTGAGTCCATATAAAAAAGACAGATTATACAATACAGAAAAGGTAAAATTAAATTGAATTTATCAGGTTCCATCACCTCGGATGAGCAACAAAGACACAATCAAAAATACAATAAATAATCTGTGAATACCTCAGCTTACAATTGGACAAGGTTCACGGCCAGTTCAAAAATAAAGCATCTGGGATAGCTCCATTTCTCTTGAGAAGGGCAGGTAGAGATCCCATCTCACATCTGATTGCTTCTGCTTCAAGATTTCACTTGCTTCACTGCTGCAGCTGTAATTTCAGCAGAGTACATAGTAGCCATGCAGTCACCAGTAGCTTCTGGACAGTTGTAGACATTTACCTACTTGCCCTTTACCTAATTTGGTGACAAAATGAATTAATCCTTCAGAGGCTAATTAAGAATTCTATTAACTTCCCTGCTTTGTTCGTAGAATAGGTCACCCACAGACTCAAAATCTCAGGCTGCAAAACAAGCTGAATCTCAAAAGAAAGCAATAACAGCACATCCTCAGAAAGCTGCAGGGAGGCAGACAGTTATTTCCCTTGTTGATATTCAGTACTGGAAAAGCAACAAGGAGAAAGTCCCTAATCTGCAACTAAAAAAAGAAATGAACTCTTAATAGTCATGTGATGCTATTTTTGTGTAGCCTAATAGCACATTCAATCTACTTGTTCTATTCAATAAACCACATTACAATTATTTTTGTTTGGTTTTTTTGTACGCTTCCTCTCCTTCCTCATTACATAATTAGATGTCAGCCTAACATACTCCCCGATTTAAGTATCTCTACTTGTCCAGAACTAACAAATTCTTTAAATAATCCTGGTTTTCTATGAAAAAATAACCCTTCTCAATCTGTTACTGCTCAATCAGAAATCTGCCATACAAATACGAGAAAAATCAAAAATTCCTCTTGAGATTGAAGAAACAGGTATTGAGAAGTCCTTTTCAGCAGGAGTGCGACAATGCAATACTACTTTATCTCCTCACTCACCTTTAAATTGTGCACACAAACACAGACAACTCCATCTCACAGACTTTGTTCATTTTTGCTGTCATCCCTCCAGCTGATGCAAGAAACTCTATTGTGTACAAGAAGCATCCTCCTGCAGCAGATGTCCTGGCACAGTCACAACAAAGGAGATCTTTGTTCTACATGGGGCAAGTCAGTCTCAGGGACAGATAGGAGGCACACTAGGACCCATGACTTAGAAAATATTTTGGGGACTACAAAATAACACAGCCATACTACTTGTCTAGAAGCATCCGCCTGCTTTCCTGCCTTAGGAAAGGATCCTTGCCAATGCTGTTTCCACTCAGAGCTATCCACATGCCCAGTCCCTTTTGTGTGAGTAAGAAGTGCTAACCTGACTCCCTAAAACGAGAAGGGAGATGTGCTTCACAGCAGAGGATGTTTATTACTCCATTTGCAAGCTAGGTAATCAACATCTTCAGAAGCACAAGAAAAGGCCTTACAAGAGCAAGGTTTTGTCCTTAGACGAAGAGCTGTTTTATATTTCTCCTTCATTATACTCTTTCAATAAAGAGATAACTCAGTGAAACCTAACGATCTGTAATGCGTAAGAGGTTGTATAAGTGATCTTAAGGTCCTCCTGGCCATCCACTCTCCAAGTAAACAGCATCCAAGGAAACACTTCAGGTGAGCAAAGACATCCTTTTAGATTCCAGGCCAAAGTGACATACTGGTTTTGCTGGATAAGAATTAAAAACAAAACAAAAAAGATTTCAATATCTGAAACAATTCACATCAAGAGAAGAACAAGAGTGGTTTTTTCAGGGAGAAATGTCATTAGGCAGACTGTGGAGAAATCAAAGGAGTTTCTTAAAAAGAAAATGTTCTAACCTCCAGAAAAAAAAACAAAAAAAACAGCCATACCTATCATATGCCTTAATCTTTTTTTATTTCACTGACAGACTTTTGTCCTAGTTAATATAACTTGTCTGTCAGGGGTTTCTTGGTTCCTAATTACTGCTGCCATAGCTTCCACAGTAAAGAAAGTGACAAAGCCAAGCGACAAGTCAAGCCTGCAGAGCAAGCAAGACCCATTGGACTGCAGCCTCAGCCCATACAAAACGTGAGGATGGCATTGTCCTCCTGGCCTCCTCCCCAGGTTGTGATAAGGGGCATGAGGATGAAGAGATGGTGCATGAGGCAAGAACAGAAGGGGTCACAGTTCCAAGCAGTAGTCAAGATGGTGCTGGTATGTTTAGCTTTTCTCTCTTCTTTTTATCTGCCTGTTAGAGACATTTAAAATTGTACTGCTGTGACTGTGTCTGTGTCGGCACTGCCTGCCCTTCGTGCTTAATTCAAACATGTCATGTCTTTACTCTCTGGCCTTGTGTACATGGAGTACCACGTGCCTTGGCTCCTGCTGCATAGAGCTGCCTTCCCAGAGATGATCCATATATCTGTGACAATACAGCCCCATTTTAATTAGTTCTATAAGGGAGGAAGATGACTGACCTTTGCAGAGCTCTTCTGCTTTTTTTTTTTTTCTCCTGGTACGGTGGTATGATTGACTTTATTGAACACAAACTACAGGAAGCAAAAATGGCTTTCTGTCATTTCTTACTTCTTTAGTTAGGCTGCCTGGGACTGCCAGACTACTCTTGACTAGACCTTGAAGCTGCATTGAAGCTTGGAGCATACTGGAGTTTACCCAATTTTTCCTGGTAACTTGATACTAGGAAGACACAAAAGTCACAGCATTCTTGGAGTAGAGATTACTACAATCACTGCTAAAAGTTTCATTAATTCAGTCAACACAGGCTACCCAGGACAGATGTTGGCTCTCCATAAATGTTTTCAAGACCCGACTGAAAAATACCTCAAGCAACCTTCCCCTGCCATGAGACTTCCTGAGCTCCCTTCCTAAGAGAGTCATCCTACAGTCCTACAATCATTGTAGTTGTGGTGTACCTGCATGCATAACTATACTGAGTGGGAATCAGAAAAGTCCAGAAGGAAAAAGAACTGGAAAAAAATAACCTTTCCACTGTTTCTATTTGTGTTTTTGCTCATTTGTTTGGGGTGTTTTTTTTGTAACTTTATTCTAAAACATGAAAGGATGAGATCTATAAAATGACTTATTCCCACGTGACATTATACAAAAGTGAAAATAAAATGAATGTATATAAAACAAAGTGCTCAACCAACACTAATTATAAATTAGTCTAATTTATTGATAGATTAAAAATAGTTAAGATTCAGCTCCTTTGCCATTTTTCTTGCTCAACTGCAAAGATGAACAATTCCTGGGATCATTGGCTTAGTCGAGATTCATAATGTGTACGATGAATAGCCATCATCAAGAGGTAACTGCAAATGACCACGGGGGGGGGGAAATCAGAATGATCCCTTCAACAGTTTAGGAATACTTACTATATTTTCCCAGTGATTCTCTGCTATTTCTAAAAAATATCTTCACCTTTAAAAAACAAAATCTGATCTCCAGATATTGGCAAGATCTTCTCATCAAAGTGTGAAGTGCTTTTTGATGTTATCTTTTTTTCATTTGTCACTCTATTTTGCAGGCCTCATTGGCAAGATAAAACTGTAATTCTGCAAGGGAGTGGGAACAGTGCTTGTTGAGCTAAATTTAAAAGTCTGAAGGAATTAAAAGACAGAACACATTGTTTTAAACACAGTTTGCAAGTAACTCAATTTTTGTTACCAGTGAAAGTTACCAAGTGTAAGTCTTTGCTGAATTGTTATTATTTTAGTTCTGAAGTACTGAAGTATCAGCAGCAGAGATGATTATTAGGATGAATCATGCTTAGGAAGGTAGCACTCAATGAGGTCATTATGTCACTATCATTAGCGGTGTTCAAGATAAAGATGGATAAATGGAAAGTAGAATTATTTCAGTGTTTAATCCTGCTTGATTCCAGAGGTTAGACAGATGACCAGAGAAGCTGTGTCCCACAGTACCCTCTACAGTAAGTTTCACAGTCAAAGCGTATGATAATGGATTATAAAGGATTCTCTGAATGAATATAGAATTTCGAGAAAAAAAAAAAGTATGGAAACCAGGGTCTGTGGGAAAAACCACTAAATTAAATTCATCTATTCTATTCTCACTGACTAGAATGATAGCTCCTTTTGACTTGCTCCTCTTAACTCGTTCTCAGGACAATTTCAAGTAACTCCTAGTTAACCTGACAAGCAAACACAGGATTTAGACTTTTTTTTTATTCTGGCTGTGTCTCTCTTGCTGCAGAAGCATGAACTACTCTGGCAAGCACTTATCTTTGCCTTATTTCTGTGCACATTTGTATCTAGCTGTAGAGCCAGTCCTCTCCTCCTCTGCTCCTGGGATGAAGAACAGAGGAATAGTGTGAAGAATGTGCTTGTCCTGATATATGCATCACCAGGATTTACTCCTTACTACACTGGGATAAATTAACATGCCTATCATATTCTGCAGAACATTTAACTGCCATGCCAACTAAAGCCAAAGCTGCACTAAGCAATAAGAACTACTTAACAGACAGATATGATGTCTGTGTTGAAGTACAAGCAAATGAATACCACCATAACGTACTCCTTCCTGCACATGCTGTGAAATCCTTCTCAAGAAAGCAGGTCCTGAGTAGTAGAGCTTAAATTCAGTCAAGAAGGCTAGTACTACTTTGCAGGTTTCCCTGACTCAGTAATCCAGCACAGAAATACTGAGGACAAAGCACCAAGGGGTGTTAGACATGCTAAACACTTCACAGCTGGATTTGAGGGTTGACTCATACCCACTGAGATGTCTGATAGCTAATTCTGTGAGCTGCCACCTGCTGTCTTCTAGAAAGCCTACCAGGTACTGCAGATCCTTCTGCTCCCTGAGCCAGTTCTCCCTTTGTTTGGATAAGCACAGATTGCATTTGCAGACTCAGACTCTGCTCTCTCCACCTCAACCTGTCCAAAGAACGTTCCAGAAAGAAAAATGGGCAGCAAAACTACCATTACTGAAGGGTAAGTGTCCTTTCAAAGTCTGAGACATACTAAGACATCTCAAATTTTACATCAAAGAATTCTAGTAGGTAATATCTGTGATACAAAACCAGAAACTATCCTGTGCTTGAGACCTTCTGAAATGGTTCACAAGCTGTTGTACTCCTGACCAATTGAACTGTTGTGCTGATGCAGTCCCACCTCAAGCAATAGGTACAGGTTTGGGGTCTACAACATAAGAATAACATAAAACTATCAGAGATCTGATGAGTGTTACAAAGCCTTCAGCTCCTCATAACAGGATCAGAGGGGCAGCAGAAGGGCAGAGCTCTACTCTCTGGTGAGGTGACAGGGCCCAAGAGAATGGCATGGAGTTGCTTCAGTGGAAGGTCAGGTTAAGTATTAAGAGAAAATTATTCACCAGAGGGTGGTAAGGCACTGGCAAAAGCTCTCCAGGGCACTGGTTACAGCCCCAATCTGCTGGAAGTCAATGAGCATTTGGAGAACACTCTCAGACATGGGGTTTGATTATTAGTTGGTCCCATGTGGAGTCAGGAGCCATGATCCTTGTGAGCCCCTTCCAATTTGGGATACTACAAGACTGTATGATTCTATGAAATTACAAGAAAAGAGAGGTGATAGAGCATCCACAGTGTTGTGGCCTAGGAAAAACAAAACATAAGGCCTTGGCAGTATGACACCTGCCAGTCAGATAGAGTAAGTCTTTGGCACTCTACACATAAAAGAGCACTGATTTTTCTGTTACCCAAAATGCTTGAAATCTTCAGTGCAATGGCTCCTGATGAAGTATTTCTTTATGCCAGATGAGCTGCTTCTGTGCTGCAGAAAGCTGAATGGCCAAGCTATTCCTCATGACAAGACAGCAACAAGTGCATTAACACTGAGCTGATGACAAATAGCATACAAAAGCTGTAGTGAACTAAAGCAATTTGAGGAATACTATCAGAATTCATTATGGCATTTCCATTTGCTGAACTAGGACTCCTTGTGAATGGTTTTCATCCTTGTATGAAGGGCTCACTACAAGAGATTATATGCTCCACTCATGTTACTTAAACTCCAACAATGCTGTATAAATAACAATTATGTGCCAGTTCTTCCCAAGATACTGGACTTTAAAAACTCTCTCCTTGCTATGTACAGAAAAGCTCGCATACTCAGAGAAAATGTTTACACTGAGTAGCTGGACATGTTCAATGATAACGCAGCAGTAATCTGTGCACAGAACATGACAAAAACCTTCCCAGCTGTAAGGCTATGCCATACTTGAGCATTGGCAGCTGCTGCAGCTTTTTGAAAGGTCTTGAGGGTTTAAGAGACTTACATTAAAGCAACAGAACGTACCCAGAAAGTGTCAGTATGCCAAGTCCGAAGGCTTTCAGCATGAAACCTAGAGACTCCCTGAGTATACTCTGGAAGCCCAACCACACTGTTTTACAAGTCCAACCACGTGCCTGCAGGTCATCACTGCTGATGTTTCTGACACGAGAGCTCTCTTGGACTCTCTCATGGTGTTTTTGGTTGATCCTGCAGCAGATGAAAAGGATCCCACAGCAGGGGGAATTGTCCATATACAGTGAAAACTAACAATGAGAACTGACATTGAAACAGGCAGTGATAATAAGTTGGAAAATGAGAGATTCTAGCTATTATGATTACTCTCAATTTTTCCCACTCCCCAAGCCTTTTATGAATATGCATTTTGCCCATTTCTACTACCTCTGTGCCTTGTTCCATAGTTTCCTATATTCCTTCCAGCACGCAATAAGACATCAGACAAGTTCCATTTTGCTCAAAGGATGAAAAGTCATACTTTGACATTCTTCACTTACATTGTGACTTTGATAGTTCTAGATAAGTGCACTAGTTAAAAAATAATTGTGATTGGCATTCATGGAAGGAGCAGAACTGAGGCAAGAAAAATCAATATGAACATGAGTTTTAAAACAGCTTCAGTACATCTATCATAGTAATTTACATAAGTTTAAATCAATTTAATTAAACTGGCTTACTTTTTTTCAGTAGAGAAAAAGCCTCACATTGTGCTCAATTTGACAGGATTAAACTAAAAAAAGAGTGGCTGGTTCAAGGCAAGTGGCTGGTGGTGTCATGGAGAAGGAGTCATATGAAGATTTGAGGTGATCTTAAAAGTAGAAAATTATTCAGAATTAAGTATTATTCCTTACAGTTCAGTGGTGTCTATCAGGCAAGTATGACTACTCTGACCAAGTCCAAGTAGACAATTATTCACACATTTCTTATATTTGGGAACATACTGTTCACAGCTATAATCAGAACAGTCTCTTGCTGAAATGCACATGGAAAAAAAAATAGTAGGCTGTTGAGCCCTTTCCAAAGAAAACATTTTGTTTATGACTGGGAGCAGTGCCATTTTTACCAAATCCAATTTGTAGATCTCATCAGCTACAATGTCAAAGATTGACTTTATGTAAGAACTCTTCATGATTCTCTCTTTCTAATACAGAGGGGACCACCAAGGAAACAGTTTTCAAATCTTATCATTACAACTGTATCATGAAAACAACTTAAGTCACAGCATTCTTGCTGGCGTCCACATGCACACACAGTGATCATCCTATGGCTCAGGTTAAAGTTAGAATAAATCCTTATGGAAATACTAGGGATTTTATGCACAGATCACATAAGATTGAAAATACATTTGGTACGTCATTCCCAAAAAAGGCATTTTTTTCTCTAAAGTACAGTCCATTTTCAGAGTACATAGAATTTTTGTGAGCAAAATAAAACACGTTACTTGTATGTGCATCTTCTCTCCCTTCTCCACTCCAAGACAACGGAGGGTATCTTAGATGCCTTAACAACTGTTGTTTCTTTTAAAGCAAACTATTGAAGATTATATGCAGTTTCTCATTCAGAATGAGCATTAACTTTCACCAGGTTTTTATTTCCCAGGAAAACAATACAAAACAAAGCAAACACAAACAAACATCTATTCCAAACACAGTAATAACAACAATCCCTAGAAAAATTTAATTCTTTTTTTTCCTCTGTACATGATTGTGTAAGACTTCACTTCAGCACACAAATGTTCTGAAACAACTACTTCTATTCTTCTGATCTCTGAAACTCAAGGGATCTAATATTATTTGGTCCACTTACTCCTGTCTGCTTCCTGACTTTTTCCTCTGGCCTGCCTGACATCTAAGGAGCAAACCACAGCAAATAGCTCCTGTCTTACCCAGTGAATTGTTAGACCAACCTTATGAGTAACAGCAAAAGAAGCAAGATAGGATTTTGAAAAAAATAATGCAAGATGTTTGGTAAAAGTATAAAGAAAAAACAGACTAGGAAATTTTCAATGTTGCACTTGTATCCCTTTCTCTCCTACCATGCTTGATAATTCTGTCTACCAGTCACAGAGCTAACTGTCACAGTGTTTCCTAAATTCAGTGTTCCTGAATTATGGGCCACTACAACTGCAATAATAGTGTGATACTCTTTCCCATCCTCTTCCAGTAAGCATTTTCTTTGTGTCCTATTTACCTTTCTTACCCTTCTTGGCAATATGCAGTTTAAGATAAAATGGTTTTGTCTGTCATAGCAAAATTACATATAAATGCCACTAGCTTTAGTCTTCTGCAGTATACATATAAAGCTTTACCAAGCTTCTACCCTGATAAGTAGAAAAAAGGGGAAGTTGCCCACTGAGCATTTTCTACTACCAAGAAATAATCTTCAAACATATCTGAAACTCACTTACAGTAATTTGCTAGCCAGACACTGTGATCTATCAAGAAGTTAGGTCTTTAAAGCTGACAGCATGCTAACTCCTGACTACATAGATCAGCATTCCTCTCTACAACAACAAGGTTACTGAGAGCTGAATCCATTCCTTCACAGCCAAGAGAAATAGGGAATAAAGTGCTATCTCTTTCTCCAGTTTGGAAAGCTGTAAGTGGTCAAAATATTAGGGCTCTCCTGACAATAACCAAGAAAATACAACAGCAGCACATGTTGGTCTAGCTGGACTCCATAAGTCTGAACAGACAAGTTCAACCCCAGATCTGTGCCTCCTGCACAGCTAATATGAATTCCATTGTGCAGGTCACTTTTTTAAGAAAAAAGGATTGTTAAATTTGGATGCCAACTCTGTGGCTTTATTTGGTAGTAATCTTAAGTGAGGGGAACTAAACTAGTGTGAAGAGTAGCCTCTTAGTACTGCCAACAGCACTGCTATAAGAGACTTTATCTCATAAAAACTCAGCTAAGGTAAAGCCTAGGTGTCACTACATACCAAGCATGCAGGTAAAGGCTACTGTAATCACTTGTCTTCTTCAGACTTTGGCTTGTCTGATCAACACAGAGGAGCACTACATTAAATACTTCAATATTAAGTGTAACATGAAAGAAAGCACAGCAATAACAGCAGAGTAACAAGGTACCAGACTACAACAAGTGAGGGCTTGCTCAAACACAACAGCTTTGGGCACAAAAAGCAAAGGAAAAAAAGACTACTCACCTTCAGAAGACCTTAGGCACACAGAGATTTCAGCAAAACACACTTGCCTCTACTGCCAACTCTTAAATGAAGTCTGGGAAGGGATGGAGCCAGGATTCACCCCCTCCAGTCACTCAGGTGCATTGCATACACCTGAGCTTCCCTGGGTTGGCCCTGCCTTCCCAGTAGGTGCTCAATCACTGTTTCAGGCCATTACTTAGTATTCCTGCTACATTAAGACAGATTAAGGAGCGTACTTTACAGAAGTGTAACTCATACTGGTGTTACATTCAGAATCAATAGCCAAATTTCTGGAATTATTTTCATAATTCATTAATTCAGATTTGTCTTCTTACAAAACTACTGCAAAAAGGGACTTTGTGTCTACTTGAGGAAAACCCTGTCTGCTGTCTGATGCTATTGCACTTAGGGCATTTCTGCTTCCTCACCTGCAAAAAAATAACTACACTGCCCAACTTTCTAAAGAGCCTTTGTGTCTCCAGATAAAACAGACTACAGGCAGGAACTACATGAATTATTCAGGATAGATCAAATTAATGAAATTCAGCTGCTTTTGTTTTTTTTTTTCTGTGCAGATTTCAGAGCTTATAGTGGTCTCAAAATATGCTGAAAGCAGAGTGTCAATAGCTCACAGTTCTGCTGAAAATATTTTCTTCATTGTCAGAAAATATATTAATTAAATTATTGACTAGCCCATTTGTGAAAGAGCTATTGAAGCATGATCAGCTTACTACAGCATTTTCTGGGTTGCCAAAGGGAGTGAAGAATGTGAAGTCAATGCAATCTCTGTGAGACAGCAGGGTGGATTTTTGAGGAATTAATGGCTAGTTTATAAAGAAAAAATGGTCACTTGGTCAACAATCCAGGGCTGTAGGGAAAAGTCTTATATTGTGCAGGAAGAACCCAAGCAGAACACCTGCAACGTCACTCCATTCAATTTGCTGTTCTTCTGTCCCTGCTCCACATCTCAATGACCATCTCCTTTCCCTTCATCTGTTCCCAAGATGCCAGGGGATGCCCCCTGGTTTAGGCTATCCAACTTCACCTCAGAATTTGGGGTACAGGGCTGCTAGCATAGGAAGGTCTCCTTCAAGCAGCTTCCAATAGCACCTTAACCAAAATAAAAATACTTTTTTTTTTTTCTTTTTTAATCTGCACAATGCTTTGTGAAATGAGTTTAAAAGAGTGGTGCAATATATATCTGTTTTGTTTTTATGCTTAACTTTCCTGGCTGGAGCTTAGGCAGACCTGGCATTTTTCCTTGATAAAGAGAACTGGAAGCTATCCATCCCCTTCGCAGGCTACTTCCCCTGATTTATTTTTTAACGTGTCTTTAGTCTATCAGCTGCTCCTGGCTCCAATAATCCCCTGCCCTTTTCTAGCATCTCTGAGGTGCTAGGAGCTCCTTTGAAAGTAAGCTTAGCTACTGAGGAGTCTCCCAGCCTGGCTAGGCATTGTTATCCTTACTCCTCTGAAGCTGCATACCTGGGGCTGGCTTAACCCTGTCATTATCTTACTTCTCTTGGCTCAGATATGTAACAAGCTTTTTATCGCTTGCTTTCAGTTAACTCTATAAATTCAAGTGAGCAGCAACATAAAGTATGGCACCAGGGCAAAAGAAGCTCTTTAGTATTAATAAACGGGTCATATTGGCATTTCTTAGTTTGTCCCACTTTGTTACCATAGACTTTCATGTGATATTGAAAACAAGTATCATTGCCTAGAGCCTGTAACAATCTGGCACCACCTGGTTACTGTTTATTTTAATTAACAAACAGATAATTACTGACTGCTGTGTGGCAGATTGGAATAGTGGGAGGAGATGAGGTTTGTGGTGTGTCCTAAGCTATAGCATACAGCTAGGACATGGTTCTGACCTAGGGATACAGTAAGGATCTCAGTTCATTGGCAAGTACCTACCTGCTCACTGGCTGAGCCAGCAGGCTTATTTTTCTTGAGCCAGATCTCAGACGCATGTTTCACTGTAGAGAGGAAGAGTGGGAAAGAAGGAGGAAAAGGTTGACAGCTCCTCAAGGTGAGATTTTAGCAGCTGCAGAGACCATCAGCTGCTCCTGCATCTACCTTGAGCTGTAGGCAACATACTTAAAATCTGGAAGGGAAGGATGAGGTTCAGGGGAGTCCTGGTGGTCCATATTTGTTGTTTTCTCTTTCCTTTTTAGGTGTGAGAATGCTTCATGTGAAAAGCAGCTGTGGTTTGGAGTAGATTTAGCACACCACCAGAAGCAAGCAGGCAGCCGGGTAGAGTCCGCCTTTTAGAGTCCACCTTTTAGAGTTCAGCTCAGACAGGAGTGCTTCCTTCCCTTTGCAGAGCAGCTTGGAGCTGTTACACAGAGCAGGCAAAGGCATGGGCTGCACTGCCACAAGACACAGGGCAAGGAGCTTCACAGTGTGTTACTCTGCAGCAGTCAGCTTGTTTCTGTGGTAGGACTGCAGCTTGACTTGCAACATTTAGTGCTGCTAGTCACAAGCTTGCACATATAGTAATGTAGCTGTCTCGTTGCTGAGCAGTCTTGGGATTTTTTTTGGTAGGGTGCAACATACAGCCTGCATGTTTTCCTCTGTTCTGGTCCATGGTGGGCATCTCTGAAAGCTGCCTGACACCTCAGTCATGCTGAGGGAATTACATTATTGGAAACGTGATTAATTTGTTGTCTTTGGTGGTGTTTTTTGTTGTTGTTTTGTTTGTTTTGTTTTGTTTTTGTTCTTTGCATTTCCTTGCAATAATTCTCAACCATAAGGAATGTGTCTAGGAAACTCATTTGATATTTCAGTTTTATGAGTTGAAACATAAAATATGAGCAAGTATGGATGTTCACAGTCAGCTAGGTGGCAAGGTAAGGGTGTTTTCTAGTCTCCTTGTTTCCCATGCAGTGAGCACAATGCAGTACGTGAGTTCCCCACTCTCATTATCTGGCTGCCTCCAGAAATAGGTTCCTGCATTTTTCATCTGCTAGAAAACTGTGAGAGGAAAAAAAAACCCAACTTTTTTTTTGTTGTTGTTGTCTTCACTGGTTGTGCCTGAAGCCATGCAGTACTTTGAGCAACTACTAAGCAGCTTTCATGCTTTCTCCTGCTTCACAAAGAATCAGCTACACAGATGTCAGGGTTCTGAGGATACCCATGGGCTTTGGCCCTGTCCGCCCTCTGTTAGGGCCTCTCAGGCCAAGGACTCCATTTCAGCTAAGCCCAAAGCCATCAGCTTTTCTTCTGCAGATCTGGTTGTACGCCGAGACTCATCATTTGTATGCTGTGGCCTGGTTGCACACTGGTACCCCTTGATCATACATTGTAGTCTCTGGTCCTGTCTCACGCTCCTTCTCCTTCAGCTGCTGTTTCCTAGATGAAACCTGGCCCTGCTTCATCACTGCCTGTATTGAGGGCTGCTGACAGACCTGTTACAGCCCCCAGCTCAGCCCACTGCTCTCAGACCCTGTGGAAAAGTACCTGTTGGTGAGGACGCAGCCTGTGGAGCAGGAGTGCTATGAAACATGATGTGTAATACATCACTTCCTGGATAACAGTATGATAGGGACAAGCCTGGGAAGGCTGGAGTTACCTTCATGTGAATTATTTGTATCTCTTTGTGAGTTGATTGCAAAATGGACACAAAAATCGAAGAAAGGTTGCAGAATAAAAACATTATATTCATAATGATGACTGAACTTGTGACAAGTCAGCACATTAATATTAATTTTTCCCAAGTATAGAAATGCTGACATTTCTATCTTTAAAAAAAAAAAAAAATGGTTGCACACATTACGAACAGAAAAGCTGAAGCCAGTCCTCCAGACCCTTCTGCATTTTATTTGCTAAAACTATAAATAATAGATTATTAATTGATTAACTAAAGATGAGTTAAAGTGATACCTCAAGAAAACAGTGTTTTTTAAACATATTGTCTAAACTGCACCTCTAATTTTATCTTCCCGGCTCTCTTCCTTTCATCATTTTCATTTCCTTCTGACTCTTTTATTTATCCAAATAATAGATCCTTCTCCTGGCTGATTTGAGCCTCTGTGATAGCTATAGAATTTATTTATTTATTTATTTATTCCTAAAGAAAAAATGAAATGCTGACATCAGAAAATAAATCCCTTCTAAGAGTACCACTACTGTATTTCATGGTCAGCAATTAAAGATCAACAAAGAGAACAAATAAACTATCTTTTAAAAAGTTACTAATAAAAATATGCTTCAAAAGTCTTTATAGTGGAACAGATATATATACATATACACACAACGGATATATACAGATATGCAAACAGGTAACTACAAATTTCTACTACTATTAATGATAAAAGGGAAACTGACATCTGGTGTATCACTTTAGTCCTTTGTTCTCCCTACCTAAGTTAATTTTTTTTCTTCAAAAACAATTTATCAAACACAAAATAGATGTTCAGTTTGTCTTTGATTATTCAGTTCTCCCCACTGACACTGAGGCTGGGGATTCCCAGAGGGACTACTCTGAATAGTGAGGTGAAATGTGGAAAAACATATAGAGAAATTATGAGTAAAATCTTAGAACTTCGCTTCTATCTTTGCAAAATCCTATCTTTTCCAATCCTCACTATGAAGTGTGACTCAGCTGACTTGACCATAGCCAGGCAAAGCAGCATGAGAGGCTGGAGAATGTCATGCTGGTCTGCAGCTGCTGGCCCAAGGTACGTGTGTTTGGCTCTCAGCCTTGTGCAGGTGTCTTATGTATGTGAAACAGCATGACTTCCCTCTGCTCAAACACTCCACTTGCTCCCCTAGTCTTGATCTTGAGCAAAATATTTGTAACAGACACACAAAACTCTCCATATCAAAGGATAGGGAAAAACCAAGAAGCCTGCAGGCTTGTGTTTCTCACCATATTTCCATAGAAGCAAATTCATTCAGTGCTGCTATGAAGTACAGAAGGAGAAGGATGCATTATGCAGTAGATAAACATAGTGAGAAACAGCTGCAGAGAGACAGCACATTTCAGATCTGCACACAGATAAGAACAGAACTCAGCCTCAGCCCAGTGCCTCTTTGAAGAACAGGAAGGTCACACTGTTCCTGCTGTAGCATGAGCCAACGCAACATGATAAGCACTATGCCAAATCCCAGAGAAGCAGGTCAGCAAGACCTGCTGGTCTATGCAACCATGGTGTGATGTCTTTTCTATCTGCTAGGAGTGAGGAAAAGTGCTATTGCTGGTTGCGAATGAAAGTGCATTTTATTACACCAGCATTCTCTGGAGGATTTATTATATTCGCCCATCAATATAAGTTAGCTACGTGTCTTGGCATATATCCTGTGCTTCAGAAAGCTCGGATTCTTGACAGTTCCTGCATTCTTCACAGTTAAAAGCATCTGATGCCCCATGGGACAACTGGATTTCCAATGCTATTCAGCAGTCCCCCGTGCTCCTTTTGGCATTAATGTAACACAGAGGGAATGAGCTATCACAATTAGATGAAAGAAAATGTTAGCATGTATTAAGAAAAGAAAGTAAGATAGGGGCTTTCCTACAGGAAGCTCATCTTAGAATTCCCACAACTTCTAAGAGTCTGAGTTAGAATGAAAAACTGGAAATATCCTTTCCTACAAAAGGAAAAAGCACACCTGTATTTCATAAGCCATTAGAATCCGGATTGCAAATGTCATCAAAAGCAAAGGATGTGCAGTCTGTTAATTACAGATTAGATTTAGTGACACAACACTACTACCTGGGAATAGTTATTTCACTGACAGAGATTAATGTTGTCTTTAGCAACCTAACGTATCAAATGCCAGCTTCTAGTATAATCCATCTCATTATGCTTAGAAGATCACCAGCCTCACTGCAAACCACTGATGGGCAGTGCTGACAGGGCTCCTCAAGGGGCTTAGCCCATTGCATGCCTTTGCAGTGCCTGCTTGTCCTGCCTGTGTCTGTGTGTCCAACACTGTGACAACCTCGTGTGACTGCTGCTGCAAAAGTAACTTAGCAGGGGAGGGAAAGAAGAGGAGAAGTTCCAGATACCAGGAACTTCAGGTTTCCTTCGGTCAGAATTGTTTATATGGTTTTGTCAACTCACTTCCATACTCTGTGATTCACAATAACATTATTGCCTGGGGCTGTCACTGATGCAAATCTTCCAATGCCAGGAGTTGCCTCCCAGGATAGAAAACCAGCTCCTCTTCTATTTGAAACACTATGATGTGCATTTTGCTATCCTTTTTAATGGTTCTGTTTCCATTATCTTTGCATTCACTGAGTTCTTACAACACAAGATGGTAAACAAAGGCAACATATAAGTTTCCTTATAACAATATAATTGTGCTGAAAATATATTGCATTTATCTTCAGGCTTCACTGGAATCCTTCAGGGAATGTCCAGCATCTTCTTTATTGTGTTCTCTTCCTTTCCTTTATTTTAATGTGATTTTGGAGTGATCAGTGTTCCTGTAATGTCTGTTACTTCTCTCTTGATCTTTTTTCTTCACTTCAGAATTTTGTAGTTCCTCTCCTCTCCTCTCCTCTCCTCTCCTCTCCTCTCCTCTCCTCTCCTCTCCTCTCCTCTCCTCTCCTCTCCTCTCCTCTCCTCTCCTCTCCTCTCCTCTCCTCTCCTCTCCTCTCCTCTCCTCTCCTCTCTCTCCCCCTTCTCTTCCCCCTCCCACTTCCCCTCCCTATCCCCCTCCCTCTCCCCCTTCCTTTTCCCTTCCCTTTCCCTCCCCTCCCCTCATGTCTCCTCCTTTCCCCCTCTCCCCAGTCCCTCTTTCTCTTTCTCTTTCTCTTTCTCTTTCTCTTTCTCTTTCTCTTTCTCTTTCTCTATCCTTTTTTCTTTTTTTCTTTTTTTTTTTTCTTTTTTTTTCTTTTGTATTTGTCTCTTGAGAAGGCAGGAAAAACAGTAGATTTATGAAGAATTAGGTCCTTTTTTGAACAGCTTTTAGAGATGAGTATGACGTAGCAAAATAATTACTTTCTCAAGTCTAATTGGCTCAATTCTGCTGCTTACAATTTTGAAGCTATATTTCAATGCAAATCTGATCAGATCAGCCTTTTTCCATAGCCAGTATTTTTGGCCTGTGTGTTATTTTAAGCTTATCATTACCATGGGACTTGAATTCATTTGGAACTCATTAATAATCAGTATAATCCCTTTTCATTAGAAATCTCCTAAAGAACCACTGCTTGTGATGTAAAATAACATTCCCATGAAGTGAACATTTTTGTAGCTATACAGCCACTGATGTTGGATTTATACATAATTTTATGTTAAATTGTTTTTTTTTTTTTCCAGTAGTAATAAAATGCCTTGGTATATTCTTTGCATAGTGAATAAAAGATCAGAAAGACGAAAAATACAACTGGAAACAGGTTCATTGCCTTGTTTACCAGTTTTCTCCTTTATTGGTGTGGTACACTAGAGAGATTTTCCGTTGCTTGCACATCTTTCTCAGCACAATGTACTTTTCTTCCCTGTGTAATGGAACCCACAATGAGAAACACTGACATACTCAATGAAGACAGAGTCCTTCCCAACACTAACACAATGGCTGGCAGTTCATGATGTCTGAAGAGACAATTTTAGAAATGAAAGACTCTTGAAAGTCTGTGAAAGAGAGGGTTAAGGAAAAAAAGAGCACAGTTTGCTTGGAGCATGGACTGCAGTCCTCACTGTTTGGTTTTGTTTGCATTGTTTGTTTGCTTTTCAAACTTTCACTGAACAAACACTTTGTATCTTGACCCTCTTCACAGGTTACAGTTTTTGTAGAGATACTTGTACACAGGCTAACAAAACCCTGCACAAGTATCCATGCTGCTCTCAAGGGGTGTCAGCATGTTGCGTTTCTCTGAACAAGGATGCACTGTTAAGAGAGGAAAGAGATTCTAAGTAGCTTTGAAAGAATGTGGAACAATATCCTTGATTTATACCACTTCCGTATGCGTTAGTAATCCACCATGCAATAGTAAACAAGCACGATTGTCCTGACTAACTTTGGTGGAACTGAGATATAAGAGCCTTTTCTACAGCAACACTTCTGCTGATAGCCTTTGAATTCTTTTTTGAGAGGCAAGGGAGAAGAGTCAATAAAAACTGTGGCTGAAAGCTGATCCTCTACTGGAAGGAAGAGGGCAGGGAAAAGGGTGTGTACCATAAACAATTTATTGCCTGCTTTGTTTTTACTTTACTGTAAAGACTGTAAAGCAACTCTTTGCTAAACTTTCTTTCAGCAGGGAGCAATCATTTTTCTCTTTCAAGAGATTTGGCCATTTTGTCATGGAACCCATGACTGCCTCTAATAGTGTTTGACAACTTCATTTTCAGATAACTTCAATTGAATGGAATTGATGGAATAGAAGATTGCCACTAAGCCATTTAAACAACCTTTATATGTCAGCATGATCCATAGGAAAATGACAGCTGCTTCACCAGTTGCCACCCCAAAGCAGCAATGGCTCTGTTCTACCCAGCAGGCTGCAAGCCATCTGCCCAGTGTGGAGAAATCTATGTTCCTCTAAACTCTCTTTAGCCTATGTTGAGAAGTCTTCTCTTTCCACAGTGGGCATTTCCACTGAGCTTATCACTAGGAACACTCACCCCAGAAGTGGCAGCTTCTCTCTGTGTACCATGTGAAAACCTCAGCGACATCTCTATGGGGGTGAATGACTGCCCTGGAGGAATCTGCCCTGGAGTCAGCCTTGGGCTGATGACCACGCTCTGGATCCTGCCTTCAGTTTCTAGCATGAGGAAACAAAGCTCATGGTGAAGTAGAGAGTTTCCTTAGACTCTTTCACAGCTCAGATGCAGCAGGAGGAAAGAAGTCTTCATTGTCCTAATGAGCAAATATGTTCAGAGCAAGTGTGCTCCTTGAAGGGCGTTAATGCTTTCATCACCACTGGCTAATGAGCCTAAACTTGCACCTTGTACCAGATACTAATCAGATTCCTCTTTCTGTACTCTTTAAAGCAGTGCAGTTTGGTCTGTCAGCTGACAGGAATGCTGCTTAAAAATAACTACACTTGGGTGCTCTTATTCAACATTTCTATCACAATAGTTGCTAGAGGTCCTGCCCCAGGCATGACTAGAGCCCAGCTTAATAAGCATTGCTTTCTTAATTTCTTAATGAGAAACTATCTTAATCAGAGAATAATGTTTTGTGTTGTTTTTTTTTTTTTTTTCACAATATATCTTCACCTTTTTTTTTCCCCCCACAAAATTTCAAATTCCTTTGGTCCTTTTTTCTTTTCTTTTCTTTTTTTTCTTCTCCTCTTTTTCTTTTTCTTTTTCTTCCCCCCCCCCCCCCCCCCCCCCCCCCAATACTTTTCATAATTTACAGTATTTTCAGCACTTTCTCACTTTGCATAAATCAATTTCAATTCTTGTTCCCCTCATGACTTTCAGAGGAATTCTTTCCTGATTTTCTGGACTTAAATTAATCCCCTGGAGGAAGCAGTGTCACAACATGACCAGCATCAGAATTGCATAATGAAAGTATTTTTTCCCCATATAAATTGGCACTCAAGAAGATCACTGCTCATTAGCAGACTTTGAATCTTTTATGTCATTTTTTATGAGGAAGACAAGTACTCTTCCCCTAATATAAGTTTATCATTTAAAAATGCATTTGGAGATCTTTACGTTTATTGCAGTGCAAGTTAGGTGCCTAAATACTTTAATAGAACAGGTCTAAGTGATTTGTGGAGGATTAATATCTGTAGCAGGACTATTAAAATTGCCAGAGTTCATCAAACCAATGATCTATCTGGTTTGGATTCTCTCTAAGATCAAAAGAGTCGTGAGAGCTGGTAGAACAACAGATAGATATGGAATCAGATGTGATGAAAGGGAAATTTCTTTCTTCTCCAGGCACTCAGCAGCTGCTTTTGCTGGTGATGATCTTACATGAGGTTTAATACATAATCTGTACTGGTATTTATGACTGGGAGGAGTGCTCAGTGTAACACAGGAGAGCTTCAGAAAAAGCTCTCAGACTGGGGGGTGAAATGCCAAATCTGTGTTACTTGTCCCTTCCTGTACCAGCACACAGCTGCAAACAACTACATCTGCTTGACTCGATAGATACCCTCACACTTTCCCACAGTCTGAATGAAGGCTTTATTTTTAATAATTCTGTATTTATCATTCACAGCTTCAAACAAATATCTCTCTGTGGGCAGGAAGAGTACTTGTTGCTCTTGGTCCCATAGCACAGCTGCAGGATGGCACAGCTTGATCTCCCCATGCTGTGGTTCCTTGGCCAGGCTGTGCCCTTATCCCTTGGCTTATCCCTTGCTGCAGGCTTCGAGGTACCTGTCCTGCACGGCTGAGCTCAGCCTTCCCCAGACAAAGCTTCTGATGTAATCATCCCAGGCAATCTGTGCTCTGCATTGACCTTTACCACTCTGTCCTGTCGTAATTTCTCCCAAAATAAGACATACTGGCTTCAGTTAAGTTGTTAAGAATAATATTTTCTTTCTTTATAAGCTGAAGATTTCTTTCTTGATTTTGCTTGCAACTTACTGTTTCTATTTGGATATTTTAGGGGATCAGTGAGGAATGCTACCTGCTTACCTTTGCTGAAGTTCCCATGTTAAGAATGGAAAGTTACTTTTATCTGCTAAATACAATGATAAAGATTATTTGAACACTTGGAAGAAAGTATTAGTGCACCTACCCCTCCTGTCTTTTCTAATTAAAGGTTATTTCTTTGTCACAGCTGTGACATAGAAGGAATAAACTGAACATGTGGATCCTCTGACTGAAAAGAATTCTGTTCACAAAAAGCACTGAAGGTTATATTTAATTTGGTAACGTTCATGAAAGATTTTTTAAATTACTTCCCCTATTAATATGTGTTATTCCCAAGTACAGGCCTTTGATTTTAGAAATCAGCAGAGGAAATTAATAATTTTACTACAATTGTTAACTCTCTTGTTTTATGTACACAGTGCCAATAAATAAATAAATAAATAAATAAATAAATAAATAAATGTTTGGAAAGTTTATTTATGCTAATTCTTGAAAAAAAAATTACATGCTAGAAAAGAGAAAGACATAGTGATTTTTCAATTATAAAACACATTAAAAACCTGTCTCCTTTCCAATATGTTTTGAAGTGCACTTCTGTGTTTCTTCTTGCATCGCTCTTCCTCTTGTTTCTTGAGCTTTTATGAAACAAATGTAGGAGAAAAAGAAGTGCTTTTGACCTGAGATCACCATTATTTTCTGTTTTGTTTATCAAAAAATTTTCAAACAATGCCCTGACTGCTCAGATGCATGGCTGAATAGAATTCAGCTTTTTTGGAAAATGAGTCCTCTTTATCCTGGCATGTTTTAAGAGATGCTTTTGTGAAGGCACTCATATCTTCTGTGTTCATGGACGAGACACATGGAGTGGGATGGGAGGACACAATGATGGCCCATCATTCAGGCACTGTCAGGGCAGAGAGCGGGGTACTGAATTTGGTTCCTGCACCCAGTGTTGTTTCATTACATTGCAATTATTGGATAAAATGATTTTACTGCATGTAGTCAGGGCATAACTTGGATCAAAATCTTCTGTTTTCTTAGTGGTAATTCTTGGCCAAGAGGGGAGTAGCTATGCTACTGAAAGACATGGATGAATGCTGATGATGCATCCAACAGCAGTATGGCACTGAGCTGGGAATAAGGACACCTACTGAATAGAGATGCAGTCTTGATCAGCCTCCATCTGACAGACTCAATCTGATGCTCTGTTCAGGCCACACTTCTGTAGAGTAATGAATTTTACCAACTGAGAAAATAGAACTGATATTCTATCAGCTCTCTGGTTTTCAGCTAGAAGAAAATGATTTGACCATTTGACATTCTTGGACCATGGGTGGGCAAGAACAGTGTACTGAGGCAAAAAGGACACCACAGAAAAGTTATGGTAGAGCTGGATTTCCTACCTCCTAGGTGGAAATGCCTTCATTTCCCTGAGATCAGCTGGTCATAAGAGAAACCTGGAAAAACACCATGCTACAGAGCAGTCAGCTACTAACAGCCTCTAATATTATTTTTTCCTTCTGTTTGTTTTAGGTTTTCAAATAAAAGCAGAGCATGCTCAGCATCCCAGAGGCTTTCACTCTGATGGGATGTTAATGAGTTATCGATTACTTATGCAACAGAAAATACATACATGTGCACATATTGCTCAGCTGAAGGTGTGCTGTGTTTAAATATTGGGGCCCATACCCTCCTTGCCTGGGTCTCCAGCCCAATGTGTTCCTTTATACCTACCCTGCTGCAAAGTCTAGCATGTAGCACCCCAAGACTGCAGATCTGAAGCTTGTGTACTCATACTCTAATCTCATGGATAATTGAAACATATCACATCTCTTATCCAGCACTTGTGATGTGTCACTCAGCCCTCATTTCTCTTCTGAAATGCGCTAGATGTTAATCTTGTTTCTGGAGGCACAATCTTTTTCTTGACTGTGGATTCTTGAATTGTGATGTCTAAAAAGCATTTCTGTCCATTCATAACAGCACCAGGCAGCTAAACTTCTTCCACCCAGCCTTTGATACTCACATTTAGGACTAATCACTGTCATGAGCTCAACATTATAATGAAATTGGTGACCTTAGAAGTGGACCAGGCAATAGAAATCCTCTTGCTCATCCGAAATTCAGAAGCCATTTGCTGAACTCCAACTTTCTCAAGAGTGCGGAGCCTTCTGTAATTCCCACCTGGCCCTGTGAAGCTGCTCCCTCTCCAGATAGCACAGAGAAAGCATTTATGGGACCCAGGAATGTGAGGACACAGTCATCTGAGTCCAGTACTTGGACTGCCGTGGGCACTTTTCTTTCCTCAGAGTCCTCTCCTACATGTCCCTGCAAATTCCAGTCCCTGTTAGTCCCTGGGGGCAGCCTCCAGCCTGGGGAGCTTTCCAGGATCCATTTCTTCCCAGCATCTGTATCCTCCCTGCCTCATCTCCTGCTCTGTTCTATCCCTTCCATCTCCTCCCCACCATCCTCCAGGCTCTCTGCTCTCAGGCACCCCCAGCAAGGCAGTGCACAGAAGTGCTGCAAAGGGCAGTGAAAAACAAATGTAAAATGGTATAGAAAATTTTTAAAAATCTAAAAAATAACACATTGTCCTTCCTTGTTATTTTGCTTTGCGTGGTACTAAACTATGTCAAACAGTTTAACACCCTGGTATCAGTCTGCTAAGAGTTAAGGTAAACATGAACTCGTTAAGAGATGGAAACATTATGTACTTCTCCATGTTTAATTTTAACAGTCAGGCTAGAGAGAATCTTTGATTACATTATCAGTTTATTCTCATTGAGAGTAAGCTGTAGGTTTTGTTTTTTTTTTGTCAAGTTCTATTTCTGTGTCAGAAAAGATATTTCTCCCTATTGACTGTAAATGGGGGTCTTTGATTAGCCAGGCTTCTCCTGAAGAGGATTCCAACTGTTGGAATCACAGGCACATGAAGGGTTAAATGTCAGCCTAAAAGACTAATGACTTAACTGGAAACATTTATCCCACATAGAGAAAAGAATTTCTCTTTCATGAGGTAGAAACCTGCAGGAATCAGTAAAATCTGATGGTTCCTGTAATTCAAGCAGCCAGGTATGAGACAATAAACTCAGAGGGATCTGTTACTGAGCTTCCTGGCCAGCCGCAGGACTGAATGGTGGCACGTTGCCTTCCTGGAGGTGACTTGCTTCAGAAATGTTTGGAGTCCATGTCCTAGGTTGGCTGTCTCAGCACAGAAAAGCAGTGTACATGTTTTGCTTCCAGGCTTCAGCCTGTGAGAATATGGGTTTTTATCCCCAGCAGCAGTTTTCAGCTCTGGTTTACATTCCCAGAGGCTTCTGCTGGCTTGTGAGACATGGACCTGGAGCATTAAAGCCCAAGCCAGACACGCACTGAAGGAAAAAACACATCAAATTTACAGCAGCTCTGAATTAAGAAATATCCACTTTCTCTTCCTTCCTTCAAAGGAACAGAGAGCCATCAGTATCCCATCTTTGCCCACATTCCTTCCCCTTCCAGCACTGACCATATAACTTGCTGGAACTGAGACATGACTCAGCAAAGGATGTGGCTGTTAGCTGACAACAGAGACAGAGAACGTGCGTTAGCAACACAGGCTGAAATCTCTCCTGGAGCACAAACATGAAGCAGCTACCAGTGCAGCTCACTGAATATTGCATAAACGCTGGGCCGCATGTGTTTTAGGCCTTGCTTGCCCACGGATAAAGAAATTAATCTGATGTTTAGATTAGGTTCGTGTCTATACACTGTAAGTATGGATTTAGTGGGTTGTTTGTTTGGTGCTTTTTTTTTTTTTTGGCAGAAAAAAGACAGAATTTGCTAAAACTACAAGCTTTTCCAGGACTAATTTCTCAAGTTGCTAGTTGTTAAACAGCAAAACTTTGAGTGAGGACAGAAAAACACTGCTCTTTCACCCATGGAATAATGTATCTGGAGTTGAGTGGGTGATGTTCCTCCAAAACTGCTGCCTCACTACCAACATCAGTCTGCTCAAGTGAAAATCTGTATAAGAACAAGACCTCCAGAGCAAGAATTGCTTTGCTATACTTTCATTTCCCAGGAAAAGTCTTTGTTCTGTGATTTTGCTGAAATGGTTCTCAGCAGTAGGAGCCACCTTATTCTATCAGTGTGAAGGGCAGACAAAGAAGCTCCCAGTACAGCAGCACTGCAGACACAGGTCCCCTGGTCCCCTACATTGCAAGTGCAGAGGAAAAAGTAAGGCACTCATTGAGCAGATGGTCAATATTTTATTTTATTTCCTTTTTTCTCCATTTTGTAGCCTCAGGCCTTTGTCTATTGCAGACTTTTCAAACCAGATATGAATAAAGATGTGTCTATTTTCCTCTAGTCTTTCTTATACCCTCCATCATCACCACTCTCAGCTGCTTCGAACACTCATTTACTTCCACTGCTGTGAAGATGCTTCTTCTTTTGGTGGAATGAGGACAGAAGCACTGAGAGACCAAGGTCCAGATGGTGTGTGCCTGCAGCTGAACCTCCTTACCCTTGAGCAGCACACTCAAGTGTGTTGGTCATCATTGTTTCCATCTATTTCATCTGCAGGTATTGTCAGAATATATATGCCTACAGGGGAAAAAAGAGCTACCAAGGGAACATGAAACTTGTGTCAGTGTGTTTCAGTGACTGGACTTCAGAGTGATGAACAGAAAAAATCAAAGGATGATCCCAGAATAACCAGGCTCCAGGTGGTTCCTGTTCACAATAGGCAGTATGTACCAAAAGCTCTGCAAGGTGCCAGCTGCTGCTACAGACTGAGAAGAACACATCAGAGGATTTTCTCCCATCCCAGTATGGTGCACAGGTTTTGCTTCCCAAGAACAGAGCCCATGTGGGAGCACTTATCCCATCATCCAGTCTAACCCACTGACTACTGCTGTCATGCTCCTGACTTCAGCCAGGTCCCACCAGAAGGAGATCTGCACCAAGTATGGAGCAGCTGTGTCACCTTGTATTGGGCAGGGTTTCCTCGGGGTCCCAGTCCTTCTGCACACTTTCCTGAAGTAATGAGCTGAAAGAAGTCTTCTTTTTATAGGAAGTTATGCAAAGGAGCTACACGAGTTCTTTGATTCTGCCTTTGCATCCCAAGATATACAACTTTCTTCCTGATCCTGTATCATCTTCATTTACCATACAAAAATAAATTATCTGCAGGAGAATAAGGGCAAGCTGAAAACTTATTTATCACCCAACCATTATAATGTGGTTGATGATCAAACAACCTGTGAAGCCGAGATAATTTTCTTCATCTTCAAGTAGCCACTGGAAAGGCTCATTACATGCCTGAAGTTGCATTGCTTAGCAACAGCATTTCAGAAATTCAAGTTATCAGCATGATCACTAATAAGACAGTAAGCTGCAACAGAATTCTGAATAAACTAAATGCATTTGCATTTCAAAATAAATGAGAGTAAATGTCAGATTGTGTTTTGGAGTGTATGAACTCTTCCTAGCATAGACATATTGCATTTACTCAAGCACTTGCACAATAGAGAAAAATCTGAAATGTTTCTAAAATATAGCATGTTTGGGAGTTTCAAATATTTTACTACTCTTCTAATGTTATCTGTAGGAAAAGAAGTCTGTCTCGAAAAAACAATACATTGTCAGTGAATAACACACAAGAATGATTAGAAGGGGTACTTCTACAGCTGAATGCAGCTATGAACAGGAGTTTCTGAAGAATGAGAACACAATAAGCCTGCTGCAGTGAAAAAGATGCATCTGAAAGACAATTTGGTTTACTTAAAACCATGTTTGGGAGCACTTTTTAAATATAAAACCTTCTTGTCCTTCCAGTAACATCAGCAGGTAACAGAAGCATAGTTAGCAAAACAGAGAAAGTTTTGCTAACTCCTCTGCAGCCTTGGATTTCTATGTAATGTACAGAAAGTGGAGTCTTGGGATAATCAGGGAAATCAGTGTGAGAGTTGTCCATGCCTCCTGGTGACACACTGCCTTTCTCACTTGTTCTTAACACCGAGTTGACCAGGAACAAATGTACCCAACAACAACCATGGAGCATCTGGTTGGAACTTTGCCCCATTTCATCTCCAGGGAATTCACATGAAATATTTCCTTCCTCCATTCACTCACAGACAGAGCTTTTAGAAGGAAAAAAAGCAAGTGCTTAGTCCTGTTCCCTCTCCACACAAACCCATCCGGACCTGCCTGTGTGTGCATACATGTGCTGACTGGTACCTGCGGGGGCAGCTACAGGTAAGTGGATGAGATGATGGTTCTCCACTGCCTTCAGGTTGAACTATTCAGTGAACACCAATCTTCTAGTTATTTATTAGGCCTGAATTATCAGTTTCATCGTGAATTTATTCAGTGTGGTTAATCTCAGTAATTTTGTGAGTTATCTATCCAGAGCATTTTTGAGGTAGCAAGAAAAAGAGCTGGGTAGCCAGCTTTTGTTGTTAGAAGACTGACAAGCAGAAGCATTATTTGGAGTGCTTGGTTTCAAAGGCTGAGCAGGTGACACTTCAGGGCCCTGAACAATACACCTCTTCCGTGCTCAGGGCAAGGCTCATCTCCATTAGGTTGGCAGCTGCAGGTGTCAGCACTACTCCAGTCAGGCTCTGGGGTCTCAAGCTTTGCAATTGAGGATTAGCTGTGAAAAGCTGGTCTTCTTAGACTTGTCTTAACTGAAAGTGTCAGATCAGTTTTGCAAAGAACGAGGATACTTGGATCACTGTCCTCTTTTACATCTCTGATGAAGAGCTCTTATCCCTTTAGTACTGTAAGATCTGTACTTGTAGGGCTTATCTTTTTAAAATTCTTCTCAAAACAAGTAGGATATTTCCTTCCCAGCTTCCCCCCATGAAGAGGATAGGATTCATCCTTTAGGCAGGCTTTCTTTGCGTATGAGTTGTCAGGAAACAAAGACAAAATCCAAGCCAAGATTTCTCTAGTCTGGAGGTCAGTCCGTGGGAGAGCATTTTTACTTGCAAGAGAAGAACATGAATCCAAATGACAGGCAAATACATCTAAAGGGGAAAGAGAGAGAACTTGGCCTTGTGAAAGAACCAGAGGTAAGGTTGTTAAGATACTTCAGGAATATGAAGATGCGTAGTTTAAATGCCAGGCTTTTTTCAAAGCATGTTCTTAAAATGCTTTTTCAGGCACAGGATTCTTCTTTTACAGTATTTTTCAGGTCTTTTACCACTTAAAGTCCTGGCTTCAAGTGATTTCCTCCTGCAAACATATTATTTTGATCTTAAATTTTTTTAGGAAGGAAAGTCAATATATCTGAAGTGGTATTCTCTCTTATTTCAAAGCCTATTGTTGGAAATAGTTTGGGAACTACTATAATTCTGAATACTGTGAGACTGCTCGTATTTTGACACCCACATGCTGCTCTTCTGACCTACAAAGTAAGTTAAGAATGGAAAATAGCTCATTCTAACTTCAGTCATGTTTAATGCTGAAAATAAAACATGTAGACAACCTTGTAATTCTTATAAATAATGATTCTACAGTACAGCGCAATAAATGTGAAAAATACAGTCTATGATAATGTATTCTGCAGAAAAATAGGTCATCATCTTGGAAGAGAGAATTATCTATCATGTTGAACATGCGAAGGAAGTCAGAGGAATTTCAGGGGGAGAACAGGACAGCAGCCCATGTTATCATCCTTCTGGCCCTCTGCATTTAACAAGATCAGTACACACATGAAGAGTTTGTTGTGGAGGTGGCAGCTGCAGGTGTGTGTCCCAAGGCCTGCTGCATTCTGTATGAGAAGCCATCTTCATCCCAGAACATTAATCTGGATGGCATTAACCAAAGTGCATGAGTTTTTCTGGAAATAAAGTAAAAATGAGTGTTCAAAAGAACAGACATCACCATCGTTAGCTATGTGAAAGATATGGTTAGCTTCAAACTCCAATAGGTGCAAAATACTGCCGTTAGAGTGGTAAATCATGTTTCCCCTTAAGGCTCTTAAACACAGTTGGCCCAAATGGACTCATCAGCCTTTTTTTTTCAGACAATCAGTTAACGCTTTTGTGGCTGGACTGCAAGCAAAATCTCTGGATTATGTGGAAAAGTAAGTCCAACATGTGTCTCTCCATCAGCACTACATAAAGATGACAAAGGCTGTGACCAAAGTTGTTTTCGTGTGCAGATCTACTCAGCAACATATTTCTCTCTGCATGTGTAGGTTCTGGGGGTGGCTCCTTTCCACTGAATGAGAGCAGGATGCTGAGCCTGTGCTTTAATAAATATTTGACACAAATCCTTCTCCAGACCGGGAAAGGCAAAGGTTCCATCATTTAATTGGTTTTCTAGATGGTCAGTGCTGGATTCATTCTAGTCTGATGCTTTTAATTTTTTTGTGAAAATTGATTCATATGTCCTATCAACTTTATCAGTAGGTTACAAAAGAGCAATTCATCAAATCTCACTTTATTACACTTTTATTCTCCCTCTTTGCCTACCTCCCTTTCTATAGCAGAGGTTTTTAGCAGAGAAAAATCCACTTTGATTTTTCCTTCCTCTCAAACTTGTTTATCTTTGCCCAGCGTTCCTGAAAGCACGCTGCTTATTCAGTACCTCAGTATTCAGGCTGCTTCTGCACTGATCTCTATGTAAACTCACAATAATTGGCCTCCAGCAGCCAGTTCAGTGGAAGTCTGACATCTGAATGTTAATGCTGGAATAAAAAGGTTAATGGCAACGTTAACTAAGAGTCATTTGTTATAAAAATAAGTAAACTGATTTACTGATTGGACTCAATGATCTTTAAAGTCTTTTCCAACCTGAGTGATTCTATGATTCTATGATTCTATGACTTTATTTGATTTCACATCAAAGAGTTGCCAATAAAAGTACCAATAATTAATGGGCATCATAAAAATAGTTTTAAAAGCATTGAAAAGGACTGATCTGATGAGGGTAGAAGGGCCTCTGCCCAGTTGCAGTGGATGTTGTCTTCAGGAGTACTCTGGGCTTTCTTTGTACACTGAGAAAAGAGCACTTCCAGAGGACTCTTCACCATCCCGGCCTCAAACATATTTTTGTTCTGCACTCCTCTTTACAATGAAATAACCAATGTCTGTATCATTCCCTCCATCAGTTTCTTCTGTAGAAAGATATCTATTGAGAGCCTGAAGGTATTCTTGCAAAGCTGATCTGGCAGGAATTCCCAGTGAAACATTTCGTAGAGGTAATATTGCTGAAAAGAAAGGTCTATCACATATTGAGATCATGGTGTGCCTGACTCATGATACCATTCACCCCTTCATACTTGTAGACAGACACTTCACAGAATCACAGAATTGTAGGGGTTGGAAGGGACCTCCTGAGATCATCGAGTCCAACCCCCCTGCCAAAGCAGGTTCCCTACAGCAGGTCGCACAGGTAGGTATCCAGGCAGGTCTTGAACATCTCCAGAGAAGGAGACTCCACCACCTCCCTGGGCAGCCTGTTCCAGTGCTCCGTCACCCTCACTGTAAAGTTCTTGCGCACATTTGTGCAGAACTTCCTATGCTGCAGTTTCTGGCCATTTCCCCTTGTCCTGTCTCCACTCACCACTGAAAAGAGTCCAGCCTCGCCATTCAGCCCCCCACACCTTAGATATTTATAGACCTGGATCAGGTCTCCTCTCAGTCTTCTTTTCTGAAGACTGAACAGACCCAGTTCACTCAGACTTTCCTCATAGGAGAGATGCTCCAGGCCCCTCACCATCTTAATTCATCTCACCACTTGGCTTAAGAAATATTAGATCTGGATTTTTTAAAATTTACTTCATTAGATGGGGGTTGGAATAAAAGCTTACATTCAATCTAAACTCTTCTTCCATGTGTGCTGGGATCCAGACAACCAAGAAAATGTCCTTACAGCACACAGGGTAGCTGTGCCTTCTTGTTTGTTGCATGAGATGGGAATAAAGTGTTGCATGAGACAACACCAAACAGTGCAGTTAACACATAAAAAAATAGTCTTTTGATCATATAAGGCATTACCTCTGGCCAAAGAAGTGCTGGAGCTCCTGCAGACTTTAAGAATGTGCTGGGGATCTGTCCTTGTCCTGTCCTTGGGTTCTTCCTCAAGCATCTGCTTTATGGCCACTTTGGAAATTCAGAACCTCTGAGAAGTCAAACAGGCATGAGCAAGTTCACCAGATGCCTGCTCTGAGGCACAGGAACAGGTTGCCCTGAGAAGTGGTTGATGACCCTAATGTACCCCCACAGCACTGTCTGAAATGGCTCCAAGAAGAAGAAGAAGCAGGTGTCCAGACTTTCATAATGTGAAAGCCCAGAGGAGAGAAGAAGTGGAAGGAGTCGCAATGGGCAGACTTCTCAAAGGCTTCTGTGTTCTCCCAGCCTGGCAGGGGGAAGGAAGCTGTGCTGAAATCAGTCTGGGAATTTCCTAACCCCAGGCAGTAACAGCAGCCAATCTGGCATTATGGCTTTATATATATCTGTAGTATTTTTCACAGCTGCAAAATGAATGCTGAGAGATTTCAAATACCTTAGAAGCTGGCCTATAGCTGGCCTCTAGCAGTACAATTCACTCTGACTTTTATTAGCGCAGCTTTACTCTGTGTAAAAGTTAAGCTAAAGAAAAATCTCTTTCACAATATACAAATTATACAGCTACCATAAAAGTATCTAAAAAACAGCTGTTTGCTGCTGTATATTAACATTATCACAGTTAGGTAGGGATGTGTATGTTCAAGTATGTTACCAGGTAGCCCGTATATGATACGGAACCTGACTGGGTTCTGTGGAAATTTTATCTATGCCAACAGAGCTTAACAGAGAATTAACTCATATATTACTTTCAAAAATTACCCCAAAAGGCCCTGCGGTGGACATGAACGGGGCTGCTACTGAGTGTGAGTTGCTAACAATTTGAATTTCAACTCTCTTTCATGGATATCCTGTGGTTTGCCTAATAAGGCCTCCAGGGACTCTGGTGCTGTTGCATGGATTTCCCACACAATGTATGGTACAGGGTCAGGTTTTTTTTTCAGAGAGCAGATGGCTTTAGATGCTAATCTCTGCAAATTCCCAGTGACCTCTCATCCGTGGTTTGTTCTCTGCTGAAGAGTTGGTTCTGACTGCCTCCTCTGTCCTTTCTTAACAGCAATGGGAAGATTTTGAGGCATGTTGGAAGGAGAGTTTTGGTTGCAGATTCAGCCCCCAAAATACAAGAATCGCCCCTCCTTTCCCTGTTTTCTGTTTGTTTGCTCATGTTGGTTTTGTTTTGTTTTGTTCTGGTTTTGTTTTCCCCGGCCTTTTGAACACTGAGAAAAAATGAGGAGGAGGGTCTTTTGTGTGTGTGAATAAAATGCTACGGTGCAATGAAATGCAATGCAGTTCCCGCATCAGCGGTTGGTATCGGCTCATTTTTTACCTTCTGCCTCCCTCTCAAAACCAGAAGCACTCTTCTTCGTTTCTATCTGCTTCATCACTGTGTGTTGCTGAAGAGAACAATTCCATGTTTCTGCAGCGTTCCCAGATGCGCTCTGCGGGCAGCGCTTGCGTCTCTACGAAGCACGCCGAGCCTCGGGCTGCAGGTAGCGCCGTGCCGCAGCTCAGCACCGGGCATCGCTCCGCTGCCGGGGCAGGCGCTGCCTGTACAGCTGCCGGGAGGCTCTCGGGCTCCATCTCCTGGTGCGCCCGACTTGAAGCGGCCCCGCAGGGCTTGGTCGTTAATCTGCGAATTCCGACGTGCTGGGCGCTGTCGGTGGTTCACTGAGAGGTGGGTGATGTAAGCGTGCCCGATCAGCACTGACGGGCTGTTTCTCTATGTTAAAGGAGAGACTGAAATACTTCACATCGGACTTGATCTCCCACTTCTTGTTTGGATTTCAAAGCCACAGTATCAGATGTGAAAGTTTTGCTTTTCTTCCTCTGGACCATTCTGGACCAGTGATGGGATGAGAGGTAATGGCCTCAGGTTGCTCCAGGGGAGGTTCAGGTTGGATATTAGGAAAAACTTCTCCAAAATGGTGGTCAGGTGCTGGAATGGGCTGCCCAGGGAGGTGGTAGAGTCACTGTCCATGGAGGTGTTCAGGAAACAAGGAGATGTGGCACTGAGGAATGTGGTGAGTGGGCATGGGGGGCGGGGGGGGGGGGGAGGGAAGGGATGTGGACTGGCATCTTAGAGGTCTTTTCCAGTCTTAATGATTCTATGATTCTATTCACCAAAGCCTCCCTTGCCAGAAGAACAGCAGCAGAGCAGTGCTGGCTGAGACATTTCCTCTAACCCCATCATGTGATGTCCCGCCACCACAAACTGGTCTCTGATCTCCAGAGCAAGATTTTCCTCTTGAAAAAGGGAAGGAAAAGAAAAACAGGTAACAAGAGTTTACAAATACCATCACACTTTGAAGTTGTCAGGAGGCTTTTGAAAGCTCTAGGTCCTAAAAAGACCACAGGATAAACTAAGGCCTGGACAAGGAGGGGATAGAATCACAGAATCGTTAAGGCTGAAAAAGACCTAAGATCATCTAGTTCAACCAGCAACCCATCCCCACCATGCTCTGTCCCTCAGTGCCACACCAGCACAGTTCTTGAATACCTCCAGGAATGGTGACTTCAGCACCACCCTGAGCAGCAGCCTCTGCCAGTGCTTCACCATTCTTTCTGAGAAGAAAGAGTACTCTTCCCCTTTTCCTAGGACACCTACCAGACAGTGCAATCATCAGTCCTACATTCAGCTGCACAGAAAGGTTCAGCTCTTTAACTAAAAAGAAATAGTAGGCTCACAAGTGAAAAACAGACTCTTTCTTTTTACCTTCCCCAAGTTACACACAGGAGTCCGGAGAAGATAAATAAATCACAGGCTTCTGGGTGTAGTGTTGAGGTGGGTGGGAATGAAAAGGGGAGGAATAAAGCACTGCAGGAGGAGAGGTGAGCTGGAATTGTGCAGACACTCAGGCAGCTATGTAGCAACGATTGGGTTGGGCTGGCATGCCAGGGAAGATGACGATCATCTTCCTTTTAGAGGGAGCCACATCTCTAGCTCCAACTACCAGAGAGCAGCCACTGAAAGGGCTTGTCACAACTCTGCCAAGTCATCTTAGCTCTGCCACAGGAATACCCAAAACTGACAATAAACACTTCACCTCTCCTTTTTCCCTTTCCTTGTAATACATCATCCATAATACTATTTTTCTCCTTTCTGCTTTGCTGTTTTTTTTTGTAGTAAACTGAAGCACACAGGCTTGCCATTTCATATATCATTTCAAACATAATTTTTTTCAATCAACTTTTTGTATCCTTAGTACATTTGAAAGTGTGCTTTGCTTGAAATCCCACCTTTGTGACTTTTAGAAGCAATACCAGCAGTTTCAGATACAAATTTTTAATTACTTTTTGCTTTAAGACTAATTTATTTCCCAGAGTCACGTTTGCATAGAAAACACAAAATATAGAAAGATCCTATATCAACAGAATGACATCTGTTTTGTGAATTACCCTGACTGCAAATATTTATCACCTGAACATCTGTCAGATCTGTACTTCCTGGAGACATTTGTACTAAATTTTTACTCGAATTAGATGGAAAGCAAGGAAGAGAGCTTAGAGACAAAATCACACAGCATAACAAACACAATCCAAGAGGGCATCTAATGTACAAGGTCATTAATTTGTTCTGCTGCTCTTTCCTAAACAGTGCTCAAGGTTTCCAGTGCTTCATTATTACGTTGCCTCAGTTTTAGAGGTTCAAGCAGAAAGAGACGCCGGCCATTTCTGAACGTAGTTTCAAATAGAGCTGAAACCAACATTTTATTTCAGTGCAACCCAGATAACAGCTGAATGTAACATTTCTTTCCATATGAAAAATTCCTCATGTTATCAAAACTCAATAAGTGTGTATATGCCTGGAAAGCAGTTGGTGAAGGAGCTGCTATGTGTCTACTCCTTACAGCTCTCCATCCCAAGTAATCCAGCTTAGACCCAGCTAACATCCACCCCGGGACAAAATTTAAACCCAGTATAGCAAATGACCAATGGGTTTTCACCCCTCACAGTAAAAGCTGACAACAAATACCTTAGTAAAGAAGGCATTAACCAAATATTTAGTCACTGAAGATAGAATCATAGAATCACAGAATCCTTAGAGTTGAAAGGAACCTTTAACGGTCACTTAGTCCACCTCCTCTGCAATGAAGAGGGACATGCGTGGTTAGATCAGGTTGCCCAGGGCCTGATCCAGCCTTGCTTTGAACGTCTTCAGGATGGGGCATCCACCACTCTCTGGGCAGCCTGCTCCAGTGCCTCACCACCCTCACTGTAAAAGACATTTTCCTTATTTATATCCTAAATCTACCCTCTTTAAGCTTGTAATCCTTTCCCCTTCTTCTATCACCACAGACTCTGCTAAAGAGTCTGTCCCCTTCTTTCCTGTAGCTCCCCTTTAGATACTGAAAGGCCACTATCAGGTCACCTCACAGCCTTCTCTTCTCTGGGTTGAGCAGCCCCAGCTCTCTCAGCCTGTCCTTATAGGAGAGGTGTTCCATCCCTTGGATCATTTCTGTGGTATCCTTTGGGTGCACTCCAACAGGTCTATGTCTCTCCAGTACTGAGGACTCTACACTGGGATGCAGGACTCCAGGCGAGGCCTCACCAGTGCGGATCAGAGGGACAGGATCACCTCCCTTGATCTGCTGGTCATACTTCTTTTGATGCAGCCAAGGATGTGGTTGGCTTTTTGAGCTGCAAGGGCACATTACTGGCTCACATCCAGTTTCCCATTCAACAGTACTCGCAGTTTCTTTTTTCAGCAAGGCTGCTCTCAATTCTTTCATATTCCAGTTTGTATGGGTAGTGGGAATTGCCTCGATCCAGGTGTAAGATTTTGCATTTGGATTTGCTGAACCTCATGAGGTTCACTTGGGCCCACCGCTCAAGCCTGTCAAGTCCCTCCGGATGGCATCTCCTCCCAATGGAGTGTTGACCACATCCCACAGTTTTGTGTCATCCTTTTCTAGTTGAGATACCTGTAGAAGCCTTTCTTGTTCTTCTTGGCATCACTTGCCAAGTTTAGTTCAAGCTGGGCCTTGGCTTTCCTACCCCATTCTTACTCAGCCTAGCAGTTTCCTCATACTCTTCCCTTGGTACTCGTCTGTTTCCACTGCCTAATTGAATAAAACACTGAATAGAACCATCCTAATTAAATAAAACATTTGAAAGGCCTTTTGGATGTTGCAGCTGGAGATGCTCTTCTGGCTCTTGGAAGCAGAGTGTGCAAGCACCATATGCTACATCTTTCAAGACAAACATTTAATAGGCTTAAGGGGATTTCTAGGTTCTGCTATAATAAGAACTTAAGGATGGCAGTCCAGTGGGTTGTCTCGGATCAAGCCTGCAGCAGAAGATGGGAACAGCAAAGACCTTGGCAGCAGGGAACTACACTCTCTCATTCCTGTTCCTATCCAGCCCTAGTTAGAGGAAATTTCTTTGCATTCAACACATATCAATGTTGGGCTTTTTTTTTCCTTCTGTGATTTTCCTTCTCCAAACTCAACAATACTGGTTATCTCAGGAGAAACCTTATTGCTCCCTGCAGCTAACTGAAAGGAGGTTGTGGCAAGGTGGGAGTTGACTTCTTTCATGTAACTGGTGATAGGACTAGAGGGAATGGCCTTATGTTTTGCACCAGGGGAGATTCGTGTTGGACGTTAAGACAAATTTATTCTCAGAAAGAGTGGTTAGGTGTTAGAATGGGCTGCCCAGGGAGGTGGTAGAGTCACCGACCTGGAGGTGTTGAAGAACTATGTAGATGTGGCACCAAGGGACGTGAATGGGCATACTAGGGATGGGTTGACAGGAGAACTCAGTGATCTTCTGGTCTTTTTCAACCTTAATGATTCTACAGTCTCTACCATACCTGCCTTAGTGACAGATCTGTACAGAGCAGCCTGCACCTCATGGGTATTTCTGAGAGGTACAGAGACAAAACTGTGAGCGCAGGAATATGCTCACAGTAAGTTCCTGAGAATCAGAAAGGCAGATGTATTTTGCAGTGACCACCAACCAGATCCAAATGCACTAGAAAAATAACATGTATTTTTTTGTCCAGATGCTGAATGCATCTTTTAAATTTTACACTGACCTTATGCCAGCTGAGGGAGACCAAACCCATGAATGGCTGAACAAAGACACGGAAGGATCAGCTGGAGCAGCAGCATTGGACACTGTCAGTTTCTTGAGAAGAGTTGCCCAAGGCTCCCTGATGCTGGGGTCTCAGGCTGCTGTAGGGCTGGGTGGCACACAGGTACTCAAGGCAGCCAAAGCTTCATGTTAAGTTTTGGAAAGTGGTCCTTGGCTGTACCTAAAGGCCTGAATTTTTGAAGAAGGATGCTCAGCACATTTTTTAATAGTCTTATTTATTTCAGGCTGGGTCGCTGAGGGCACGGTTTGGCAGTTCATTTTTGCAAGTAAAGTTTTTTGGGATGCCAGCTCAGCATTGTGTTTGACATAAAAAATAGCCACGGAAAGACTTTGCCTTTTTTTTTCCCCCTCTATTTCTTTATTTACAGGGCCATAGGGGTACCAGATCTGCAGATTCCATGCGGCCAGAAAGAATTCATTCTCTGTTATTTAAGTTTCTGTCCCATCCCTTAACTGAACACCCTGCTAAACCCATCCTCACACACAACAGTTTGCTCTTAAAAACTATGTCACCGAGCAGTTTGCTTTGAAGCTGCTCTTTCTTTTTGTCCTCTTTAATAACACCAACTCTCATTTTTTGCATGCTTGCAAATTCCACAGCACAGGATGTCCTCCTGCCGTCCTTGTGTCTGATGTTAGAAACCTGCTCCAGCCCTTTGCAGGCGACTTTCTTCTCTCATCCCACAAACAACAAAAGAGGCTTTAAAGATAAAAGGGAGAGGAAGCCAGCTCCTTTCTTTAATAGCCTGGGGACGGGACACCATCCTCTCACACAGCAGTTTGACTGCAGAAGGATGGGGATGATTGAATTGAGCTCACACAAGCAATGCTGCATTCCCACAGGGCAGCCTCCGGAGGACTCCCAGCACTGTGCTGTGCTAAAACAGATATAAAAAACCCTCAGGCATGACCTGGAATCAATACGATACAATTCTTCCCTCCTCCTGCTTCCCACTGGGCAGCCATCAGCGTGGCAGTGTGTGACCTTTGCTCTCACCTCTGCAGAGATCCCACTCCCCCCTGAGAGACAGTGGACACTCTGCAGCTGTGGCTGCCTTCCCTAAGGCCAAACAGCACAAACCTCACATCCACACCTTAGTGTCTCCTGGTTTATGCTGAACACAGAATATCCAGAATCTTGTACATTAAACCATGGTACAGATTTAATCTGAGATTTTAATTTTAAATACTCCTTTCTTTCTCAGCACACTGCAGCTCAGGATGCTCTCTACAGCCATCCTAATTTTTCCTCTTTTTAGAGAGGTGCTGGTGCCCCCTCTGTTCATAGTAACTCCTGCAGCCTTGGCACGTCTATTCACAAATGTGCTTTCTGAGAAGGCGGGGTGCTTGCTTAACACACAATGCACTCTACAATACTGAAACCCACATTCAAAGCAATTTTCTAAATAAACAAACAGAATGCCCATACCCTTATGCAGTAATTTACTCCTTATTTCTTAGACATAATCCTCTTAGACTAGTAGCTTAACTTAATAGAGAACGTGTTGTTATATTGCTTAGGAACACTGCAATTCTGCTTCAGTAAAACTGCAGTCCATTTTTTACACAGAGAACAAAGGTAGATACCAAATATATATACATACATATATATATATATATTTAAAAACACCTAAAAGTAGCAGCTTTTATACAGTGAAAATTGAAAGTGCAGATGATACAATCATGCTGCATCTTTCATTTCCTGCACAAAACGTGCGCTACAGCATTTAATAGATTGCTGATCTGAGAGGCATAATGATCACGATAAGCTGACACGATGCATAGGATTGCAAACAACTTAAGGTCAGAATGACATCATGAGAGGTCACTCGTGGGCTGTTGTCAGAAAATGAGTTCTGGCCATGGAGATGTAAGGTACTTAGGGGCCAGTATGCCTAAAGAGAGGGAGAAGAGGTCATCTCCCATTTGCTGACTTCATGACAGAGCTGTTACCTAGTGAGAGTTTTGGCTCTTATTGTAAGAGCAGTGATCTTTCAGCAGTTGGCTGTTTTCAGGTCAGTAACTGAAGGCAAAACTGACTCCTTCACTTCATTGGCAAAAAGTGATGGACTTGAGGAGGGCAGCTCTCCACAAAGAAGGCAGGAGCTTTCAAGACATAATAACTGCATGGCTACCCATGCAGCTTTCCCAGATGAGCTCACTTTTTCATTCTGGAAACCCTGTCCAAGCAGGACCTGCACAGCTCCCATGTCTGTCTGGGTTAGTGGAGATGTCACCTTCTCTCTAGAGCTGCTGCACAGCCATTCACACCAGGCACGTGAAAGGTGAAAACTGCAGCACTTTCAAACATACGCTAAAAAGAGCAGAATTCAGAGCAGGAATTCTCTTTTGCTGTCCTCCATATTTGCAGGTCTCCACAAGCACCTCCCTCAGCTGCACAAACATTTATACAATGCAAGCCACAAAGCATTTGCTTTGTCCACCTCTTTAGGCTCCTCATGAATGCAAAGGACCCCATCCCACTGCAGTAACAACGACAGGTCTCAGTTTTCCTGTAGGAAGCACAAACTCACTTGACAATATCGCAGTAAAAAAATAAAAAAAGATAACTGGATAAGCACAGTCACAGCATATCAGAGCTTGAATCCACCAGCAGGATTCTGAGGGAGAGAGGGAAGCAATAGCTCAGCAACACCAAACTGGCTATACTGCACAACTGCTGCAGCATCAATCAGATCATTTTGCATACACACACAGTGTTTGCAGTACAGCTGAGCTGGTGAAGCTAGGAGAAGCTCCATCTTTTCACTCCCACTTTCAAATTCAAATTAGGGCTGATACATAAATAGAAACCTATTTTTTTCTTCTCTTTCCCTCTAAATGAATCCCCCCCAAATCTCTTCTTCCAGCATTGCTGCCACATCTCCCATATTTTAAAAATTCGCTACTAACAGAACCACTTGCATCCTCTTAAAGAAAGACAACCTCTTCATTTATTTTGGAGAAAAAGAATCAACACAAAATGTCACACACAAGCAAGAAAAAGCACGTGGCCAGGTGGAAGCCTCATGCCCATGCAGCAATGTGGTGTTCTGTAGTGGTGATGATAGGATGACAGGGAGAGGCAGCCAAAGATGGGAAGAACCCTCTTCTCAGCCTTCCATCCACATGTGTCCTCAGCTCTGCCCTGAGCATCAGAGAATGAAGCCAATCTGAGCTTTGGAGAAGAGCCAGTTAAATAAAACATGGCCAGAAGCAGCTGCACAGAGAGAGTTACAAGGTAGCGAGCACCATCACAGATGCTGTTTTATGTCTCCAGAACGTGCTTGCACATAGGAACTCAAGCAGAACATATGGGGCCTCAGTAACATAACCAGGAGGTAGGAGATGTTTTCAACATGTCAGGCAGTCTGGGGAGAAACCTGCCAGTGCAGTACTGCCATCACTGGTACCTTGCATGGCCATGGCTGTAATCAATGCAGCTGCTGGGCAGTGAGCTGGGCTTACTAGGCAGCTGTGGAACAGAGCACTCACCTCAAAATGAGCTGCAGGTCTTGCAGGTGTATTGGTTAGTGCTTGAGGGAGACAACCACTATTTCTATTAGATGAAACTTCTTTAAAATACATGAGCTATGCATGAAGTCTGCAAGGGAAGCCTGTGAATGTCCAGCCTTGATGTTCCTCTCCAAATTCAAAAGCAAGCAATGTTCCTGATCTAGCAGTGCCCATAGCAAAATGCTTGGCCTTTTCTCTAAAGCGTTCCTTCACCAGGTGAGAGGAGGAGAGACTGAGAGTGAGCACTGGCTAGTGAGCTGTAATCCCCTGCTTAGAACAGTTCTTTCCTTTTCTCTCACTAATCCTCTCTCGGACTGTCCACCAATTTCCAAGCACAAAGAACAATCATAGAATCACAGAATGGCTTGGGTTGGATGGGATCTTAAAGCCCATTGAGCCCCAACCTTTGCTGTGGGCAGGGCTGCCACCCCCAGCTCAGGCCGCCCAGGATTCCATCCAACCTGCCCCTTGAGTGCCTCCAGGGATGAAGCACTCACAGCTTCTCTGGGCAGCCTGTGCCAGGGCCTCACCGCCTCTGAGTAAAGAATTTTCACCTAATATCTCTAACCTAAATCTCTTCCCTCTTTTAGTTTAAAGCTATGTCCTGTCACTACAGACCCTGGTTAAAAAGTCACTCCCCATCTTCCCTAGAAGCCCCCTTTAGGTACTGGAAGACTGCACATGAGTTTTTCCCAGAGCTTTCTCCAGGCTGAACAACTAACCTTCTCAGCCTTTCCTTCACATCCAAGAGCTGCCAGTTGCAGAACGGCTCATGAAATCAGATTAACAAAAAGCGTCCTGGTGTTAGCAGACACTTTTTCAGATGCCTTTGTGTTCTTGAAATTAGTAGGCACCTCACCAAGAGGCGACTTCTGTAGAATTTCTGAACCCAAAATCCCACAGGAAGCTTTTCACTTTGGTAGCTGGATCAGAAAATTTCCATTAAAGTTACAATCAACACCTGCAGCCAAGGAGCAAGACAAACCTTTCCTTCTAGTTTATCAGCTACCAAACCTCTAATGCTCACTTAAGCTGTATTACAAATCTGTCATAGCAGCCAAAGGTTTAGCTCAAGTAAACATTATTGTAAACAATGCTTCCTAAACAATCGATCCATTAGAGGCTTCTGTTGTTTTTGGTGCAAGGGGAGGCCTAAGCTTTTTTTGCAGACCAAGGAGACAAACACAGGAGAAGTACTGAAAACTGACACAGCCAGAAAACACATGCCATATTAAAGCAGCAAAGCTTGTCAGGGAGATGAAACAGCCCCAGCTTGTGTTCATGTTCAGCCAGCTAGATAGTGCAGCAAAAACCTCAAGGCAAACAGTTCCATTAAACATTAATTTGTGAAGTGCTTCAAAGTGAAGGCTGAGACATGTGTCTCTATAATACATAACGTTATTCATCATCTGAAAAAGTTGTTTTGGATGCAATTAAGGAGCAATCCTAAGGCTCTCCACAAATTGATTCAATAGAATTCAGTGAGACCTTGTATTTAATAGAAGAACATACAGCAGATGAAGTGCTTGAAAGTCCCTGTTTAAATTTGTCAGATCTGAGGGGAAAAGTTGTGCAGAGGTTTAAAGTGTGGCCTTTGATTCATTTGGCTTAGAATTTCAAGCTTATCAAAGCAGCTTAGCTCCTAGAAAATAGCTATAAGCTATTTAGTCATTCATGGTGTGGTGCAAATGGGACAAACTGTAACCTTCACAGCAGCACTCATCAAGAAGTTTTGTGTACCATGAGCTAGAACTTGGTTTTTGTTGAATTTTCACCATACAGTGAACTCTTAGTTTACAATTTCAATAATGAATATTAACTGCATTCAATAATGCATATTAACTGCATTATAGATGGAGAGCCACTGGTGCTGTACTGACTATTAAAAGCCAGCTGAGAGCCCCGTCCTCTGGAAGCACACTACATACCAGACACAAACTGATTTTCAATGAGCAGCTTAATGCTGGCATTGTGAAGTTATGGGTAAACTAATGTGGAAAGAAGTCACAAGATTTCCTCTGCATTCACTGTCCATTGGTAGTTTTACTTGCATCATCTAGGGTGTACCAGTTACCTTCAGTAATGCTACGGTTTTCCTATCAGGAGCTTCCATTTCCAAGGAACAGCATGCCAATATCACTGGATAAGGAAGATGGGAAAAAAAAAACAACAAACCTGAAAAGTGTTTTGAGAGGCAACAAAGAAAAACCTCTATTGTGAAACAACTGAGTAAAGAATATAGCTGGGATTCTGAGACCCAAGTGTTAATTTGCAGGCTTACTGAAAACTCACCACTGCCAGGACCCAGCATGCTCCTTCAGTTATGTGCAATGAGCCAAGCAGTCCCAGTTGTGCTTAATCATCTACTGCTTTCCTCCGAGTTAAAGCACCAGCTAAAGTATCATATGCTGACCCCTTGCCTTTTTAGATGGTTTGCTGTGAAGATCCTCTCTAAAATAACTTTTCTCCATTTCACAGTACAGCCCTTGCTGGATTTGCACTGTCTCACCAGATGTCAGTGAAGGACCACCTCCCTTGACCTGCTGGTAACACTCAGCACAGCCCAGATCATTGGTCTTTGTAGCAATGGCCCACAGCTGGTTCACGGTCACCAAGACTCCCAATGACACTTTCCAACACATCTGCAGATGCTTATTCCATGCCCCCAATTTGACCTTGATCCAAACCAGTGACATCTGGAATCCCAGCTCAGTACTGACTCAGCCATGGCCAGAAGCAGCAAGCTCTTAAGTAACCAGGAACGAGTTTTGCATGTTCCAAGGGCTATCTAACAGTTTTATAGTAAACATTCTCAATAGTAAAGCTTTCAAAAGAGCTTCTTAAAAGTTGAGAGTGGTTAGCAGAAAAAAAAAAAAAAAAAAATCCCTAGTTCCTGCAATATAACAAATAATTTAGGAATAGTATAAAAAGGGCATGAAATGTGAAGTCCCCTACTTTCTCAGCAACGCAGCAATATGTGTAAGGTTACAGTACAGAAGTATTCATGTATCACCACAGGCTGTAGAAAGATTATAGTCTTTTATTGATTTCTTGTTTTACAGATTCAGATTTAACTTCCAATAATAAAATTCAATAAAATGATTCCCTTATCATAAAATTTGTTTTACACACTATGTACAGGTACCCAGAGACTACAGCCATACAGAACATCACAGCTATACCACAGATCGCACAGAGCAAGCTGGGGAGGTGCTAACTGCAGCAACTTACATTCAGAGACCAAGTGGTGGATACACAGTGCGTTTGGCACAGCTCACTGAGGATCGCCCACACAGGGACAGTAAAAATAATCCCAACATGGATTAGTTCAACTCCATTAATTTTGGGATAGACATTTACAATTAAACTAGCCATCAGAAGAGATTTGATTAAGCTGAATCAAATGCAGCTGAACTAATCATTTTAGTTTCATTAGACATCCCTCCATAGAAAAGTTCTAGACTTTGAGATCAACCTACAATGAAAACAAGGTTTGTTAGTAGAGATATGCAGGAATCAGAGGACCAAGAGCAGCTCACATAAAATAAGTATTCTTTGGCAGCTGAACACACACACAAAAAAATAGATTGCTTTTGAGAAATAAACTTTTCTCATTTCTCCCTCTACTGCCAGCACCAGAACTGCTTTAGTGACATACCAGCATGCATACACGGTAATTTACACACAACCTTTCATATTGGTAAAGTCAAATCCATAATGCAGTTAACCTTCAATATTCAGGATTCCACTCCAGCATGCTACCCATTCACCAAATAGAAGTTAAGCCTAACTCTTGGTGAGAATCCACTCCTGTGGCAAAGGCAAAACCCAGGAAACATTGCATCTTCTCTGCAATATAACAACAGGCAAACATCAGAAACCAAACTGTAAAGGGCAGCCAGCTATCTTCTAGCTCTAATGGGATGTCACTTCATGTTAAGAATGTTAGCTGATTAAACATGTTTTTCTTTCATGAAATAAAATTGACCACAGCCATCTCTTATAACTGAAATCTAATCTTAGCATGACAGAAACAAACCAAAGCCTACAGCTAAGCTTATGCAGACTCTTACAACATTATTACAACAATTAGGTTTCCTTCTTTGTAAAACTGTGTACTTTAAAGTCTTGCAATTCCCCCAGGAAATTTTTCCTTCTGATGACAGATAGATCCTGAAGAAAATAAATACAGGCTCATTTCCAAAAGGGGAGAGGTAAAGGGAAAAAAAACTTCCAGAACAAAGCATTTAGCAGTTCTTAGCATGCTGGCCAGAAGGTTGAAACACTCATGTTTACATCCAAATAACACAGCTCTGAAGATACTGATTCATCCAAATACTGCTACAATGAGTTAACTTCCAAGCACTTTCAGTACGCAGTATAACTAGAATAAGACATTCCACTATGAAGACTCCTTAGCTAGTGTTTCTAGCTATGTTCTCAGATTTGAGGTGCTTGCTTGTAAGTGCAGCTTTATTTGAACTTCTCATTTGTTGTGAAACACCATTCAAGCTTCTAACTCTCAGCTCAAAATAAACCTAACAGAAGGCTTAAGCACTCCTCTGCTGGGCACACAGACTCAACAAGCAAGTGGCAGCAGCTGCAGAAGTTGACCTAGCATGTTTTCAGATTTCTCCCCCCCCCCCCCCCCGGTGATCCCAGAGCATTAGCCAGCTTGTCACTTTAGGTTAGAATTCTATAATTCCAGATGTCTACACTTATTTCCCATAGAAAATGGGCCTGATGATAGAAATATCACTCAAAGCTGTAGGAATATTTTGCTTTTTCACTTTTATTTTTTTTAAAAAGGCATAGTATGAGCATTAATAAGCATACCATTGATGGTTGGACTGGATTATCTTGTAGGTTTTTTTTCCAACCTTGTTATTTCTGTGATTCATAGTGCCTAATCCACTTACCACAGAAGTTTCCATTCTTCTTTAATAGAACCTTCTCACACTTCTAGAGCTACTGCTGACTTAGCCCTGACAGCTAAGTAGCAGTCTATTAAGCTATTAACAGAACCAATACAGACTTCTAAAATTTAAACATTACATAGTAAATACAAAATCAGGTGATTGGTTCTGAAATACTGACCATGAAGAACTAGAAAGAAATAAAGCTGAGGGACATGAACCTTCAAGGGGATAATATTCTAACCTACACTGTCCTGTGGATTTCACACAAGTTCTTGCATGATCTGGTCATAGGACATAAAAGTGAGGGCAATTCAGGTGTACAGAGCTTTGCTTGCAATAAATGTCTTATGATAAAGCAAACCTGCAGATCTCCCCTTCCCCACAGATTCTCACACATTCACACAGACTCTTTAGAAAGGTAAGACACTTTATTGAATTTGTTGATAAATTAAGAAAGGACTATGAACCAGACTTATGGGTCACAGGTGGTTGTAAACAGACATAAATTCCTTTCCATGGAAAGCACAACTCAGTGTGCTCAGCCCAAAGTCACTTTCCCCAGCGTTGCTCACAGGCTGCATAGCGATGGAGGGCAGAGAAAAAGTCTTCATAGCTGATGTTCTGGTGGGAAGGCAAAGAACTGAGAAAGCAAGATAGAAAATGTTAATAAGCTTTTATAAATACCAGTGCTTTATATGGCCCGGCAGCCTACTGAAAGCAAGCTATTGTCTTTGCAACATGGTGGAGTTTCTCAATACTGTAGCCCTCATGCAACTCCACAGTAATTAAGTTGCTGTCAGTATTCTGCCACCCTTTCAATGGAAACCTGCCCATTAAATTACAGAAGGCACTTTCACATTGTGCAAAAGTTAGAGAAACAGTTCTGTCCAGACATGTTTTTCAGTGCCCTTATAAATGCTCTCAGACTTAAGAAATACAGCAACTACAGTCAGTTTAATTATTAAAGATGAATGGCAATCTAGAGGCATCATCTAGTTTCCCTGATAGGACAATGTAACAATATAAAGGGCACAGAAAGCTGTAAGGTACTAGAAACCATTTAAGGAACACCAACTGAACTTGGATCAGATCACAGAGAATAAAAAGTAACAGAAGTTTGCTGTTGCCTCACCATGACTGAAGTAGCAACAATGCAGGAAGTATGACAGGTTCTTATTTAATAACTCAAACCCTGACATCAAGTTCTGGATATTTTTGTTTAAACATGTTTCCTTTTACAGCTATTTCTGTTAGGTAGGTCACAGAGACTTCACAGGAATTATAGACAACTCACATGATCTCTGTTAGTCTGATGTGCCAGGGAAGGAACCCTAATGTGCTGTCCACAGGACCAAACTTCAAGACTAAATCAGGATCTGGAAATCCACTTGTACCTGTAAGAACAAATTAAATTAGGTTTTGTCAAACTCCCCATAAAATTTGTTTAAGTCTCAAGGCATCTGCTTTGCAATTGAATGCTTTTAGTTTTCAAATACTTGATAAGGCACTGATGGGAACAGATTGTTTTAAATAACAGCAAACCATAACAGTGCTGTTAAAAGCTGACTTGTTCTAGCTTTGTCTTGGCAAACTTGATTTTAATAGAGCAGAACATATTACATCCCAACACATACTTACTGTAGTCTCAACTATGGGGATTTACTGTCAAGTGCAGTAAAAGAGCCACTACAAAAAAAACCTCAAGGACATTTCATTTAAAAAAAAAATTGTTTTAAGAAGTACTGCCAGATTAATTGCCAGATTGCTCAGAATAGAGCTACACAGACATGTAAAAATTTTTACTACAAAGTTTCAGACAAACTGTTGCAGTTGACATCTTCCTAGTTGAGCAGAAAAAAAATTGCCTTATTTCTCTTGTTAGTAAGCAGACATGATCCACCCAGGGCACAACTACACGACACAGTTCACTAGGTATCCACACTCCATCATACTGTAAAACCGCAGCCAGTATTGTTCAACTAGTCTAATCTGCACTGTGATAATTTCATTATCTATACCCAGTCTCTGGAACTGGGCATATAAACAGCTGTTCAAAACAGTAAATATCACTCCCCAGAAAGCTGAAGACCAAGTACTACAGTTTATGCACTTGGAATTCTCCCCATTTTAGGAAAAAGCTAATTAAGTCTTCAGTAGCTTGCTGTCTTGTTCACCATGAGAGCTCCCTACTGACCTTTCAAGGAAGACAACAGTTAGCAGCCCCTTCTGTACAATTTGTCATACCTGAAATAGTACAGACTAGAACTGACAGGTGGGCAACATGCTTAGAATGAACAGTCTTAGTCCAGCCTTCTCTGCTAACTTCAGCAAATTTATTAAGGCAACATGTGGAAAACAGTAGTATACCACAAGGAGACCAAAAAGATAAACTGTTCCTCATGCACTTGTCCAGCTCACCTCAAAAAGCATTTCAGCAGTCATAATCCTACTTTGCTGTAATGCTGCTATGAGCAATGATTACTCCATATTTCCTGTTGCCCTTCCTACTATCCTATTTCCACAACTTAACTGCAAGAGTGCTTGCACTGCGTAATTCTTACCTTTAGCAGATGGCAAAATTCAATGCTGCCTACTGCTCCTAACTTCAGGTTGTTGTTTTTTTTTTTTTTTTTTTTTTTAAACAAAACATATTAGCTTAAACTTAGAGAACTTAACATCAGGAAGAACAAAACAAAACTAAGGTCTCATATGATTTCTTCCCCTTTATCTCCGTTCAAGAATTGAAGCTGAAGATTTCAAAAAAGTTCATATCCTCCCTCCTCACTGAATCACTGCAACAGTAAATTTTTGTCAGAGACAAATAAGCTATTTTCCTCAGCATTTCCACTAAAGCCACAGTTTAGAGCTTATCTCAAAGAGAACAGAGAAGTATAAAGCTGAAGCTGCTTATTTATTGGTAAGCTAGTATGTTAGTATGAAACAGCTTTGCAGGGAAGCAGCAAATACTTAGAAGTGGGGATTCTGGTGGAAGTGGACAGCTTTACTCATCAGCTGATTCAGAAGCTGAGTACTCCTCAGCTGGCCAGTTCAGCAGCAGGATCTTCCAACACTGCAATGACTTTTTCAAACAGGAAAAGACCTTCAGAGAGCCCAGTTAATTCTAATATTTCCTTCTGGCTCCTATCTGAAGAAGGAAAATGAACAGTGTGTAGTATTACTGTCAGAACAGCCTATTTAAATACAGTACTGTGCTTTCTACCCTGCATCCATTTCTCTACCTAAATGCATCAATACTACAGATACTTTGCATGTGGAAACTCCCTCAGAGCAGAAGGAAAGCACTCTTCAAGCACACAAAAGATAGAAGGGCTTGGGAACAGAAACCATGAGGAGGCGAGGAGCCTCAGACACTCAAGGAAAAGAAATCTCACAACATCCCTCTTAAGTCAGGAGTTTTATGAGGGAAACATGAATGAATCTGTAGAGCTGCTATCTATGTAGAGCTTCTCCACATAGATTAACTAGTCCAACTTGAACAGTATTATTACCATACTCATTACTGGAAACGGAGACAGCAAGTGGAGGTATTATTGGATATGGTGCTCAGGGATGTGATTTAGCAGAGGGTTGTTAGAGTTCAGGTAGTATGGTTAGGTCATGGTTGGACTCGATGATCTTTAAGGTCTTTTCCAACCTGAGTGATTCTATGATCCTATGACTACACCACAGGTGGCACCTACTTTTCTGAAAGAAAGCTTGCTGAGTACAAGATACAGCTACACTGAGGGAAACTTAGGCTGTAAGAATTTGAGCAAGAATGAAGAATCTAAAAAGACACAAGTTAGAACCCCATCACTTTAAAACCAGACTTCAATAAGCACATTCTACATGAGGAAGTTATAAAAAACTATATTATCATGTACTGAAATCAACATGCGATAAATCAGCAGCTTACAGAAATCTCCTGAATAAAAGCCCCAGGATTATTGCTATTTAAGTACTGTTCTACAGAATTCCTTCTGGATTTAAAAATCAGCAACTCAGGCATTTATGTTCAATACTTTGCAACTGAGCAAACACTGAAACTAAACATGACAACTAAAATGAGTAGTTTTGTGAACTAAGTCAGTTATGGAAGACTAATTCTTCCAACTGTCTTAGACATTAAAAACAAACAGATTAGTAAGCAGGATTCGTTATAGATATTATCTTCAGTTACAAGCCACACAATATGTTTTGAAAGCTTACAATTTTAACAGACTAAAAAAATCTAGATTTTTCTGTGCATTACTTGAACAATAGTCACATGCAAGGATAGTAGATCAGGAACAAGTGTTTGATGAACTCTACTTCAGCATAAATGGCTAGAATATGTATAATGGTATCACTGGCACCAGTTCTTCAAGAATGAGAGATTGATCTACAGAAGCAATTACCCACTTTCTTAAATTTCCTTCAGGCATAACAGGCTAGACATCTAAGTTGCTTCCTCAGGGGTCATACTAAATAACCATTTAATAACTTCACTACTGTAAGATAAGATGCCACATGCTTCAAAAAGTGAAAATTTAGACTAAAGGGTCTGAACTCCCATTGCACTGCAGTGGATCCATTCTGCAACTCAGCTGATCACTTGCTTAGGGGATGAGGGAGGGAAGAGGAAAATGTCTCTAGACTCCAATTAATGAAAGCCACACTGTAACAGTGTACCAGGCACACAGCTTGCCTGCAGAAATCTAAGTTGAACTGTGCTAACTGAAACCTGAACCCAGTTGTACTTCATGTGCACTGATCATCTAGAGAAGTTAAGCAAGTACTCCAGCTCCTCTTCACAATGCTGTTTCCCCCTCATAGGCAATGGAGGCAGCCCCACCCTTTTCACACCTATTGCAAGTAGCCATGCAACTTCAGTGCAGAGTCAGTAATCTCATGAATTAGTATGAATTAGTAATGGAGATAACTGACATGGGTTACACAGCAGCAAAGGATCAGCAAGTACCCTGTTATTTGCATTCAACTCAGGGCCAACAATTAGGCAGTTTTAATTCCTGTAACTAAACCTGTGAAGACTCACCACTCATACCTAGGCTTGCAGCATGCTAGCTTGCAAGAAGTTCACCTTACTTGTAAGTCTAGTTTCAGCTTATCTCAGAAGTACTTTTTTCCACAAAGCTTGTGAGTTCCTGTGAAAATGAGACTCTCCAACTAGCTTAGTGTTTCCTTTGGAGCTTTTTCTTTAAAGAGATCTAAGCAGCAAAACAGCAAGAGTTTTGAGCATGTTTGATGGCACTTAGCATAACTTATTCTGATAGGCTGCATACATGTTGTAAGTATATAAGAAGTGAAATTAGTTATCAATTGTGTAATGTTTCCCTTCTCCCAAGCGACCATATAATACTTACTACTTAACAAGTTGTCTAACACATTCACATCCAGGTCTGTATATGTTCTTTGCTGTTGTGCTACCAACTGACAAAAGCTCTCAGCAGCTTTTACTATGTCTGCTTTTCCATCTTCTGGAGACAGCACCTTCAATGTAGATTGGCAATTTAAAACTGAAAGTACAAAACATAGTTTAGAAGTAACAGAAATACAGTTTTAAATGTGCTTTAAGTATTCATAGGGTATGACAAAAAAAAAAAAAACATGACTTCACATATGGTACAACTAATCCTACGTATATATCACTCAGCTGTTAAAGAAGTTATAAGAAGAAGCTTCTGGGTTTGCTATTGCTAAAAACCAAGCCTAAAGCAACTATTTTGAGGAGGGAGGCCTGTGAGGAATGGCTTAATAAAAGTCAATCTTCAAATGCAAATTGTTCCAAAGAAATTTGTATAGGTTCCAATGCAGTCATGAAAAGCACTAAGAACTGGGTACTGAATTACTGATCTGGGTGCAGCAACCAACGTAGAAAGACCTAATTCTTAATCCTTTACAAGAAGTTGCTTTAACTACTTTGAACATTCATTTGACAATAGGATTAAGCTACAACTCTCCCCAAATATGGTTACAGAATTTCCACAGCACTCCAAAAGTGATGCTGAAACACTGATCTAACATTACTTAATACAGAGAAGGTAGGAACTATGTAACACTATCAGAATTTATCCACTGAACTGTAATTGTTGTAAAATAGCCTCTTAAATCACAGGCATAATCTCATGGATGCCAATGCTATTGTGAGGCAGGATAAAGTACCTAAGAGGTAAGTTTACCAAGGAAGCTAAAGGCTACATATAACTGGTGTATTAAACCCAGACTGAAGTAACTGGGTTAAATACAAAGCAGACTAACATTAAAATACACAACTTATGTCAGTAATGAATCTAACTGCTTACAATTTTATTTTGTGTTCTTTTGACGACACATCAGAACAGCCACACTCAATCTATGAAAGGCCACCACAAAAAAAAAAAACTCTTGAGAATATTTGATCCATTTGTAATACAGAGAAACAGTCTTTAAACTGACATACCAATACTGACAGATTAGTATTCTGTATGTTCTTTGCATTCTTTGTTACACATTAACATGATAACCAAAAGTTCTGCTCTTTCAACTCTGAGGTAAAGTATAAGTTCGCAGAAAAATTGAATGCACCACCAACATAATATCAGTTCCCTTCCTTTTTCAAGTCTCTCAGCAAGACAATTTCACTCAAGCAGTGGAAAGCTGAGCTACACTGATGCATTAAAGGGGTCACTGGCACAAGAGTTTTGCTAACAGACTGGACTACCCAGTAATGATGCCTAGGCACAGGGAAGAGCAAGACCTCATTATGAGTTATGAGCACAATGATATTGAAAGCTTAATACTAACAGAGGAATGTTGTATGTGTTCTGATAATCAGGTGTTAACGAAGGAAAAGGTCATAGTACATACAAATGTGTTCAAGTCAAAGCAGAATTATGATCTGTATACAAGTCATACTAGTCTCTGTCCACTCTCAATTCACCTTACCTTGATCAGCTTTGTCTTGATTAGCAAATTCCACTGTATATTTGGAGCAGTCTAATCCTAAGAGTTCTTGCTCCTGTTTTAAAATTTCGTCCATCAGTCTTGAATTATTCCTCTTGAAAATACCTTAAAAAAGAGTTAGATGTCAGTTGTATACTACAGAGTGCTACAAAAATAAATCTGACACCGCGTTGGGAGGAGAAAAATCAAATGGTCAGTACTGGCTTCAAACTGGAATGTGCAAGTATGATAAGAATCAAAAGCAAATGCTACTGCACATGACTAACTCCAGTGACCTTGCAAAAGCATATACAGGGAGACAACTCTCACATGCTTATGTTCCTCTTTTACACAGCCTAGTTTAAATAGCAATTCACAGTTGCATAAGAGATGGCTAAAGAATCACTTTGCTGTCTTCAGCATGCTGAGCAACAGTTTGAGACAGCAATATCCTAACTGCACAGGACCATCATGTCACCATAACACCTAGTTTCCTTTCTGCCCCACACTGCTGTAGATTTGCTGCTGACATCTGCTTTCACTTACTACATACACACTAGTAAAGTTATCTAACAAATGTAACAAAGCAATTCACCATGAACTGAGCCAGAAGACGACTAAATCAGTGCATCAGGTCAACTGTCTACTCATGCAATTGCCAATGTCAAAGATTTCCTAATAAGAGTATTTCACAAGCTATATCATGCAATAAATTGATACAGTTCCCACAGTCTTTTCATACTTGCATGCTTATCATTGGCGCACTTTGAGTTCAGGAGTCTACAAAAACTTGGTTAAGCAAACATGCTGGGATTGCTGTAATAAAATTCTAGCTTTTAGTTACACTACACTATTTCTAATTAAAAACTACAGTAAAATTAAGCATTAAAGCCTAAATATTTACTTTACAATGAAAAAGTACAGATGCGCATTTTTACATAGGAACTGATACAGCTTTTATCATTTGGATTCAGGGGTTGTTACCAAGAGCTTAAGTTTCACTCAGAGATCCTATGGCAAGGACTTCTGCAAACCAGTCTAAAAACTGTCCACACAATCAGCTCGCCACTCAAGAAATACTCAACTTGCATACAACTTCCAGTCATTCCAATTTATCACCTCAGCCTGATTCTAGGTTTAGAAACTGCTAGATATACACCAGTTTCCACATCAGTAGTAGTCTGAATAAACATAGATTATTAGGTTAGGATCATAACACATTAGTGTGTTTTCCCCATCCCTACATGAAAACATGCAATGCATTTACTATACTAGTAGTTATGTTTTATAAACACTTTAATAAGTCTATGTCTTAACAGGTGATAAAATCCATCTGTTTTTCTTCTCAACCTGAATATCTCTTGCAACAAAATAACTTTCATTACATACATTAATGATACTTATAATTGATCTCACATTGACAGATGAACAAATATCAGTAAGGCAGAAAGCATGATAGACAGAAGCATTAGAAAACTTAAACCACAAGTATTTCGCTTCTACTCTTGTTTAGCTCACTTGCCTTATACAGCTGTTCAGAACTGGATCCTCTTTCATTCCAGGAACAGCAGTGTAACAAACTAAGCCACAGTAGTTGTAGTGTGCATTTCTAGCCCAACTTTCTGAGAAAGACCTCCAAATCACAATTCCAACTGATCCACTATCCTTGATGCACCTGCATTTCTCCTGCGGAGATGACCCTGAAGCTCATCAGAGGGTAGCTGAATGCTTTTTTAAGTGAGGTATTTAAGAACTTGTCCCTGAGCAATGTTTCTCACTGAATGCACAAGAGACTTGTCCTTACCACTGCTTTGTATAGCAGAAAGACACATGGACCAAACACTCATTTGACTTGAAGAAATCATTTTATATGGCTGTGGCTCAGACATGTGCCACTCTTCCCTTAAAAGATCTCAAATATCAGATTGTCTACAAGGTGCGGTTTTATAGTTTATTTGAAAATATGTTCAAGCTAGTTCTGAAAATGCTGTTTGCTGTTAAGCAAGGAAGAATGCAGCATTCCTGTTCCCGATGCAGTGAAAATTTCACATTTGTATTCTACTATTACTTCGTTTCTGAAAGCAAACTCATAGAAATGTGTATTTCAAGGATTGTACACACTTAAGCATCACCATTCCAAAAGCCATGGAGTATAAAACCTTTGTTTATTAAAAAAAATACACCAGAGAACCTGTTATCTATTTCTAGGTATCTCTCTCCTTTTCACAACACAAGCTACAAGTACACCACTGATCATTAGTTCCCAGCCACACTACAAGCGAGGCAAACCAGAGCAGTCAGCTTTCTGCATTAGTCCTCCATTACACGATTCTTTATTTCATACCTTTTGCTCTGCTTTGGAATAGTTACAAGCCTTGCCCATTTGTAGTCAATTGAGGTGTTGCAGAACTTAAAGGTTAGAGACTGACAATGCAGCATGTAAGCAGAAGTCTGCAGGTGTACAAGAAACTTGATAAATCAGTTCAAACAAGTCAAATCATAGAAACCACTGTCATACAGAACACCAGGTGGTGTCAGCCACTCATCTGTCAGGCCAGACTGCCAAAACCAACACCTGCCCATGGACTGGTAGCATCTTACAGTTCAGTGTTCTCATTTGCCCTGCTATTTAAAGCAAGACAGAAGAAAGCAATCACAGGAGAAAAACTGTCTCTTCATTACAAGAGAAAACCTTACCAAACCTAAGCCTATGACAGAACACATTTCCATAGCATTCCAGTCATTTGCTTTCTCAACTCTTTCAGTGCCAGCTCACTCAGAACAGGCTTGTTGCAACTATAACCAGCTTGAGAAATATCAACTCATAACTCAGTTCATAAAACATACATTCAATAAACTGTTTTAACACATGAAAGCCTGCATCCTTGTGTTGGATCACATTGGCTGCAGTTTAAAATCAGTCACTGAGGTTGAAAAGTCCTACAAGATCATCCAGTCCTACTGTTCACCTACCACTAATACTTCTGCACTAATTATTTCCTTTAGTACAACATCTAGAGGTCTCTTGAACACCTCCAGACACAGTGACTCCACAGCCTCCCTAAGCAACTTGTTTGAGCGCCCAGCCACTCTTTGAGAGAACAAGTTCAACTGATGCCCAACTTGAATCTCAATGGCACAACTGCAGGCCATTCCCTCTAGTCCTATCACTAGTTATACAGAAAAAGCAGCCAATTCCCAACTCACCACAACATCCTTTCAACTAGTTGTAGTGAGCAATAAGGTCACCCCTGAGCCTTCTCTTCTCCATAGGAAACAATTCCAGTTCCCTCAGACACCCCTCAGACTTATGCTCCAGACCCTTCACAGCTTCACTGCCCTCCGCTGGACAAGCTCCAGGGTCTCCATAACTATTTTGTAGCAACAGGCCCAAAACTGAACATGTTAAAGTTGAACTTAAGAAAGTAAGGTCTGTGTTGCATTGTACCTTACAGGACACTGAGCACAAGAAAACATCTATTTCAGAAGTCCTGAAAAATATATAAACAAAGTTTGAAAACAGTTGAAGTCACTTAAATTTCATTCTAGCTCTAACCAGAGCTCTAACTCTAGCTAGTTAGAGCTACCAGAGCTACAGCTAGCAAAACAGGAATAATTCAGAATCAGAATTCAGTGACCAGTCCCCCCCACAGTTCCTGTTCTAGTACAGAACGTCCCTGCACGAATTCACTAGTAATCAAGAGAAAAAGCATTACTACTTCCCTACTACCTATAAGTATGTATAGACTGGCTTTAGACCACATTAAACACGCAGTCTAGAGACTCTACCTAATGAACACCAGAACAGCTGGCGAATGCCAAGTTTCATAGAATTAGAAAACCCACAAGCAGATTCAGTGTGACACAAATGCACTCCAGTAACACAAAGCCACAACATACTTAACTCCCTTTTCATGAAAGTACGCCAAATATTCAGTTTTGTAAGTTAATCAGACCAACTAAACTACCAAATAATCCAGAAGAGCCTAAAAGCCTAGCCTGCAGCTCATTAAATGTTTTCTTTTTATTATTACTGTACCTTATTATTTCAAAGAATTTCTTAAAGAGAAATTGGCTAGAAGTAAAACAGCTCCCCAGAAAGCTAAACCCAGGATAGAGAAACTCAAGTCCAACAAAGCACTACTCAAGGCTTCTAACAACACTCCAACCAGAAGCATCTCTTCAGGAACCCAAAGCATTCAGATGCCAAGAGACTGCAAGCCTCCTGAAATTGCTCTATCCTTGTCCCACACCACTTCAGGAAAGCTTCACTATGAACAGAAGTAACACTCAATGTCCTATGACTAGCAAAATAACAGAAGAAGTTCATAACATTTAACAATGGTGAAAGGCAGTTGCAGCTGTAATCTTCAAGTGTGAGAAGGCTGAGTTGTTTCCTCTGAGATAATATCTCTACTAGCACAGCTTGGCTGTTACCAAGGAATGCAATTGGAAAGCCATAAGCCTACAAAAACAAATCCTTGAGCAAAACCTATATTTAAATAAACTTCAATTAAATTAAATAACTCAGGCACACAAGCACACCATAAACCTCATTAGACTTCTGCTGCATATTTGGAAAATATTTTGATATGCGGGAGAAAGAAAAAGGCCCCTAACCACCAGACACCACAAGAATGTCACTATAGCCCCAGATTGGGAAAAACACCTGAGTACTGCAAGTCATATCACAGCATGTTTATTACAGTACAAGACAGTTACTTATCTTGAAGTCTTCCTACGTTATGCACTCTTACTTCAACCTTTTAGATTACTGACCTTCAGATTCAGAGAAGATAGTCAAGTACCTGATGAGGTTCTACAGTTATTGTTCAATGTATTCATAAACACACTGAGTTTTCTTGTAATTGCCCATGAGAACATCTAACTTCAGCCAAGTTGCCTTCAGAGTTACTAGTGCAGTTGTTACATTATGCCTGGATCAGCTGGGGTCGGGTTACTCATTTTGAAGAGCTAAGAATACAGAACCAATCTTCCCTTCAATTAGTTTATGAAAACCTCAGAATTTCACTACTATAAAAAAAAAAAAAAAAGCTTATATGGTACTTCCTCTTGGAAGAATGTCACATTTCTCCCTTTTTCCTGTAGGCAGCCCAATTAAGGTTACATTTTAACATTCTACAGGAAACTGAAGTAGACATTTCCTTCCAGAAAACACAAGCGTGGAAGAGCATTTCTGTAACCAAAGTCTTCTGTTTTAATGAGCAGAATCTCACTGTTACACAAAAGTAGTGAAAGAAGAGGAATCCAAGCATACTCCACTACCTCCAGTGAAGAAGAAATCACCTTGTTTCCTTTTCCACCAGAGCCAGTAGCAGCATTGACAACACATTTTTGCTAAGTCAATAGCAAGTGCAACTGTATGAGCACAGGATCTCACTGAAGCAGATCAGCATACCAGAAGTAACCCTCACCTACTATAATAACAAGCAAAGCATAATTAAAGTTCACCCTCTGCTACTGATAACAGGAAGTTGTACATGTCTTTTTTTACCTTCACTTACTAATACTCTGCTGAGGGTTCCAGACACCACTATGGTTCAGAACTGCATTTAGCAACAAGACTGCAGGGTACTACAATGTCCTATGTAGCTACAGGCCTATTTGGAAGTGCTCTATGCTCAATCCAGACACAGTAAGGAGCTCAGCGCCAAGAGAAAGGTAATGCATCTGCTACTACCAGAAACGCGTACTCAAGCCATTTGAATGACTAGTTGCTCAGAACTCAATGACATCAATTTAAAAGGCTCTGTGAAGAAAGCAGACATGGCTGGTATCCCAGAAAATGCACTGAATATCTGTAAAGAACATGGATTTATAACAGCAGGTTTGTCTCACAAAGTACGAAATCTGGCAATAGCTAATGATTTAAACCACATAGTTGCTGTGGATTAAGGCTTGCCTTCATCAGTTATGTGCCAGTAAATCAGAATTCAAGCTGATAATTAAACTGGTATATTCTGATACCTAAGGACTAATAAAATTAACTATGGATAAAACATTTCTTCATTTTAAAGTCATGATATCATTCCTCTATTTTCAAGCTTAAGGGTATTAATAAAGCTTATCAGCACACAACTTTGACTATTATTTCCATATATTAGTTACGCTCATACTGATCTCCACTCAAAATAGCTTTTCTGAGCAGCTGACAATCATTCTGCAGGGTTACTTCATCTACACCACCCCTCAGAGGACAGCCACATCATTTCTGTTTATCACATGCACAGCCTTGTACCAGTCAGTCCCAGGTCTGACTGGATCTCAGCACGTGTTCCAGAGAAGCAGAAGTAACTGCTATTAGTGGAAACAGACAAGCTGAATGCTGGTTTCACCCTTACAGACAGGACCAGTGACAGTATCTATGCTTGCCTACCTCTCCTCAGTGAGGTTCACCCTGCAACCATTCAAATACAAAAATCCATGGCAACAAGAAATATAGCTTTCAAATTGACCTGTTCCTCAGTTCAGGTAAATATTTTTGCAGTACAATGCAGAGATCTAAAAAGAAATTAAACACAAGTACACAGAATTGGAGAACATCGCAGATAATTTACTTGCGGACTGACAAAAAATACAAGGACTATACAATCAAGTTCTCCTCTTCAGGCCTTCTTCCCTCTTCAAGGGAAACTTTTGTGTAGTACCAATGCTTGCTCTGTAGCATTTCATCTGGCTGCATTCTTTTGAAACTGAGAGCAAAACCATCAACACACTAATGACTTTCCAGTAGGCAGTGTATCCTCAAAGTGTTGTGCAAATATTTAGAAGACTCTTCGACCTTCAAAGGAGGAAGTATTCTCCCACTGAAACATAGCATAACAAAGTTCTGCAACAGCTGTACACAGGTCAATTTAAACTGATACGGGACTGGTGCTAAGCACATTTTCTAAGAAAGACCTTACAAGATCTTGCAAAAGTCTGGGTCTTGCATTATCTGTGAGGGACCAGAGATGCAACAACAACATCAATGGCAGTAGTTCTAAAAACCACACATACCTATGATAAATGTAAGGCCACCACAGCTCTAAGTTCCATATCTTTGACCACATCAGATGCTACCTACTCCGGTAGAAGGCACTACTGAGCTTTTCCTGAAAGACCACCAGAAGACACATAGTGCAGACAGCACCGCCTAATCACTCACAGATCTACAGAGCTAATCCAGTGTGCATAACATCTCTTGACAGCCCTCAGAAGAGGTTAGAAACAGCAGCTGAACCTTAGCCTTCCCTAGTATCTCTGAGAGGCATTAAAAGCACTGCCAGACCAGCAGCAGGAAGCTTTGTCCTTAGAGAGGGCAGCAGCACAGCACGCAGCACACCTTGGATGTGATTAGCCCTCCCCAGCTGCTGGCTCCCGCAGTCTCAGAGATTATCCATCAACGGAGATTATCGCACATAGTTGGCTTTGCCTCCTCAACAGGAAAAGCACTGAATGATACAGAACGGTTCGTAGCGAAGGGACCTCAGAGCGCATCCAACCCCAATCTCCGCCGTGGGCAGGCCTGCCCTCCCCAGCTCAGCTGCCCAGGTCCAATCCAACCCGCCTCTCCCCCCCCCCCCCCCCCATAACGGGTGCACTCCCGCCACTTACCGTTGTGGTCGTAGACGCTGACATAGGAGATGCCCACCGCCATGCACCACACCACCAGGCTGGCCATGTCCGCGTAGCTCGGCTCTTCCTCGGTCACCACCAGACCCACGTGCAGCGGCAGCTTCTGCAGGGCCCGCCCGTCCGCGCGGCCCCTGGCTCGAACCCCGGGCCGCCTCCTAGCGGGCCGCCGGCCCCCGCGGGCCGCGCCGGGGAAGGCGAGGGCGCGCGCGGCGGGGCCCAGCAAGGCGCAGGATGCAGCGGCGCGGCGCCGGAGCCAGGCGCGGGGCGCGGCCAGCAGCGCGCGCTGCAGACAGAGCAACGCGCGCAGCAGGGCGTGCAGCGCGCGCCACGCCAGGCCCCCCACCGCGCTCATGGGGAGCGCTCCGCGCACGGCCCGAGACGGCCGCCTTCAGCCGCAGCGTGCCGCACGCCGCGCCATCGCTTCGCGCGCCTCACAGAGTCCGCGTCTCTCGCCCGGCGCCTGCCGCCCGCACCGCCATCTTCCTGCCACCCCGCCTGATCTTTCACCTCTCACCCCGCCACATGCGCGGCGCCCATTGGCCGCCCGGCGAGCTGACGCCACTTCCGCCCACGGCGAGCGAATGACGTGGCCGTAAGGGAACAGGCGGGGAGGGGTGCGGAGGGACGAGGAGGGACAGGGAGGGGCGCGGCGGGCTGGGGTTACGCCCCCTGCCGGCGTAGGGGCGTGGCGGGGTCAGGGCGGAGTTACTCTGGTGTGTTTCACCCGTCTGAGACGTGCGGCGTGTCTCGTTCTGCCCCTACGCCTTCCTCGTGTGAGCAGTGCCGGCTTAGGCTGCCCCCAGTAGGAGGAGGGCCATGTTCGGGTCTGCAGGGGCAGCCTCGTTCTAGTCACAGAGTCACAGAATCACCAAGGTTGGAAAAGACCTTCAAGATCATCCAGTCCAACCATCCACCTGTCACCAATAGCTCTCACTAAACCATGTCCCCTGACACAAAATCCAAATGTTCCTTGAACACCTCCAGGGTCGGTGACTCCACCACCTCCCTGGGCAGCCCATTCCAGTGCCTGACCACTCTTTCAGAGAAGTAGTATTTCCTAAAGTCCAGATTAGATATCGCCTGGCTTAACTTGAAGCCATTCCCTCTAGTTCCACCACTAGTTACATGAGAGTAGAGGCCAACCCCCAGCTCAGTGCAACCTCCCTTCAGGCAGTTATAGAGTTACAGAGTCTGCCCTGAGCCTCCTCTTCTCCAGGCTGAACAATCCCGGTTCCTTCAGTTGTTCCTCATAAGGCCTGTGCTCCAGACTCCTCACCAGCTTTGTTGCTGTTCTTTGAACCCGTGTGTAGTATAGCGTGGTGCCTCTATCTGGCTGAGATAGAGAAGAGGTTTTATGTCTTGGCTTGTAGCTGTGCGTAGCCAATAAAGTGCAGATTCCCATTCCCGTGCAAGAGCCTTCCAGCTTTGGCCTGTGCAAATGAAGTGCTGAAGTGACAAGGGAGAGTGTGCCATCATTATAGAACTAAATGAAATGTAGTGTAGTGAGAAGATAGCTTCTCTTATCAAGAAAACCTTTCTCAAACCATTATTAGCCATAAAAACAACACATTCAAACTGCTAGGAAGCTTGTGCTGTTCCATAAACATCTAAATCTTTATCTACCAACAATTGTAGCTGATGACATGCTCAAAAGTTAAAATGTAAAGAAAAAATAATGTAAGCCTCTCTAACTTACCCTGCTTAGTGTGTTAAGAAACAGAAGTGCCAACGGATTCTGCAGAGGTGCTGTGGTCCCATAGCTGCGCTCTGACACCCGACAAAACAGGCGCAATGAATGTGAGTGATTATTCAGTTACGGAATGCCAACAGAAGATAAAGAATAATAGAAACTGTTTGCTTTGAAAAGTAATTTGCTGGTGTGCTTACTCCTCACTTATCAGCTGAGATTTATGAACTGTCAGGAAGCCCCTTAGATTACTGTTTGTAATTCTCTGGTTTTAGTGGTCTGGGTATTCCAATTTTGTTTAATTTTCAAGCACTTTGAGAACTGCCTGATAAAATTTGCACATATATCATATTTGATGCATACACCATGAAGCCCTTTTGTGTAGCAAAAGTCTAGAAGGTTCCCACCAGTGAAAGGGGCACTTGTAGTGTGCAAGTCGTTTCCAACCTTGTGATTCTATGATTCTATGATTTTATGAAATTGTCTAAAATAAACAGGCAAATATTTCTGGAAAACTGAAATTAACATGTCAAAAGCAAGAACCTGAAAATAGTCATGAGAAATTGACCACACTGATGTTACTCTCCATCCTGAACTGAGTTTAAGTATATTGAACACCACACTGCAGGTAATGATACCATTCGGTATTGCAGGATTTTCTTTCAGTTTTCTTTTTTTAATGGAACTGTAAGAATGCTTTACTATTAAAAATTCCATACAGAGTTACAGAGTACTTTCATAAGAGATAATAATTTTATTCTTATTTACTTTAAGCTACGTAGTACTAATGGCAAAACAGCTGTTATTTTTACAAATTTAAGTTTATAATGGCATCCTTATTAGAGCCCCTTTGTCACCAGCTATTAGCATTTATAGCACACATTAAAGAGGAAAATTTAATGGCAACACAGCAAGTTGGTTGTCAGTTGGGATACTGGTGGTGGTGGGCAGCTCTAGACAGCTTTAACATTCATGATAGATTAACCATGGCTTTAATCTAGTTCATAATCGTAGTCATCATCATCTATATTTACTGCAACACTGGAGGCCTCGTTGGGTTTCATTTTCTTTCTGTCCTCCTTGCCTTTTTCTGTGGAAGACAAATTATCTTCACACTGCTGCAGAATCTTTTTGGAAGACATCCAGCTTTCTCCTCGACGTTCTGCTGGTGCTGCACACTGCCCTCCCCTGACATCTGTTCCTTTGGCCATTAACACTCCTCTGGTCCTCAGAAGGTCACAGGTGCAATTCCAAGGGTTTCCATCTAAATAGAGATGTCGGAGACGAGGTAAATACTCTAAGACTTTGCGATCCAAGGCGGATATCTTGTTGTTCCTTAAATTTAAAACCTGAAGCTGCTTCAAGTCCTTCAGTTCTTGTTCTCCAACATCTTCTATGTCATTTCCCTTTAGATCCAATCTAGCAAGGGTATCTGGAAGTCTGAATAAAAACAAAACAACACAAATCTGTTATATTCATTATACTGATTCTCTTTGTGCCCAGGCATATCTAGCATATTAAATAAAACTATCTCTGACAAAAATGTGGTGGAAAAAAAAATCTGGTACTGAAATGTTCATGTCTTTTTTTTTGTTATTTTTTTTTTTCCTTTTTTTAATTTGAAGTTGTTGGAATATTCTCTATGCACATTTGAATGGTTTTCCCAAATTATTGCAGTTCTGACCAACACTAACCTGCTTTAGTTGTGATAAGTTGCATATGCAGTTGAGTGCCAAATAAGCCTAAAAATGTTTTTTGTACTATTTAATGCCATAAGCATGCCGATGATCAAACGATAACATGAAAGACCAAAAGTTTTGAAAAGCATGGCAACTCTACTCCTCAAGTACTTCTGTGTATGATTTGTTTTAAAAAGCTTTTTAGTTCATAACTAAATTTTTACTAGAAGTAGAATTTTTCTTCTTTTTTTTTTCCCCTATTTTTTGTTCTCTTCCTGCCAGCAGATTCAAAACTTAAAAGTAGTCCAGCTGATAATATACTTCATACTTTAAAAAGCAGCAACATGGAGAACATAAATGCTTTTTATGGTCTTTTGAAATAGTACTTTAGAGAATTATAAGTGATTGTATTTAAAAGAATTTTAAAAAGCCAGTACCTTGAGATACGATACTAGATGATGGATATCATTCTTGCTTTCATGCATTATAATTTGTGTGATAACACTTTTATTTCAGAAGTCTATCTTATTTACAATCTGTTTTTCTGCTCTAGTCAGTGAAAGGAGCTTAATAGAAAAGGCAGTTAATTTGTGTGAAATGTTTTTAAGAAAATGAATTTTACTCCTTTAGTATGCAAGGTGATGAGATTAAGATCATGGTTAGAGATTTTAAGGAAACTTGTTCAAGAAAACTCTCAGACAAACTGTAAGTAATGATACCAATAACTATTTGAAATTGAGCAAAAGTCCCATAAACTACAAAGGCTGATCTGGCTTTATGTCAATGAAATGATTTGAGATAGCTCTGAGAATTAATAGAGGGCACACTGTAATCTTCACTGGATGTTTTTGTGAAGCTGAATTTGACCTTTTGGGCTGAAAGGCAGTTGACCTTTTTACCCAGACCCCCCACCTTCAATGGGGATAAGAGAATAAGGGAGTTCTCTATTGTGCCATATTCTCTGGTGAGATGAGGATTTCATGTATTGAAATGGTAAGTCTTTCCACTGGTCTTACCAGTGCTTATGGCTGCAATTAATTGATTTTGAAACCTAAATACAGTCAATGATAATAGTTGTCTAATATGACACTGTAATGTTAAAGATGTTCTCTGCAGTAAAATCATAGAGCCAATGATGTCAAAGGCAATAGGACATCACCTGGGATGTTTATCCAGATTACAGTCTAAAGCCTGTACAATCTCACCATACCAATGTTGGTCTTTGGAGCTGTATTGTTTGACTTCAAGTTCTGTTGTTCTTGAAGAAGTAACTGTATTTGGGTATGTGATGCTGCTGCTGGCAGAGAAGCCATGTCCGTTCAGGAGCTGACCGTGACAACCATACTGCTGATGCTCCAGAGGCTGTCATCAGTCCTGTATTCTGACCAGTTACTCTCTGCAAGATTTTCTGGAGTTTGGGCTCTTCTCTATGAGACCTGAAAATACTTGGACTGTTGTTCAGCTAGAGAAAATTTTATGTCATTATTTACCTTTTGGATAAAAAGGAAATAACCTTTCTTTTTCCTGAACTGAACAAGTGCTAAGTTCCATTAATTGTGCCCCATTAACTATATTCTTTAACTTCTGATACTGGTGACTGGTAGTTCTGTCAGTAGTAATACTTTTATTGCTGTGCATCCATGCAACTAACTGGTGATTAGCAGGTAGTTGTATGGACACACACAAGTAGATTAGGTACATGGAGCACACAAATTAAGTATGCACATTTTGCTTCTCCTCATTTCTTTCCTACTTGATGTTTACAGCCTCTCCTTGAAATTTGTGTTGAGCTGAAAATAAAAAACCCAATCCCTCCCTAAAAGCTGTGTTTCTCAGAGGCTAATAGAGAACTCCTTCCTGTTAATTCCCTTGACTATGAGGGTTGTAAAATAAGATGGATTAGGCAATACTAATGTAACTAGAAAGCATTAAGCATTCCTGTCAAGCCAGATTGAAATCAAATATTTATACACCACTAAATCACTTTCTGATTGTAAAGCTTCAACCAAATAGATTCAAATGCTGAAGGATCTCATGGTAAACAAATTGAAATTTTATTGCATTATTTGTTTGTGCAGTTAAACCTGTCCACAAGCCATGAAAACAGGGCTTAATGATGCAGTTGTGTTAGAGAAGTTAATGTTAAGGGAATTACATGATTACTTTGATGCCATCTTATTGCACAGCTTTTTGAAATAACGAAATTGCCATTTTATATCTGGCAAGCTTCCATTTGGTTTAACACACCACCTCTGATAACGGCCAGGACCAGCACTGTGAGCAAAGCATTAAGGAATAGCGTGAGCCCAACGAATGTTTCTTCTGTGCTCCTTTGGCTGAAATTTTGCTTATGGCCTGAAGCAGGAGATTTTATAAGCAATCCAAGAACTTTATAATGTGTGAATTTAATGAAGGTGTTAATTATAATATCCACCAAGAAACACATTCTTTTAGACCAGATTCATCTCCCAAAATCTTAACATTTTAACAGTAGTAAACTATGTGATTGGTGGAAACTTCAGCTTTAAACATGCTAACTTTCTTTTTTATTGACTGCTTTACCAATTTTGTGTAATGGGAGAAGATAAATCTAAGCAGCAGTATAGCTTCTGTATAATCACTGTTATACTCTCCTAGCAGATTCCTCTTATTCACATGTTAGTTAAATAAAGCAGCCTTACTGGCAGAGAAATATGATAGAAGGATCACCGGGGACCACACATATAATGAAAACACCTAATCAGTGCTAATTAGTTCCAGTTATGACAGATGGTTTATGGTATGGGTAGATTTCCACTATGACTAGGTCTGAAAGCAATTCATTTTTTTCACTTTGGCCCTCATTCTCAAAATCTAAGGATGGAGAAATGATGTCTGTGGATCAGCTGTTCTCAGAATCACTTGCCTCAGTGGGATAGAAATAAGGAGATTCTGTTCCAGTGCTAGGTTAGAAAGCTGCGCACACTGCTGAAGGGCTCCTGCCTCAAACATGCTGACAGCGTTGTTGTCAAGAAACAAGTGTTTGAGGTCCTGTAGTCCTTGGAATTCTTGTGCTGTCACCTTCTGAATCAGGTTATTGCTGCAGTCAAGTTTCTGCAGTCTGCCTGGCAGTCTGAGTGGCAGAGCCTGGAGCTGATTCTTAGAGAGCTCCAATGTTGTTAAGTTAGGAAGGAGATGGGCACCATCTATTGATGTCAACTGATTTTCTGAAAGGAAGAACTCAGACAAGTTTTCTAGATGTTTCATGTCTTGAAGTCGTACTGTTTTGAGTTGGTTTTTCTCTAGTTTTAGTGACAGCAAGGATTTAGGTAGGTCAAGGGGCACTTTTGTCAGGAAGTTTCCACTTAAACTGAGAAACTGTAGATTTTTGAAAGATGTAAAGAAGCTGGTTGGGAGAGAGCTTAGTTTATTGTCAGCCATGCTTAGATATTTCAGCCTTGGAAGCTTAAGTGGTGCAGACACAGATTCCATATTGTTGCCATCCAGAATGAGACTCTGTAAATTGAAGAGGGAAGAAAATGCACTCGAAGGCAGAGTTGCAATCAAGTTGTTCCTGATATCAAGCACTCTTAGTTTCACCAAACCTTCAAAATCAGTCGCATGCAAAGTATTGATGGAATTATCGGCGAGTTTTAAAATTTCAAGGCCAGATGGGAGGAAGATGGGTATTTGCTTTAGTTGGTTTTTGTAGAGTTCCAGGGACTTCAAGGTGCTCAGAGCTTTGAAAGTGTTGTTTTCTATTGATTCTGTACCACTGCATGACAGGACTAGCTCTTCTAGGGCTGACATTCTTCTGAAGTCAGTAATCTTAAAGAGATAAAAGATAAAAATAATTCGTGTGACAATATACAGTATTTATGAGTCACCTCACAGATTGCTTGTTCTGGATGCTCTGACCACTGCTACTCTATGTTCTTATAGAATAAGAAACTAAGAGAAATGGTGCAGTAACAAAAGAGGTGTCACTATAGGTACCTTCAGTTTGCCCATATTTACTTATGTTTCTAGAATTGTATTGTTTAAGTCCATACTGTCATAGAGTTATAGAATAGGCTGGGTTGAAAGGGACCATAATGATCATCTAGTTTCAACCCCCCTGCTATGTGCAGGTTGCCAACCACCAGACCAGGCTGCCCAGAGCCACATCCAGCCTGGCCCTGAATGCCTCCAGGGATGGGACATCCACAGCCTCCTTGGGCAACCTGTTCCAGTGTGTCACTGGAATTTATTTCTGCCTGGCAGATAGGCAATATAAAATAGATAGCTAACGTCACCAGTGGCAGAAATCCTTGCAGTGCATAGATAGTTGTTACACATGCAGCTTTGTGTTTATCATACAGCCATTTCTATATATTTATATACTGCAGCATTACTTCTCCAGATATGTGCTCATCACCTCTTCTTCCTACTATGAGTTTTTGGCAGGAAGCTAAAGCTGTATTTTTTCAACCTCTCCACTATCCTTTTTAAAGTGAAAATGTCACCATATTGAGATAACCAATCCGAAAGTATGAGATCAAAGTATAAGATCAATTTGGTCTGAAAATCATGTGTGTGGAACAAATTGCTTTTACAACAATTTAGTTTTATGTTACTTAGTAATTAACAGATGCTTTGTAGTATTAAATGAAACTTAGATGTTAGCTGTAACCAATATATATATAGAGGTATAGTAATTGTTTCTTTTTTTCTGTTCTTTAGGAACCTGCTTACACATCAAGCATGTTATCGTGTCTCATGTTAAGAAATGAATGAATCTGGCAGTTACTCTAAGCCAAGAAATGAAGAAGGATGGAATGAGGGTGAATCTAGGTGTTGTTAGAACACAAGAGTTACTTAAACAGCTTCTTTGAAATTTTCGGAGCTACTGCCCATTGGCCTACATGCTTGTTTTCTAAAAACTCATTTATAAGGGAATGACAGAAAGCTCAGAGCAAGATGAGCAGGTGTTCTGCAAGGAAGAGGTAGGAAGAGTATTCTTCTATTTTCCCTTCAGGTGTCTGGTAAGCATCATCAGTACTCATCAGCAGCAGATGCTAAACTAACATTATAGTCTGCATGCTATTTCCATTGGGCTCATTAGCTGCCAGCATGATTCAGTCTCATTGAGAGACACTACAAAGTTTGTTTAATCCCAGTGATAAATGTACAAGGAAGGGAGTATAAATCATTTTGTAGCTTAGGTTCTGCATAGTAGTTTTGTTCTATGATCCTGATTGTATACATTTGACTATCATACTTGTGTATCTTTAATCATCTTAAGAAGGTGCCATAAAAGATTCCTTCCTTCTTTATTTACCCAATTGTTGTATGTTTCTGAGTTGTTTCCCACCTATTTGTAGGCTTTATCAGGCTTTGTGAACTGGTTTTTTTTTTTTTTTTTTTTTTTTTTTTTTTTTTTTTTTGTTTGTTTTTTTAAGCAGTTTCTTAAAACAGGTCCTTACTCTGTGGGCCAAAGAAGCAATTTTCTTTTAACAGATCAAAGCAAGTATTAACATACCTACAAGTAAACTAAATGTGAGAGTAAAAAGTTTATAGTTTTATTCTTCAAATGAAGGTTATGAAAACTGTTGAAAGAAGATACTAAAAGCAGTCTAGTTTTGTTACTGCAAACTCTGTTTGCAACAACTCCTAGTTTGTACAAATACCAAAAGCAAAAAACCCAACTAGTCATTTAATAGTGACCAACCCTACCAAGAAAAAGTGCAAAACTGATGTGAATAAAACAGATCTGCTTTTTTTTTCTTCCTTTTCTTCAAAACATATTGTATTTAGCATATAAACTTCTTTTCAATTTCTTTACTGTTTCAATATTGACCATTGTAAAGTTCAGAAGTAATTAGTGCTCAGTTTGAGAGAATATTTGCTTATTCTTGTGAGGCTGTTAGTTGCCAAACCATATTATATGTGAATAATTACGTGTGAAAGACTGATGGAGGTTGGCTGTGAAAGATTCAACTTCTTTATGAAAATGTTTTCTTTTTTCTAAGATGCTGCAAATGAAGCAGTTAGAAAGTAAGGGAAAACAGAAACAATCAGTCACACACACAAAACCAAAAAAACAAAAAAGACAAAGGGAAAAACAAACAAACAAAGAACTGTAGAATTCCCCTAGCACTTGCACATATGTAGTTTACAACCAGAAATCAAAACCTGTTCCTACAAACACTATTATGTAAGCCAGTAGAATTGTTCAGCTGTGTTAAATTAAGCATATGTATTACCAATGTCAGGAAATCAAATGTATGCTTTGTCAGAGAAGACTGAAAAAATCTACTCACAAACCCCATTTAATCTTAAGTAAAGAATTTACATAATTACAGACAAATAGCATAAATGACTTATTTCTGAATAAAGCTGATAGTAGAAGTAAGGCATACTGATTGTTCAGTTAAATTAATGTATGAAGTGAAAAACTCTTTCCTTAGGTGGTTTTACACACTATTTACTTGCCCTGAAGGGTCACAAAAAATTATTTTACTGCTCTATTTGCTTATAACCAATGTTTGAATGCTTTATAACAAATACCTGCCTTTTTCTCTAGCCAGAACCTAAGGCTATTTTTCTCATATAGAATCATAGAGTTACCAAGGTTGGAAAAGACCTCCAACATCATTCAGTCCAACCGTCTACCTACAACTAATATTTCCCCACTAAATCATGTCCCTTAATACATCTTAATGTTTCTTGAGCTCCTCCAGGGATGGTGACTGCACTGCCTTCCTGGGCAGCCCATTCCAGTGCTTGACGACTCGTTCAGAGAAGAAACTTTTCCTATTTAACCTGATCCTCTCCTGGTGCAACTTGAAGCCATTCCCTCTGATCCTGTCACTAGTTACACAGGAGAAAAGACTGACCCCCAGCTCATCACAACCTCCTTTCTGGTAGTTGTAAAGATCACGGTCTCCCCTAAGCCTCCTCCAGACTAAACAACCCCAGATCCCCCAAGACTCGTTCTCCAGTATCCTCTCAAGCTTCATTGCCCTTCTCTGGACATATTTCAGGGCTTCCATGTCTTTCTCACAGCGAGAGGCCCAAAACTCAACATAGTACTTGAGTGCTGAGTACATGGTATCTTAGGAGTAGCTGACAGGCATGGACAAATAGCCTAGGAAAGGAAAAATGGCTCATCTTGATTTTAAAAAAAGACAACAATACTCCTGTATATATAATAGAAGACCTGTTTCCTCATATAAATTCATTAAAGAGTTAATTAGTTTAACACATTGCACATAGAACATTGATATAATTGTATCATATGAATAAACTTTGACTCTTGTAGGTATGTAAACTACAATAAGAAAATCATGGACAACAGTAACAGCAAAAAGAGGAGTAAACTTCCACTGAGTTAAACTGCAAAATGATTCAGGCTGTTTCTCAGTGGGCAACAGGTATCCCAGCTGTTGTCTTAGCCCATTTTGTTCAGTCCTGAGAACAAAATCAAAGATGCAGTTAAGGATGTGTTCTTTGTAAGAGAACAAGTATACTAAGAAGTAAATGTATTTTTCCAAAACAGTGCATTTCTTACTATTTGCAATAAAGTGATACATAAGAAGTATGCATAATACAGGTTATAGTTCTCTGGTGTTGACATACAGAAATTATATTTATTACATAAAAATATATTAGGATGGAAAACAGAAAAACATTGCTTGCACATCCAGTGCAACTTGCACTGATAATGACTTTAATAATATGATTCAGTGATGTATAAATTAGAAAACAAACCAGTTGTTTTTATGGCTCTAGGTAGATGACAACACTAGGAAGGCCCAGAATTGCTTTTATCATCTCACACTGCATCAATCTCTAACAGTGAGTGATCAAGCCTTAATTACTAACTCCTACTGTTATTTCTAATAGCAGTTTTATCTAGAACTTGCAACTCAGGAGGGGGAAAAAAATTCAGTTTCATTCTAGCTATGTAAAACCTTTCCATTTGCTATGGAAAATATTTACATTGCATCAAAAACAGCAAAAGCTTTCCAGAAGTTAAAAAAATAACTCTTTAAGTCAGTGGTTATTTGTTCCTATAAAAACAAATTAACATTTGTCTACTTGTGTGACAAGTTTTTTGAGTTGCATGTAAAAAAACAACATGGGTATATTTTTACGTATATTTCACAAGTGTTTAAAACTGAAAACAGATCTAGTACCAAATTCACCAGCTTCTAGTACCTGGAATAAGATTCTCCTTTCCCTCGTAAGTCCACCACTTGGGAAATATGACTTTCAGACACAGCACATCATATATGGTATTTCTACTGGATTTTTCCTACCTGGAGTTGCTTAATTTTGCTGTGGCTGATGTAGAGCCTTCTAGTAGTGAAAGGAATCTCTCTGGGGATCTCTGTAGCTCTGTAGCATTGCACTGACTGGGCAGGGTCACAGCTGCATCTTCTTGGGCAAGTGGTACTCAGACCACTGTGAGAAAAAAACAAAAAAACTAAAAGATAGGATAAATGCATCTTCCAAAACAGGAGGTCTGAAATTGTCTCAGCAATGTGTAGTGTGAATTAAGCACCAAAGACCTTTTTATACCATGAAATCTGATAAAAGGATATTACGACTGTGTGTTTTATCCCAGTGAAAAAACAGCAAAAACAATACTGCAATTTGCTTGGGTTAAAATGTTGGCAGGCATTACAAAGAGTAAGAAACTAAAACAGTGATAAGGTGTCTTTACATTTGCAGGTATGTGAAATTAGTGTTATTTATTACCTGACATTTAATCTGCAAACATCCACATTATCTCCGCTTTCCTAGTTTTGTTAAATGTGCCACCACAGAATTAGCAGGGAAAAGATAAAGACCTGTTTTATAGTGGGGCTGTAAAACCTTTGTATCTTCTGTGACCCAGCATTAGAAACTGTAAAAAACAACTGCAGCTATTATTTTTAAACTGAAACATTCTATGAGCTTTCTGAATATCTGCCATACAGCCGAGTGCTGTTGATTGGCATACATTTTTGAAAGATTGTGTAAGAATCTAAGTTACCTGTATTGTGTAATTCATATAAATGAAAGTTTAATTATTATTGGATTTGAAAATTACCAGTTTGAATCATCTGAAAGCATTTAGTGTAAATCAAGCAGTGGACTATCAATAAGACAAGACTCATGCACCCCACAGCAGATGCAGAACACTGAGGTTCCCCTCCTGTTTTTTTTTTCTACGCTATGGGTGTGTTTGTATGTATCCATTAGCTGTGTCAGCCAGAGCTGTAAAGTTTTGAAAGGCTACATTTTGACATAAGATACTGTTAGGAAACTTCAATGCATTTTTGTCTCTTTTTCTTATTCAGCAATTTGTAACGTACAAAACAGTGCACTTAGGAAACTGCTCTCCCTCACCACAGTGCTTTGTGCTGTTGTCTGTATCCTTCCATCCTCTCCATGTTTTTAGAAGTAGCTAATCCTATTCCTTGAATTCAGAATTAGGCTGGTTATTTTTCCAACAGAAAATGATGTCAAGTTGATTTGACAAATGGGTAACTGAACTGGGGACGGTCTTCAAAAGGTATGCCTATTTGATGCATTTGGTTTTACTATGGACAATTGCCACGTTCCCTACTAGAGATCTTTCTGTCTCCTTTATCCCTTATGCTACAAGTACAGAACTTCAACCCAGCGTCTGCAAAACCAAACAGCAAGAGCAGAAAACCTGTTCCTAAAGCAACCTGTTGAGTTGGCATGTTTAACAGTCCGTGGAGAAAAATCCTGCCTGACTTATGCCATCTTGATCAGCTGCAAAAAATGAGTGGGTGATCAGAATTTGCAATGGTGTTTTAAAGCAAGCATTTTAACTTATCTCAATGTGTTTAGTAGCTGTTTTTATTCTAAAAGAGACAAAGTACCCAGACAGAAGTGTAAAGCCTTTCTGCATTCTGACAGCTACTTGTGGTATATTTTAGCATGCCCTGGAACAGACTTTGCTCCTGTTTTGTCAGTTGAGTGCAAGTACTGAGGTCACTGAGACAGTGATGTTCAGTCTTACAGACGTATTTGTGTTCCTCAGGAACATCATCAAAAAATAATTCAGATCAAACCCTATGCTTTACAGTTTAGAGATCTAGAGTGATGCAGAATCAATCTGAAAATGCATTAAAGAAGAACCATATATTGCATCCTTCCCTATTGTGTAAATGTCCGATGTCGGAGTTTGCAGATGTAATTACAAGGCAGCACCACAGGACGGTGCCATACTGTCGGCTTTTCACGTTTTAGAGCAGTAGCTGTATTCTTGGTCTTTTCAAAATAACTGAAGGAACTTTCATTGGTTTACTACCTTAGACATGTAATATTAACAACAATGATTTAAACAGGAATAATATTATGGTTCCATTAATTTTTGAAATATGTCTGCTTTGAGCAGCGAGGTATTTTAAAGGGAGAGCTATGAAAGATGATCCTATTCCATTTGTTTTGTGCAAATGCTGACACAAGTCCAGCGGAGCCAGTGCCTTTGTTTTTGCACAAAATTGTGTGCTGTGTCTTTTAATTGATTCCTAGCAACCTGCTGGTAAGAGAACTGATGAGGAGGCATAAGATTGCATGAGTGAAAGATGAATGGGAATATGTAACCTACGCAGAAATGTGATTAACCAGCCAGTCCAGGGTCTGTGATATGGAAGAAGCGTAGCTGACTCAGTGGGTTGCACAGCTTTGTCAGAGAACAGTAAAAAAACAAATCACTTGAGGTAATTTCTCATCAGATTTTGATGCAAATTCCCCTCACCTTTCAATAGGGATTCCTGTGCAGAGCTGAGTTAATGGATCTTTCACTATTGCTTCTGCTTGAATTTCAGATCTGAAGAGGTGCTCGTGTGATTTTAAAGTTTTGTTGATGGTGGATTTTTCTTTTCAAATATATCAATCTAATAAAAATAATATTATCTTCTTGCACAAGCCTTTCCTCATGCGAGATTTCAGCTTCCACAGTACTGATGTTTGGGCCCTTTCTTTCTTCATCAAAGTCAGAGGTTTGACAGAAGCATGTATATTTATAAATAATTTTTGCATATTCAACCTAAGATTACCTTTAGAATATCACAGAAAATCAAGTCAACATTAAAATCAGAAAAATGAATTTTCAAAACCCTGTTTGAGTGTTCAGAAATCTCAGAAGAAAGACAGCTCGTAAAAGCTCCTTTGTAAAGTGTATGGTGGTAGAAACTACATAAAGAAATATGTAGTCTTAGCACTAAAGACATGGGGAAGGAAAGCTCATTCAGTCAGCGTGGTCCTTGTCTTTGGAAAGGAGACATTGCAAGAAAGACTGGATTGAGAGCTGCAGAGAGCATGGGAAGCAGTTGGGTCACTGGGGGATGTCATACACAAGTATTTTGGCAACTAGGAGCTGCTAAGCGGCGGCGTATGCTTGAAAGAATCCTTGGCATATTTAGCTGCCATATGCTATCAACGGCCTGCTATGGAGAATGTGTGAATTTATAAGTATTTTTTTCTGGAGGTTTTTAACTTGGATTTAGAATAGTTTTGCGTAGGGACAACAAATGATTTATCTGTCATAAAGATTACCAGAGAGAATCAAACTCTTCTCTCCAGCGTGGATAGACCTGCTAAGAGAAATAATCATAACACTGTTCTTAAAAGCACTGTTTCCCTTAATCATCTGTTGAATTAATTTCAACCACTTTTCAGAAATGTTTCTTAAACAAAGAGCATCAGAGCATTACACTAAATTAAGAATGTCAACCAGACACATTCCAGACAATTTAATTATATATTATTATTATCTGCTTTCATCGTATGTGGAGAACATACTTTCTAACTCCAGGCAAGTTCATCTTCATACACTGGGAGCAGCTGCTGAATGTCTTAAAGTGGATTTTTCCTCCATGAAATGAGTAGGTAGCTGGCTATGTAGAGGAGATGAAAGTGATAGCCCCTTTTGAATTTCTCACATTTCACCTGTCTGTGGTGACAGTGCATTCCTGAGGAACTAGCAGGGTAAAGCGTATTGAAAAGAAACGAAACTCTGTTAAACAAGAATCCACATATCAAAGAGTTTTAGACCCTGCCAGTTTTATGATGGTGCTGAGGAATGCCATCTAAGATGAGATGTAACTGGAGCAGACACCTGGAAGTGATCAGTTTAGATAATGTCACACACATGAACAAAAGCACAGGTTGGTATGATGAAAGCTTTTTAGATTTTATTGTTTTTACCAATAATGATTGAAAGAAAAAAAAAAATTAAGCCAATCCCAAAAGGAGTGAAGAGTGGAGGATAAAGAGGGCAGATAAAATGGTTGAATTTATTCTCAACCTAGAATTTGGACACACCAGTTTTTTGTATAGATCTTTAATTACCTTATTTGAGACTGCACCTAAAAATAAAGTGGCAGGAATGGATCATGCAACCAATACCAAAGATTTTCTTTTCCAGTGGCTTTGCTCACACAAAACTGACTCAGATCAGTAGTTAACAATTGTAGTCTGCAAGGACTTTTCAGAGGCCTGTAAGAGTATAGGCTCTTCCAGTTCCTGTGGGTATCTTTAACCATTAAGAAAAGTCTGCTAGTAACTGCTCACCAAAAAGAACTAGAACAGAGCTTAAATTGTATAAAATTGTCTGCTGTTGAAACTGTGAAGCACGGTGGAGTCTGAAACAGCATTTTCCCAAATCGTATCCATGATGTGTACAAACAAATAGTTTAATTCTACTAAGCTATAAAAGCCAAATATTTTTAGCACATGGTGAACAGATTTTTAAAAATTAAAAAAGAAAATAATAATGAGATTAAGTAGATATGTGGGAATAAGCATGGGAAGAAGACTGCAGTAAGAGCTGTAAAAAAGAAAAGATAAACCAAAGAAGTGACTTGTAGAAGTTGCATCATGTAAAGAGGTCACTAAGAATGAATGTTCCCTCAGGATAGGGGTGAGTGATTCATAGGTCCCATGGAGTCACTGTGCTGACTGTAGAAGACAGCCTCCCTGAGCCTGCAAAGAAGGAATAATCTAAAATAGAAATGTATAAAAGGTTTCTGTGTTAGCAGAAATTATCTCTAATGAGAACTAAAAATCCATCTCCCTTTAAATTTCAATACAGTGGATAACTTCCTCCTCTCCAGCATACTTTTGGAAAGCATATTCCAATCATCTACAACTCCATTTTAGGACATGAAATTCTTGCTTTTTCATCTCAATTTCATCTCAATTTTCATCTCAAAATTTCTCCCATATTTTGATACTGCAAAACATTCTGCATTTCCCCTTTGCTGCCTCTGTCTGTGGCTATACACCCAGCTGGACAATCAAACCACTCAACCACACAAAAGATGGCCTTGACATGTGCACATGGCGTGCACAGCTGGGCAGCTGCAATTACAGAGTTTCACAGGTGAGCTGACCCTCATGTGCAAACACATGAATTTATGTTGTAAATTTTTTGTTAAGGGGATGGGTCTAACTCAGGGTTTGTAGAGTATCTCACACAACCTTTTCCCAGTCTTGGCATGGATACTGGGTATCAAATATACAGCAAGGAAGATGTTAGCATGATGTATTTTTTCCTTTTTATGAAGATGTGTCTTCCCCAGATTCAGGTCATTTGCTCTTTTAGCACAAAGTAATTTTTCAGGTACTCCAGTGATCAGTCAAAATAAATAGGTTTAAATTTATTAAATACTGTATGTACTCAAAAGTATCTTACAATAAAGTAGCACAGATGCTTTACATTCTCTGGAAAATAGTGATGGATATTATGTGCACTTGTAAAGGAAATAGAAGTGGTCAAATGAGCAGACTAGGAAACTGTCAGTGAAGTCCTTTTGACATTAAAAATATTCAATTAATATCTTTTTCTTGAGATAATTTTCTGGAACTATTTGTTGCTTACAAATGTTCCTTGGGTGTAGCAGCACTGTGTCCATGCAGCACAGATTCCTCTAGATCAGTTTACTCAAACTACCTCTGTTTTAAAAATATTCTTCAATTATTTGTTGATGTTATCAGGGTGGAATACACTACAGCTTACTTAAAATCAGTTTAAGCTAATTGAAGACCAAAACTACTAAGCTTTCTTAGCTTTGATTGTATATTGACTGCACTGCTTGCTTACAGAACAGAGTTAAGCTTGTCTGGGTGCTTTTGGCAGGCATTTCAAGGATAATTGGAATTGATCAGAATTTTCTAGGGCTCTTGTAAGTAGAGTTTTGAGATAATTAAACTGTTCTTGTGTATATCCTTATGCCAGTGATATCTACTTCTAATTTCAATGCATAGTTGAAATTATTCAACTCATAACTAATTATTTTGATTAATAATAATTATTAAATTTTCATCCAGAATTTCTGGTGAGGAATGTGAATATTTCCTAATGATAACTGCATTTACTATGATTTTATGTCACAACTGCAGATTTTCTTAATAATATATAATATTCTTTTTCATTTTTATATAGTCCAGCAAGTATTAGACAGGTATTATCCTACAGGTAGGTTTCTAAAGAAATTATATTTGAGAAGCTAATCTTTGAGTGGAAAAAGCAGAGACAAACCCTTGTTTGATTTATAAAATGTAAAAGATATACAAAAGATATATATAATATAAAAGAACTTACAAAACAAAGGTAGCATAGATGAGGGATGAAAGAAAAATTAGTGACACACAAAACTCCGATACCACTGTAAATAAATACAATTTAAGATAGGATCAATACCTAAGCTGAAGGAAAACGACTCTCTTAAATAAATAAATAAAAAAGTTATGTGATCATTTGAAAAAGCCTTACCTAAATTCATCAAATACAATTTTTGAAGGTAGTGTTTAGTATAGGTACGTTATGTAGTAACTATGGGACATTTCCTTCTCAAGATAAGCAGATGATATTTAAGTACAAGATTGAGATACATTAGCTATAAATTAGATTACTGTTCCATTAGAAAAAAAGAAAAAATAATAATACAATTCTATATGTGTTTCACCAGTGTAATACCTACCAGAATAAAAATAAAAATTAAAGTAAGCAAATAAAACTGGTAATCCTGAAGCAATTTTATTGTTCAACAAAACTACTTTAAACAATAATGTTAGTTTAGCTTTTGATACAGAAAATACTTTGATTTCCCATCAGACCTTGTTGGTATAATGGCTGTGGAGAACAGACATTAGAATGAAGCTTAAACAATTGCTCTGTTAAGTTTGGTTCATTTAGAAGCATTTGTGCAACTGTTTGAAGTTTAGACACTTATACCCTTTGCTCAGACACTATCAGAATACCCCCCTTTACTGAGCCAGATTTCTTTTTGTGGGTCTGTATAAAAATATTTGCAGCTTTTGTATCCGTTGTGGAAGGCTTTAACAGTAAAAGCACCTCTATTATGTTTCCAGTTTGTTACTACCTGCCTCAAATTACAGTGCAGACAATCTCAACAGTAAAGGGCAGAAGAACAGGTTTGTAATAACAATCTGTAAGGTTCTTGTCAAGCCTGTGATATCAGATCCCAGAGGAAACATGAAACTACTGCTAGTGGTGAAGTTTGCTTTTACCCTTTTCTCCTTAAAGCACAGACTGATAGAATTGCAATCCTTTCCTGCTTTAACAGCTTTCTTCACATTCCAGGTGAGTGGTCTAACCGCTGAGCTGGAAATTGTCTGTCTGTATCCCAATTAATTATTTATGTGAAGTAGAGCCATGAGAGAAACTCCCTGCAAGAAACCTTGCAGCCCAGAGGCAGGGCACATTGGTGCCATCATTTTGCTATTTGCTGCTGCTGGGGGCAGTCCCACTGCTGTGCTATCTCTAGGGCCCTGTGCTCCCTGTGCTGTGTTGGCACAGGAGTTTCTGGGACTCTGTTGTAGGCAGGATTAGAGCCCTGATCTGGGTTCAAGTGATATTTTTTTCTCTTCTGAGGTAGAGTTACTGCTTGGGTGCCATAAAACCACGTTGCATGAGACCTCTACGAGACTTGCTAATAAAGCTCCTACTGAAATCAGCATCAGAATCAATCAGAACATTTCAAGGAAATGAAGTGAATCTAAGGTGAAGACCTTGGAGAAAGAACGATAGTCATGTAGAAACAGCTTATTTCCTGTAGTTTCTTTTTTTCAGAACCAAAATGAGCTAGGAAATGCAAATACCTTTTCAATTGGTATAATTACATTTGCCAGAGTGTCTGTAGATGCATGGTGTCCAGGTACAGTCATTTTTATGCAATACTTTCAAGTTTGCATCTTAGCCTCTTTGCAGAGCCTGAACAGTTACACAAAAGTGTAACTGCAAAACTAGCCTCTCCTGATAGTGTTTGTGAGTACAGCAGTAAAGAAAGAATTCCTTTTTCTCTCCCCCCTCCCAAAGGAGTAGGGGAACGATCATCTTAGGGGAATGATCATCCATTCCAACCTAAACGGTTCTATGATTCTACATTTAGCCTGGAGAAAAAGAGGCTCAGAGAAGACCTTACGGTTCTCTTCAACTACCTCAAATGCGGTTGTAATGAGTTGGAATTAGCCTCTTCTCTCAAGTGACAGGACAATAGGAAACAGACTTAAATTGCGTCAGGGGAGGTTTAGTTTGGATATTGGAAACATTTATTTACTGAAAGGGTAGAGAAACATTGGAACAGGCTGCTGGGACAAGAACACCGCTGCCACGTTTAAACCTTCCGCTCTTTTTCAGCAACAGACGCGGGGACGGCTCCAATCTGCGGCTGCGGGCGGGACCTCTCAGCTCCCCTCCGAGCCTCGGGCACGGCGCTCACGGACACCCCCGCCGCCTCCTGCCGGCACCGGCTGGGAGCGCAGCGGCCGCGATCGCGGTCTCGGAGCTCAGCCGTTGCTGCCTGGGAGCCACCTGGAGTTGTGGCAGGCAGCGCCAGCAGCCCCCGAGGCCGCCTGTCAGCGGCGTGGCGCATGCGCGCGGGCACGTTCCGCTTGCCTGGCTGCGTGGCCGCGCCGGGAGAGCCGGGACCGCCGTGAGGGCGCGGGAGGGGGGCGACCGAGGCGGGCGGGGGCGCGAGCCGGGCCCTGTGCGAGGCGAGGCCGGGCCGGGCGGCGGGATGTCGGCCGCGGGCGGCGTCGGCTCCTGCGGGCCGGGCGGCGCGGCCTGCGGCGGAGGGGTTGGCGGCGCGGCCTCGGCTCCAGGCGGCGGGGTGTCCATGTTCCGCTGGCTGGAGGTGTTGGAGAAGGAGTTCGACAAGGCCTTCGTGGACGTGGACCTGCTGCTGGGCGAGATCGACCCCGACCAGGCCGATATCACCTACGAGGGGCGGCAGAAGATGACCAGCCTGAGCTCCTGCTTCGCTCAGCTCTGCCACAAGGCGCAGACCGTGTCCCAGATCAACCACAAGCTGGAGGTGAGGGCGCGGCGGCGGGGTGCTGAGGGGCCTGCGGGGTTGGGGCTGCCCGCCCCCGGCAGGGTGAGGCCTGCTGTGGGCGGCAGCCGGACCGCTCGGCACTCAGGGCCGGAGCTGCTTGACGGCGGCTGTCCCACGGGAGCCTGGCCCGGCCCAGCGGATCCCCGGCTTTGGGTTGTGTTGTTATGGAGTTGCTTGTGGGGACAAAAAGTTGTCTTTGGTGATGAAAGAAGCGTCTTGAGCAGCAGATGCCACTGGCTGGCATTGTATTTGCATTATGTCTCTAGGAAGCTTGGTGATCCTTGCAAAATGGGACAAAGGCATCAAGAATCTTCAAGCTTACAAGCAGCAGTTAGAATGTTATTCCTGTCTACAAGTGAATGAAAAAAAAAAATATGGGGATAGGCCTGACAGATCCTCTTGTTCCTTCTTCATACTCCTAGCAGATCAGATTGCCCCCTGCTGAACTGAGTCGAACTCATAATTGAGATCTCATAATCTGTGAGGAGAGTAACTATTCATAGAAATCACAGAATGGGTGGGAAGGGACCTCAAGGATGATGAATTCTTCATGTCTAAACCAGCATTTCAGTAAGGGTGGGAAGGAAGAAGCATCTGCTGGAGCTGAGTTGGCTGGTGCTGATGTTACTCAAGAGGTAGGGCCATGGGATCCTATGATTTATGCAACAGTTGGAGTGCTCGGGAGGGAGAATCTGGGAAATTTTACGTTCTTCTGTTTCGTAGCTGCTTTCCAACTTGAGGCTTCCTTTTGTAGTATATTTGGATGTCATTTTGCCTGTCATTAAAGAGTGTAGATGTTAGATGCCTTCTTGTCTTTCTGTGACGAGAATAGTCTTTGTGCTGCAGGACTGCTGAGAAGTCTTCATTTGGTTATCTTTGCCCTAGGCTAAAAATTGCTAGCATCTTCAGTATCTCTTATAGACCATGCTTTTTAGATTTGTATTATTTGTTCCAGTAGCTTTGAAGTATGGGAATAAGGAGAGCTGCTTAGAAAGCCAGGTGGGTAAGCGTGTTGCAAGAGTTTTAGTGGACAGGCCGGAGGTGTCGGTTCTTGCAGTCCTTTGTATTTTGCTTATTGCAATGAAGGAATTGAAGAATCTTCTGACAGTAACTTGCTCTTCAGAAGGGTTTCCTTGCAGTAGGAAATAAAGTAACTAAATTAGCTTTGGTTTTAATCTGATCTCTTCCTGGTATGAAAACCTTGTTATGCAAAATACCAGTAGAGCTTAACAGAGCATTGGGTTATTTCACAGTAGAATAAATACTTCATTAAGGAAGTTTTGCTAATTGCAGTCTTTATTTCATCACAGTGCTCACTGTAGTGATGTTTACAGTATTCTTCGTATTTATGTTGCGATAGACTTGAATACGCTTTAGTACACAGTTTGCATGCATGCTGTCAAGCTGTACAGCACACTTAATTGTATAGGCATAGTAAAGTAAGATTTATGAGTTTATAGTAGACAATTAGCATTTATTGCATATTGCACAGGACTGGTGGGTGTACCGACTTGTAAAGCAGATGACTTTTCAGATCAGTGTAAGGGAATGAGCTAATACTTTGTAAATACGTCTTTGAAAAGTTGTTTCATGCTTAAATATTTTGAAAGGAATTTATAAAGGTTAGATCCTGAAAGATCAAAGGTTGCTCTGAAAGTAACGCCTCCTTTTTATTTCCGTGGAAACTGGCACAGATACAAAGAGCACAATAACACTTTTTAATAGCGCAAATTTTCAATTACAAAACACTATTTTTCAGCACATTCAACACCATTAGCTGCACATTTTTGCCAGTGATAAACAGGAGCCTGCATGCCCCACCTTGTAAAAATGTATACCAGTGAATGTGACGCACTGTTGCTGCTGCTGAACTTTACCACCCACCGTTTCACTATGCTCACATCCACTGTTTGCTCTCAGTCAGAGTTCAGTAAGTGTGGATGAATGTCAGTGGTTGCCATTTTTCTGCATGGAGGAATTCAATTCCACACCGTTGCTTCATCTACACTTCTGTGTCACACGCCATTCTGTCAGACTGCCCCTCTGCTGCTGTCTGTCACGCGGTGACAAAATGTAATGGAATGTTGGTGGGAAGATTCAACCTCTACTGCCATACCACCAACATCACCTCTGATGTTGTTGGCCAGCATAATAAAGTAGGAGACATTACTTTTGAAGCAACCCTTGTATTTTGGTATCTAATTAAAATCATCCGTGGCTTGGACACATAAATAGTGACAGACTGTACTTTAGTCTTGAATGAGTTGAAGAGCAAAGGATCACAGTTCATAGTTTTAATCATATAGCTATTAGTGTGTCTAGAGTGAGAACTAATTGATACTAAAAATCTAGAGCTAGTGAATAAAATAACATTTTTTTTTGTGAAATATTTTTATTTCTGATAATAGTGTTAGGTTTCATACCTGTGTCCATATAGGAAGCTTTATCTGAAATAGACCGTTAGGAGGCTATAGTGTTGTCTTGAAAGTTGTTGATAGGATCTCATGATTATTAGTCATAAATTTGAAATGACAACTACCATTTAAAGTCTCTGAAAGATGGAGCTGCTCTGTTGAGAATGAATGTCTTGTCTTTTTTTCCTAGTCAGAAATCTCTGTCCAAAATGAAGGACAGAGTTACGTATTGAAAAATCTCAAGAACATTAATACTGAAGTTAGGATGATCAGTGACTTTATTCTCTTTTTTGTGGTGCAAGTTATGGTATATTTCATGACATTTAAAATTGCAGCTATTTTTTTAGCAGCTTGAAGTTATAATATTATACTGCTTGTGCACTTTCATTTGGAGTTTTCATGAATGACATTATTTATGTAGGTACAAAAAAATTAATGATAAAAATTGGGAATATTGTTCTATTGATTGTGGGTTTTATTTCCTTGAGAAGAATCGTCTGCCCTTGTCACAGTTTTACAGGCAAGAAAAGAGAAACACAGTTCAGAACGTGCTTTATCAGCTTAATATCTGTTCTGGAATTGGTGTAATTGCTTTTAAGACACACTTTAGTTAGTTTTTAGTTGGAGTAGATAGAAGCTCCTGCTGTAGAAGTTTCATGGAAGAGTGTTTTGGCACTTTTGTATACACCAAAAGTGCATACAAACTGCCAGAGATGAATTTAGGTAAAATATTGTGCTGGGGATATTTCAGAATTGTGAAAAAAGTGCGTGAGGACAAGGCTGGTTTCTGTAAAGGAAGTGCAATCACTTGAGATGTTGGTTACTATCAGAAGGAGCCTGAAGGCATGCAGATGCACAGCGGATGTATGCAGGTAAGTTTACTCAGGCTTTAGAGTGGTGATAGGTTGTAATTATACTAATAACATTTATGACCCTAAGTTAAACTAAAAAGAAGGAGGATTTATTTTCATATTTTTCCTGCTGGTCACAGATTTGAACGGAATAGCTTATCAAAGAGAAAAAAATTGTTAGGTGATGGAAGCCATTGTCTTTGAGATAAGCTTGACTTGACCAGCATAGCATACAGTGTGCTAAATGAGTGCAGGAATGTATCATAATGGAGGACAGTGAGGGCCTCAGGCTGTTAGAACAAAAGGAGATGACAGCCATTTTAAAAGAGATTTTTCTTGGGCTCTGTCTCTCAGCATTACTGTCAGCAGATGCAAGCTAACAGTCACTGTGTGAGAGACCAGATTTCTAAGTGAGAGGAAGTTCATAGGATTTATCTTTCCTGTTCAGATATTATTTGAGCTGAAAAAAAATGTATGATGCTGACTGACACTGTTTAAATGTTCATTAAAAAAAAAAATTCAGTGAAAGTAAAAGTAGTAGGTTAACGTGCTGGTGAAAACTGAGCTTGACTCTGCCACTTTGCTTGCCAGCCTAATTCTGTAATTTTAAATGAACAAACTGGAATGGAATGTCTGGTAGAGCACACCCTATGTCTTAGTAGTTGGGCTAAGCTAACTGCAGGCTAGAGTTTAAGAAAGCATTTAAGCAAATGTCTAAGAGGTTATTTGCCTGTGTATTTTTGTTACTGTTGAACTGGAAATCAGTTAGTAGATTTAGAAGAGGAAATTCCTTTAAGCTGAATTCTTATTTCTTTAAGTAACTTGTGCTGTATCAGCTAAAGCATGTGTAGTGTGTGTGGGTAACTTGAAGATCCCTATTTAAAAAAAAAAAAAAGCAACTCAATACCCCAAAAAAGCCAACTGTAGGTGGCTATGTATGGTGTTTTTTCATGTAATTTAAGTCCATCTTATGGAGCATGCTGCAGAACTCCTTTGTTGATTAGGAGTACTTTTTAACCAAGATTGGACCATATACTTTATTACAAAGGTCCTTTGGTTTGTTTTTAATCCCCTTTCTCCTTTGACTAATAAGCTGAACTGCACCTACATATAACCAAGGTATTTCTTTGCCCTATGACAGATGTGCCTTTAACACTGGAAACATTTCTAGTAAGAAAAGGAAGTTAATTTATTTTTTCAAATGTGTTTAAATTGTTCATCTCCTCCTGAGGTGTCACTTCTTTGTTTACACTTCTACATTTGAATCTTTTTTTCTCTTTTCAAAATGAAAACTGTTGGTACTGCATGGAATGTGGTTTATCTGGAATGAGATGTGATACAGCTTGTATCTTAGAATTAGATTAGTTTGCAGATGTTCAGGCAGTGGAAGTAAAGTATTCACCTTTTTAAAGGGATGACCTGCATTTAATTCACGTTTTCCTATATCAAAAGTCATGGAGTTGTAATCATGTTTAACTAGCTCACCTTAATTTCGGTCATTGAGTAGTCAAATGCTGAACTGTATTCTCTTTTTCTCTCACTTAGTAGGAGATCCAAATTTTAAGCAATGGGGGTATTTTAGTTTGTAACTCTTAGTTTTGTGTAATGAATTATACTGCGTAGCTAGTCTGACCTCCAAAATAGTGCCAATGATAAAGCTACCAAAATGACTTCTGAAAACTTCATTCTGTATTCCTCATAAGCAATTAGAAGCATAGGCAACTGGAAGTGTATTTATGAGGCATTCAGGAATTAGATGGCTGGTAGCAATGTACCGCCAGCAATTACAAAAAAGTTGTGATTTGTGCACCTCTAAGTACAAACAGAATTTACAGTAATATTAAAAAAAAAAAAACAAAAACCTGACAAAATACATGTACTTGACATCAAGGAAAAACAAAGTAATAGCATGAAATAATGATATGTTGCTGTAGTACCAGGTATTCTAATGAAAGAGATGAAAAAGATCAGTGACTGGCTGTAACAGCAGCAGGACCAGTGCAATGAGATGTTACAAAAGAAGAATGCTCACCTAAATGTGAAGATCTAGGCTCACAGAAAAGCCCCACAAAGGTGGGATCCTTAGCAAGAGATCCTTCCTTAGTGGCAGGCAGCGCTTAAGTGAGTCTAAGAGGGGTGGAGCCAGGCTTCTGATCATGGGTGAATTGCCTCCACCTGTGCTCCCACCACTGAAGGGTCTCTTCCAGGTGCTCAGTGACTGGTTCAGGCTGTAACTCAGCAGTTTCTCCACACTGCCTCAGAAATGGGAACTAATGCATCAATTCACATAGTAATGGAAAGCAAATTTTACATTTACAAGATGCTTTAAAATGTTTTTATGTTATCAATTGTTTAATTGTTGGGAGTTGCCAACGCTACCTCCATACTTACACTAAATTCAAGGGAAAATCTTTTTTTTCCCATATGTGTGGTGTTGGCTTTCATATTTCCTTAGGAAGTTTATTGCTATAAGTTTTGTTGTTAGCTTTCTTACTAGCCATATGAGAAAAAGCTTTTAGTTAATTTTAAGTTGATGTCACATGTCCTGTTTTGGGGTCCTGAAAATAATGAAATGAACAATTTCATTACAAAATTTGCAAATTCAGCCTCTTGAAATAATTTGAGACAAGCTACTCATTTTTGTCATTGATAAGTGGTAAGCATTCTGTGCTTTTGTTGCAGTCAGTGGTTTTTTTTTTTGATCATCCAGGATTATGATTCCAAGGTGTATGATTTATTCAGAAACATGTATTTTGTACAGTGCTGTCACTTCGGCTTTGCAAAGAGCACAGTGAAATGAATAAGGCTGTGTGCTGTGTCATGGTTTCTATTTTGAACAAGTCCTACAAACTTTGTAGAGTTGTGAGAAGTCGCAGCAAGCACTGCTCAGTCTGAAGAAAGAAGCAGATAAGTCAGGGCCGATGGAGCGGTGGAATAGTCCTGCCCTTTGGGGAGCTGTGGCCTAAGTATGGTTCAGTGAAGAAGAGACACAGATGGTATACTGCACAATTATTGTTTTTTTTTTTTCCCAGCTATTAGAGAAGCATAATACTTTGCTTGATAATATCTTTGGCTGATGCCAAAGTCCAGCGGTTCCCAAGAAAACTTGTTAGTATGTTGGCCGTCCATTTCCTAAATGCGTTCCCCATCTCTGCTGCTGCCAGACCTCCTCATGTTGTGTCTGCATCTGCCTGTGTTTGGGCAACAAGCTGCAGTGGTTGCATGTCAGCTCTTGAAAAATTGTTTTCTGTCCCACAGTTGTGTAATATTATGGAATACTTACAAATAATGATTTCACTGTTTGTAAAATATGATCAGTTTTTTAACCTATTTTGCCTCTATGCAACATTTTTCTCTTAAAAAAAAAAAAAAAAAAAAAAAAAAGCCCCCAAAGAATGTGAGCATTATTTCTTGATATTCATGTTGGTTTTTTTGTGCATATACTGAAGCAGAATGCAAAGAGTAGGTGCAGTGTTTGCTTCCTGATCCTGATCAGGAGCAAATGTTTAAACACATAAATACATTTGTTGGTAAACTTTCTGTAGCCTGGTATAAACAAATGAGCACACATTGAAAAAATAAAAGTACCTCATAGGCTTTATCTGTCTGTGAATTTTGGTTTGTTCCCACAGCAAGATCCACTGACAGGGACCTTTCTCATAACCTTAACTCTTGTCAAAGTTGCACACACAAGCTGTTTTATCAATAACAGAATCAATGGAACTAGTGAAATCTCACTTCTGACTCATTTGTCAGGAAAGGTGTTTGTTTTTGGTTTTTTTTCTAATGCAAATAGTGAGCACCCTCCTGACTCACTAAGACCATCCAGTTTTATCACCCGTTTCTCTCCTGTGATGTTTCCACACCATGGCATTCTTTGCCTTTCTGTCCATGCCTGGTTTTGTTTGGTAGGTTGGAGCAGAGTCAGGCAGCTCTGTTTGCAGCTTTACCCTGTAATGAGCCTGTTTGAAACTCAAACAGCAATTCAACTCAAATCAGCAGGGAAGGAAGGTGAAATGGAGAGATTCAGTCATACAGATAAAATGGTTGCCTTGTGTAGGGAGCTAACACCAAAATGATCCTGGTTTTTGTCTTTCTTTTTGCTAGACCTTCGATTAAAGACAAATTAAAAAAATCTTTAAAGAATATTTGTTACATTGAAGACATTTAATGACTGCTTGGCTTATGGCTTTTACTCACTGGCAGTATTACTACAGTGGAAGTTTTTTTATTGTGCTTAGCTTTCCTTTGCTGGAAATCTGTAATGCCTCATCATTTGTACAATACTTAAAATGTTCTTAATGTACGCTAGAAATTGAGATACTGAAAAGTGTGTCATTACAAGCCTCAAAAATCACTTGCTACAATTCAGTGTAGAGAGAATTAAGGTTTTTTTGTTTTTTTCTATTTGTTGGGGTGAGTGATGCCGTTGCTTTGCACAAATAACATTTGGACCTGTAAGCTTGTTTCCATTTCAGCTATGCTTTGATTTTAGTTCTCATGTCTGGGCAATGGCTGAGTATTATTTTTTCATATCCATTAAATCAAATGCAACTGTTACTTATTCTGCTCAGAAAGTGAAAGACCTTTTCCCAAAACTAAAATCATTACTTGATTTCTTCTAAATCTAAATCTAACTAAAATCATTACTTGATTTCTTCTGTCAGCAATCTGCTTGCCCCCCTCTGCAGCTGCTTTCCCTTTCAGAAGTGAGAGGCAGGTTGCCTCTTGTTAATGTGGTATTAATTGCCATCATCCCACTATCCACGATTTTGTAATTCTGGGCTTGCTCCCTCTGAAGCTTTGGGTCTTGGAGCCCACGATATTGCCATCTTCTGATTCCTCATTCAAGCTCTGCTGATGGTGAAAGCTGGTAACTTGTGGTTTTAGTATGCCATCTGTGTGCTTCCTGTTGTGCCCTTCTATACACAAATGTTTCTGTACTTCCTTTTCATGTTACATTTATTCATTATTTCCTTCCTATATTTACTTTGTATGTTGTCCAGGGCAAAGTCCTCGCTTTTATTCTTTTATGTTCAGAAGTTTGCGTATTTTTCTTTTCTGACCAACATCTGAAGAAATTACTAAGTATGGTATGAAATAATGAGACCTCAGTGATATTTATTTGATTTTTAAGACTGTCCTCTCCCTCCAAATGAAAAATGCCAGGTAAGACATAAAAAACTCAATGACTGCAAATGCAGGTAAATGCATTTAAAATGAGCAATTATATTGATAGCAACATATGGGCCTATAACTTGTAGCTACTTGAAGAAGAAATGTGAACAACTAAAGAAGAAGGTCATTATGTATGTTTTGTTGAGAGGTTTGTTTTTGTTTTGTGTTGTTTTTTTTTAATTTTTGCAGTAATACTTTTGAATGATCTGTGGAATAAGTACTTGTTTGTTACTTAGGGCTATGATTTATTTCATTTCCTATGGGGGAAAAAAAGTCATTTATAAATTCTTGAGTGATTTTACTTCATACCCGGTTTCAGTTTTCATAGGTGTAAGATCTCAGTGAGATACAAATCATGATTATAATCTGTGCGCTTTAGATCATTTGGAAGACAAATATACTGCTGTACTGTTTAATTAATTTGACCAAAATCTGCAATTTACTTGAATCACAAACTTATCTCTTAGAGTTTAAAGGTAGATTGATTACATGCCAGTGCGAAGGTAACATGAAGCAATTGCTCTTTCTGAAATAGCACATGTTTTCTGGTACTTGGAGCTAGAGCAAAACGAAACAAAAACACATGGATTTACCTTTAATTTTTAATAGTGAGGAGAAAAAGGTAAGAAACCACGGAATATTGTGCACGATATTTGTGCAGCTGACAATTGTAATCAGTGTAAATGAGTGGAACAGTGAATACAAAGAAATTAGCAGGCACTTCTCTGATATACATTGAGAAATTGGTGATTGTGCTTGAGGACAGTGCTTCAAGTCTTTTCCACACTGACTCAGCTTATGTAACTTCTCAGCGCTTTTGGTTAGAAGTCATTTCTGAGCTGATACATTTATGGATCTCTGAACATTTCAGAAAACTACTATCTATTGTTCACAGACAAAAGTAATGGGAAAAGTGAAGCATTGAAGCAAATGGCCTTATTCCCTTTCATAGAGAAGAAACTTAAATGTTTTTTGATTGATTTCGGTAAGTTTTGGCTTGTATTTTAAGGCCTAAAACCAGGCACTTCCCATTGCCATTGGCACTTAATTCCAGTTTTGAATCTTGGTGTAGGAAGAGTACAGGAGGACTTCATCAAGTCAGAGACAGAAATGAAAATATCCCAAAAAGCACTGACCTTCCAACACCCTTGAGAATAAAAGGGTAGAAGAGTTGTGCCAATACAGCGTCTTTTGTGTCCAGTTCTCTTCTCACTGCGCTGTAGTGCTGTAAGAGGATTTCCCTGGTGGAATCATGCTTCCCTGAGCTGCAGTTCAGTCCTGCTGCTGGCTGTAGGTTGCTTAGTGTATGGACTCACAAATGAGTTAGCAGAGAAACTGAAGTGTTATTCTGCTTATAAATCAATACAATACTGTGTAATACTTGCTAATCAGCACAGTTGTATACCATGTTAAATAAAGAGGATTTTGTGCCTCAGTGGAAGAGGATGAATGATCTGATATTTCCTGCCCATAATATGAGCAGTTACTGTGATTTTTGAAACTTTGTTTGCTGCAGATTAATTCTTCTTCTCTGTTTGTCCTCTCCTTCAGTACTGGTGGGTCTCAAAAGGAAGGATATCTTCTGCCTTTGCATGACCTGTGACAGTGGTGTTATAATGGTTTTGTTGTTTATATTTTTGGTATATATTTACCATTTATATTCATTCTGTTGGATTAGTAGTAGAGGACTCCAGCATCTCTTCTAGTTAAAATGGGAATAAAGTTTAACATTTTATATGTAATATTAGAAATGTAGTAATTTTGCTCGATCAGTTCAAAGACTTGTAAGTTTTGAGCTTTTGAATTAAATTACATATGATTCTTGCTTCTGTCTTGGGACCTTCTAACAGTTAAAGCATACGGTCTTGAAAAACATGTAGCATTTTAGAACATATAAAAATAATTCCCATGTAACAAATTTTGTGTCTTCAAGTTAACTTGTTGTGCATTACAGTGAGACCACATTTATTAACTGTTAGGGGTACGTACTTTATAGGCATGGTCACACAGAAGATTAATGATGATACATCATCTTTGCTGTGTTGTTTTGTTGTTGTTATTTTTGTGTGTTTTAAATGAAAATAATGTACTTTCTGTCTATGACTACATATTCACATTTAGGTTATCTTATATTGCTAGCTTTGTGGAAACTCTCTGGTTTAAAGCTGTGTAATGTTAACATTAGAGGAGGAGCTGTGTTTGCTCCCAGTGTCAATCTAGAAATATTTTAACAATAAAAGCAGTTATTCTCTTAATAATGCAGATAGAAAATGAACAGCTAGGTAGTTTTTAGAACTTACCAAACATGTGTTTTAGTGATAATCCTTAGTTATGGATTAAGGGTTTTATATAAATATGATGTAGCTACAGCTTCTAATGGTATTTTGGGGGTGTAAAATGACTGTAACTATAATTTAGTTCTGCTGGATTCATATGTCAAGTAAAGTAAGTATTTGAAAGTTGAAAGGAATGTCCTTCTGTTCAAAAGCCTTTTTCTCCCATTTCCTCTTCTGACTGATTCAGCAAGTTAGAGGATGTAAGGATGTTAAACAGACAGCCTTCCCTTCAACCTCTGTCCATTACTGTTTACGAGTGAGAGTTTCTGTTCTCTCTTTACTGACTTCTCCTAAATGCTCGTAACCATGAAGCTAAATGGTCTCCTGTAGCTGTGTGTTACTTTTGCCCCCAGCTGGCTTTTCAGCAAGTGCTAGAGCAGGCACCAGTGACCTGCTCTATGTGCAGTACATTTATAGGTATATTGAGATGTGTGCGTGGAGATGCATGACATCTCACCTTCAGTGGCCTTGTTGGAGAGCGCATCTGAGAAGTTGCCAATAAAAGGATTGGTGCAGTTGCCTGTGCAGCTTAAGTTTATCCTCGTTTTGCTTGTGCAGGTTGAAACACAATCTTTGTAGGGTCTGATATTGTGCTCCTGTGCAGTACCACAGCCTCATGCAGTGAGTGGTACTCTCAGAATGCGTGTCTGCATCTGTGATTCTTGTGTTCCTTGCTTCATTTTCTGCCTCTGACTCCTCCTGTTTTACTGAGCATCTTTCAAAAGTTAATATGGAACTGCTGGTTTTCCAGCGGGCTTCCCTTTATAATGTAAACTGAGGGAAGTGAGGATTAAAAACCAGTGGTAGCAAGAGTCATACTGAAGGCCTTTGTCATGGTTTTATGATTTCGGTATTCCACATCATAACATCATGTAGTGCATTGGGAGTTAAAGAGTTGGTGCTCCAGGTGCAGGCGCCTGTCCTGGAAGAGAAGAATTACTGCATTCCCCAGAAGACTGTTTGCTATTCTGTTACCATTTCTGCTCAAGGGGAGCAGATAAAGGCCTTGGTAGGTCACCTGACACTCCTTTTCCAAATCTCACTGTGGAAGGCAATTTCTGCTTTAGAATTCTGTGAAGGTTTACAAATTATTCAGGTTTCTTGTCGTTCCAAAGGTTAGAAAGTGAAAGTGTGTGTAGTCAGTTTCTTCAACACAAAAGCTGAATGCTAACCTGATCTGTAGGGGCTCCGTGGAAGTGGTCAGAGATATTATATAATAGATATAGATATAAAAGAGCTATTGAGCTCTTCTGGACAGTTTACTCAGAAGGCAGCAGAGCTCATTGGCAGGGTTTCTCCCACCCTCTTGTCCTTGAGACACTGGGTAAGGCAGAATAGCCAGGGACATTGTTCTTCATAGCAGTGAGCTGGAGGTTGACTTGACCTGTCTCATCAAGCTGCTGTGTAATTGAAGTGCTCTTGAATCGCCTCTGGAAGAGCCTACTTATGTCTGATAATTATGCTGGAAGCTTAAGGAGGCTGTCCATCTAAATTAGATACCTTAATTAGACCCAGTAAGTACTGATATTCATATCCTTTCTGCTTTTTAAAACTGATACAGACCTTTTAAAGCAGCCTAAGGTAATTGGATGGGAAGAGCGTTGACTTGGTATTCAATGTGAATTTGAACATCAGGATAGTGTTATTAAATATCTAAAATACCTTGCATTAATGTGAGATCTTTTTTTAAGAATTGGTGACTTTTCCATTTTGCTTTTAAGTTCCAGATTTTTGGAAGTAAAAATAGAATCTGAATTTACCTTTAAAGTACAAAACATGATCAAAATTCTCCCCTGGCATCTGCTGTGTTTTCATGGGTAGGTAATAGCTTTAAAGCTTGTAAAAATTGAGGTTATCTTATAAAAATCTACTTGAACTTATGGATAGCAGGTAGCCTGGTAAAAATGTGTATTTGTTCTGTTATTCCTGTTACAAGTATGCGTGTAGACTGTATTTTAACGTTTCAAAAATTTTCTTTTTTTTCACGTTAGAGTTCATGACTGTGATTTTCTACAAACATTTTAGGGACATATTAACTCATGGCTTCTGGTTTGCCTACTTGATTGGCTGTTTCTGTTAAGTTGTTGATAGTAGATCTGTTGTGAATTGGGTTCTTTGATTTTAGCACTGCTTTAATAATTCCATTAATATATTGGTCAATATATATATATTTTTTCTGGTAAGATGTAGTTGTATTATAGTATGAATAGTGCTTTGATGCATGTTGCTATGATTGTAAATCCTATTGTAGTTTTAAATGACAGAATTCTGTGTCAAAGTGGACATCAGCATCAGATGTCGTGGCCTCTGTCAGAAAAATCCAGCTCCTGTTATTTTCACAAGTGCAGTGGTTTAATGCTTGATCTGTGGATGATGGATGCAGTAGAAAATGCAGAGGAAAAAAGCCTGCAAATGATGGAGTGCTTGTGAAGGGCTACAGAGGAACGCATGACAGCATGTACTGTTATTTGTATTATGGCATTCAGCTGTAAAATGTGCCAGCAAAAGATATATTCGTGTGTGTCAGTTCTGATATTATCATTTCTCTAATTACTACAATGGTTTTTATCTTCCAGGCACAGTTAGTTGATCTGAAGTCTGAACTGACAGAAACCCAGGCAGAGAAAGCAGTATTGGAAAAGGAAGTCCACGATCAGCTTTTGCAGCTTCATGCTGTCCAACTTCAGCTACATGCCAAAACTGGTCAGAATGTGGATTCGGGGGCTATTAAGGCAAAGCTGGTGAGTACAGTGGCTTGAATGGAGGATTGTACTTTCCCCTTTCCTGTCTGCAGCTCTTCCTTGTGAGTTATGAATAAGCTGATTATAAATTTTCATGCTAAAGATGTTGGAGAGAGTTCACTTTTTTTCTTTTTAAAATAAGATTTATTGGTAGTGTTTAGGAACCATTAAAAATAATAAGTAAGAATGTAAGTCAGTTTTATGTAGAACTTTTCTGAGCAGTTTATTAAAGCAAAGTAAGAAAATATTGTGATGAATTATATGTTTTTATGGCAGCAGAAGTAGTGAAAGATGATAGCTTCCAATGTAAAAACACAACCAAATCTTCACATGTTATAAAACAGTCTAGAAGTAAAAATCTGTTCTTGATGTAGCAAGAATATAAGAGTAGGAATGGGATTGTTTTGCCATAGGAGGAGATGGCAGATGATGTCACAGTCCTCTCCGTTGTACTTTTTCTTTTAGAATGCTACAGATGCTCTCCATTGTTATATTCCACATACTGTCATAAAAAGACCAATAGACAACTGATAATTTTGTGAAATATGGTTTTGAGAAACTTAGACCTTTAAAATGTATACCAGAAGATAACAGTAATTTAACTGTGGAACTTGTTAACATTGACTGATATCCAGAGTATAGTATGCCTTGTTACTATCTGCAGCAAAGATTCATACTCTAATACTGATACTTTTAAAATCAGGACGTGGTGTAATGCTGACTAGGTTCTGATTTCTAACTCTTTGCATAATTCAAAGATTACCATCTAGCTGTTTTTGAAACTGTTTCACAAGTTCCTTCCAAATAGCAAGTCTCACCATCTGTGAAATGTTAAAATAGTCTCTGCTATTTTGTCCTGTTAATTAATGTAAAATAAAACACAGCAATAGGCTCACAGGCCATCTAGGCTGTTCTTTAAATAAGACTATCCCAAATTCTTTCGGTTTCACATCCAAAGGGTGTAAGTGAATTACAGCTGTATTCTTACATCTACATATTTGCATGTTCAGTATAAAGAATAATATTTTCTGGATTATCCACACCTAGTTTAGTCTGTATTGAATTATAGCTATAGCTAAAGGTTTTTTAGAGCCATTATTAACTGGACATGTAAATAAGAGTTAGTTAAATACCACCCACGTATTCTAAGTGCTAGGCTTCAGGTTTACATGAAGCAAAATGATTAGCCAACCAATTTTTAGCACGTGATTTTCATTCCTAAATTTTATTAGTGAGACTTAACTGTTGAGTGATGCAGTCATACTTCTAATGTGTTTCTTTCTCCTTACTTTGTTAGAAGCAATTTCTAAAGATATATTAAATCTCCATGCAAGTGACCTCAGCCTGTTTTAGGCAGCTAACAATAAGTACATTTTTTTCTTGTATTGCTTCAGATTTTATCCATGTTGAAGTTGAATTTGCTAACAGTCTAGGTTGATATTCTCTCCTTTATTTACACGTAGCTCCTTCTTTTTTTATAGACTTGAGGGCTAATCTTTTGAGGTTTTTTTACTTTGCCTTCAGGGATTTTATAGTTTCAGTGGAGAGAAGCTCAAGTTTAAACTCTTGTAGATACAGAAAACTGTGAAGTTTCATATAGCTTGAGCAAGCAAAATTGAACTTTCTTAAATGACAGTAAAAATGAGAAGTCTGAGTTTTAGGTAAATAAAAACTGTCATGCTGACCTTCTGGCAGTTAGAAATCTCTGTGCCAAAGAGAGACTGTGTCAACAGTGTATGTGGTGTGAGAATAAACTGCTTTTGTAGCAGTTAATTTGCTGCTTTCTTTATTAACAGTAACCGCTCTTCTTTTGTATGTAGATTCTTTATATAAATATGGGCACTATAAGCTGTAGCTTTTAGGGGTGATGTGTTTGCTTAGTCTAAGCATGATAACGTTTTTAGTATGAGAATGGAGTTGCATAATAGATTTATTTTCTTGTGCATAACAGTTTGGTTTTTTTTTTTGTTATCTCTCACCATCCTGTAAGTCACTGTTGTAAAATGCCTTTCGTTATGCTTTCTGAAATGAAAAAATCCACTGTCAGTATCAAGTACTGTATTATAGAAGACATATTTTTCTGTGATATGTTCAGAAAACTGCCATGTAGCTTATTTACCTATCAGTTAAATGGCTTCTTAAATGTCAGGACAGGAAGTAAATTACCTTCTTCTGCTTTTCCCTCTCAAGTATTACAGTGCTTTTCATGTTATTGTGCTGTTCTTTATAGTTCTTGGTATTTTAGGAGAAAGTATTGTTTTCAATACTATAATAAGGTTAGGGTGTTTTTAATGATAATCACAATGAAATACCAAAATTGCTACTAAAAGCAATTAACAGCAGTTTGGTTTTTAGAAATTCCCTGTAATAAAATTTACCTGCTGGTAAATTTCTTTTGAAATAGGTCTTTTACTTTAATGCACTTTCTTAAAGCTCCAATTACCTGTTTCTCTAATTATGGAACTCTTTTCTTCTGTCTTAAGTCTGTCCTTTCTGTGGATGAATTGGTAAGTATACTGATTGCTCCCTCCCCTTTTTTTAAATGATTAAGTGCTTTTGTTTTGTGTGACAACTTGTATATGTTGGCCTCAGAAACTGGCAAGGCAGATCTGTCTTGTTCCATCTTCCTGTCACTTGGCAAAGTGCTGTGTGAAGAACTTTATTTGCATTTTTAGTTCGTCTGATAGAAAATTCTGATAGTTCTTCCTTATTTTCTCTTTTTTCAGTTCTTTTTATGGGTGTGATTTAATGTATGTCGTGTACTTACCTGTTTAACAGCCTGTAGGTAGATTCTTCTTTTCAGTCTTTCCCAGTGATAGAGTTGAGAATTTTCAAACAGCTTTTCTACTTTTATTACACTGTATACCTCAACCTCAATATCATTGCTCCTTTTTTGGTTTTTTTTTTTTTTTTTTTTTTGGAAAGCCACTGGTCATCTGATAGCTGTAAGCTTTGATTATCAACATGGCAGTTGCGTTTTTGCTTTCTTACTTGTTGTATTAGCAGCAGAAAATACAGTTCTTTATATTTACTAAAATTCTGTAATGCTATGAGCACCAGAAAGCAAGAAACATGATTCTTTAACATGCTCATTAAAAAAAAAACACGTATTTGGAGTCTTTTATCACATTACACAGCAATTGCTCAGGGCAAGACTTATCCTTTCAGTACATCCTCTGTGATTCTGTACTGCAGACCTTCAGCTTTTCTTCATATAGTGATCAATTGAAAAGAGTCCAGTGGCTTCTGGGTCACAGAGCAGCAGTCACAGTAATGGAGAAAATAGGAAGAAAACTGGGATTAAGTTGTTCCTCCTATTTTAAATACACCATTTAAAATGCATAATTAAAAGTTATTCCACATAGGAAAATAACAGATGATTTTCTTTTAAATTTAATTTAGACAATGAATCAAATTCAGAAAAAAACTCTGTTTTTAAACTGACTACTTTATGATACCTAATGAGGAAGTGCTGTGTATAAGTGCTGTACCTTCATACGCCTGCTTCAAATTCTAGTCCTTTCTCAAATTTTCAAATGAAAGGAGTCCTAAAAGAGAATGCTTACACCAACAGTGGGCCTGTACTGTTCCAGCACCTGGATGCAGTCTTGGCAATATGTATATAACTAAAATAAATGCTAGCTGCAGGCAGACTCTCCAGCTAATGTAAAATGAGTATTGTGTCTGAACTGCAACATTTCTTACAGCTGAAGTATGTGTCAGATGCAACACAGTGTTTTGGCACCCTTGAATTTCTGTAATTGCCTTCCAGCTGCTGGCAGTAGACATATATTAAAATAGCCCAGAACCATCATTACAGCAGAGAGAACTGGAATAGTTTTAGAAACTACTGTTCTTCAAATGTAGATTAGCCAGAATTCTTGATTTATGAGTGTATTCTGCAGGTCATAAAAGGTTTGTTGGAAAGTAGTTGGAGTCATCTCACAAGACAACTCCAAACCCAAGACAGAGACCAGATGTGTCTGTGTGGCAGGTTTTGTAATGTATGTATCAAGTCAAACCGGATGTGAAGCTGGGTCAGTGTAAGAATTACTGTGCTTGCAAGAATCTCTCTTTCACACTTTCTGAGCAATGTGCTGGGCAGTTCTTGGCCAATACATAGAGATGTGTAATGTATCTAGTTAGATGAATTGAGTACAGGTGTTTAACAGATGAAAGAGAAGTAGAGTCCACCAAATCCACAGTTGTCTTTCTAGCAAAGGGCTACAAATGCTTACATACGTGTTGTGAAAATACCTCTTTTTGGTTTCTATGTAGCAACCTGGATTAATTGTTCAAAATGTATTAATACAACCCTTATCTGTTGTTTTGTTATCCATGCTTGGAATAATGAAAAAATACATTCACCATTTCTTTAAAGATTTGTCTTGCCAGTTCTGTAAAATTTTGTTTCTGTCCCGTTGCTTCTTTAGTAGCACCTCATGGTTTTATTTGTTTAGTAGTGTAGTTGATACAAGTAAATGCATTTTAGTGAATTTAGTTCTTATTGCTTTTTCCAGTTGGCAAGCATAGTTAAAATGGAACAGTAATAAATCCTGTGTCTGCTGTTTTCGTGGTTTGCTGTTTGCTGAGTTTGTTCTCGCTGCTTTGTAAAAGAGATATAAAACAAGATACAAGAGATACAAGCAATCAAATGAACTCCTCCTGTAGCTGATTTAGTAGGATAATGAGTTGAGTTGAGTGTGCTAATTCCTTTTAGTTCCAGTGATCTGGGTTTTAGAAAAGATAATGGCTATGCATTATCTGTATGTTATGGTGGAGCACTATGGAAGTAATTCTTATTTCCGTAATTCCTTTCTCATGAGGAGGGGAAAGGTAGTGAAGGGCGATAGATTTCTTTCTTTCTTTCTTCCTTTTATTTTTTTGTGATGAAGTTAATTTGTACTTATATCTCTTTAATTTTGTCAGGGTAAGTAGCATCATATATAAAATGTCTAGTCTTATTTTTGTGGTCTTAGGAATCTAACTTGGAAATATCCCTGGCTGGACGTTTCTTGGTTGTTTGCATGATAATAATGGTCATTTTAAAAACTTACAGAACATTTAAGCATATGAAAAGCTCATTAAAATACTTAAAGAATATTATCCACTTGAGATATGTTGTGGTTTTGTATTAACTTTTTTATTTTAAAAATAATGTTCCCTCTTCTTGCACGAATCTCCCATCTTAACACAAGAAAAAGCAATAATGTGACTCTCTACAGAGAGTGGCAAGAAGTGCTGTTGCTTATTTCAGTCCTTGGACTTTAAGATAGCATATGCATAATGTACAGGTGTTGTAAGCAGGATAAAAATAATGTTGAGAGCACAAAGTTGAGTTCAAGGCCACCTCTCCTCGTAGCTGCAGTAGCTGCAGTGAGAGAGTCACTTTTGTTTCCTGCATGTCCTAGAAATAGAATTATTTCACACAGAAATACTAAGTGCTCTTTTATTATTAACTTTGATAAAAGCTTTCTGACTTCTTTTTTTTTTTATTTTTGTCTTCTAAGGAGAGAGAACTTGAAGCTAACAAGAAGGAAAAAGTCAAGGAAGCTCAGTTGGAAGCTGAGGTGAAGTTGCTGAGGAAAGAGAATGAAGCTCTTCGTCGACACATTGCTGTTCTTCAGGCTGAGGTTTATGGAGCAAGATTGGCAGCCAAGTACTTAGATAAGGAACTAGCTGGAAGGCATGTAAAATCAATCCATGTCCTTAGCATGAGTTTTAGTTGTTATTGTTACAAGACTTCTGTTTAATACTGGAGAGCTTGTAGCACAGTGTGCTTGATCTGTGCCTGGTATTTCTTAACACCATGACATCATAACACCATTAACATCAACAAATATATATAAAGTCACAGTTTTTAAAGGGCTAGAGAGACATAAATAGATGCTGTAGGTTTCTTGACCTTCTATTATTCTGTTACCAAATCAGACTTTTCCTTGTTCAATATCTTCTCCACTGCAACCAGTAAGTGTTCTCTCACAGCATTTGTTGGTTTCTCTTTTCCTAGGTTTTGTACTATGTTCATAAGTATTAGTGATAAGTATGGTAGAATGACCACAGTGAAGCCAGTCAAAAATCATATTGTACTCCAGAAGTTTAATTTAAAAGATTTAAATTTTCCTGTTGGGTAAATCACTGTGTTACACAGCCTTCATGAGTACATTTTTAAGTATGAGTTATTCTTAGTTTATTTATAAACCTTTGTTTCCTTAACTTTTAAAATTGTTAGCAGGAAGGATACGTGCAGAGGTACCTTTTCTTGCAAGAAAAGGTTCTGTGACATGTTTATCTAAAGTATACGTGTACTGGTCTCTAATAACTTTAACATATCACTGTGATAGCTCAATCATAGTAGTGCAGATAAAGTAATGTCAGTTATGCTGGTTTAAATTTGGCAGCATATGAGTGTGATATTTCTACAACATAACTGCGATAGCTGGCAGTAGATAACTATGGTAAACTTAGATGCATACAATTCTCATCTATGTTAGCAGCATGGTGTTACAATTATGCTCCTATTCCTGAGCTCTCCAGTCCCATTAAGGTCTGCAAGGATCTTTAGTGCCTATGCTTAGGGCTCGGGGTGCCCTGTGTGTTGAGGTGGGCTGGAGATACCGTTGTTCTGAGACACCTGGCTTTGCAGCATTGATCTTTTTTTACTCATCCCACTCTTTAGCATCTAAGTTGTCTTTTTATCACTGCAGAAGCACTAAGAAAGCAGTACAGAAATTGCCTTCTGTACTTATTTTGTGGAGACAAGAGATGGTTCATGATGAGGCAGTTCTGATCTGACTGATATTGATCAGTCACTTTATCTCTGTTTGACATCTATCTTAACTACTATGTTCTTGCATTGTCCATCTAATTGATCATTTGCTTGTTATATTTGTGTAGTGATTCAGCAATATATTAATTCTTATCTTGCCATGAGCACTATTAAATACATTGTACTGAGCTGGCAGTTTGAATCTTTTCTTGTGGGTCTGTTGCCCTTACAACTAGATTTAAATTTCCTCTTTAAAATTTACATTACTTATTCCATCTATTATGTTGTTTTTTTTTTCCTTTCTTCTTTTTTTTTAAATGAAAAACAAGATAGCTGCATAAGTCTTCTGAAGACAGTTTTTGGAGCCTCTGGTCATGGGGAAAGCCCAGCCACTTCTGCTTTTTGCAACTTTGTGTTTAAGAGGTTGTGCTAGTCACACAAATGGTCACTTCTGTAACTCTGTTTATTCTCTTCCTCTGCATCCCCAAAGGCAGGTCCAAAGTTAAGAGTAGTCCAAGTAGGAGGAGTCTTGTATTTGCAGTTAATTAGACAAGGAAGAATCAAAAGATGCTTCACATTACAAAGAAGAGCCATAGGGTTGTGTTCTTGTTGTTTTTTTTTTTTTATAAAATTTTCTGGATTTTGTGTGGTAGATGAGCTGTTTACAAGCCCTTTAAGCTTATGAAGAATTGTATACATGCATGGCTGTTTAAGTTTAACATGCTCATCATTGTCACAACTTGCAGTTACTGCACTTACACTAGTCACTGCATGACTGCATGCTGTAGTCTGATGGAGCGTAAATTGTACAGTGCACTGATTTTAAGTTGCCATATAGTGTGTTGTTATTCTCTTTGTCATTTGTAGAGTTCAACAGATTCAGTTACTGGGTCGAGATATGAAGGGACCTGCTCATGACAAGCTCTGGAATCAGCTTGAAGCAGAAATACACCTTCACCGTCACAAAACTGTTATTAGAGCTTGTCGAGGTAGGAATGATCTGAAACGACCAATGCAAGCACCACCAGGACATGTAAGTTGAAAGAGTGACTCATTCCTCTGTAATTTCTGATATTTGAGGAAAAAAAGATGGGAGTTAGTTCTTTGATTTTTGTGCTTATTTTCACTTCACTTTTGAGTTCTTTTAACTGTCACTTTTATATATATGTAATTATTTTATATCCTAAAGTGGTTTGTGTTAGAAGGGACTGTTAAAGATCATCTGTTCCCATACCTGTTTCTTCTCCAGGATAAATAACCCCAATTCCCAGCCTTTCTTCACAGGAGAGGTGTTTCAGCCCTGTGATAATTTTAGTGGCCCTTCTTTTGACCCACTCTTGACAGGTCCATGGCTCTGTTACTCTGGGGAACCCAGAGCTGGATATTGTAGAGGACAGATCCATTCTGAATAGCATGTCTACAGTAGTGACCATGTGAAAGACAATTCTGCTGCCTTATCTAGGAACACTAAGTCCTTTTGAAAATTGTCTCTGCTGTGTGTAGTAATATGAATTTAACGTGTGTAGCCTTGGTAGACGTTGTCTTAGCTAGCCTAGCACATGAACTATTAATAATCCCCAGCATTCAGTGCATGAAACCAAACTCTTTCAGGAAAGGGCATTACTTTGATTGACCTGTTTTAAATATCTTAGTTGTTCAGATGGATCTTACTACTTATGTTCTTAATGGCGTGTAAAATATGCTTTATATGTGTGTGTGTATGATTTTGAGGATATGCACAAATGCAACAGTAAAATAAATACTGGGATTAATTTAGCTTCCTTTCTAGTCTTAAATTGAATGGCTTATGATGTAGTTTGTTTTTAATATAACAAGAATAAACCCTTTTCTGGGACTGTATTGCATCTGTCATTTGATTAGTTTTAAGTTACAATTTGTCGTACAACATTCCAACAGTGATCAGCATTCCTTTATGTAGTCCCTTTATATTTTTAATATATGGCTACTTTTCTTGCTTTTGGAAGTTACGTGTAATTACAACACTCATCACTGAAATAATTGAAATAATTATTCTTGTCAGAAGTGCATAATAAGAAACCTTTTCTGATTTTGTAACCTATCTGTAAGGAGGCACTCAGGATTGACATGCCTGGTGCTGGTCTGTTGCTGATATACTGTCCTTCTACAAATAATTAAAAAAAAAAGTCAGAAATGCATCACTTTTTGGTTCATGTGTTTGTATTTACAGTTTATTGAGTTTTTATGTGTTTTGTTTTATTTTATATCAAACTAGGATCCAGATGCCTTAAAGAAGAGTCAAGGTGTTGGTCCAATCAGAAAAGTGTTGCTAGTTAAAGAAGACCATGAAGGACTAGGAATTTCAATCACAGTAAATGCTTTATTTTCCATTACAAAGAAGAAGCAATTTAAATTTGCACTTCATAAAATATGGAACAGTGAATATATCATTAGAGCACAGCAATCAAAAAGGTTGCATTATGTAAATTTGTAGCTATAGTTGTGTGACTTGAAGAATCCAACTCATTCTGATTGATTGTGAAATCCTTAAGTTTATGTAAAAGTTAGATGTTCAGTGTTTGTTTTGGGCTTAGGCCCTAAGTTTGAAATTTGGCCGTTCTTCTCAGGGGAGAAGAATTAAGAGAAACATCTCATACCATCTACTTCGATATTCTCTTTGTCCAAAACATTCATTCTTAGTTTCTACAATAAAAGTTGAAATAAGCACATTAAGAACAGCTATTAGAATGCTGGTTTTCTGCCAGTGCACATTTCAGCTGATTAAAATTCTTGTTTTCTGCAGGGTGGGAAGGAGCATGGTGTTCCAATACTGATCTCTGAAATCCATCCTGGGCAACCTGCTGATCGATGCGGAGGACTACATGTTGGGGATGCTATTCTGGCAGTAAATGGAGTTAATCTAAGAGATGCAAAACATAAAGAAGCTGTAACTATCCTCTCCCAACAGGTCAGTTGGGACCTGTTAACAACAGGCAAATTTATGCACTTCCTTTATTCTGCCTATTGAATTACCTTGACTTTTAATGTTTTCAGTCAAAGAGTATTATTCCTGAAGCTCCATCACCTTACACTGTGTCCTGTTGTGTCTTACAATCTATGAGAAAAAGGCTGGGCCAATATTGCTTCAGTTAAACCTATGTCCCCTTGAATTTATTCCTACTTTGGTTTTATTCTAGAGAGGCGAGATTGAATTTGAAGTAGTGTATGTTGCTCCAGAAGTTGATTCAGATGATGAAAACGTAGAATATGAGGATGAGAGTGGACATCGTTATCGTTTATATCTTGATGAATTGGAAGAAGGGGCAAATTCAGGTTCTAATAGGAAAGAAGTAAATGTGGATGTCAAACCCTCACAAGGTAACCTTTCTAAAAAGTGTTGTATTTAATTGTGCGGTCTCAGTGTGCAAACCAGTTTCTAGAGAACACTGTTCTTGTATTAATTGTAACATTTATCTTCTGTTAATTCAGTTAACTTACTAGTAAGTTGTAAGCTCTTTTGGTTGGTCCCTTACTCGTTGGCCTGGTTTACTTAGAACTGAATTAACTAACTTTTGTGGTTTTTGTGTATTGTTTTTTTCCTAATCACTTTTTCCCAGTTGGTCTTATTTTTTCCTGACTAGTCTAGGTGTAGTTAATTCCCTGTAAGCTATTATTTTATTTTGTTCACTTCTTCAAGTATGTTTTTTCTAGATCAGAGATGTGTGTCAAGAGTTCATGTTTTCCTTCTGTAGTGTTTTGCTTAAAACATTAGCTTGTATTTTTAGCACTCTTTTCAGGACATTTTCTAGTTTCTGAAATAAATCTCACTAATCTACGATTCCCAAGATTACTTCTCTCCTTATATAAAATTTCTTTTTTCTTGCAGTGTTTGACAAGAAACCAAGTATTGATGGACATGAAAATGGAGACCTGGGAAATTCAGTTGAAGCCTCATTAGGAGATGCTGCACCCAAATTAACCCGTTCTGCTGAGTCTTTATCCTAAAGAAACAAAGAAAGAAACAAACAAAAACAACTGGACAGATCCCATCTTTGGGAACAATTGATAATCAATATTGACTGCTCCGAGTTTGCGTATACAAATGTAGGTTGTAAAATGGTAATTAAAAGTCAAAGGGAACTGTTACTGTTGCCTGGAAAAAAGGCAGTTACCTCAGGGCTTCATTGTGAGCATTTCTAAGTGTGGAAAACTGTCTTTTGCTTGACACACAATGGCTACTTAACACATAGCATGTGAAACTAATTTCCTTTTAATAATAAGCACCAAAGCATGGGATTTCTAAAAAAGATAACCTCAATACCTTCAGCTTTTAATTTCTCTTATATCCCTAAGGAAGGAAAATAAGATGTGACCAGCTTTATTTTCACCCCTTGATATTTTAAAGGGACAACCAGTGTTTAGTTTGTTGTGAAACAAGCTTTGACTCTGGAAGGTGAGGGGGAACTGTATTGTTGCATACCTGAATTTTCCACTTGGAGTTTTTGATTTGTAACTTCCAAAAATAATGTCGGTTTGTTTTGTTTTGTTTTGTTTTCTCAGAATAGCAAAACTTTCTTGCTTAAGCAAGGCCATCAAAACCCAAATGCAACAATGGAATAGTTGTTAGTTATGACCCATGATAATGGGTGAGCTTTTTGATATTATTATTTTAATTAATTCACTGCTAATTGTTCCATATGAAAATTGCTCGGAGCATATTTAAACAGGGTATTATCGGGTTTTACAAACAAAATTAGTTTAAAAAGATATCCACAGTTATATGTGCCCTTTGGTATTCTTTTCTGAACACCATCAGTTCAGTGTGCTTTCTTGAATGGATGTGGTTACTACCCGTGTGGAGCTGTCTGAGTTGGTCATTATTAGCTTGAGCTTATGAAATGCTGAGTACTCTCAATAGGTACTGAACATATTTCAGTTCAAAGTAATCTTTAAAGAAGTGAAAATAAAGTGCATAGTACTTTATAGGAGGTGCTCAGAACTGTACAGTGTCTGGCCCTATCTGTTACTTTGGGGCGATTGTATTAACCTGTAATTGTCTTACTGTTGAAAGAGAAAAAATACTGTTTTTGTAACAGCAGTGTATCTGAAACTAGCTTTTATTTGGTGTACATCTAAAAGCCCATGGCATGGTTGCAAATGGAAATGTTGAGGATGGCTTCTTGGCCAGTTTCTGGTATAACTGCAGATATACAAGAACTGACCTTGTAGATCTTTAGGTGAAATGCAACTTTTTTCCATACACAGACTCTCTTTGTAATCACATTTATTATTTTACCCTGCTAAGATAGCTTTCTTATTTACTGCTTTGCAGGCTGTTGGACTGTAATGTGAAAAGATTTTATTATGTGACAGTGGAACTAATGTGAAAAGACATTTTTGCAAGTGTTAATATGTAGGATATTATGTACCTAAAAAAAAAAAAACCTGGATGGCCTTTAGAGTAACATCAATTAATTTTACCTTCAAAATTGTGATGTAGAACACGGTTGCTTGTTTCTCCTAGGAGCACTATATATATGTTAATAGAAAAATCCTAAAAATGTATATACTTTATTCAAAGATTTTTCTATTTATAAATCCCTTAACTTTGCTATTTACAAGATTGTTTCGTGTGTGTGCTTTTATGCATGAGTTCCATTCACTCAGTGGAGTTACTTGGTTCATTTTTTATAATAGCCTTTCTCATATGGCATACTGTTTGAAGGCTTTTAGAATAGTCAAACTTGTACAGTTTTCACCACACAGGCACTAGTATTTAAAAATGAATTTGTGTAAAGAAGAAACAGGTCACCAGACATATTTCTTTTTCTGATGCATCAGAAATTACAGGCATGTTGGGTACAAATTAGCAGATAAATCCACTGCTAGAACTTCACATTCAGATTGCTGTGGGTATTTTTTATTTTTATTTTGTTTAATTATTATTATTTTTTTTCCTCACAGTTAGTAAAGTAGAATGCACTCTGAAATGGTCAGTGGCCTAGAACACTCTATGCTCTCTGGTAGAGAGTGTGATTTAAAGCTGAGTAGTAATTTTACTGTCTTTGAAAATCATAGCGGTATAAAATTTTGCTGCAGTTGTAAGAAGTGAGGCTGGTCCAACTAATCTAATAGCTTTTTAAAAGCACTGAATTTGCCTGCACATTTTCCCTGTATCTGAGAGGAAGTTTAATTTTTTTTATTTATTTGATCTTCCTTACTTTCTGGCATAGCTCATTTTCCATTTAGCCCATTGATCTATTCCAGCCTGAGGTGGGAGAGTATTTCTGGAGTTATTTTCCTGACATTCCTTGTCCACCTGTTAAGATGCTGTACGCTTTTCTTTATCATCTGGAAGTTGCTGGATCCTTTCTCTGTTATTTTGTCTATTTTTAATCTATGTATGAGATCAACAGAAGGAAAATGGCTGAGGAGAATGACTAAGAGCAGACAAATCAGGTATCAGTAAATCATCACTGTGTTTCTTTCCCTGCAGTTTTTATAATCTTTGTTTAGAAAGCCCTGAATGGGAGGAATTTGCACAGACACTCCAGTGGCTATACTCCATCCTTAGTACCAGCTGATTTAACATACTTGTGTGCTGTAGTCATACTGATATGCTTTGAGATTAATATTTAAATTGAGAAAAGGTTTGCAAGTTGAGATTTCCAGATTCAGTAGACAAATGTGTATTTTTTCCTTTGTCAGTAACTGGAAGACTCAGTCCTGCTGATCTGCAGAGGTTGAAAGAAATAGACTTGGAAGAATTTCCGAGGAAAGGCAGTATTCAGACTTCATTTTTATTTTTTAAAGTGTGAAACCGTTTACTGGCATGTATATATATTTTTACTTCAAGAATAAAATGGTATTCTAAAGAAAACTGCATTTTTTTTCCTAGTAGATAATTCCTTGCCAATTAAAAAAAAAAACAACAACAAACAAACTTCATTGAGACAACTGTATTTTAAGCTAAAGGTAGACAGTGCTTGTTGGCATCTGGGACCAATGTTAATTAAGAGCATGTTAGTTAAGGAAAGTGCTAAATGGCAATAAATTTAACTCTGATCAAAGACTATGTAGTATTTCCTTTGTAGAAGTGTATTTGTGGCAGTGAAGATGGTTTGTATCCACCTCAATATATGTTAATCGACCATTATATCAAATGAAATCCAAGTATTTATTGTACGTGTCCAAATATCTATAAAGTCATTCCTATAGGAGGTATAACATTTAACAACAAATGTATCATATCTAGTTAAGCTGAATATATTTTTATTAGCCTGTAAATACTCTTCTGTACTTCAGTGATTTCTGTATCTAATTCAGACTGATATTTCATTTTCTTCTGTTTTTTATATATAAAATATAGATGCCTACTCCTGTGTGTGATTTTTTTTTAAACACGTAATCAACACCCAGGTAAAAAGCTGATTATTGTGAGGAAAAAACAAAACAGCATAGTGTGAATTTTGGTGATAATCTAGTCTTGGCCAGCAATGGTTGATAGCAGATTACATTTTTAAAGAGAATGTCTCAAATATCTTTACTTAAGAAGCATTTCCTGCAGAATTTTTTTCAGTAGAAGAAAGAAGGGGCAAAATTTGCAATGTACTCTGGCTGTACAATAATACTATAAATATGCCATAGCTTAAAACTGGGGAAAATGCTTTTTTGTTTTGTTTTGTTTATTCAGATTAACAATGTGCTTTTTTTTTTTTTTTTTTTTTTTAATCTCTGACTTATATTTAAGTGGCCTTCCCTCCCTAGAGCAGCAAGTTCACCCAGAACTGGATGCCATACAGAGAGCTCAGATAAAAGTAATGGTATAGTAATTGTGGTAAGTAATTGTTTAACAGTGGTAGTGCTTCCAGATTTCTTGAGTGCATGTGAGTACAATGGTTGCAGGCATAGGAACTCTATGAATAGACAAGGCTGAGTCATGCTGGATGAAAAGATGTTTCTAACCCTCAATTGGTGAGGGCTAGAACTGTACTATTTATTTTTTACCTCTGTAATTTTTAGAAGGGTGATTTTTATACATGGGTGACAAGTAGATGGAAAAAATAGAGTAAGGAGATAGAACTTACATGTGGCTGAAGTATAATAAAACAGTAAGAGAATTAATAGTAATCACAGAATCATAGAATGGCCTGTGTTGAAAAGGATCACAATGATCATCTACTTTCAACCTCCCTGCTATGTGCAGGGTCACCAACCACCAGACCAGGCTGCCCAGAGCAGCCTGGTCTTGAATGCCTCCAGGGATGGGGCATCCACAGCCTCCTTGGGCAACCTGTTGCAGTGCGCCACCACCCTCTATGTGAAAAACTGAGAATGAAGATTGAAACAGATGGTGAAAGGAGTAAAATAACTTTCTTTATGCCAGCTAGGATCAAGAAGGAGTGTGCAAACTTTCGTAGTGTCTCGGTACCCAGCTGAATGACTTCAGGCCCAGGCAGCAGTCTGTAGTCACTGAATAGTTTCTCTGTATTTTTTACCAGAGATTGCTATGTAGTAGAAGAAAAGCTCATCCTGATGTTGGATTCAACTATGAAGTCAATTTTGTCATGCAGAACCTCAGCCCAATGACTTGAAAAGCAAATTACTTACCTGTTGTCCAGAATGTGTCTTCTCTGAAGTGGTTTTGTTTCCAGTTCTTTTTAAACTACATCATTCATGTTTTGAGTGGATTTCAAGTATTAAGAAGTGGAAAAGTTTGAAGGAAAAATATCTCCCCCGCCCTGAGGCAGGGCTGTTGTTGTTTCATGTGCTTAAGAGTAGCCTTGCCTTACCTGTATTTGCTTGTGTACCCTGCTGCAAGAGTAGCTTTGCTTTTGATGCCCACACCTGTGGTGTGCTAGTCATGAACTGGGCTTTGAGGCCAGATGTCTGAATAAGTCCAAGGAATATTTTTCACAAAATCTCCCTTTGTAATGGAAAACTTGATTCACCTGAGTAAATTTTTCACATAATTTTTTTTCTTTTTTTCTTTTTCCCCTTCATGCATCAGCTGTAGATGCTATTTGGTGCCTGTCTGATAGCTTTCTGCCTAGTGCCTTGTGTCTTGTTTTGCACAGCTGTGCTGAAGAGAAGCAGTACAACTGCTGGTGCTCTAAAGACTCTTTAGCAGGATACTGCTGTCCTCACCCCCTTTGGGATCTGTATTAGGAACGCATTGGTCCCTAAAAAATAATCCAGGAAAGATGGTTAAAACTGTATGTTTTGTTGCTTTGTTTAAGGGTGGGATTTTTTTTGTTCGTTTGTTTGCTTTTCACTTTATACTGGAAATTGCGATCACATCTCCCTCATTCACAGGTCTTGCTGCCTTCCCTTTTTTTCATGATCTCTTTCTGAAATGCAAAAGCAGTGCTCCTGATCTTTGCTGCCTTCATCCCGTGAAACACAGCCTGATTTGTCTCCCCAGTATTTACCTCCACCAGCAACATAGCCATCAGCTCTTCACTGAAAGGTTTTCAATGGCTTGGGCTCAAATAGAAGATTAGGAAGATATAAGAATAAGCAGAGTTAAATGAGAGGCGTTAACAGACATGTTTTGATTATCAATAAGAAAATGTCATAAATCAAGGATGCTTGATAGACATCTGGTAACTTTTCAGTTTGGTTTTAAGTCATCAAATTGTTTACTACAGTCCTGTTGATGAAATCCCAATTTTCCTATTAAATGTCTTAATGCCTGAATGAGTAATGCTTCTGTAAAATGGAGTAGAACAGAATGACATGATGATAATTTTATCTAATGGTGTTTGTTATTGTCCAAGTATTTATTGTTAATTTGTTTAGGGGAATGGAAGCATTAAAGTTCAGGCTGCTGGACCAGAGCAGTTCCTTGTCCTCTGTACTGGCTTTACACTTCTGGAGATGTGTTTGCCCTGGATGCTTTTCCTTGCAACAAGAAGTGGGATGTTGCAGTTCACTTCCTTTGGGATCAACCTCTGGTGAGTGCTGCAGTTAACCTTTGCTTTGCGAAAGGGCAGTTAAAGCTTTTGGGTTCTCCTGGGCTTCATTCTGGGTTCTTCCTGGTCTACTGACAGTCACATGAGCTGCTAGCCTTCTGAAGTTTCTGAATTCAGATGGGACTGCATGCTGGCTGACAAAGGTGAGATCTCTGGAGTGAACAAACTGGGACATGGGAGGACATGAGAGTCACTTCTTTCACAGTAGTATCCCTAAGGGAATATTACCCAAGAACCATTAGGCTATGATGTTGTATATGATGAATTTGTTTTGTTATTAAATTGTATTTTTCTTGAGAAAAAAAATATATTGTGATCTTTTTCCTATTAAAGCAAGGAATACTAAGATGGCTTGTGAGATGTGTTATATATCAGGCTGCTCATTAGATTTCATACACTCTGTATCTTAGTAGCTTTAGTGTTATAGTAAGTTAAAGTAGTCGTCTCGAGTGACCTTGTTAAGTAGTTAAGTTTAATTTGTGCTACCTCAGCGTTATGCTATTTACAAATCCAAAACTTTTCTGTTTCTTGGCGAATCCTATTTGTAATCAGAATCCTAATTCTTTTTTAGTGCACGATACTTGTACTTGTATTTAGAGCCAAAAGGGGGCAGCAACTTCTTGCAAATCTTCAGCATTAACTGGACTGGGAAAGGTCCTATTCTCTGCTGTTCGCGGATTCTTTTGTTGCTGGTTTGTGTGTGTGTGTGTTTAAAAAAACTTTAAAAATAGAAAAACGTTGTTCTTTAAAACTATTTCTAGTCATGTTTACTCTTATAAGAACAAACATTCAGTCTAGTTAGTGTCCTGTAACAAATGCTTTCCTGGTGAAATAATGTAAACCAAACATTGTTCTCTGTATCTGTGCAGCATACGTACAGGAACACATGAACACACACACATGAATCATGATTTCTTAAAGAATTCTTTTATTTCTCTGTCAGTTACTTTAAAAAATGAGTGTTCTCTTACACGCTCATGGTACAAGTTTTGATCTTCCTGGGCGGATTAAGTGCTTCTGAAAGACTGGGCCAAAGCACTGATAAAACACAAAATGAGTTATTGGGTAGGTTTGCAGACTCCCCTGCTTATGTTTTGTGAGTGCCCTTCAATCACGCTCTACAACCGGCCTTGTGCTGTTCCTGGCATTTCTGCTGGAACTGAGGCTGCCCATCATGTCCAACTGCATTGAGATTTGATGACGAGGAGTAGCAAAAAAAAAAAAAGTGATGAACATAACATTTTGTTCTTGTCTATCACAGAATCACAGAATCACCCGAGTTGGAAGGGACCTCAAGGATCATGTAGTTCCAACCCCCCTGCCTAGCAGGGCCACCAAACATACACATTCAGATCAGGTTGCCCAGGACCCCGTCCAACCTGGCCTTAAACACGTCCAAGGACGGGGCATCCACAACGTCCCTGGGCAGCCCGTTCCAGGGCCTAACCACTCTCATAGTAAAGAACTTCCCCCTAACATCCAACCTAAATCTTCCCTCCTTCACACTAGTTTAGTCTAGTTTCACACTGAAGGCTTTTGGTCAGAAGGAAAGAGGAAGACCTTCTGTAATCTTCTTCCTAGTGCTGTTGTTTCCAATGTTCACCAAATGGTGTCTGTTGTCATTAGCCAGGTGATCAAGTGACCTTATCAGCTGAATGTTCTGTTGCATAAAACATTTGTGTCCTCGATGCTGATCCTCATACAGTGATGTGACTGTGCTATAATCAGAGGGGATACCTTGTGCTAATCTGTCAGAAGTTAACTGTATAAATGAACTACAGATTCTAAAGGGGCATTTTTCTGAATGCCATATGCCAGGTATTTATAAGATATAGAGAAGTTATGGCAGCATTGTTACAGAAATCATGGGTGGCTATGTGTTGTGAGTGTCAAAAGGGATGAGTTCTGTCTTTTGTGACAGTGCTGTATGTGTTTAGGTACCTGTGGAAGAGAAACTACATGAGCTGTCCACAACCTTTTCACATCCATGTATGACTCTCATTCTTCCACATCACAAGAATCCTCTATTGAGGTCACCTTATTCAAATTTTATAAAACTGTCTGTCAGAACAGATGGTATCATTTAAGGATAAAAAGCTTAGCCATAAATGTGAAGAAAACCTGCCTCTTCAAGTAAGGCCTGCTAGCACGTCTTAGTCTTCATCACCTATGTCTTCTCTCCCTGCATGACAGAAATTTCTCACAGGTTTGTGACTTCTCAAAGGCCTGTACATTTTTAGATGGGTTTGACTTGTTGAAACAACTCTGGTCAAACGACAACTTTTCTGTCTCTCTCATTTTGTCGATCTATGAAATGGTTGTTTGGGCCATGGAAGTTAAGATGTGTAAAATACATTTGTAAAGGCAATGGCTTCTCTTGCATGCTCAGGGTAACGAATCATTCAGACTGACAGTTCAGTAATAGCTACCGTAACTTACTATCTTTCTGCAGTATGTGTTCCCCTTCCTTCATGGCCAGTATCACCATCATCTCTGCTCCCTGTCAGTCCTCATGTAGCTCTTTGGGAGGCTTCTGATAAGCTCCCTCAAGTATGTCAATCTTCGGCCACTGCTGTTTGTTTCTATGTTGTTTGTGTTAATTTATTTTGGGTGTTCTTTGAAGGCTAAATTTTGGCATTAATTTTTTGCTACCTTCCAAACAATGTGTGTATTTTTTAAAGTCTGTTATTGTCTGTCGTTACCCGATCTGACTGATAGAACACGGCAGTTTTGAATAAGGTGTTATTTTGCAAGTTTTCTCACTCCTTTTACTGGCTCAGATTCATGATAAGAAGTGTTGGATATTCAGTGTTATTTTTTCCTCTTCAGGTGAGGATATAATGTGGATCTTTAAGGCAGCTTTTCAAATCAGGTCTGTTAAAAATTTGTGTCTACCCAAAATTATGGATTTCTGAGCTCAGTTCCGGATGGTGGTCAGGACACAAGAGTTAGTAGTGTCACATGTATTGGTTTGTATATTTTGCTATGCTGAAAAATTATGTTGTGCTATACATTTATCAAGTTGTCTCCTTTCTGGATTCCTCCTTCTGGTTTGACTGTATAAGAATAAACGGGATGATAATCTCACAGATGTTGCATGCCTGCTCTGTAATTGTGTCAAAATAAATGATGGTTGACTCCACTTAAGACATATGAATAACCTCTGCATACAGTAGATGGCAAAAGTTTATCAGGCCTTAGAGCTGCATAGTGTGAGGCCAAGCTTAAACAAATACTGTGAAGTTAGAGTGAAAAAGCCTCCAAATTCTTGTGTCCCGACTACACAAAGATAACATAGAACAACAGATATTAGGCGTCTTCCTTATCTTTTATAACATGAGTTTTTCTGACTAAGGATGTCTTCTTCTTGTCTTTATCTAGTTTAGAAATACTTTATCTGGAGAGGTTTCTATTTGGATTCTCTAAGTGATCATGCAGAAATGGTACCTTAACTTCAAATAAATTTGTTCTTTGAAACTTATTCTTCAATGATTCATAAGCTTTGCTGCTGTTCCTTTATAATGTTGTTAGTCTTGTTAGCCCCACACAGCTATGGTAGGATAATTTTCAGTATAGATGTCACGTTCAACAACACTGATGAGATTCAAAAGAAAAGATAAATTCTGCTTGTTTACCCCATGCTTTGCTACTGTGGGGGAGGTTGGAGGTCAGTATAACCTTTACAGCATCACTGACATTGGAAAGAAGAGACTTGTATGGAACTTCTATTATGGAAAATAAGAAAGAAAAAATAAATGCAGTAATATAACCTTGTCATTTCTAGAGTCCAGACTGATTGCAGTCTAAAGGGAGCCCTTAGGACACATGCGCATTAAGCAAATTGAACCTGGTTTTGGAGAGAGTGAACGAAAGAATAGTGACAGATTTTTACAAGGTTTATTTTCAGAGAACGCCTGACTTCTAAGGAATGAATCAGTGGTCTCACAGAGGTCACAAAACTCCTGTTCATAGCTAATTGCTTTTTCTTACCCTCCTGAAATGAATTGGAACTGCCTGGAGAAAAATGATTGGCTTTGGCAAAAGAAAAAAATAAAAGTAAATGCCTAGCTTTGGGAAAAGCTGAGGCACAGACAAATAACTGCATTTTGTTTAATAGCCACCTTAGTGGTGACTTTGTATGCATAGTTCTGAAGGCATTGCTGCAATGCAGTGCTACTATTTTAAGGTTAAAGGATATTAATTGTAGAATCTCAGAACAGTTTGGGTTGAGACCTTAAAGCCCACCCAGTCCCACCCCCTACTATTGGCAGGGATGCCAGCCCCCAGCTCAGCCACTCAGGGCCCGCTCCAACCTGGCCTTGGAGCACCCACAGTTTCTCTGGGCAGCTGTGCCAGCGCCTCACTGCCTCTAAGTAAAGAATTTCCTCCTAACCTAAATCTCTTCTCTTTTGGGGAATTTGCTGTCTTTTCCAGTCTAAGGAGATGAAAGTGATGAACATTTGTGTTTTTGTTGTGGTGTTTGGGAAACACTTTTGGTGGTGGGAGGGAAGGATTTTTTGTGGGTTTTTGTGTTGTTTTTTTCTTTTTTTTTTTAATAGAAGGCACTGTATTTTCTACAATTCATTTGATTAGAGGTGCCTAGTTTACGGAGTGTGACCCCATTCACAGCACTGTCAGAGGCTTGCCTTCAACTGCAGCTGGAACAGGTGGACCCTTAGGGCTGTGTCCAGTTAATATTCAACCTTCTTGTGAACTTTGCTGCATTTATACTGTGCCAGACTACTAGGAGTGCCAGCTCAGGGAAGAAGCTTGATACTGAATCACTATTGAAAGTCTCTGTTAACCAGATGGTCAGTCTCCTAAAGATGGTAGGCTCTGTTCTGCCGTAATCTCATGACATACTGGAGGGAGATCCAGTGCAAATGCAGCCCTTATAAGTGTGTTAGTGTTTTGAAGTAGGGCCTGTTTGAATCTTTGTTGTAGAAGGAAGATTTTTGAATACACCATGTTTGCTGAGTCTGACTGTGTTACACCTGCAACTGGTTTTCACTGTGGAAATTAATGAGCTAGAGCAGCCTGTGAGAAACCATTCTGAGGAGAAATATGAGGATGAATCCCCACCTGCAGGAAGATCAGTCATCCCTTTTCTTTCCTACATAAGGGCTTAGTAGCAGGAAGGAGAAACTACTATAGAGACTAGAAGTTCCTCTGCATATCTGCTGCTAGGTCGCTAAGAACTCCTTGTTCCCCAGGCTGAGGGGAAGAAGCCCCAAGCTGTTTGTGTCAGCTGCCCTCAGCATTCCCTCAGATTGGAGCTGTGAAGCACTGTGCAGTGGCTGGCAGTGTGTGTGATGACAGAGCCACCACTGTAAGTCAGAAATAATGAAGACATCTGGGGATTGATTCCAAGCTATCTTTTTACAGTTTTTTTGGGTTCTTTTTGAGAAGTGGAGGATGAAGGCAAGTTGCACATTGAAACCCAACATCTTTTTCAGCTAAAATAGCTGTTCTGAGATGGGTTTGAATGGCAGCAAAAAATGGGCATGTGCAACGAAGAACAGTTTGACACTGCAGATGCAAAAAGCGTGTGGCTGAGGCATGCCAAAAGGTTGTTATAACACAAGCCATGTCATCAGCTGCCTGCTGCTGTTGCCGTGCTGCATTATCTTTGTGGGGAATAGCTCTGATTACTGAGCTCCGCTTGTTTGCAAAGTGACAAGTCAAGCTAATTAGCTGTGTGGGTGGAGTATTGGATTCAGTCTCACCAGGGGGGTAGCCTCATCCTCCCCTCAATTATGTGCATCCAGCAGCAGAGCTGGGCACAGAAGTTTGTTCGTGGGCGTTTCTTCTCTAGAGATTACGGACACAGAAGCCAGGCTAAGTGGGGCACTGGGATAAGCTTTTTTTAGCCTGTCATACAGAGAGTGTAAATTGCAGCCGCGGAACTGACACTTTTGCACGGAATAAGGAACAGTTACTTCTCACTCTGCAGGATATGTGACAAGAGTGGGTGTGCAGCGATGATAAAGTCACCAAGTTAAGTACCAGGCCTGTGTGACTGATTTACAAATACCAGTGTTCTTTATTTACATAGACATGTAAACAACAGAAGGTAAACAACACCACCCAGCTCGGTCTAATAAACAGGCTGCTGCTGCTTCGCTTCAGAACCTGAGGTGTTTTATACAATTCACAGAAACTGTATTGACAGCAAACGCAGGAGGACTACAAGGTTAGCTCAACTCTTTCTTCTTTGCACGGAAGTCGCATGCACTGTGCTTTGGCATGACAGAACTGCACCACTGAGGCTACAAAACAAGCAAATGCGAAGAACCCACTAAGAGCTGTTCTTAAGGTCAGATATGGCTCAAGTTAGCAATATTTGTACCTAGTATCACTTACAGCTTTTATGTACTCTTACAGCACTTTGTGAACAAACAAGAAATCTTTGCTGCGTCCTTTGCAAATGATCCCCAGCTTACACACAAGGAAACACACAAGGCCTTGAAATACTGACTTTCCAAGAGCTCACATTCTACCAGGCTAATTTCCCAACCTTGTGCCTTAAATGTAGCACCATTCTTCTCTCTTGGAAGAATATAACTTTTTGATATTCTGAGACACACATTCAAATTCAAGGTAAGGCTCCAAGTGCTGCAGGGCAAAGGATGGTTGCAGTCCCAACCTGAAGCTGTGTGGCTTCAATGACACCTATGCTGAAAAAGGAGCTAACAGCTGTGCATTGCAGCCACCCCCAACCTTTTTCAAGTTTGTCCAAAACTAAAACTGAGTAACATCTGCTGCAAAAGAAAACCTATTTGAGCACAACTGTGCTGAGCCACTGTCTTGCATTTAAGTGCAACACTGAACCATACCCATGTTGTCTTTTAGTTTTACAAATTTAGTGTAGTATTTCCATTTGAAATATTTAGTCAAACAGAAGAATACCCAGTGGAGCAATGAAGAGCTGCTTTGTGTCCAGGAACAATTTTTCTTACAGTTTAGCATTAACAACATCAGGTATGGCCTGAACAGGATTCAATTCTTAGCTGTAAATTCACATTATAGTTCCACACACATTCAGTGATAAAGCAGATTGGCATGTTTCTATTGCAGATGTGTCTGCAAGGTGATCGCTATGGCTTGAATCCAAAGCTTGTTCCATCTTTTCTACCTGTACTTGATACGAATAGCAAGTTAGGCTCAGCTCATACACTAGGTCAAATTCAAGCATCTACAGATTGCTGCTGAAAGGCAGCTGGGCAGGTGAGATGGAGCGTGGTATTTAAATGCTCAGCTGCCTTCTCTTGTGCACTTCACGCTTCAAGCAGTTTTACTTCTGCCCTCCCAAGAGGAACTATAATGATGATCTTCAGTTTTCAGAGGAAAGGAACTGAACCACATCAGCTGTAAGATACACAATTTACAGCTGCTCTACAACAGAGGTGGAATAGAGAGAGAGCTATTTCTGCAGAAGCTGGTTTGTTGTTGTTTTTTTCTTTTGTCCTTTCAATTCCACAGGTGAAAACGAAACTTAAGAAACTCTCCTTAAATAAAAGCTATGTACAAATTGCACACGTTGCAAACGGAGCACTGAGATCAGTTACAGAAATAAGATATACAGTCTTCACTGATAACATCTCTTTTGATATAAACAGTGATAAACAGCATATGCTTTCTTCAGATGTCAGAACCCAGCAAGACTGCAATATTATGTACACAGGGTTTGTTTGCCTTCTGCCTTCTGCAGCAGAATCCTTTAAAACTCTGTTTTCACTTTGGAAGCTGCGCAGCGACATTCCTGTGCACCACGTCTCTCTATCTTAGCGGATCACAAGAGAGCTGTCATTGCTGTCTGGCTTATCGGGTTCAGGCAGTCTCTGGGTGTTGAGTAACCCTCACTCCCTAGCACGTTCGGCTGAGGTTTCTGGTAGTCCGTACTATAGCTCACAGAGGTCAGAATACCGTTGGCTTTAGGTTTGTCGTAGTTTATTACGCTCTGGGGTGTCTGATAGTCTCCATTCCTGGTATCAGTCTTACATGAGCCAGAGAAACTGCCGGCAGAAAGGGAATGTTTCTGTGAGGATATTACAGGTATGTTGTAGCCATTTTCAGAGGGAAAGTTATTTTCTCTGGTGACGTGCCGCTCAATGATGGGGGTGGCATATTCAGGCTCCTGGCTGGTCAGGGGCAGAGCGTACTCGTGCCGGTTGGCTCTGTGCGGGCAGTGGTAGTGGTTTTCAAACTCTGCACTCCCCCTTCTTCCCTCTTCTTCTGTGTCCATGGGTCTGAAAGTAGATCCTTTCCGCGTTACTGTCCCAGTTCCGATCATGAGAGGCTGCTGATAATCTAAAAGGAAGTGCCAACTGCTCAACAACACATAGCCACATTATTTTATGTAGTAAGTGGCAGAAAATGATTTGCTTATTATAGCAAACCCGTGATTATCAGGGATGTCAGGAAACACTGCCCCGTCTCCAATTCCATATCCTCCTTCATTGCCCAGGTGTTGCAGAGCTTGGCAGAGCTGCTCTGCAGAGGAGCTTCAATCTGTCACATCTTTACTCCCTCCCTCCCTGCCTTTCCCCGCCTACATACCCAAAAGCATTAACATCATTTCTGGAGAATACCCCAAAACTCTATGAAAATAAAAAGAGGGAGGACAACAAAATATAAGCAATAAACCCGAGAGGGGACTTCAAATGAAGTTCCACAAAGGAAAAAAGTTCTCAAAACAAGTGTTCTACTTTTGCAATAATTAAGATGCCTGAAGGATTCTTAACGAGTCCAAGTGCCGGCTCTATTTAAAAGGAATCTCAGTGGCTGACTGACAGGAGGATAAAGTTAGGCAGAAAGGCAGCCAAGAGAGTCAAGGGAAGTGTGAGATGTGTGAAGTCAGCTTCCAACTGAAGCGTGTGTGCGAGGGGGACGAGCCATAAGGCGAGCAGCAGGAGTAGTGCTGCCGGAGAACAGTTCACCCCATGGAGGAGGGGGCAGGAGCTGAACTGGGAAGGGAGAAATGACCCCAGCAGGAGCATGAGGTAAGATCCAGGGGACACAGCCTCACAAAGTGGATATTTGCAGTTCTGGTCAGAGAGGATGCCAGGCTGCTGTATTAGAAAGCAATCTGAACTAATGGGGTTTTCAAAAATTCCAGAAAATTACCATGCTGAAATTTGGCATTTTAGCTTTTTTACTTTGGTTCTTGTGAAAATTGCTTACTGATGTACATGGTGACCTGAACAGCTCTAGTAAACAACACTGATAAAATACTGTATTCTGGCACAGGCTTGAAGAAGTTAGCTCAGATTCTGTTTTAGCATTGTAGTTCATCTGACATGAGCTTGGAATTCAATCCCATATGTCCTGTGAATCTTTCTGGCAGTTCCTGGCTACTTCCCAAATGTAGCATGCAGGGTGAAGGTGTTATGATATGTCATAAGTGATGCAGCTCTCACCAGCACTGCTGCTGCTACACTGAGGAATTTCACTTGCTCAGAAAGAAGTCTCTCCACTTCCTCTGGGGGCTGCCATGAGAACCAGCAAGCAGCGAGGAATTCAAAGGGGAAGAATTTCATGTAGTATGGTAACCTATATGCAAGTTGCATGCCCACCACAATTTAATTATTTAATGTCATTTGCTGCACATTTCTTAGCTGTAGTCCCAGTTTTCATTTAGTGTTTCTTATTTCTATGGAGACTGCAGGTGAAACGCAAACTTTGGGAGCTCTTGGGCCAGGACGAGAGGTATAAATTCTCATACACTGCAAGAGGAGAGGATGGACAGAGCAGAGGTCCATGCGACACAGCCAGGGTAGCTGGTAACCACAGTGGTAAGGGACTATGCTACCTTGCTTTCCTTCATGAAATAAAACTGCTTTATATTCAAAAACTGCATATTTATATTTTAAGTTTCTGTAAAGCACTGACAGATTTTAAAGTATATTTCTCTAACAAATTTTTAGGAATTTCTAAGCTTTGAAGCCTGGGAAGGGCAAATAAATTTTTCTGGAAGGTTGCTGATCACTGATCTCATAAAATGGCTGCTCTGTCTGGCCTTTCCAGACAGAGAAAAACAGGCAGGCATAAGATGCACTAAGAGGATGAATTAAAAAAAACATCCCTTTGGAATACAAGCAGTACTGATGCAGGGATTTGCTCTCTCCAGACATTGACCTGAAGCCAAGGTAGCACAGAAGAGATGCATTGAGGTGTTTTTTTCTCTTTTCCCTCATCTGTCACTTCAGAAGACTTCATCTCCAAGACAATTCAAGGCACCAGGAATACTGTACACATCTCAGCATGACTTCCAGCTGGTATGGAATCCAACCACAAACTGAATAAGCAATTTTTCTACTTGATCAGCAGCAAGGAACATCATATTTTGTTCCAATGTCAGAGACATTTGAATTAAAATAGAAATATAAAAATGTGCCAGCAATACCTTAGGTATGTTAACAGAATTATAGAAGAATCACAGAATCATTGAAGTTGGAAAAGATTTTTAAGAAATCTAGTCCAACTGTCCACCTACCACCAATAATGCCCACTAAGCCATGCTCTTAACTACTAGTACATCTACCCTTTCCTTAAATACCTCTAGGGACAGTGACTCTACCACTTCCCTGGGCAGGACAGTCTGTTCTGAACTCTTGCGCTGCATCCCTTGCCTGAGTGCATTTCATGCTTGCCTTCAATTTTAAGTTGTTCAGAGCAAGGAAAAAATCTTGCCAAATAAAAAAGGAAAAAAAAAAAACAACAACATATAAAAAAAATGAAGGTTCATCTAGTGTTTTTGTCCCCCCAGTACATCTGAGATGAACACAGATAAATCTGTCCTTGAGCCTGAGCTTTCACAAGAGTTGGAGCTTCTAATATTGCTGGCCTGTCCTTCCTCCTGCTAACTACTTTCTGCACAGAATAAAATGAGTGCATCAGAGAGGGAGCAATTGTTACCTGCCATGTCGCTTGTGACCAGATCTAGTTTTTGTGGTGTCTCCTTCTCATTATTATAGCTAATGGTAAATTCAGTTGACTGATGTCTGGTGAAGGGCTGCTTGATCTGTTTCCAACAACCTACAATAAAGAAATTAGAATAGAAGATGTCAGAAAGTTAAATGCTTAAAATTAGAAGGCTTATCAGAATGTTAAATTTTTAGTGTACTGATTGCTGTCAATATACTTAACTACTTACAAAGCAAGATTAAAACAGACTGTTTGAAAAAAACAAAAAACCAAAAAAACCAACAAAACCCATAAAAACAAAGAGACTCTGAGATTCTCCATGTAGAAGCTAAGCCATAGAGAGGGTTTTCTTCTTTGTCTTTCTTGGGAAGAATGACTTAAGTTATATCTTAATGCCTATCAGTAAAATATAAGCTTTAAATCAGCAGCAAATTTTGCCACCACTTATGTAGCAATAATAATGTTTTGCAATTTCTTTTTTTAAATTTTTCTTTCAGTTGCTGAGTATAGTTTCCATGTCCTTGTTATCTCAGCACCTGCACTTATTTGTTCTCACAACATCACTGTGAGACACTGTGTGTTCCTTGTCTGGCACCTGTAACATGTGGTCTGTTGAAAAGTGGGTTCAACTCCCAGCTTGCTCAAGTCCCAAACCTGGTTAGATTCAGAGTTATTAAGGATGGAAAAGTCTACTAAGATCACCTAGTCCAACTGTCATCCCATCCCCACCATGCCCCTAAATGCCACATCTGCACGTTTCTTGAACACCTCCAGGGACAGTGACTCCACTTCCTCCCTGGGTCTTGTAGAAGCTTATGCAATTGGCCTTGACCCACCAATCCAGCCTGTCCAGATCCTCCTGTAGGGCCTTCCTACTTTCAAGCAGGCTGGCACTTCTTCCAAACTTGGTGTCATTTGCAAACTTATTGAGGGTTCACAGTGTTTAGAAGCTTAATTTGTGAAGCATACACTACAAATGAACGGAGTGGATAAGAGGCTATCTCCAATTTCATGGGATTTGTCCTCATTAGCAAGTGCGAAAGGATTTTGATGTGACCTTGAAAAATCATATTAGCAAATATGATGTTAAGTACAAATTAGTTTTCTAATGAGGATGAGCTGAAATGGGTAACAAAGTTCCTTTCCCTGATGCCAGCACCTGCTGAGGGATGAAATTTTGGAGCTGAGCTGTTGCAAGAGATGTGAATTACTTAGTGATTTCTTTTTAATGGAAAGCTGAGTTTCAGAAGGATATTCCTCTGCAGAGTTAGCAAGCCAGGAAAAAGCAGCTGAGCTCCACCTTCCTGGCTGAGAGGAAGCTGCTCTAGAAAGCATAATTAAGCACAACAAGGTATGTTATTGCACCAGGTTTGCAGGCATCTTCTGCAGCAGAGACCTCAAAACAATCCTCTATTCTGATTTTAAATGTGAAGTACAATTCAGTATTGTTAGGCTTCATTAATATAGTCTCAATTAGGGAGGGCAGCAAAATGGAAACACTGAGGCCATAAAAAGATAGTTAGCACTTGCTGTCTTGGAGAATGGCAATCCCCTCTGCTGTGGGGGAAAAAAAAAGGAAAGTAGCAATTTTCTGCAAAATAGGTGTTTTGGAGGAGGGAAGGAAAAGAAAGGCACCTGGGAGCACTCTTACATGATCATTTATGAATTCTGTGTAATAGATCTTTTGCTAATTGCCCTTCTGTCATAGAAACCAAATTACTTTGTTTCTCTGGGCACTGTTCAGGGATGACACAAGTGGGACTATCATTTGCCATTTCCCTTGTATGAAATAGCGAATTTGAATGAGGAAACATGGCTGCTCTTTCAGAAGCATCTCACCATAGTGCATAAAATCCTTCCCATTGGCCAAGGTGACAGGACAGGACAAGACAAAGCCCACCATTCTTCACTAACCTGATTTCTGAGCATTGGATAATCCATAAGAAAGTCCTTTGGCTTCTTGCCTGTGAGGAGAGGAAAGCATTTATAAACTTCTGCTCTCATAGCATTTCATCTTCTTCACTCCTTCACTTCAGCAGAGAGTCTGTGTGTTTAGCAGCTGAAAACAACTGTTCTCTTTTAGTTCCTGGAGGATGCATTTATTAGATTGTAAGGCACACAAACCCATATTTCCACACTTGATTGTTTCCCCATCTGTGTGCATGTTCTGAATGCCGCTGTGCAAATTCCTTCTGTCTGAAGGAATTCCTTCATGGACTTGATGTGTGCATGTCGTTATATGTCACTCTAGGTAATGTTTTGGGTCTGTTCTTCTGAACATTTATGGATTTTACTGGAAATCCAGGGCAGAGCCAAGTACTGCTCATGATGAAACAAGATCACCAGAGCTTTGTTTATGCTTCCAAATCCCTGGATGCTGATAGATGCATTTTCCTGTTCTACATTCAAGGGCAAGTTCAGGAATGGACACCTACTTCGACCCAAAGTTAGCAGTGCTTCTTCCAATTCTGACTTTGTGAAATAGAGTGGCTTAGTTTTATCTGCTTAACAATGTATGTGTACCACTCCTTATAGATCAGCCGTGACTTTGGCCCCCGTCTTTAATTGCCTTACGTGATGAGGAAGCAGAAAGAACAAGAACAAAATGAAATAAAATGCTTCAGATAGCTCAAATGTTTCCTTCCCTGAATTTCTGCTCAGCTTTGGTGTGCAAACTGTTCCATCTTCAACTGCATTACATTTTCACATTTGTGGGTATGTGTAGGCTGAACTGAGCAGCTGGTTGCATTGGACTGTAAATTGGGGTGTGTAGTTCTGAACCTGCTTCATCCTTGTTTTCCTCTAACTAGGGGATGATTAAAAAAGACAATTTACAGCAGCATGAGTTCTATTTGGAAGGAAGACTTAAAAAAAGATAATCTATTTCCAGTTTCCTGGTTTCTCTGGAAAGAGAGCACAAATTTGATTGTGCCAGCTAGGACGCCACAGATATCTCCCATGACAAAAGACAGTATCTTACTTTCGTAGGGCTGCACAGATACAAATTCCAGAGAACAGGAACAGACACAGCACTATGAGGACTGGGACAATTATAGCTGTAAGCTTTAAGCCTGCATAGAAAAAATAAATGGATAACAGTTAAAAAGGCAGATTACTCTGAAGATGGATATCTATTCCAACAGATAATCTTGCAGGAACACTCCTCGTAGGGGAGCATGTAAATGTAAAACAGTAGAACAGCAGAACTGCTCCTCAGCCATACGTAGCTGCCTGCCATGTACACGAGTGGAACGGAGTTGAGAAATACATTGAACTCTCGGTCTCTAGGCGGACACTTGGCACAATATCTGTAAGCATCCTTACACTGAGCAGTTTTCTTATTACATACTGGGTAACTTTTTATAAAAAGCCACTTACAGCAATGCTGTTTTGAGTTACTTTTAAAGCTGCTAAATGAAGCTGCCGTTTTCCATGCTGAGTATCTGGCTCCTGCTGATCTGGCTGAAACGTTTCAGTCAAAATAATTCAAAGATTTCCGAGATTTGAGATAGGGAAAAATGTTTTGCCTGTGTTTAAAATGATTTAGAACAGGGATTTGGAAATTAGCCATAAGGTGACTTTTGTGTCAGGAGCATGCATTTCACTATTCCTGCAGACACTTTGAGAGTAAGGTAGTGCACATGTCCATGGGATATTTACAGTTTAGCAGATAAAGTTTCGAAATATTCCATTTTCAGTGAAGATGGATACAATTTACCCATACCACTGCACAGATCAACAGAGTTAGCTCTTGGCAAGAGCAATCCAGTTTCAGAATATTTTTTTTTTTTTTTTTAGTAATGATCACTTATTAAAAATTCTTTGTTCACAGAGACAGTGCTACAACTATTAGCTACCCAACAGTTAGCAGTCTTTGGTATGGCGGGTCCATAATTCCTGCCTGGCTGTGGATCCACCAGTCAGCCAGTATACAGTAGAAATTTTATTTGTTCACTTTTTTAAGACCTAAGAATTTACCTCCACTTAAAGGATGAAGATTGCAAATTAAGGCACTGAGGGAGAAGTATGAGAATTAATGTTGCCTGAGCCCCCATGAAGGTAAGTATTATGAAAAAAAACGTTTAATTACACAATCGTGCACTACAGTATATTGCTTAGTGCTGGGGATCTGCTCTGAGAGGAGTTGTGGCAGCTTAGAGAGAAGGTAACGTTTTTGTAGGACCACTGCTCCACGTATAACAAAAGTCAGAAAACAGAGGGAGAGGGTGAGGAAGACAGGAGCTCCTCCAAAAATGCTACTGATGCTCGGGGCAGTCTGTTGAGCCTACGAAGCATAGCACATAACTAAGCTGTCAGGGAAGAGAAAGCCTGGTATTACACACATCAAGAAAAATTAAGGCTTTCAATTTCTTTCTGTGCCTCAAGACAAAAAGAAGCCAGGCTCCTCCCTTCTCTCTCTGTAGTTAACCTTTGAAAATGTCTGAGGGGAAAACAAAAGTTTTGATTTGTGAGAAAGTTTACCCAGGCTGGGGTGAAGACATGATGCATCACAGAAAAAAATCAGTGATCAGCTGTGTTACCTAAATTGGTTTCTTCTGATGGGATGGGCTCTGTAACAGTTCTGTCTTCTTTCCCAAGGGAGGTTTCTGTGCTCTGACTTGTTTTTTGCCACATTGAATGTGTAAATGAACTATTCACTGCAAAAAAGAGCAGGGAATGAGTTATTCTGTGGTAACACAGCACTCCTTTGGAGCACTGTGCCTTGGAAGCACTGTTTACCCCATACCTTGCATTATTCGACAACCAATCAGCTCAAGCTTCAATGCTATCCGTTGGTTCCAAGACTGAGGAATAATTCGCACATAACGGGCCACGATTGGGGGAATGAAATTATTACGTACAACGTCACCAGAGTCGGAGTTGCCTTGGAATACCTGCAACAAAATGAAAGTGTGTTATTTGCTGTGTTTCAAAAATCTGCTTCTCAGAAATGCTCCTGACGTCCAACTTCAAATATTTTTATTATCCTAAAACTAACGTATCAATCATCTGGGACACAGCCACAAGAGTTTTGGAAATGGGAGCTCTGAAAAGAATCAGTCTTTTTAATTCTGGTAGACGATCGCCTTTCACTGTTAGCTTAGAGAGGAAAGTTCTGTTTCCATTCTCTGTGATTTCCAGTTAATGTATGCTGGTATAATGCAACATTTTTGATTTAATAGTGCTACACGGCCCTTACTTGTGCATCAGGGAATATCTATTTATTTAAAGTGAATATTTCCAAGTATTTCAGAAAATTGTCATCTTTCTGTATCAAGACCAAAAAATGACCACTAACCCTGTAGCTGTATGTGCTTTGTTCTGTACTTCTTTCCCGTCAGTTCAGGCTGTGTACAGAACAAGTAATCCTTGCAATACTAGTACTTGGAGATGCTTCAGCATGGCCTAGGAGAATGTATGAGCCCAATCAGATAAGAAAGTGAGCTCAGCATATCTGAGATAAGACACCAGGCTATACAGAGTTTACATAGGACAAGTTTTGTCATGTTTTTTGGTTGTAACAGAATATATCTAATAATGTTTTCATAGGATTATTTGTAAATAACAATTAACTGTGGAAAACTGCAAACCAGAAGATTTTAAGTGGCTAGCCTTCACAAAATTCACCTGTTATGAGACTAATTTTTTACTTCTTGGGCCAACATCCCCTAAAAAATCTTAAAGCAATTAACACTGTGCAGTGAAATTCGTTTCTGTACAAGCTGAGGAAATGGAAATCATAGCTAGAAGGAAATCTTCCCGCAAGCCTAACAAGTTTTTAAAACCATAGTCAAGACTCAGCACCAGGTAGAGGGTTACCAAGCTCCCTCATAAAGGATTAGTGAAGATGATCTGACTAAGAACGCTGTGGGAGCAGAAAGGCTTCTGTATTTTTGTTTCAAAGGAAACAGGAGTTTTTCCCAGAAGAATATTAGCACACGCTGTGCTGCTTTTATCAGATCGTTGTTGAATTCATTCAGTGTCTATGACAGCTGTTGTGCAGACAGTTGTGGAATTTCTTTTGTTTGTTTAAGAGCATTTAGTTTAAGTGCAGGTACATTGAATCCTAACAAACTTGGCCTGTCAGAAGAGTCACCCCAGTGTGGTGTTGAAAGTGGTGCAGTCCCTAGAACACTGTCCAAAGAGGAGCTCAGTCTGCAAACACAGATAAGTAGCACTGATATTTAGCTGAGCTAAATACTTCTCCAAATAGCCTCTTTACAGCTATACAGCTCTAATCTCCCTTTTTAGTACAAATAGTATATGCACATGCACAAGCCTTTGTATGTATATCTCACAACTTCAGAAAGCCCTGGATATCTCCCTTGCTTCAACAAGCTTGCTATCTATGCCGCAGCTGTAAATTTTGCTGGTGAAGACGACCCAAGTCTGGACAAGTCTGAAGCTCCTGATCTTTCTTGTCAGTGAAAGTCTGTCCTTCAGTGTCAAGGCAGCGCAAAGATTTTTTTCTCTGTGCTTTGCTTCCACTCCCACTTTCTCTTACCTTTTCTTCATTGCTTAGAATTCCTCTGTAAGTTCTCCATTTCGAGTTGTTATTTCTGTAGTTCAATATAAATGTCTTCACATAGAAATTAAAATTCTGCATAGTGGGTCCAGAACCAGTGGTTTTGATCCCTTTGAACGAAATGCAGAATATATTTTCATGTTAGGTTTCTTTTTCAATGCAAGATTTTCAAATGCAAACACAGCACAACCAATTCAAAGACCTTTATCTTTGAAGCCTTAATTTATTTTTTAAACCATGTATGGAATTCAGTGTCCACTGAGTTTGGAGTTTGGGTCAAGAATAGAAATCAGAGTTAAGCTGTGAATTTCAAGGATCTTCAATCAGAGCCTAAGTTAATGACTCCAGAAATGGTAATTGCTTTTTAATATTATGGTCCATATCTGCAGTCTGAAAATATATGCAAACAGAATTTCTCAATACAGAATATTTACTTACATTCAATGAAACAAAGATTCAATTAGTGCATTCTTAAATTTTCAGCCATGTTTAGTTTCTTTCTCCAGTGGAAAATCCAGCTGCTAATAATCAGAGTGATCTACCTGTTATTCTCTTCTTCTCTCCCAAGTCTATCTCCAACCATTCATGACTACTGCTGTGGTTAGAGGCCCAAGCCAGTCCCAGGACTTGAAGCCACGCCTTGTCAGGAGACCACTGGAATAGCTGTCCAAATTCGTTGGTCTCCTCCCAGTAGGAAGATGCAGTGATCTGGCTCTTGGAGAGGAATCCTTCTTCCAGACTGAGAGATCTATTGCAGCCTAGGAGTCCCAACACAGACAGGCATAAGCAGTTATTTTGCATTTTAACAGTCTATTTTCATATTAGGCAGACAACATATGAAGACCATTCACAACAGCCAAGTCAGACATTGCCTAACCAGGTGCTAACCTGATGCTATCCATTAGTGTTTGCCAGTCAATTTATAGTGGACAATCCAGTACCAGAATGTTGCAGTCCCTCTCCTTTACCAGTTGGCTCCTACGTACACACTTTCTGACTACTGAATCTGTTATTTTTTCTTTCTCATTTTGGTTTTTAATCTCTGCAGTATTGTTTCGTTTATGTGAAGACTTCTTATATCTTTCTCCTTCTGAATCATAATATTTATGTTTAGAGTTTGGCATTAACTAATTTTGCTGTACAAAACATTGCTAAAATGAAGGCACTTTACTGAAAGGAACGCTTTACTGTAAATATTTCAAGTTTTTCACCTGCAATTAGGGCTAGGAAGGTTCCTCATTAATGAAGCTCCTTGATACTGCTGCCAAGAGGTGATATCATGAAGGTAATAGCTTCAGGTAAGCATTACAAAATCCACCAAAGAACCCACAAAATATCTGCACATCAAGGTTCTTCTGAGAGAACAGGCCAGTGCAATATGGTTTCAATGAGTTAAAAATAATTTCCTGACAATTACAAAGGCCTATACATGTTCTCAAGTTTTCACTGGAATAGTAAATGATTTTATCTAAGATGACTGAAATATAATTCAAGTGAATGAGCACGAACTTTTCCCCCTGCTTTTCTATGTTTTATGCAAATTAACAGCTCGACAGATTAAAGACATTTTGCATCTTTGAAAGTCATAAACAAAAGCTAGTTCTGTGTAAGTTCAATGTAAATATATTTCTATCCCTCTGCATGTTTTAGTTCTTTTATAACGAAGATGGAACTAATAAGTGTCTGAAGAAAAACTGCTTTCATTTTCTGCCACCTAAAGTACATAAAAATGAAACTGATTGCCATTTTTCATATGCTAGCACCAGAAATGTAATATCAGAATGCTATTCCTTTTTCTCATCTATGTGCAGATGACTTATTCTTATTCTGTTTTTTTTTTTTTTCCAGCTCACTTCACCTCACTTCTATTTTTTATTCAACCTGCCAATTTAAAAAAAAATAACTGTCCTAAATACCTTTTCTAGACACAGCCTAACATTCCTCTGATTGCTTTCCAAAACTTTTGAGGAAATACTTAAATAAAAAAGGTAAAAATAAGGCCATTTTTCTTACCGTTTGAAGTAAACATAAACCGCTTATCTGACAGCGAACCACTGTAAGAAAAAAAGGTAATTCACTCTTTGAGGAAACGGCCATAGGAATGATAAGAAATGGGTGGCTTTGGCACTATACAGAATAACTTTTCATCCAGCAGAGTATCTCTGGTCAGGTAACTGTTTGCAGTGCTCTTGACTATCTGTCCCCTCAGAGCACTCTCGTGCATCCCATGCTATGACAGAATCCAGCGCAGTTCTAGCGGCTTTCAAGCATTTGCTCTGCTCTATGATATGGGATGATTGCCCATCTCCTGTTACTCTTTCTGTGCACTTTTGTTTCACTTCTCTACACAAGATCTTAATCACTGCTGCAAAATCTTCCACCCCCTGGTCCTCAGACCAGCAAAATCAAAGCACGCTGAAGAAGCCAGGAAAGTACTGCTCTAGCATGAGGCCGGGTTCTCTTCTCACATCAGTTTAAATTAGAGGAACTTAACTGAAATCTGTCAATTTCTATTGGTGTAAATCCACACTGTTGTAAATTCACATTGGTGTAAGACCACATTGGTGCAAGAAAATTGCCTTAGGACCAGTGAAAGAGTTATGCCTGACTATGACTAATGCATATTAGCTCCAGTCATTCCTTTTGCCTCAGTCAGGCAATGAAAACTTCCCATTGCTTTAATCTGGCTCAGATTAAACAGATTACATTCAGATTAACAGTTTGGTTCTTTTATAGTCACATTCAACAGCTCTTCGTAGGAGTTCTGTTAACACATCTGTGGTTTCCCTATTCTTCCCTGCAGCATGGGCTACTTCACTTCTGGAGAAAAGCCATTTCTTGGGCCACCCTCCACAACTCTACACAACACAGAACGTCACCCAGTGACTATAGCATGGAAAACTGTGCTCTCAGCCTCTCCATGGAGCCATTTTCCCTTCTGATTCTCACTGTGATCCCAAAATGATTCCTTCATTTGTCTTCACAATAGCAATAAAAGTTTGGGTTTCAACATGAAATGCAGATTTCCTGAAAATCTGGCCTTTTCTGTGCTGCTCCGTGTGGCCTCATGCATGCATCATGTGCCCCTCTGAAAGCTCTTGGCCAGTATGACTGAGTGGAGTACTCCAGCACTGAACCAGCTCCAATAGACTGCCCTATGCTGCCAGCCAGGAACACTTCAGGCTGCTCAGGGAGGTGGTAGGTGTCCCATCCACGGAGACATTTGAGGCCAGGCCGGCTAAGGGTCTGAGCAGCCTGATCTAGCTGTAGATGTCCTTGTTCATTGCGGGGGAGCTGGACTAAATGGCCTTTCAGGGTCCCTTCCAACTCAAATAATTCTATGATTTCCTCAGAGATTACCTATAGAGTCTAACAGCCTACACCCTGACAGCGGTGCACACAGCCATATGGTTTTTAAGTGCTGCAAATCAGGAAGTGGAAAGCAGGCTGGTGTCAAGGTCAGTAAGAACACTGCTTCTTTTTGTCACTGAGGGAAAGCCAATGCCTGCAGGCAAAAGAGGCCCTTTGGGGTGGGGGAGAGCACTGGGAGCGAACAGATCTATTTGGGCACGTAGGCAGTGGAATCACTAGGATGAGAAATTCAGCCCCTCCCTCCCACATCCTCCCCCAGGCGATCCTCATGGGCCATCAGATGTGTTCTGCTTGCTTCCAGCCAGCTCAGAACCCCAGCCAAAACTATTTTTGCTTTCTTAGAGAAAACAAAACAATCCAGTTCAAGAGAAGAAAAGAAAAACTGACTGTGATCAGTAAAACCTACTCAAAACAGAAGCACTTCTCGAATATGTATTTATGTGCTCTCCCTCTGTAATAAAAAAAGTCACTGAGCTCCCTTTCAAACTACAGGACTGCAATTTTAGCAACCAAAGGGAGGAAGTTAGCACTCCTGATACCTGTAAAGCTATAAAATCGGGCTGAAATATTTCTGCTATAGTTCTGCAAGTCACTGAAGAAGACAAACTAATTCAGTAAGTGGCAATTCATCAATTTCATAATGTGACAGGTGGCATTTGTCATACAGATTTCACTTTGTCCTTTAAGGGATGGAATCACCCCATGCTCTTCATTTTCCTGCTTAACCAGCAGCACCACTGTCAGAACTGTATGGCAGACCTATGCTGGTGCCTCTGAGAAAAAAAAAAAAAGAATGCTGCTTCACATTACAAGCTTATGTAAACCTCAAATCCTTTATTCCAGCATCTGTCCCAAGGAAGCTTTTTATAAGCAGCACAGGTTAACCCAAATCTCATATTCATAGTTCGCAGGCACACGGGCTCATCCATTTTCACAGGCAAATGACTTCACATGTGCAGATGTACAGTCAGAGGCCTCCACAGGCAGCTCACATTACAAAGTTAAACCCCATATATTTGTCCTTGGGTAGCAGAAATGCTCAATAAATCCTGCCACTTGATATTCATTATATCATTTGTGGGTTCAGGTCTGCACATGGGGCATGAGAGTTGGAAATCTCATAGATAACTGAGCATAACAAGCTCGTTGAAAAATGGAATCAGGAAGGCCAAGGTCAGGTCTTAAGGGCTGGCAAGTGAACGATTCATAGCTCTGCTGGTACTTTATAACACAGATATTTAACAGCTCGGTGCACACAAGCAGCAGCTTTGACGAGGTCAGTTTCAGCTCAAGTCACTAAATAATTTAAATCTTTAATACTGAAATCCGCTATAAATGAGATTTTTAAAAACTCGAGTAAGCTTTCATTTAAGGCAGGACAAAAATCTGGTACAACACTGCTATCCTCACACTTGTTTTTCCTTGCTGGTGCTTGCAAGCAAAAAACATTCGAAGGAATGTTTTGCCGTGCGGAGGTGTCCCAAGGACAGGGAAGCTGAGCAGCTTTGGGAATACGTATTATAAAAACGTTTTTAAAGCATGATATGCACTTTTTAATTTTTCATAGTAGATAGGCCATCTGCTTCCAGGAACACATTTCCATGTTTTGAGATAAAATGATCTCCCTGCACCCCTCGGTTTACCTCCCTTGGTACAATGAGGTCACAGCAGTGTTTCTTCTGCTCCTGGGACTGTCCCAGCCACCAGGGGCAGCAGAAGCATTCCAAGAATCGTTGTTCTCACCCTCCAGCATTTCTACAAATCACACATCTCACCTGTAGGCATCTGACATGCTAGGAGCCCATGTAGCTTTGTCTCTCTGTATGATCTGCAGAAAGCATTGGTTGATCCCTCAGGGCAAACCCATTCCTCTGGGAGAGCACCATCCTTGAGGAGTACCTCTGTCTACCCCAGTGTGCAGGAGGTGACGACACTCCTCACTGGGGTGCTCTCTGTAGAGCCTCACACTAACTGGGATAAATCCAAGCTGGGAGGCCTGTTTCAGCACAGGAGTACACATCTTGGCTCTTGTTTGAGTCAGTGGGAGTTCTATCGCTCAATGTTACAGTTGTTTTCATCTCTGCAGGCACTTTCGTTACTCACGTGAGGTGGATAACTCATTTTGAGTAGCAACAGTAAAAGGATGCTTGGCAGTGAAGTTCATGGGTTAATTACGCAAACAGTGTTTTTCCCTAGCACATCTACATTTGCTTCTTCTACGCTTCATTCATTGCTCACTAACTCTTGTACTGTGAAAAAATACAAGTGGGAATCCCAGCTGTCTTTCATTATACCATTTTATGTGCTACTGTCTGTGTTACACCTGGGATTCTCAAGGATCACACACATAAAAATGTATGTAAATGGTTCTACAACCTCTGTAATTAAGGCACAAAATATTTAATTTCTTAGGATTTCATAAAGCTGGCATGTATGATGGAAATAATTTGTATTGCTCGCTTTATGGTAAGGCTCACTGCTGAGCTGAGCCCTCAGTCCTGCTTTCCTTGGTACAAGATCATGTCATTTTTCCACTTATTTTAGCTGTGAAGCCACATGCTTAAGGAAAATAGAAAATATTTAGGCTTTAAAGGCCTGCTAGTTGTCTACATGCTACTCACTTTGTATTCAGCAAACCACAGTACCAATATACAAAGACTTTCCACCTGCATCTAAGGTTAAGCACAGCAATAGACAGAATGAATGCCCATGTCTTCTGTTGGGTTCACAAATTGAATGTGGCCAAGGTCACTGGGAACAAGGCTTAAAAATTAAACATTTGATTACATAATTTGCTTATCACATGCAGGAGTAAGATGCATGTACAGATAGCTTAAAATTAGCTTTGATTTCAGTACCAGCATGTTTCATAGTGATTTCATAATTGGTCTGCCTTTTATGCTTCACTGAGAGAATGGAGAAGCCAAATGTTTACAGAATGGCTGATATGGTTCTGTAGGATTTCTTCTTGATCCTTTTTTATTTTTTTAAACAAAAGAAACAGTGATTGTTAAATTGTTGAGAGGATGTGGAACAAACACAGGGGAAATAGGAAAAAAATGAAAAGTCATATTCCCTTGGCTCTTGTAGTGCATGGGGCTGAGGAGATTTTCCTTCCCATAAGAAAAAATGCTTATTGCAATACCCAGATAACATTTAAAAATTCAAAATACAAACCAACAGAGATGACAGAGGCAGTTGCTGGAAGGGCTTACTGTACTGGATAGAGATTAGAGGATTTATTTCTACTTCAACAACAATGCAATTATAAGTCAGAAGATAAGTGGTAAATATAACACCCTTGCTATAAGTATTCTAAAAGAGAAAAATTCTGAACATGTCAAAAGCACAATGTTTAAGAAGGTATTCATTAAATCCCCCATGGCTCAACGGCACTTTCTATTTATTTGTTATTCCTCGGTGGCTCTTTTTTTCCACTTTAACATGAATTTAGCATGACTTATTAGTACATCTATTAAAGATGTTTGTTACAGAACATCATACCTTCACTTGTCTGCTAAAAAAACTAATTTGCAAATGTATTTTGGTAGGAAGGGAAAAAAAGAGAGAGAAGATACAGCCCTAAACTTTATAAAGCCAGATAAACTTGAACCATTTTCCTACAATCTCTGCCAACACCATGTTAATAAAGCCATAGAGACAAATCCACAAACCCTCAAAACCAGCAGCTGACATCTCTTTCCCCAAAAAGCATTGGTGTGGTGTCTCCCCTCCATTTGATGACCTGGCCAGTACGCTGGGGTTGTACTGGGGCTGCTCCCAGAGCCAGTGGTGGGTAAGTTAACTTCCTTCCCAACTCCCTGTGCCCCAGAAATACTCACTCATGTGAGGAGATACCATTGGCGACAACGCCTTCATAGCGGCTGATGCCCTTCTGCTGGGTGACACTGATCTGACCGCCCAGTTCATCTGCAATAACACCTGCGTGTATCGCCGACTTGCACAGCAGTGAGGTCTGAAAAGCAGAAGCCATCAAAACCCCAAATTGAGAGGGCAAATCTGACAAAGTGGTAGTACTCTCACTTCCAAGCCACAGCTGTGGAAGTGTTAAGAGCTCATAAAGTCCTGCAAAGGAATGAGAGCAGCAGGGAGAGACTTAAAAAGAAAGAACATTTATCTTTGAAAAAATACACGCTTCTAAAAGTCAGGTTTTTCTCAAATGAAGAATGTAATTGTCTGATTCTAGGAAAATGTGGTGAAGTTTTGACCTGATAAATATTTGGCCCACTTCAGGAAAACAAAGTCAAAGGCAAAGCAACCGCTCTTCTTTGCAAAGAGAAAACAATAATGGCTTTTGCAGACTTACCTGCAGCCAGACCTACCTGTTACTGCATGGTGCCTTAAGATTTGAGGCATGGCATGCATTGGGAAATGTGGGTGTGTGTCATTCACATGAAGCCAGCTTGGGCTCCTCTAGCACCTGGCAAGAAGGGCTGTCTGCCTGCCCCTTCCAGGGAGGGCTGGTGTGTTGGGACACTGGGGTAGTAGGGCTCCAGGGAGTCCTGGAGGTCTTTCTCATCAGAAAAGCCGAATCTATGTTAATGGCGGAGGGAGGATTTCCTTCAAGAACTCCTCCGCCTAGATAACATCTGCATGAGGTCATGTCATGTGCTGCTTTTTTTTCCCAGTCACCCTGGGCAGCAGGAATAACTCCAGCTAATTAGAATGCAATGTGGCATTTCTTTGTTTTTTTTAGCTCTCCCAATCTCCTGGATGGGATGGTGTGCTTGAGTAACTGGATGAACAGGTTATGCATGGATTTTCTGGAGACTCAGCAACTGCTTTATTTGTGATATGGTGGGGTTTTACTTCAGTGGTAGGATTAATCTTAACTCCACTCTGAAAGATGTCAAGATTTCAGAGGCATACAGGACAGTGAGGGGCACAGGACAGGCAGAGCAGTGTGTGATAGGAATCAGGGATAAATGTAACCACTCAGGCAGCTTTGCTTTAAAGAGTTAACAGTTAATAAAAACCGATCCAAAATGTTTTTAGTTATCGGTGGGATATGATTGGACAGTGTATAAAGTTAATTTCATCTCAGAGCATGTTCCTGTAATACTGAAGGCTGAATCTTAAAGAGAACCTTCAAGTAATACATTTTATTCCTATGAGAGATAACATCAGAAAAGAAATGCACATGGATTTTAAACAAGTATAAGGTAAATTCATAGGAGTATTTAGGACATCAAAGAACGCTGCCTCAAGAAGGAAAAACCCTATACATCCAAAAGGCCAGAAACCTGGAGTTAGTGTGTTAGTTTGACAATCAGTGGACTTTGTTCTTACACAACTGATTAGTCTGTTTGAAAAGTATTTTCAGTATGTGCTCAGTGTATACTGATAACATACTAATATACTGATAGTAGAACATAACACAGCTGGGAAGAACTATTTACTAAAGCTGAGCAGCAAAAACTGAAACCAAATTGTGCTATGTAATGGAGCAATGGATTGTCTTTTCTGTTTTCATTAAGTTCCTCTCTTTATATTGGGTACTTACATCTCTGTATCCTTCTTCTATATTCCCAGAAATGTCACCTGCTATGTCTCTGCAGCCAGCAGGACAGTATCTGCTGTAGTAAAAGAATAAGGCTTATTTAAAACCTGGACTGTTATGATGACACACAAACTGTATCTGAAAGAAAAGCTCTCAGACCCATAGATACTTCAGCAGTATGTTCTGGTTGGCTGTTCATTAGTGATTACAGAAGGTAAATAGAAGTGCCCTTGAGTGGAATGCACATAGCAGCACACAAAGAACTACAATAACAGTTCTTCAAGTGCATTTTGTTCAATCCTGTTGTTCTAGGAATGTTATTACTCAAGCTTTCAGCCCAGATAAGAAGTCTGCATGTACATCCAGGCAAGTAACCAGCAAAGTACAATTAATTACCATTTCAAATCCTATCAAGGAGCCCAGAAATTATAGCTTGTCCTCAGATGATCTTTTATCAGCTGAGGCATGATCTGCTCTCAGGAGATGCCATGGTATTCAAGGCTACTTTGAATTTCAAAGTGGAAGTTCTTTTTACATATACCATACGCATGCATTCCCAAATGAGGATTGCTGAGAGCTTTGTAACAATATTCTCTTGTTTTCCTGGGCTGCAGACTTCCATTCTGCACTAGTGCTTCACACAACGAGGCCTGACACTACTGTACCATTGTAGCTCAAAAACATTCACTTTTCCAGAAAGCTAAGACTGTTCATGTCTTATGTGACATTTTACAGCAATTTGACCAGGTGACACAGAAAACTAAGAAACGGTGAAGAAAGATATAAACCTTCTTTACCTGTATTCAGTCTTTGTATAGTGGTTTGCTCGTTCCAGACATGTGATTAGATCTGTGGAATTTTTTACAAATGTCAATCCAAGTTGCAAGACATAGAAATACAGAAAAATGTTTGGCTAAACATGAAATTGCATTTGAAGACTTCTCTGTATAATACTTAGAGATAAAACAACAGCTATGGTTTTCCCTCATCCTTTTCATCTCCCACTTCTACTCATATTTTACGTACCTTCAACAAAGATGCATAGGAACACCCCCCAGAATATTAAATGTAGATTTTGTCTTTTCACCTCTCCAATCACTTCATCCTCTCACTGTGTGGTAAAAGCCTTGAATACAGAGGCTTCTCATTTTCTGTTTCACTGGGCCTGTTCTACAAATTATCTGGGTAAGATTTTAGCAGCTTTTTTATCTGCTTAATGTTACTATTGCTTCTCATACACATGCTGTCAAAAAGATGATATTTCATGCCAAGACACCTGAAAATATTTAGGACCAAACATACAAGCCAAAGTCTGTGGTAGAGAAGATAATGAATTAGGGAGGACTATGCTGTTCGTCCTTTAGAAAAAGTGCATTACCTGGGTGATCACTGCTGGCATAAGATAACAGAAAGCCTCGTCCTGATATATGGGATCCACTCTCAAAGTGGATAGTTGCTTCATTGCTGTCCAAAATGATTTCTTTGGGGACAGGCATCATATTACCACAGTAGGGTCCTACAGACAGAATGAAGATTTCAGAGTTTAGATGAGATAGTTAGGCAGGAATATTCTCATGATAAATAAGGAATTTCATAACATGCTCATTCTCCTTCAGAACCAATCCACATATTGACAAAAGGGCTTTAGCTTCAGTCCTTTATGAGTATGAACTCCAAAGTTACCTTGACAAAGAATGACAAGAATCCAATTGTCCCTTCATGGCATAAATTCTAGCATTAACATCTCTCATCACATAAGCCTCAAGAAAATGATTAATACTCTTTCACCTTTGAAGTAGAGCATTCTTAAATACAGCAGTAACTCAGGAGAGAAAAGAATGGAATGAACGTTGAAAGGCAATCCAAGGGATCTACAGAGGATCTGCTGTAGCTGCTTCAGCAGAGCAGCTATTCTGAAAAGCTTAGGAACACAAACAGCACACCTTGTCTTAAAGGATGTGTGTGCCAGGTGTCAAGTTTATGAGCAGGAACTATTAAGAAAATTTCTGCATTTATTGGCATTTTAAAAACATCATCAGACCATTGAAATATATAGTTTAGATTTCCTGAGCTTAAGACAAAGTAAAGAGGGACAGGAAGGGAGTAGAAAAAGGAGTCTTGTGCCTACGCTGAATTACATAATGGTTTTATAGCTGCCAACTGCAGTATCTTGGAGCACTCCTCAGGATACTCCTTTCTTGTACCAGCAGGCTCTCACAATTACATTTGCTTCTTCAGAAGTCACTTCCTGAGGGGAGCTTTCTTTTGAAATTGCCATAGTCTTGCCTTCCATTGCCGTACCTGGGTGCAAACATTTGTCTCTGGCTGCCCTCAAGCACAGAGGACACAGGAAATCAAGAGAGAGCACTTTGGATACATTTTGAATTTAAGGGGATGTTTACAATATAAAGTGCTAATAAGAGGTTTTGTAAAATGGCAAACACTTTCCTACTTAGAAGCCCTCAGACCATCTATTCTGTTGAGAATTATAACAGCTTTTGTATAATAAAGCAAGACCTTGGGATGGAAAATGATCCCTTTGACTTTTTTTCCAGGACAATCTCAATTTTTTGGTGGTGGATACTTTATGGTACCTTGGAACTGAGAGTACAAGAAATCGCAAAGTACAGCACAAAATTGAAGAGCCTTCTGAACAGGTGTCTGAAAGCCCCTTCATTTTGTTTGATACTGTCTTTCCCAAATACTTAATCAGCCTTATAGCAGCTAGAGATCATCCTGTAGAGTAGCCCAGTCAGAGGCAATGACAGCCAGCTGTCAGCAGAAGAGGACAAATTAAAGGACAGATTCTGTCTTTTGGCTTGTAAAATTATAACAAAGGCAGGCAGGCAGGCAGAGAAACAAGTGACAATTGTGACATTTCCCCCGAGTACTACTGTGTCGAAAATGAGTCACGACTTACTTAGAGAAAACAGTATCTATAAAAAGGGTTAAACAAATTGCTTAGGTAATGAACTTATCAAAAAGAGAGCATTTGACACTGTGTCATACCAGACAACTGCACGAGTGTTTTATTTGAGAAGGTCTTTTGTGTCAGAATGCAGTGGGAGAAGTGCTAACTTACAACTTTATTTTTCTTCCGAAGTATAGGAAGAGAGAAAGAGAGAAAGGGGAGAAGGCAGGAAGGCTTTGTGCTTCTTCAAAATGCAACACCTGAGAAAGCATTAGTCTTTTTCTTGTCTCAGGGACTGACTGTATATTTTCTCACCAGTGCTCCTTTCCTTTTTCCCTAACAGCGATTAGCAGTGACATATCTACTCTGTAGGTATAATTTTGGTGGCTGACTCACTCAACCACACACCGGCTGGGTCAGGATTAGCTGTCTCCTACAGTAGCAAGTCTACATGTTTTCCAGGTAATTATACAAACAAATCACATGTCATAAGTAAAAATGATAAAATAGAATAAGAAAGTCTAGACTCATAGAGTTGTATATTATGAAAGCCAATAATTCAGAAACAGATTAAGAAATCAGCATGCAATGCCCGAAGACAAGTTTGTACTGTTAAGTAATAAATCCAACAAGGGTTACAAATCTATGGTTATCTCCTTGTTTTGTCGAGGGAGGTTCTGGTGTACCCAGAGACAAGTGTGTGGCTCTGAACTAAGGAGATCTAGAATCAGCTTAGTTTATCATAAAGGATATAAAAGCAAGAAACAGTAACCACTGAAGAAATTAATACTTCCCAAAATTGTATGAATCACCTATCTGCATAGATTAAAAAAACCAAACAGAAACAACAGATATTAATACCAGAAAACACTCTTGTTCTCTCATTGCAAACAGATGAAGCCTTGCAAAGTATTTCAATACAGCTCTTCCCAGTAAGTCAGGTAATATCAGCAATACAAAGCCAGGTCATCAAACTTCCATGATATCTAGTAAAGCTTAATTGCATGCATGCTATCAAATACAGAAATTTGCACTGAGAACTATGGTTTAGAAAAGGGTACAAGCACTACCTCACATCCCTACTTCTATTCCTGGAGATACTGTTTTGGTTTTATTATGTGAAAGAACTACAAGCATGCAGCCAGTTTTCTGAAAAAGTGTCATTCCTCTCTCTTCAGTTCTTAATAGTGAGCAATGCAAGCACATCTGATTTACTGAATAACACAGCTTTCTGGCTAGCAGCTAATCTCTCCATTTTGCCCAGTTTTTGCAGAGACCTTTTGACCTCTGATTCTCATTTTCCCCACAATCAATTCATTTTACACCAACAGTCTTTCAAGAAATTCCCCATATGAAAACTGGTAATTCTTACTAAATAAAATGGATTTGGGATCAAGGCAGTTCTTTAGGGTCAGTTTGGGCTGAATTCTCTGAATACTATGATTCTGCCTTCTAATTTCCTTCAGAAAAATAATGAGGCTATTATTAACTACATGTACTCTTTCCTATGCACTTGCAGCAGAGCTGCTCTCCATTTGTTTTAATATTATAAAGCCTGAGAAATCATACTCTCCCAGACTTCTGAGATTGTGGTTCATGCTGTGCCTGAGTGCGATGCACTTTCTCTACTCACAGTAGCACCCAGCATATTTGCTCTCCACTGACATACCTAGTGTCCCTTTAAATAAACAGATTAGGAGATTTTATACACATTAGTAGATTAAAACCCATCAGCACCTGTAGCAATTCTACTTAAATTGAAACTGTATTTCCTAGACAGTACTTTCCACTTGCAATTGAGGTGACAAAATCATGGATCTTTATCATCTACTTCTAAGATTCACATATGCTCCCTCTTTTTTCTGAGTATTCCATATAGAGTCTGTTGACAGCCTGTCTACATGAATACTGAGCAACTCAGAGGAGAAGAGGGATGAAGGAGAAAGCTTTGGTTTGTGCCCAATTTGAAAGGGAGAAACTCATTTAAAGGCCTTGTTAACTTTTATAGCAGCGTTTGGACTTGACTCTGGATAAGCATTTAATTTTTATACTTGGGACTATGCCAGAAGTCTTTAAGATTCCTTTTGAAAACTGCCAGATCACTTTATCAGTTTTTCATCTTCTAAAGTTAGTTGTGAGGTGGGTTGCTTTGCATATTGAGTTTGAAAAACAAGTCATGAATGTTGATCTCTCTCCTTGCTTCCTCTTTCAGTGACTCTGCTGAATGTCTCCTAGGGTAAGAAGGAGGAGGCAGGGTTGTTTGGTTTGTTTACTAAGAACAAAGGAAAGATTTTGACTTCATAAACAGATGTGTTATATGTCATGAAATTGAGTAGGTGTTCTCCATACTTCAGTATTAGCATATCTACATATCAGGGCCTTTCTTTTTTTGGCATCTTGCTGAAGAGCTGACAGAACTGTGGTTCCGTCTGTTCGCTCCAGATTCATTAATAGATATGTATTTTTTAAATTCTGCAGGAGGGCTATTAGGGGCTTATGGATCTTGAATGTTCCTAATTTAATATTCTCTAAAATTAAATTAATATTTAATGCCTTTCTTCTAGAACTCCTAATCTGGTGATATGGTTTAGGTGGCTTAAATGAAATACTCTTATTTTGAAATTATTGTTTCCAAGCAGTATTAATGTCATGGGAAATACAACGGTGAATGGTCTCATGTATATCCTTTGTCTGCCTCCTCTGGAGACCAAAGATGTTATTTTATGCTTTGTTTGTTTTTAAAATGTTAGCAATAGTCTACCACTTTTGTCTTTTTGATAATAGCATTGTTTTGCAAATCTGATGATCTTTACAATGTTGTCTGCTTTTATGAAGTCTAGTTTACTTCTACTGTCAGCCAGACTCTGGAACATTTCCTGAGGTCATTCTGTAGAGCTGTGCTCTTTTATGCTTTCTACTTCCCTTAAGAAGTGCTCTGCCAGAGGGCTCACTTCTCTCATACCAAGCAGCAATTCCTACATGCTGTTTGTTTCTGCAGGTTTTGAAGTACCTCAATAGCTGGAGAAGGACAGGGGATATGATGAACATGGATTATGCCTGCTTTATTTCAGAGCTAAAAACCCAGCCAGTTTGTAAAAGATTTGCACAAACAGCTCACAAAAACTGCAAGGAATTCTTGTGTGAAGATGTGCATTTTTGAAATTTGTCTCCATCCCACATTCATACACATGCTTTGCTTTCATATGCAATGACTGAGCATAGCTGGTAACTCTTCTCCTGCTACCAAGAAAAAGAGAAGACTCCACAGTGCGGGGCAGAATAAAGTGGTATTTAATGCTCAATAGATATGAGTTGACAGGGAAGTCACATCTGTTACTCAGGGTGAGACAGTCTGATTATTCAGCATTTAACTCTGCACAACACAGTCTGACTTCAGAATAAGTCTGAGTTACTTGTTTTAGGAAGCAGTCAGGTAAAAGAAGTAATTAATTACAGTTTATAAACAGAGAGCCCGGGCCACCTGTCCTGCAGGCTGTAGGTCTGCCTGCTTGACCTCACCTAACACTGCCTGAGGTATTAGCTAAACCCAAGGACAGAAGCCCAGCTACAGCTAGGAATCTTTAGCAAAGAGATGCACCTGTTTAACAAAATAACTCAGAAAAAAGCACAATACAGTTTATGAATCTAAAATGAATATGAGGCCATTTGATAAAAGAAAAGCAAAGTCGTTGTTTTACAGCTAAATCTTTTGAAAGCTGCTGTAACCATTCAGGCGAAACCCAACTGTTTACAGAGTTTTGACTGTTAAGAAATCACTCAGCTTCATCTTCAGTGAGAACTTGTCTGGGCATTTCGCTGGATTTCCTGAAATACCAGAAACAATACTGCAATAACAAGTTTCCTTTGAGGACTGAAAAAGAAGCCTGGGCGCACCCTCTGTTCAAGAAAGACACATATTACAATCTGTAGTAAGGACGATGAGGGTGGTTCGATGAATCCCCTCTCACCATGATGACAGATGTGAGGCACTTGAAGGCATTTGGTTCTCCTGCACACACACACAGAATGCACGCTCACTCCCAGCAGCCACTGTACACTCACACATCAGTGAATGCTCGGTTTTCATAACAACCATCAGTGAATGGCTGCGGGGAGAAAAGAGCATTTCCAGTAATTTCTTTTGCTATTTCACACTAGTTACTGAGTGCAAATTATGCAAGAAGTTAACTGTGTTAACTCTCCAAATTATTACTAGTCACTCAGCAGATCTGACATCCACCCCAAAGGAACACATCAGCCTCCTACTGACTGCAAGTGAATGGAAGTAGGCACTTATCTGTTCTTTATTCTCTCTCCAGTCAAAGACTTATGATCATCTCACAGAAATTAAGGGAAAAAACACTAAGCCATTAGATAAGAAAAGAGTGAAAGAGGCAAGCAAAAATGGTCAAAAGAGATACAGAAATTTGATAGTCATGAAAAGAAGCTGAGCAAAAGCCATTTCTGTCAAGCCTTAAAAACGTTTTTGTTAATATGTACATAAGTGGTGTAGCAATGGCTGTTGTGTTCCTGAGAACTACAGGGACCACATGGTTAATCTTGTTTTCACATATCCCTTTAACTAATTAAAAAATCAGAAGCTCTTTTCAGAGCTTGGTATTTTTAATATGCTCAGCTAATGAAATTAACTCTAGAAGAAAAGCATTTCAGAGAAGGCTGTACCCTGTCCACACTATGAAACATACTTGATGTTATTTTCTATTCTAAATCCCTTCTGTGTGGAAAATAGAAGAAGCAAACATAAAGAATCCACCCTCTTTTTGCTCAGTGCGAAGCCGTGCCTTTGAAAAGGGACACTATTTATTTCTCCCAGAGACAACATGTACAGAGTTGTGTTAACATTTAAAGATTTACTAGACAAAGGTGACTCAGTTTCAGCAAAACTGGTGTTACTCTACCTCTGCTGACTGATGATGAACGTTTTCACATCTAAGTCTGGAGGGAGAGCCAGCAGTTGGAAAGAAAAGGCTTACTACAGTGTCATTCCTCCTGTTAACCTCAAAGAAAACAGTGGGAAGAATAATAACCCTGAGACACAGTGTTCTGCCACTTTATGGCCCCAGTATTAGAGCATCATTAAGATTATTAATGACCATCTTCTGATGGCAATATTGTGGAAATGTAAACACAATGGCTGCCTTCATAGGTTCATCAAAGCTGAGAAGTATCAAAAGTGAGAACTGTACTGTAAAGTTTGTGTTCTATATGAGTGGGAAGGATTAGATCAGCATACTCGGTGCTAGACATCATTCTAGGCAGGAATTAAATCCAGAGTATTCCTGGGTATGTGTACAAGATGGCATGAATGCCCTGAATTTAAACACATATCAGTGTTCTTTTGCCTAATCTGTAGTCACAGGCTTGCTAAAGCAAAGAAATCACCTGGCTAACATAAATCCACTTGTTTGGAACAGTTTCCCTTTGGTGCATGGGACACAAATACCCCAGACATGAACTGAGTTACTCCTTGTGTATTCCATGAATCCCGGCAGGAGGTTATTACAGTGAATGAATCACAGTTATATATAAAGACCTGTGGGACAGACGTGAAAGGACAGAATACTTTGTCATCAGAAGACTTGCTTACACTAATGTATTTACATGCACATGGTGTGGTGTTTTGTCTCTGATCAATTTTAGGTTTCATATGCACTCCTCAATAAAATGTTGCATGCATGCTGATATTGCCTGTCTTGTATTCTGTGGAATTGAAGAGATCAGAGTAGTATTTAAAACATATTTCCCATTGGACCTTATTTCCTGATAATTGCATACCTCAAAGAACAGAGGCTGTCTGGCTAATTTGAAGTATGAGTAATGTTCACACTGCTTGTTTTCACACTCAGCTTTTTAGATCTTCCTTTTTAAGCCCTGGTCAGGTACAGACATCCCCCCAAACAGTCAAACATTAATTTTTAACTGCTAGAAGTTCCAATGCCTGCAAAGTATTTTCAGATCTCCATCATCCTATTAAAAAATTCAATGGCAAAAGTCAATATCTTCCTGAATAAAGATACCAACCTGCTTCAAGGATGAGAGGAGAGCTGTAGAAAGGAAACCTGGACTGAGAAGCAGCCACCTGAAAGGACTCCTCACAGGACCAAATGTGCTTAGCAGTGCCCAATCAGAGGGCTCCTTTTGCTTACATAAACACTTATTGAACTCTAGAACTATAGCAAAACTGTTGAAACAACATACTTAGAAAAGTCTTAATCTCACCTGTGAATTCTTGTCTTTTAAAACACAAGCGGTTCTGTGAATTTTTGCATATAGTGCTATTTCCTCACTGCATGGATCTACTTGAACATAAAGAAAGGACTCTGTATACAAGAATGTCTACAGCAAGCTGTAAGCCACAAAAAACATTACAGATAGCATGTCTGCTTAAGCTGTAAAACCTGTTTAATCAGATAGAAGCAAAATCTGCTAATTGTGCAGTTTGTTACAAAGGATGCAAATTATAGTCCACATGCATCAGATATTACTAATCAGGTATGAAAATGGGTGTGGGAACACTTTTAAAAATTCATTACATGGGCTTGATTGCATAATACACCAGCATTCTGTGTTTGTAGGCTGAATAGCTGCAAGACTGAACTATGTGAAGACACCTCGGGGCTGTTGTGTAAGGAGCCAAAATTTGAATTAGAATTCAAGCTTCATTTTTTACTTCAAAAGACAATACACTGATTTATCCTTGTTTCTTAGATAAGCCTTTGATTTGAAATGTTAAGGTAATATCAGTAAAAATCATTCAAAGTTATGATAATGCACTACTAAATCCATATCACTACTGCCAAGTACAGACTGTGCTTCAAGTGAACAGAATTCCTTTCTTACAGGTATATGAACGTAAACATAAATAAATCCAAGTGCACAAACAGAAACATTTCTTACACTTCAGATAAAGCTATATGCAAGGCTTAGATATGAACACGTCAGTGTTCACTCTTGTTGAAGGCTGCTTCAAAATGTAATACATCCCTTATGATGAGCAATAATTACCTTTATCTTCATTTGCGAGAGAGGCTTTAATGCTTCACCTGATCTTATCTTACCAGATGAATTACAGGCCTACCATGTTCATGAATTAAAGGCAATCATCTCTCTTTACTATTATGAGACCTGAGCTTGGGTGAACCACATACTGCACTGAGACAAGCAATGAGCTGGGTCACCTTGACATCTTGTTGTGGCTTGCCTCTTCATTTTCTTTTTCCTCTGAATCTGCTTTGCCTGTAATGTCCAGTATAGTATACTCAAACTCAGCTGCCTGAAGGGCTACAGCCCGCACCCAGCTGGCAAAATCTTATGGACTTGCAATTCACGAGTTTCTTCCATCGTTATGGCACTCCTCACAGCTCCACATCTTTGCCTGGATTTCAATCTGATGTCAGAAAAAAGGGCTCACTGACCTGAACATCAGTTTGACTCTTTTACAGAGCAGATCAAAAGCCCCAGCAGCAGCTGGCTGGGAAAACTGATGTGAGGAAGGCTTCAGGACCTCTTGGGAGGACTTTGTCGTTCTATTGTTTTAAGTGCACAGTTATAGCATGTTATTACACTTATCCTTTTGTGTAAATTGCTTACACAAGTGCCTGGCTGCACACATTTAATATCTGAAGTATTAAAGACTTTATGTTAGGAAAGGCTATCGGTGACAAACAGGTAGCAATAGCAGAGGTTATCTTATCTGAAACTCTGACTAATTATGAAATAGATACAGGAGAGATGACTCGCTTTGACTTACCATGCATCGTTGAAGAACTCAGGATGGTAAGGTAGCTGGATTCACACTTCTGTGATTCAATATCCAGGTCTCCAATTTTTAAGATCAGGCGTTTTCCCTGAGGTACTTGGATTTTCTTTTCACAAAGTGTGTAGTTTGGATATGTCCCGGGATAGTTCTTGGATGCCAGGGTCCCGCTGTCCTGATACATCACCACATGCCCACATCCATCTCCTGCAGTAGAAGGAGAACCAAGGAAGAAAAACAAAATATATTCCTCAATTAAAAAAAAAAAGTAAGAAGATGCTGACCACAAAACCATCTCAAATGCATTCCACCTTCTTAAAAAGTATTTTGTAATTCTCCACCTCAGTTTTACAGCTGTAGGAAAACAGGTAATTAAAATAAATGGAGTCATATTTATCTTGCAAAACAGTAGCAAAAAGGGTTGGAAACGCGAATTAGAGTATTTGACAGTTCTGTATAAACAGAGACTCTGGTTTTGATTTACAGCCAAAGCCTACTGAAACCTTAAGGATGCAATTTCACATGTAATGGGTAGGATCCTTCCTCAGTTTTCTCCCAATTATCATTCCACACTATTTCTGTGTAAGGAGCCATCAGGCAGAGAGCAACTGAATCATGCATGGATGCACAGACATGACCTAACCACATACTGTCGCAGTCCTGACTCATCTTACTTTCCTGTTGGTTTTCTTGCTCTGCTTGCACAATGCAAAAAGCACTGGGGACAAGGTAAACACAAATGGTGGGATGGGTGTCCTCAGCAAAATGCACAGGCTACTCCATGGCAGAGTTCCTAGAGAAATCAGCACTGCTTTTCACTGGTAGCAGGGAGAGAATACGTGTTCGCCCAGCCCAGCCCAGCATGGGCAGAGAATTGGTACTGTGGCAAAGCGGATTTTCATGGCAAGGGGTGAGTTCAGGTTTGGAGCAGCTGCAGAAGCATAGGACAACAGGAAAAGGTCCATGAAAATACAGGGGGGACGTGGGGACTGACGTGGAAAACAGGATGCGTCTACAGAGGGGAAGGAAGCAGGTGACAGATAGGAGACCTTGACTACTAGAGGAAGAAATTCTTAGTGAACTATTTTAAAGTGTACCAGTAATGTATAATTTATGTTCTAAAGCTAACTTATTTCATTATGCTGAACCTTGAAAAAATGGATTACATTATTACATTAGTGAAACCGGTGCCACATCTGTGTATGTGTAGCAGCCCTCAGTGTTAGGTCAAGTGGAACACAGCAACTCTTTCTATAGGGATCTTGAATGCTGTTGCCCTTTACCACTACAAAATCAAAACTAATTCTAGAGGTGTTAATACAACAGAATCCGGAAAAGCTGGGAATTAATTTTTACTTAGAATTTTGCTTTTGGAGATGTTTTGGTTAAGTCATTTTGATCTGGCTGTTTTAATTACTACCTGAGTTTTCTTTCACAAACACTCAAAAGAACAAGCTTCAGATTTGATAAGACTGTTGACATGTGAAAAGCTAGAAAAGACTTATTGATAAAAATGGGTACCATTCTGGCAGCTGGGGTGAAGGTGGCATGCTGTGCAAAGGTAAGATCCAACATATCAAATGCCTTGCAACTATATAATTATACTGCCATTTCATGAATCTCACTCAACTGCTTATTCACAGGCAACAGCATTTATTTTGAAGCATTATCATTACTTCTGGCTTTGTTGCCTATTTAATTCTGTCACAGGTTCATGCTCAGAATAGAGGTGAATAAGAGACCTTATATATTATTGAATCTAAAATCATATCACCAAGAAACACACTAAAAATGGTTTCTTGGATCTCTCTGTTGACATATTTTTAAAAATACCTGTTGTTAAAGGTTGTTTTCCTAGCTCCTTTGATTTTAAGATGCATAGGAAAATGCTAACAACAAAAGGCAAATCGGTCCCTTGAGAAAAATCGCCCTTTTAATGGAAACTTTTCTCAGCAGAATTAAAGTATAAGGAGAGATACAGTACATATGCTGTCAGCTTTCTTGACCAAGGGAGGTGCAAGCATTGTGAAATCAGACTGCTTCCAGCAGGATATGGGACAATCTGAGGTGCGTGTAGTAAGAAAGCTATCTACGGTCCTTATTTAATCCTTGTGTTTCTACCAGTAAGCATTTATTTTAGTTGAACTGCTGAAAACCAAGTGACTGCAGTCTGGAGTTTGATTTGCAACTTGTCCTCATTGGAGAGCAAAAAGGGAAAATGAAGGGAAAAGTTACACAGCCACAACAAGACATCATGGGGATGAGCTCCTTAAAACCGAAAGTCCAGTGTTTGCCTGGCTTTCATCTCAGTGGGTTTGTTCTGGCCTGCGTCACCTCAGTAAAACCTCAAGGATTCTGAGTGGTACAACTCTTCTCACAGTGCTGAAAAGACATCGTTATCACAGGGAGATGCTGACAACCGTACAGGTCACAGAGCACATTTCTGCAGAAAGTGTACAAGGAAAACTGCAGACACCTCAGCCCGCTGTCCTCCTCTTTGCAGGTTATACAAGGTCTTGTCCCCAGAGAAACTCCTTTTTTAAAAATCTTTGAGGCAGCACTGAAATGTAATAAGACCAGAACATCTTTAGAACTAAGAGAGCGTAAGTGCTATTTTCCAGCTTTTCAATTGTGTAATGTGGGAAGGACAATCATTCAGGCACTATAGCTGATGAGAGGAAAGCACAGCATTATCCTGAACCTGTGAAGTCCCCCAGTGCCCCTGCTCTGCCTGTCTGCCTCAAAGGAAAAGGTCAGGGCAAAAGTGCATCTGTAGCAGGAGCTGAAGCAATGCCCCAAGTCAAGCCAAGCCCCAGTAACTATCGCTTCTAACTCCAGCGCTACATTTTGACTTTCTCAGCAGGATTACCAGAGCAAAGAAAAATGCTTGAAATATGCTTGAAAATGCACACTAGGGAAGGAATCTGAAGTCACAGAAGGAAGGCAGAATAAAACTCTGGTTCAGATAATTCATTCGAAGACATTTAATGACTACATTTAGAAAAAAAAAATAAATTATAAATGTAACTTACTGTTTATCAAAGGCTCAGAAATTGAGGAAATAGAAAGGAATTGAAAATACATCCTTTCTTCACCTTTTCAAATAAAAAAATGTGAACAAGTCTATTATTAGTTTAGGTTTTATTGTTATTTTCTACATTAAATTTTGTTTTTCCATAGAAATGCATTGACCAAACCACAAATACATTGAGTCCTTTGAGTTCCTCATATCATTCTTCTTTCCTATAGGCACAGCTCTTGTGAATGGAAATAGGTGTATTTAACCAGTCAATTCAATGCAGGGTTTCTTCTAACTCTAAGTTTTCATTTAGCATTGCTTTTGGGAGCTGCTTTCTAGCACCCTATTAGGAAGCAGTTAATGGCCTTGCCACAGACATCCCAGTTTCATGGCTTCCCACTGGACTGAAGCTAAGCAAAATATTTAAGCAGAAGGTGTTCACCAGCCAGAAGACCAAAACACACTTAGATTTCATAAAATCTCCCCTCAGCACCAGCAGTTACTAAAAGCACATCAAATATGCTTTAGAAACTGCATTCTCATGGGCATTTGAATGAAGAGCAAGATTGCAATCACTGCACGGGGGGCCATTGGTCTACACTCAGGTTGCATGGGAGATCACACAACACTGGAAATAAAATTGTTTACCACAAAGATAAAAATAGTTTCCTGTGGGAGAGGGTGGAAATATCTGTACTCAACCATAACCAGCTCCTTCTGCTGCAGAAGCTGAGCTCCCTGCTTGCCCCTTGTCTTTGCTGAGGGTGATGCATATGTCCAGCCTGGGTCTCACCAGAGGACATCATGGACCATGCTATTGCCCCTGTAGAGAGGGCAAGGGCACGTACCGGTGTCATTGGATGCCTGTATGTTTAAGGTGTGCAGGTCAAAGTAAAGGAAGTATCCCCAGGCAGCCATGCCTGGACTTGGCCTGGCCACACTGGCTGGCACATGGAGGAACGTAAGTGATAAAAACTGCGCCCACAAATAAGCACGTGAGCTGCCCACAGGAATATCCCTGCACACACATACTGTGCCTCGGAAGGGGACAGCTTTCAAGAAACAGCAGTGGTCTCAGAAGCAGCAGAGTTGAATCTCTCTGGAAATAGCTCCAGTTCCTCACAGTGCCCTCCTGCCATCCAGTACTACCTGGGTGGCTGCCTCATTGCTCCTGCCTCCTCCCACAGCCAGCTCACAGGGTGAACCCCAGGCTTGCACCCCTAGGCTTGCCCACCCCTGCTATACAGCAGTGCTCTGCCCTTGGGGAAGAGGCTGTTCTCACGTAACTGCTACAGAATCCCTCACGTACTGCAGCTTTTATGAACAATGTTTATATTGCCAACTACAAAACGGTTACAAGGCATGATATCAAAGTGTGCTTTCAAAAGCTCTGCTACAATATCCTGGCAGAAAGCAGCTGCCTTTTTCATCCTTCTGACTCACGTTCACTAAGCAATTAATATCAGGCTTGGCCTCGCTCCAGTGCTAAATATGTGTTATACCCAAGCATGCTCGGGCACACAGCCGCACACTCCACTATCCTCTGGGTGCGAGCATTTCTCAGCTGGTTACCAGCCCCTCCTGCCACTCAGCCACGGCTGCCCTCCCAGACCAAGAAGCCCCCCCAGTGCCATATTTCCCTCTCTGCCCCATTCCTCCTGTCTGGATGCCAGCCTGCCTGCATACAGGTAACTGGGACAAGGTGACTACTATCCCCCAACATTTTTCTGCCCACACAGAGGCCTGAGCAGAGAGCTGCCAGCCTGCTCTCCTTCTGCTACCGAGAACACAGAGCTCATCTGCCAGATTCTATATTCTGGATTCAGCCAGAAGTCAGCGTTTTCTGAAGAGCTACAGCTACAGGAAGATGTGGACAAAGCAAGGAAAATGCCACTGGATCGAGCAAAAAGTTTTGCTGATAATCCCCAGCAAAAGCATGAATTCATCTCATCATCCATTCTCTGCCCCAAAGTAGTAAACTCCAGCTCAAAGACACAGTAATAACTGTTGCAAAAAGGCTCTGCACCCATTTCTGAAAGAGTTAAGCATAAAAGCAGATGAGTACCGAAAAAAGAAATTAGACTTTTCCAATCAGACCTGTGCTTTCCTTGATCACATGGGATAGGACAAAAGACCTGGGAAAACCAAGATGTTTTTTCCAGGCTCCATCCAAATCTATGTTGCAGTCTGACAACTCTAAATTTAGGTCTTCATACAGTTTCTACTACCTTTGTCACCAACAGATGAATGCATGCTGCACACTAAGTGGGTTTATGCTCCCACTGCTTTGTGAGTGATTCAAACTCAGCGTTCAGAGGCTCACCTCTAACCTGTCCACCAGCTAACCTCATCAGGAGCACTTGGTCTTTGCTGCAGCACTGTCATGAAAGAAAGAAGTCACCAGGTGACCAGGACCTAAAACCATCACTTTTCCAGAGCATGACCAAATCTCAGACCTCTCTGCTTTTCCTGGCAATGGCCTCAAGTAGCTAATAAAAATGAAGGGCAGTGTCAAACCAGTCTTCCACCTCCTGGTGGTGTTGGTGCCCAGATGCTATTCACATTAGCTGAGCAGCTGGCCAGGCCGTTTGTATAAGGAAGTATATAAACCCACAGCAGTGTTTTTCAGAAGTCCAGCTTTAGATTCTTTACAGCATTTTGTGGATGCAAGTCTACAATCCAAAATACAAAAAAACGATTGCAATCTTTCTGAATTAATATTAATACACTTTCAAGGAAACAAGTACCCCACTTATGCCCTACTGCAAGTGAAAAGATAAATAATGATGATGTAAACTCCTTTCTTTGAATTGAACTCTCATTTGTTTGACTCCATAGGGTCCCCAGGAAACATTTTAATGCCTGCACTGCAGCTGTTCCCCACAACACCTGATTTGCTGCCAAAGCCAAACATGCAGGAGGTGGGGAGTGCTTGGAGGGGGCAGAGGGTAAGAAGGGAAGGTAGAGCAGTGAAAGAAACAAAGAGACATTGTAGAGTGCTGATTTCGTAGCCCAAATTATTTATTTATCAACTTCAAAGGAATGCGAAAGCAGTAGGAGACCAAACAATGTGTTTTTTTCCCTCTTCCTCATAGACATTATTTACTGTAATGTCTCTCTTAAAGTAGCAGTGAGAATGCAGCAGATGATCTCAAACTGGTTCCACAGAGATTCTATAAATCACAGATTCCTACCCCATGCTCAGCTGTGACCACCTCCACAGCCATTTGGCATGGCTGGGGGTTGGCCTTCCCCAGGGCTTGCAACAGCCTCTAGGGATGTCCTGCCTTAAGCATGTATAGGAAGTCACTGTGGTAACCAGTACAGTTTCCACCATCAAGTATATATACTTAAAAAAAAATAAAAAAATAAAAAAACAAAACAAAAAACTAACACACACAATCCTTTTTATGTTCCTTATCTGGCAAAGTAGCTTCCAATCACATTACCATTTTTCAAAATTAAAGAGGTTTTCAGCAGTACTTAAGACATGCATACATATGGCAGCAGCTAGGGAAATCCTTATAACCACACTGATCTCCAAGGCAGTTACTTCACTGGACTTGCACAAACAACCCTGCACTTTTGCAGAAGTTTGCAAAGACAAAAATCTCATAGGTTTTCTCATTTATTTAAATGCTAAAATGTGAAAAAGAAAGCAGAAATCTCCCATTGAACAACTTCTTCCACCAACAGAAACCCATGTTTCACTGAAGAATCAACTTTACACTCTGCGTTCAGGCCTATAAACTTAAAAAGGAGTAGAATAAATCTCTACTAAAGTAACATAAATATGAACCAGAACATCACACAGAAACTCTTCCAGTTTCTCTGCGTCTATACAGATTTGATTAGTTTTGCCACTCCATCATTTAACCTTCCAGAGACCAACCATCTCCTCTGTATATGTATCTTAGGGACTGGTGTCACAATGAAGCCTAGCAACACCTGAGTACATCAGTATGAGAACGAGTGACAAGACCATTCAGATTGCCATAGAAATCACAGAGCCAGAAAGAGAACAGCAGGTACAGTCTTGGTAGTCCCTTTCCTCTGAATTCTTTATGAGGGCACAGAATTAAGAGGTTGCTGAATTCTGGAAAGAACAAGATCCTGCAACGTCTAAGGGGCAAGCTTTATACAAGACTTTAAATAGCATCACATAGTTCTCTCACTTTGCTTCTGTTAAATATCAGAAGTAGTAGCAAACTAAGTTTATCTTTTCATGATAGCTATCTGGTTTCATCACAATCTGTGAAAGACAGGCAGTACTGGAGTAGATGTCAAAAATAAGCAGGCTTGAGGCACTGCTTCCAGGACTTAGGCAGAATATCCAAATGTAGTCCTACAGAGAAGCGAGCTTCAGCACTGGAATTTGCTTTTCAGCATTCTAAATACAGCAATCTTGAGGCTGTGGGTGTGAGAAAACTTCTCTATGCCTTTCTAACTGCTACAACAATAAAGAATTTACTTATTTATTTATTCACTGTGTAGCTGCATTTAATATTTATCAATGCCATTCTTTTACAATGTGACATATTGCTGTGACTTGTCACCTCAACATTTATTAGCCTGCATGGTTTTGGGAGCAGATGTGAAAATGGATTTAGAAATATACGGACGTTCCAGAGGAACTGTAAGTATAATGCCCCCATTCTGCAAAAATGGAGGTTGAATTTGTTTTTCCTCATCAGATATCTGCCTCCTTTCAAATCCACATCAAGGTGTACATCCTCCATTGCAGAGGTGTCGAGAAAGTGCTGTGAATGCACAAGCACTTGGTTTGCTGGCTGTAGCTGCACCCTAGGGAAGAACCCTGGAGGGCAGTTAGTAAGGGGAAGGGGGTCATGCTACTGGGAAGACCTTGGTGGAGCTCCAGTGCCATAAAAGTGATGGTGGGAGCGTCCTGTCCAGAACATCTCAGCAATGTAAAATAGAACCTCATGGGCTTGATGGTTCATTCTTCTATTAGGGCAACTCCAACAGTTCCCCTTATTTGGGACAAACATGTAGTGGCATTTCTATCAAGAGCTTTTCAGGCGAAGTAGGAAATGCTAATCTTAACTGAGAGACATATCATATATATGCAAATTGCTTGCTCTACTTTCTCCATCTGTTTTTTTTTTTTTTCCTTCTTCTTCCCCCCCCCCCAGGTTCTCTCTTCGCTATGCTTTACTGGAGATTAACTTACAGTATTTTGCACTGAACCAGCACTGTGTGGGAAACATATGCTGCAAGCTCAGGGCCAAACTCGATTACTAGGTGGCACAGGAATAGGAATATTCACAGCCATGGAAAGGATTGGCAAACCCACAGGGACAGGAAATTTGGAGACTTAAGTTTAAGGAGAGGCTGAAGCAGTTCCTGTTAAGGTAGCAGGTGGGAAGGCAAGATTTCTAAACCCCTTTAATTTGGGAAATGTCTGAACACAATAGGATGAACCCCCTTGCCTTGTGTTTTTACCATGTAATTCCCTCGTTAGTGTGATATAAGCCAGGAAAGACTGTCAATTACCAACAGTTAAGGCCGGTCTCTTTTCTTGAAATCAAATCTGTCCTGGCTTACTAGCAAGTCAGACATTTGCTTTCTTTTTTTTTTTTTTCTTTTTTTTTTCCTTCCCTGTATGACTGGATTGAGTATGTGATTTGTTGCGAGATGTAACTGAATGGACAACAGAAATCACCCTTTTCGTTGAAGCAAATTATGCAAGCTCTACATTATCCATAAGTTAAATATTTCATGAGAAAATTGTTTTTCGAAGGAAACAATAATCATCATTAATTCACAAGACTCAATTTTCTGTTCTGCTTTTTGATTCAGCCAACCTAACTTCTAGGAAACCAGCACTTCCTATCATAAATACTGCAGTCTTAGCAACAAGCAGTTCTCTATGCTTCCAATAGTAATGGAAGTAAAAATGAACTGAACTGAGAGACACCCATGCAGTCAAAGATGCACACCACCAGGCTTCTAATCTGGAGCACTGAAGGTAATAAATAAATAAATAAATAAATGCCTTCAGTATTCCCATGCCATCAGCCTGCCTGGTACTCATTACCACAGCACTGACCAGAGAGATACACACACAGACTCAGAAAAACATGAAATATTATGGTCGCTGTGGTTTATTGTGGCTACACCTAGCTAGTGGGACAGATATTTCAAATCAAAAAATAAAAATGTAATCAGCCACAATTTAACTTAAGGACTGCATAATTGGTTGTGATGCTGAGTATGAACCACAGCGTTGTTTCTACCTCTTTCATATCTTCTGTGATATGATATTGTGAGTCTGTGTAAAATGTATTTGCAAATAGAAGTGAAAAGCAATGCATAAATACCACCCCATGTATACTACCTATACTGCAAACCCACATTTTCCCTTTATTTTACTGGGTTTTTTATTAGTAGCAATCTCGTTCTCATGTTTTGAAACGGTATGGTAGAAAGTTCTGCATAGCTTTTCACTGATCTTAAGAGAGTGAATTCTTCAGCACAGCTGTTCAGCTACTAATTTATTTTGATAAAATATAATTCTACTTTCTACCTAGAGAATGCAAAGACTGAATTTCTCCTGAAAACCAGGAGATTTACTTCCAAAGCACAAGCATTAGCACTTCTTGAAAAATCAGTATGTTCTCAGATACATGTTTAACTAAGCTTCTTCCACCCGTGATAAAATGCTAATTGATCAGCAAGTGCTGACTATTCACCCAGGCTGGAAAACATTATTACCACCCAGGTTTTCATTGCATGTGACACAACACTTTGCATTACAGCTTATCTGCTGAAATTCTGTTTTAAAGCCTTCAGCAGGAGCATAAAGCCTTTGTCTCCCAAGCATTTCAACTGCAATTTCCCCTTCCCTGACACAGGAAGCCTAGTATGAAATAAAACCCTGGCTTTGGGAACAAGCTGAGATGGCAAGGAGGGCAATGAGTTGGTGTTAGACATGGACCTTGCTGCCAAGTCCTCCCAGTGGAGGAGAACGCTCAGAATCTTCGAATATACATCACAGGTTAAAATACATTTTCCCATAGATGGGGGATACAGTGGACTTATTTACATTCCAAGGTTTTGCACAGGAAGCATAGCTGACTGTTAAGTGAAAGCAATCCACCAACACAGAAAGGGAATGCACCAGAGTAAAATAGATTTAAGCTTTTTCAAGGAGAGGTGGCACATCCCTACTCTGCACAGCTACCCCAGCTGCAACAACAAGGCTCAGCTGCATAACAAAGCTATTCTGTTTGGAGACGTGAAGAAGCCCACCTATATTTCCAGTGTTTCTAGGCTTCTCCTCATGGCACTGTGAAGAAAAGGGTTGTTTGATTTCTCACAAGACACACAGGCCTTTGTATGGCAAGAGGGATTGCATCCAGAATTTCCCACGTGTTTTTGTAATATGAAATAAAACAAACAAGCACAATTTTAATTCAGTAGACATGAACATCTGGAAGATGACATCAACATAACTTCAGCTTTAATGTCAAAGTGTTAGACTGAAATCCAATACTGTTGAACATTTGTGGTGGGAGCACCAGAAACTTGAACATCGCAGATCAAAGCTGTGATGGAAACAAAGTCTCTGCAGCAGCCCAGGGAAGAAACAATGGTTTGGAGCTCTTCTAAATGTGGGGTAGAGGAATAACACAACAAACCTGTAACTGCATGATGAAATCACTGCAACCGTAGTAGCAGCCTGAGCCCAAACACAACAGGAAATAAAAAAACAAAGCTCCTGCTTATGGAGGATGCCATGGATCTGTGTTTCTTCCCTTGCCCTGCTCTGCCTTCTTCATTTTTTCTCCTGTCATTCTTCAGGTTCAAAAACACCTTTACCAGAGCCCCATGGAGACAAGCAAAGAGAGGATGGGCTGAATATAATTGTCTGCTCCCTTCTACACTGAAAGACAGCCTGGGCTGCACTGGCAGCAACCACGGCCCAATAGGGAAATGGAAATAATGAACAAGGACACTGAGGCTGGAAATGCTGCTCAGGGAGAAAGCCCCATCATCACCAAACTGAGCCTCCACTTCTTGGAGGGGAACTCCTGAGAGACATGTCCTGGTTCTGCCCAAAGAACTGATGGGCAGAGAGGGAACAGAGGACCAAAATATTTCTTTCGTATAATGCTCTTAGCCCCTAGGCTTAACTAGACAGTGTAAAAATATCCATAACTAGCAGCAGTCTCCCTACATCCAGCCAACTTCAGAAACACAGCTTCAGCTCTCACAGCCAAAATGAAATTTAATTAGTTCATAATTTATTCTGAAAGCAAAACCAGAGATACCTATATACTCTTAAAACTAGTCAAGCTGCTGTTTTCCTTATTATCATTTATTTAACTTCACCAGTATATTGTCCCATTTTAGAGTTCCTTAATCGCTGTGGTAACGCTAATTAAACCTCCTGGGGAAGCTGTGTGGTTATTCCTATGTACTGATGTTCATTTTTATTTATTTATTTATTTATTTTACTGCAGGTAGTTGGGATACAAGGCCATTCCACCAAATCCAGTCAGAAGGATTTTATTTTGATTCTATCTGGCTTGTTTTATTCTTAACAGATGGTGAAAACCCATGTGTTGATGAGCACATGCCACAGGAGCACGCCTCGGATATGGTACAGCCAGCCCCACACCTCGGCTCTGTCTGTGCCGAGGAGCTCAACACACACCATTGCTTAGGATCACACTTCTCTGCACAGTGGGATATCTCAGATGGGCCTTCCACGCTGTAGCACTTCTGGTATAGAAAACAGCTTTGAGAGGGCATTTTAGGTATTTCTATGTGTAATCCAATAGGGTGACAAGGCCTGGACAAATATAAGTGAATGTATTTTTACATAAGCTAATGAACAAATAATTTGTATGAAATACCATTCACATTACATGAATGTGCAGATAACTCAAGAAAGAGCTTTTCCAAGGCATCTTTTTCTCCCTCCTTTGTCAGTGAGGCTCCCAGCGGCCTCCCTGTCACTGATTTCATTTGAAATACATCCTCTGCTAACCTAAAGAGAAGTACATATAAAGGGCTTAGAGCTATTTATAGCAAAGTCTGTGCAACTGAAAACATGGCAGTTCTCATGTGGTGGGTATACACTGTGCTTATCAAGTGCAACTGGAAAACTGTTGCCTCTGTCTTTAGCAATTCCAGTCAGCACTCACAACACAACGCTAAAGGAGCCAAGGAAGGAAGCAGACATAAGGACAAAATGCAAACAAACTGAAAAAACTACCAATTGGTTATATTCAGAAACTGTGGAGGATGTGGAGTGTGCGTGCAAGATTCATCTCTATCTGCATTGCAAACTGCTGGGAATGGGTACACAGGCTGGATTAGCATTATCGCACCAATATTCCCCAGTATGTGTTCTGTGCAAGCCCCTGAGAACAGGCACTTTCTCTCATAATTACTGCATATGCTGTTATCACACTAAACAACAGCCTTGCCCCAAAATGTTTAAGGGTCTACTGCTCATAAATTCTTCCTACTTAAGAGAAAAATCTGGGCGTTGGGTGCAACTGTCAGCAGACCCAGATATAACGCAGGCAAAGTTCACATTTGGATGCTGATCTGCAAATCTAATTTGTTTCTCTGCTGTGCTTCATTTGAAGTGAAAAGAAAATGAGTTATAGCGAGAGTGACAAATTCAGTCTCGTACTTAATAGGGTGAAATCCCCATTCCTCACATTTCTTTGTACAAACAACCAACACACAGACTGAAGTCCTACTGGCCAGAATCCGGTTTAAGAAAAGCAATGGAAGATTACTCGAAACCCTGAAGAAGGAAGACTCAGATTCTACTCTGATTTAGATATCCACTGTCCAAAATTACATTGCTCAGTGTCCTGCTCAGTGAGACTAGAAGAAGAACAAGGAGAATGGTGAGAAGCAAAGGTAATGTGTTCAGGTCTGCCTTGGCCGTGACCTGCTGGAAAGACACCTTGGGAAAGACCACCAGGACAGGCAAGGCTGTATGAGGCTGGGCAGGTGGGGGATGAGGGCTACGCTTCAGCGGTCGGCCCAGAATTGGCCACTGAAATTACAAGAGAAGCTAAGCATAGAGCAGAATTAAAAGGTTCTTCTTTTCCCTTTTAATATACATCTCCAAGTTATTTATCACTCAGAGCGCAGTCACAGATGTAGTATTTGTCCCTAGGAGAGGCCACTAAGCTTATGATATGTTTTGATTTAAATCAGTTCCCCAACCACTCAGACCTCCCTGTCATCATTCGATGAGCGACAAAATGCCATGTTTCATAGATGCCCTCAGACAACATGTCCTCAACAGACTTACAAGAGCTGCTACCCAGGCTCTGCACAGTCACCTCAATACAAGTTGTGCTATGACTCAATAAATAGCACAGTGGAAAGATGACCTTTCTCCGATTTGATAGACGATACAATGGCAGCCTCATCCTTGTTCTGTAGCATCCCTTGAGATAGACTGAAAATGAAGGCAAGCTGGTTGTGAGAACAGCAGAGTGCACAGCCAGCCAGCTCATAAGACAGAAAGCCACGCTTTTTTTTTTTTTTTTTTTAAAGAGTATTTTTAAATCAATGTATTTAAACCTGTCCATCTTCCTGTGAGCCAGCTGGTGGGACATACCAGTGGTGACAAGACTCAGAATTAGCTGCAGCTTGAGCCCAATTCACTCCATCACTTCTCATTCCATCACAACTTTTAAGTCAAGAAGCTCGTGTGACAGGAAGTTTGTATCTACTTATCCTTATCTTCTTTCTCCACCGGTGTTCCTGCAGGACACTTAGCTCTGAATTTATGGGACAATATCAATAAACAAACAAATAGAATAACCGCCCCCTGGGGAGGAAGGGAAGAGATTTCAACCAAGTATTTCCCTTTCTAAATGCTTGGCTGACTTTCCTGTGAATTTGAGTTTGTCTCAAAGACAAGCAAGGAAAATACATTATTTCTTCATGCTTCTATGCTGTTTGCTTGATGGAAGAATGTAAGTACAATGTAAGTGCCATTAGCACTCAGTTTTGGAATACAGACAAGGAATTGGAGTCATGTTTAATTAAAACTTAGCACCACTGCGTGCATTGAAACACACAGAAATCCCTGCAAAAGTCACTGCTTCCATCAACTTTGTGAGACCGTGACAACAAAACATTGGTGACAAAAAGTGACAAAATAAATGAACAATGATAGAAAGAGGGGATTTGAAAGAAATAATGTTTTATCTTTTCCATGGAGCACATCAAGTTGGAGTCTCAAAATTAGGAAACATGGAGGAGAGAGAAAAGCAAAGTTTCAAGAAAAAGGAAAGAAAAGCTCTTGAAAGAAGCTGCTAAGAAAGGCCATACCAAATCGCATGCACAATTCTTACCAAATCTTCCCCACAATGAGACCCATACCACAAATTTCCATTACTACGACGTTATAAAAAAGATGACTATAAACATGCCAAAGTACTTCTGCCTGGCTATGACACTAACCCACAGCGTTGGGGTTGGGAACTTGCAGCTCAGCAGGAACATGGATATGGGGACTATCCATTGACCTGAAAGGCACTTCAAGACCACCACAGTGCCCAGCTTCCAGCACTACATTAGCAAAAGCTGTCAGCGAACACCTTTAGGATGGATGCATTAGGCTGGGCAATTCTACGGCCATAAGATCACAATTCCTCAGCAGAAGTCAGCTGTAATTCACACAGAAAGCTTAACAGCGAGATGCATAAAAACACAGGCTAAGCAGCATAGCGCCCATACGCTCTTTTCACCAAACTGCAGCGCCGCGAGATGGCAAGGTCCCCCTAAAACTCCTATGAAACTTCGTTTCGGCCGGAGCGGGCTGCTGCTCTCAGCAGGGCAGCAGTGAGCGGCACTGCCTGCATCCAGATGCGGGAAGGGGCGACCGCCCCGGGCACCCCGCGGCCCCACACCGCCGACCGGGGCGGGGCGGAGCGTGGCCGGGGCGGCAGAGGGCGCCCAGGTGTCGGCAGGAGCCGCTTCCAGCCCCGTGCTCACAACTTGCCGGGGACTTTCCTTCGCTCGCGTGACTTCAAATCAACCAAGCGACCCCACCGCCCTAATTAACTAAAGATTAAGAAAGCAGTGAGATACTCTCATCGTAAGGCTGGGTACCGCTGTAATCCCGCAGCTACTCAGACACGCGGATAAACCCGTCGGGGATTAACCAGGTCGGCTCCACGCAGCCCCGGCGCAGCTCGAGCTCCGAGCCGCGGTCACGGGGACTCCCCCAAGCCGCCCGCCCGCCCGCTCCACCCGCACTCACCCATCTTCTCCGCTCGTAGCCAGAGCGGGGCCGAGGCCGCCAACAGCAGCGAGAACAGCAACGAGGGGGCGGCCCGCGCCCCCCCGGCGGGGCTCATGGCTCCGGCTCCCGGCGAGACACAACTTCCCCGCTCTCCTCCCGCTCCTTTCTCTTCCTCTCGCTCTCGAATGGGCGGCCCCGGGCCCGGCCCGCCTGCCAGCCCACGGGGGCGGCCGCCCAACGGCATCCCCCTCCCCGCAGGTGTTGCCGCGGAGGCGGAGAAGGGGCCGCGCTCTGCCCGCCGGGTGCAGCGTTGCCGCCCGCCCGGCCCGGGGGTGGGGAGAGGAAGCGGGAGGACTGGAAGCACCGCCGCTCCCATTGGGCTGCTGCGCCCGGCGCCTCCTCCTCCCGCCACCCCCTCCCGACCCGCCGCTCCCAGCTCAGCTCCGGCAGCGCCGGGTAACGCCGAGCCGGGACCTCGGGGTCGGCGCAGGGGTGTGCGGGGGGAGCCGTGCGCCGAGAGGTGCCAGCGCTCCGAGCGGCTCACCCGGGATTATTCAGGCTCTGCGCCGCGGGTCCGGGGATGCACAGCGCTGGGTGGGTCACTGGTGTGGTAAATCAGAGCGCGTGATTAACTCGTGAGTCCCAGAGACAAGCCGTGGTTATTAGGCGGCGTTTCAGGATGCCCGTCCTTGGGAGTGCTCCACAGACTGCCAGGAATGGGTCAGTATGCATGGAGCGGATCATGGAGAGGAAGGAGTGAGAAAGTCGAACTCAGCAACAGCTTCCAGACTGAATTAAAAACAACACAGAACTGGTTAAAAAAAAATAAAAATGTTCATAGAAAATACATAGAAATTGTTCCCCAACAGCAACTGTTGTTGTTTCAGAACCTACAGAGGAAAGAAAGGGCACAATAGAGGTGTTGCAAAATGTATCACTTTTGAAAGAGTTGTGGGTATTGAAGAGCTGTGTAGCAATATGATGGCTGTTCTGTATTCAGCAGGCGGCAGGCAGCCCTGCACGGGTTGGCAGTGGGAATCACCCCGCTTTGCACCAACTGGCTGAGGACTGGAATATATTCCTTTATTATGTGTCCACGTTTTAGTTTCAATTGTATTTGATAAAGATCATGGTAAGTATTGGGAAGGAAGTCCTGCAGGCCGATGCCGGTCACCGCAGCACTGCCATATGCCAGATCTGGTGATTTTGTACAATTTTACCAGGCACAAACCTCTGCCACCATGTTTGCGAATAACAGCACTGGTGCTGATCTCTCAGCAGAGCTGGGGGAACTGGAGCGGGCAGGGGAGACCCTTTGAAGGCTAAAGAGACCCACACCCATTGCAGGCCTCCAGACGGCTCACAGGGTGGTACCAGCTCCTTCCTGGAAGCTGGAGTCCTGCAGTACTCTGTGGAACCAACAGCCAGGGACAATTTGCTTCATGGTTATTTTTATTTCAGCAATTTCAAGTAAAACAATTGGTCATGTGGGGCTGTAAAATACCTGGGAGAGATGTTTGCTTTCCTTTCATGGCTGCGGAAGGAGATTGCTGTGCTGTGGTGATGCAGACTGTCTGCTCAGTCTTCTCATGGCCCTGAGCTCCATGGGCACATGGTGCCTGCAGCAAGTGGATAAAGTGCTCAGGTGGAAACTGTGCACCTCTTCCAGAAGGTGTTAGAAGCCCTTCCAACTGTCCCTGAGTTTCCTATCAACTTCAGGAGGATAATGAATTATGCAATTATTGAAGAAGCTTCTGTATTATTTATTTTGCTATTAAATTCACATTACTTTATCATGCCCTCTCTCTGTCAGTTCTCAATGTGCTATAGGCAAGGAACTTACTGTCAGCTCCTAAGATTAAATAATCATTAAGATGAATGAAGTGGTCCATAGCTCTCAAAGCTATTATTCAAGGACTTGTGTAACTCCCATCACATCACTAAACTGTTGGTTTATGTACACTTTTTCAAATCTTCCTTTGTAAGAAGGAGAACAAAACCCAGCTTTTAAATAAACAGGCTACAGCAAAGCAATGACCTGGATGAGGGTTAGAGTCCACCTTCAGCAAATTTGCTGATGATACAAAGCTAGGAGGAGTGGCTGACACACCAGAAAGCTGGAGAGCTTGACAGAGAGAAACCTGATGAGGTCCAACAATGGCAAGTGTAGAGTCCTACAGGCTATGGAGAAATAACTCCCCATTATTCAGAAAGAAGATAAAAGTGAAGCCAAACTGACCCCTTGTGAGGATGCCACTCAATGGTGTTTTACAACATGAAAACTCCCTGGCAGATCACTTCTGAGAGCTTAGTGCAGCTCATTTTGGTCATTAACACTGGCTTAATTTGGCAGATTCACTCAGTGATGCAGGCAGATTACTTATTAGCATGAGCACATGCCTTTCCATTTACTTTTCTGAATCTATGAGTTTTTTGGGTGATTACTGCAAATCATATTACATGAGTTACCTACACTATATAGTGTAACTCACTCATAGACTGTACAACTTCAGTGTGTGGTCATCTGTAAATGAGCACCCTCAGATATCCAGCCTCAAGATGGGTCACATGGGACTTTAAGAGAAAATCAGCTCAAAACATCCAGAAGGTGGCGGGTCAGTATGATAGGGACGTGCATAAGTTAAATTCATGCACTTTGACAATCCATAGCTTCACATATTTACCTTCTTACCTTTACTTGTTATGTATTGATAAATACTTGTAGCTAACACACACTGAAAAAGCGACTTCTAAGCACACTTGAGGCATGATCAGACCTCAGGTGTACTCTGGGCTGGAGTGAAGCTGGTGATTTGTTTTGGGGGAGAGACCAGAGGAAGAAGGGACACGGAGTGTTTCTGTAAATTTATCTTGCAATCATGACTCTGTACATGCACTGCCTTTCAAAAGCATCTTGTTTAATACATTTGTTCTAGGGATTAAAAAAAAAAAAGAAGAAAGAACTCTAATTTATGCTGAGAGGTTTAAATTTGAGCTTAGTGGAGCAGCCTTGCTTTTGTACAGCTAACAGAAAGGTTCCTGTTCTTTAGGAACTTGAAGCACTTTCTTTGCTGCCTGTGTAGGCGAATATGAGGGGAGTCACAAAGCATAATGAAGAGGAGAGGACCCGAGGTCACAAATCATAAAGCGCAAGAACAGTTCTAGACTTTGAGAGGTATGTTAATCTCATAATTTAGCAGGAAGATGGCTTGCAGATGCAGCAGCCTCCCAACAGTCTTTGTATAGAGGGCACACATTTTACATTTGCTTTGGTGTGAGGCACATAATATCATATATATGTAGGATAAAACTGAGAACAAGATATGCTGGGTACTGATCCCTGAGCATCCAGGTGCTGCCTTCTACCAGAAGGGTGCCTGATGGCTGCGTGCAAAATCAGAAAAGGAGACAGACAGAAGCCTGAGATGTGGCTGGATTCAACCACTGTGTGTAACTTATGGGGAGCCTCCCATGTTGAAAATTGTTAGGCTATAGCAAAGTTAGTGCTGCTGCATAGCTATGGCATGGCTTAGGAAGTCCAGCAAATTCCTTGAGGCACAATCGTATTACTCTGATCATGTAGAACACTTAATGGACACAGTATACTGCACAAAGACATTTCAGCCTATACAATACCATCTTCTATTAATGTCTCCATACCACTGAACCTGCTGAAGATGGACTGACTTCCAGGGCTCCTGGCAGCTTCTGAGAATTCACAAAAAGACTCAAAGTCTGCCCAAGTGTTGGTTCAACTGAAGCTCATGCTAGAATCCCCTTCTTGCTTACTGCAAGCAGCCCTTTCCAGGTGTGAAAATGCAAACCTGTGCAGGAGCAAGGATGTTTTGGAAAACTTTTTTCAGGAGTTTCTGAGCAAGTAACTCAGAGGATGCAATAACTTTAAAAGATGTGTTTCATTACTTCAAGGGAAACATGAAGTAAAAATAAAATAGCGAAAAGAAATCACAGGGAATAAGCAGCTTAACTCCTTACTCTGCTGCCTATATCCTGGCTGGTCTGACACTGTGGCAGTGGCACTGTGCAGTGATGAGCACAGGTCTCTGCACGAGGGGGGAGCATGAACATTCCTTGACAGTAAGAGCACAGGAGAGAAACTGTGGGCGATAAGTGCAACCAACAGCCTCCAGCGGGCTTTGAGACTTGCATTCGTATTTTCAGCAGCAGAGACCTCATCTGAGTGGGTGGAGCAACAGAGCCCTTTGGCAGCACCAGCATGGGACAAGCACGAGACATTTGGACTCTGAAGAGGACACGGGGCCTCATTCACTGCAACAACAGCACTTGGGTGTGACTCTACTGGGAGCCATGCAGGGGATGAATGAGCACCCTTCATCACTTTAATTACTGTAACCTATCCAATCTTGTCACCTTTTATGGTGTAATTATGTGATCCAGCTCAAGACTGATCACTTGTCTCACTGCCACACATTCTGCAGTTTCTCACAGCTGCTGGGTAGCCTTGTGTCATCATTTTTCTTACTTCCACATGGAAAGAAATCAAGTTTCTAATCATCTTGGTTTTGGAGACGATCAACCAAACGTGCCATGCTGTCGTTTTTAATTCTGTCAAGAAATATGGGGCAGAATGTTCCTTTTCATTTAAACATATTGTTTTAGGGTTGCCTTGAAAAATATTATGATCTAAAGATTCATGACATTCTTTGTCAAAACAGAGCCTACTATTTTATAACTTGCTAGCTGGCAGTATCCTCGATCAATTTGTCAGTGACAAAGCTCTCCTTGCTTTTCATAGACGTTTTTTAAAAATTTCCTGTCTCTGTAAAGTAGTAGCTCTCACATATTTAAATACATATGTATATAATTTTTCCCCTTTAGTGCACAGGTAGTATGTAATCTTTAACTGTAGAGTGATTTTGAGGGAGGAGTTCATGGCTGGATTTGCACACTGCATTTTTTTTCCATGAAAAACAAATAGTCTTAATCACTTACACATCTTTGTGAAGCTGCAACAAAGCAAGGGCTAAGAAATTGCTTTTCCAAACATGAAGCAATCTAGTGGTCACTTACTGGAATAACCAATTATGCTTGAGTCACATGCTTTTTTATTAATAAATACAGTAATTAGTCTAGTTACATTCTTCCAAGCGAAAGTGTGGAACATTGGAAGGTGAGTGCAAGTAAGCGGGGTTTAGACCTTTTGATGCTGTGTGCACTTACTGTCATGCATACCAGAAAGGACAGTTTACATTTTGTTTTACTGACCACTATACCTCCAGCTATAGAAGTCAGAGCTTAGACACCTAAGGCAAATGACCTAAATGATTAACTAATTTGACTGAAATTATTTGTTTCACACCTGATCTAGCCCTGCTTCCTAATTTCAAGTATTCGTGATACATTCATTTTCTTTTTTTTTCTTTTCTTTTCTTTTTCTTATTTTTCAAGGAGTGTTGTGAATTTGGGCAGAAAGTCTCATAGGTTGAAAAGTAAGTCCAGAGACTCCCCTTATTTTCATACAGTTCATTTCCCTGAGAGAGGGATTAATTCAGTAATTAGTGATGGGTGGGTCTGTGTTCCCTCCTCGTGCTGACTTCAGATCCTATGGAAGACTGCATTCCTCAGGAGCTTCACAGAAGTAAGCTAGTTATGCATAGCGGAGGCATGGGTCATAAATCTGCAATAATCATTATGTGAGGAGAAAAAGCTTCTTGTGCAACTTTTCCACATAGCACTGGGATATTAGACCAATGAATTACAAGGTCAAATTCTTGTAATTCACAACTGCCACAGCTGTGGATTACAACTGTATATATAGTTTAAGGGTTCACTGTCAATTGCCTTTAAGGCCAGGCTATTTATTAAATGTAAAAAAAAAAAGATAAAATGTTATCTGTCATTATAAAGGCTGGTCATTGTGTCCATTTCTAAAATAATTTTTTAAAAAATAGGGGTTGGGGTATTTCTTATATTTTAATTACAGTGTGCAACAAATTATTGTGATTGTGTAGAAAACAAGAAAAAGAGAGATAGTGTCACCCTGGTTTCCTCAACAAAGACAACTATCCAATGGAAAACTATCAATACTCAGATCAATTTTAGAGCTTAATTCCTCATAGAATAATAAATGATCAAGAATTTGAGATTTCTTATGATGTGAAGTTAGCCTTATGTGGACATTGTAATTTCGTAAATAGGCCTTCTCAAAATAAGAGCTTTGGGTATTCTTTTGTCTTCTTTTCATTAAAGATACTGTATTCTTAGTCATGTAAGACATGCGTACTGGTGGTTGTTTTGGCTTGGGGGTCCTCTACTGGTCTTAAAGGATGTGGTGGATTTCCAGAATGTGGTATCTGAAGATGTGATCCAGTTAAATTTGGCTTCCTATGCTTGAATTCAGCCTATATTTTATTAGTTTGCTCCATATCTACTGTAGCACTTCCCCATCATGAATTTAGTTGCAGGGTGGAGGGGTCAGGTCCACTGCCTCACATGGACTCAACCTGGGAGCTCCTCTCCCATGGATTGCCCACCTACACTAATGGCAGAACAAGGACCAGGGCCAGGTTTTCACTAGGTCAAACAGAATCCAAGATTTTACTTAGACAGAAAAAGAAATTAAATAGATTTTGATTCATTCTCATGGTGTAAGTTTGTTCCTCTCCTACAGTCCCACTGATATGCCATCATCTAGGGATTAAGTGTGTGACAAAGCCAGTATAATTAAAAACCAAATATCCTTTGTACCTCTCAATATCCAGGAGTAGGAAGCTAGTCTGCTCCTCAGCTTCTCCTTAACTACAGACCACTGTTGGTAGGTCATCCCACACTGGTTTTCTCTGAATACAGAGGCTGGCTTTTGTGGACCATGAACTTTCACTTATTTCCCTGCTTCCTAAAAATTCCCTGATGTTCCTTGTCTTGGAGACTTTTTTGTTTTGATTTGTGGAACTACATTCATGTGATAAAATAGTAAACACTGAAGCAAAAGAAAGAAAAACATCATGTCAGAGATACCACAATCAGAAAATAGTGATAACATTTGCAGACAATTGCTCTACCAAGTGAAGGTTAACTTGTTGCTGCACGAGAAAAGAATGTAAAGCTATTTTATTTTATTATTTTTACAGAAATACACACATAGGCTATTTCTCATCTGTATCATCTTTATCTGAAAAGCATGTGGTAAAAGAAAGTAGTATGTGCCTGAATACTCTTTCTGAACCTTGAAACTCTACCTAAGGAAGCTTCTCTCCTTCAGAATAATTCCTTGTCAGAGACTCTACCTTCAGCTTAGTTTTTGGGCCTAATCCAAAGCATCCTGAAGATACCAGGATGTTTATGCTGACATCAGCACCTCACTTTTTTGATTTCTGATGTCTCCTGGTATAGTGATTCATGTATTACTGTGCCTGTATGTCTCTGCTCTGCTCTGCTTAACTTCTGCAGCTTGCAGACTAGCAGAGAAGAGCACATACCTGCACCTCACTTATTTTACATTCACTTAAATTGCTGTTATGTTAGGTATGCAGCAGCAGCAAGACTGTGAACACCAGTGCTCTGCAGGCCTAAGATGTGGTCTTCAGCAGTCTCTACTGTAGATTTCCAAAGGATGCATTAGCTTTTCGAACAGAATAGTCCTTCTCTGGTTCGCAATTTAGTTCATATCCTACACATTGCTATAAAAGAAAAGAAAATGAAGTAGAATCTTCTCAGGAATGGTTACTGCAGTATCACTTGATGTGAAATAAGCAATTCTGTTATATCTGATATGATCTAGATATTTTCTCTTCCTCCTGTACTTTCTTCTTTGACTCTTCAGCATCAAGAGAGGTATGTGTACACGTGTTTGCTCATGTAATACTGGAAAAATGAAATACTTTTCACAAGGCAGTTTATATCTTTAGTCTTAGGAGCATTAACTAATGAACAGGTGTGGCATCCCTTGTTTAATGCTTCCTCTCTCTTATCCTGCTTTACCTTGACATAATATTTGTCATTCTTTTGCAAATCATTTGGGAATCCAGATGTGGTCACAGTTAAAGGCCAGTCCTCATAATCTGTATTAGCGTACTGCAAAGAGGAGGTCAAAGCTCTATTGTGCAAGATCACATTCAAATACATCAAGCAGCAGACCCTGCTTGCCAGGCTTCTCTCTATTAAGGGACAATGATGTAGTCTTAGATTTAAATTTAGCTAACAATAGCAGCTGTTATAATGAAGGTTCAAACCAGCAGGGTCAAAGTGTCCCTTTCTTGGCCTTACTTTCCTTCTTCCTGGTACTCACTCACTTGTGTTGAGTCAATTCAACTTCCTGAAATGTAGAATTTTTTTCTTGACGACAAGGTGAATGGCTTTCTGCTTTATCAGGAGCATGAATTATCTCAGTGTAGGATTAAGAAAGAACCAGATATAAGGGCAAACAAGTACACAGCTAGGGATAGGCAAGTGAAGTTTGGGAATATGGTGAGGTAGAGGTAGGGTGAGAAAACTTGAGGAGCAGTGCTAAATCACCTCAACCTCTGCATGTATCCTCATCTTTAGTTTTCATTTTTGTGTGCCTGGCCCTGGCCTTGACTTGGTGTGGGGTGACAGCAGCATGCCTGGAACCCAGGGCACACACACACCCAGACCTGCCCCTGCCCATTCCCTGGGGCTCACCTCCATATGCTCAGGACTTGGACCTTGTATCAGCCCTTGGATTGTCAGCCTGTGTCCCAGTGATGCCACAGCAGGACTGGACTCCAGGGCCTTGGTGTGTCCCTGTCCCCTGGGAACAGCAGTGACTGCTTGTGGATGAGCAGAATCTCTGTGTGCTCCTGCCTCAGTCCTCACTGCCTGGACAGGGACCTTGAGAACCAGTGCTGGAACTGACATTGTGCGGCTATCTCCCAACACAGACCCAAGTCTGGGGCTGACAGAGATGCACTCATTCCTTTCTCACTGCATGTGGACCTGGTTAGCAATCCCCAGGATCATGACAGCTTTGTCCTGAGGAAATGGAGTCTCTTCAGCCATGGCAACTGGTGATTCTCCAGATGGGCTTTGAACCTTTAGAGGATAAATCCTTAAGGGTCAGCTTGGCTGTCTGTGATGTTAGCACATCTTAGCAAGTCAGGACAAAATGATGGCTTTCCCATAACATTTCTCTTCCGACCTGCTAATATCTTTGAAGCTTATATCCTGGGTTGCCATTCCCAGCAGTTCCTCATGTTAATAGGTCTAGGAAGCTTTTTCCTCTTGAACATTTCCCCCACAGTGCATTTAGTTTGAAACCCTAGATGGACAGGTTAATGCAGTGTATCCAGTCCGTTCCTCAGACAAGTGAGAGGGATGGTCAAACACAACCTCATTCATTTCCCATGTTCTGCTGTTTCTCAGGCTGTCACAGCCTCCACGCTCACTTCTAGACTCCCAGTGGAGTGGTTTCTTTTCACAAAACTACTGGGAGATGAAATGTTCAGGTATTTTGGAACACCGTGGAAACCAGGCAGCGCTAGAGGTAAAGCCTTCTGTGGGAGATGTTTGTGAAAACTGCTCCAAGAATCTGTACAAAGATCATGTAATCCATAATACTGCTGCTTTTGCCTTTTTCTCCTATTTTGGCTTTATACCTTCTCATGCGCTGATCCACTTGATCAGAGTAGTAAATCTCCCCCTCTGTAGTACACAAGCTTCTTTTCATTCTGTTCATCTCAAAAAGACTTCACAAGTTTTTTCAATACAGTCCCCCTCAGATATGCTGCTTGTAGCCATCTTACACTTGCCCTGCTGCCTTGTGCGCTGCTTGTGTGTATTGAAATATTGTTGTCTTCACATTTCAAAACTATAATTAACAATCAGAAGGTACCTAATAGAAAATACAGCTGAACAAAACACTGAAGAATTCTGTAAATACATTGCCAGCCTATCCTTCTTAACAATACTAAATGAAATGCAAGTTTTATCTACTTAGCAGCAAGGTTTTTATTCTCACTTCGTGTTAGCTTTCTTTCTCCCTGATGCTGTATAGGGTTATTACAAAACCATAGCTTGGTAAGCTTCGATATACTGTTTTGTTGGTTTTCTTTTAGCAAGCAAGAGCATTTTTTAAGGCTGATTTTGTCTGTGATTAACTGTAATATACTCTTGTCATAGATTCATGTTATTCTTTAGCATTCCTTATATTTTCTGCTCTGGCCTAGCTTTCAGATCTCTCACTATAGCTAATCCCTGCAGCTCAAACTTGCCTAGTCTGAAATCCATCTTTGTGCTTCGTTTAATGAGACATTTCTCCAGTCATCATTACTGCAGATCAATAGAAACAAATCCCTGTCTCCTGACTGGTTTAGGTAAGTATCTCACGCATGACTGTCTTTCCAATTTGATCCAGTTTAACAGTCTGCTTTTTTTTTCCTTTCCCCTCTTCCCTAATATGCAGAGACAGATATAAATCTTGAGCCAGGCTCCAAGGGACTTCTCTTGTATGATTTTCCCTCTGTTTGTGCAAAGGACTGTCTGTGACTGCCAGACAAACAGCTGTCTGAGCAGTTGCACTAACAAACGAAGAGGAGGAAGGCAGGGGCAGCAGAGGGAGCTCTTTGCCCTCAGGGTCCTTATTCACTTACTCTGCAGAGAAATTCAAAAGCTAATGAGGTCCCATTGCTGGGGGCAAAATGAGAATAATTTGTGATATTTGGAAGAGAGTGAAAATCAGTCACCATTAGAGAGGGCTTCACATATGCGTATCTTTTCTAGGCTATTCCCATCAGACAAAGGGGTTAGACACTGACAAGTAAAACTGATATTTTCTTTTTATTTCTCTGACCTGTAAGCCAACTGGCTCTGGGAATGACAGTCTCTCCTTTCTCACCTCTCCCATCCCACCTCCTTAGCAAGACTGGACCCATGAATGTGATCCCAGTTTCTGGGAATTTTCATTGTTACGTACTTGGGAACCATCCGTCCAGACTTAACACAGATGTCTGGGGGCTTTGGAGTTCCTCCTCAGCCAACCCCTTTTCTGTTTTTGTGGTCCTTTCAATTGCTGCACTGTAGTTCTGTGAAGCCAAGTGTAAACGTGTTTAAATGGTGGTTACAGCTGTTTCCTTTGGTGAGGTTTTAGATGCCTGCCTCATTTATGGGAGCAAATTACAATTAGATATCTAGATACAGGGGGTATTACCTTGAGCTGGCTGCCCTGCCTTTTTAATGGAGGTCACTGCCACCAGGACAGGGGTGATGGAATGGCTCCTGTGTTGGGTTAGCCTGCAGCTGCCCTGAAATGTGGAAGCTTTCACTCTGGATATTAAAACAATTTGAATTTGGCATCAGCCTTTGTTAATGTATTGGGCTGTTTCCTTTGGTGGTCTGCAAGATACTTTTCAACTGATTGCCGTGACTGTGAGGGTAACACCTTGCATCTATACATAGGAGTTAGAGTATGGGAGACTGCCAACCCAACTGAAGCGCTGAAGCAAACAATTTCAGTCTTCCGTAAGTCTTCTCGTAAGTGCATGGGATTCCTAAAACTCTTAGATCAGTACTCTGCATATATTATACTGTCTATGTATGCATACGAACAAACATGTTCATGCTCACATGCAGGAAGGATTTGTCTTATCGTAGTTATTCCAAATATAAATAAGATGCTTTTTCTCTTGCTGGCAATAATAATATGTATTTTCCTCAAGTCCTTATTCATTGTATCATTCATCTGCATGTATTTCTATCACTTCCAATGGAGTTTAAAAGGTGAATCCTCAGTTGGAGAGGTACTCTGATATATTCACTTCTGTACAAATGTGGAATTGTAATGAGAGTTTGTTTTTCTCTTTTATTTGCTACACTTATTTTACTGCTTATTCATACTGTTCTCTTTTGCAGACTGTAAAACTTTTTTTTCCCTTTTCTGGTCTTTGTGGTGAAGGAAACGGTGTACAATAAGTAGAATTAGAATGAAAAGTGACAAGTTATATTAATGTATTCTCACAGCTTTTGGATCTCTAGTTCTGTGCCAGAATGCAGCTCTGTGGAAGAGGTAAACTTAAAAATAACAGTTAATATTCCATCATTTAAAGATTTTATAAACCTTAGTTTTAAGTCTTGGCTTGTAAAACCCATAAACACTCTGTCACTGGAGGCATTTTCTTGATATTTAAGTGAAAAATTCGGAGGCTCAAATGGCTGCTAGTATTTGAAGGAAAGTAAACAAGACAGGAGAGATTTCAGAGCTATTTTTTTTTTCAGCCAGTAGGTCCTTGTTTACGGCATGTTGCAGTGACACCTGGTGGAAAAGTTTTGGAAGTCTGAGAAAAATCTGGTTCTAAAAATGAGCAGATAATTTGAAAGGTATTTAATATCAATTTTTTAAACTATACTGCATAATGGTTGGAGCCGGTCTGCACAAGGCATGCATATACATATGAGGATGTGCAAATGCTCACTTACATAAACTATCAGCATCAGTAAGCACAAATCTTTTTAGTTACAGGGTAAATGTCACATATGATTGATAATAACCATATTTCCTTGCCCCGAGAGTAGATGCCAGCATTTTATGTGGCTGCCAACTTCTTCTGTTTTATTTTTCTTTATTTTTTTTCAAATGCACCTCTATTACTAACCGGGATCTTAAACTGAACCTTCCTTCTACCTCCCACTGCTTGCTCCTTCTTATATAGACCCAAACAAGACCAAAGACAGATCCCCCAGTGCCTCAAACTAGTTCTTCCTATCAGCCAACCTTTCCCGCACATACATTACCCAGCCTCACCTGCATCCACTTCAGGTCCCTGGTATCCTCAACATCAACAACCTCAGATCACTAAAGAGCCTAAGGTACCAGACCTTTGTTATCAGACCTCTGTTTCCATCAGAGTAGTAGGAGGTATAGCTTGTGCTGTAGGATGTTTTCAGCTCCTGCATTCAGTGTGACCTGTGCCTTGCCAATCAACTGCATCTAGCAAGTTATGTTATGGAGTGGGGACCTGAGGTCAGTGTGGCTGTCACAGGGACAATATGATCCTTCAGACCTTGGAAGTTCAAAAGCATGGTTACCTTCTTTGAAACCCAGCACAAGCTGATGCTGTGATTTTTTCCAGTCCCTGTCATGGGTAGTAAATGGAGTACACGTCATTGAGAAAATCTGGGAAGCAGCAGCGCGAACAATCCTTGTGATCACATATTCCAGGGATAGAGTTAGTAAAAGTTAGGGGCTAATGGGAAGCCAATGGGATGAAATTCAACAAGGCCAAATGCCGGGTCCTGCACTTCGGCCACAACAACCCCAGGCGACGCTACAGGCTTGGGGCGGAGTGGCTGGAAGACTGCATAGTGGAAATGGACCTGGGGGTATTGATTGATGCTCAGCTGAACATGAGCCAGCAGTGTGCCCAGGTGGCCAAGAAGGCCAATGGCATCCTGGCTTGCATCAGAAACGGTGTTGCCAGCAGGAACAGGGCAGTGATTGTCCCTCTGTACTTAGCTCTGGTGAGGCTGCACCTCAAGTACTGTGTCCAGTTTTGGGCTCCTCACTGCAAGAAAGACATTGTGGCCCTGGAGCAGATTCAAAGAAGGGCAACAAAGCTGAAGAGGGGTCCGGAGCACAGCGCTTATAAGGAGCGACTGTAGGAGCTGGGATTGTTCAGTCTGAAGAGGAGGCTCAGGGCAGACCTTATTGCTCTCTATAACTACCTGAAGGGAGGTTGTAGTGAGCTGGGGGTTGGCTTCTTCTCTTGTGTAACTGGTGATAAGACTAGAGGGAATGCCTTCAAGCTGCACCTGGGGAGATTCAGGCTGGACGTTAGGAAACTCTTTTTTGAAAGAGTGGTCAGGCACTGGAATGGGCTGCCCGGGGAGGTGGTGGAGTCATCGACCCTGGAGGTGTTCAAGGAATGGTTGAATTTTGTGTTGAGGGACATGGTTTAGTGAAAACTATTGGTGATAGGTGGATGGTTGCACTGGATGATCTTGTAGGTCTTTTCCAACCTTGGTGTTTCTGTGATTCTGTGATTCTACACAGATGTTTTGGCAACCCCCCTTCGGGAATGTGATAGAGTTTTAAGGCATGAATAAGAGTTTTCCCATGATAACTCTTGGGTTATCTTTGTTATCAAGAGTTATCTGTGGTTTAGATGTTAGAGTACTGACATGGGTACATTTAATTGCTTATTCAGACCTACTTGACCTAAATATCAAATGTTGAGAGTCTTAGGATCTCCTGAAGATCTACCCAGAACACATACTTCTCTCTTTGGAAGACATCACAGCCTACAATTGCCTGTTGCCAACTCCCTCTTCAGACATACTGTTCTTGTGAGCACTGACAGAGCTTCTTCAACCAGGCTGAGCTGGATTAGCAAAGAGCTACTCTTTAAGAAATCATACTGACCTCGTTTATTTTGGCTGGCTAAGAAGTTTCCTCTTGAGCAGCTTTGCTGGTGGGTTAGAGGTGGGCAGCAGCTGTCTGGAGTGGAGAGGTGGAAAAATGTTGAGGGACTGACTCCCTTTCACTGGCATAGCTGGAAGCATACAGTATTACTGTCTGTGAGCAGTTCCCTTGGGCAGCAGTGAGAAAGCCCCTCAGGACTTTCCAGGGCAAATGGATGAAAAGGAAGGATCCTGTTCCACAAAGCCCTTTCTTCCCCAGGCCATGTGCTTGGCAATATCCCTCAGCCTGAATATACCTCCAGCCTGAATTATCCCTTATTCCTGCCTCAGTGCTATTGGCTCCTTTTACCCAACACACTTGAGCACAGCAGCACATGGAACTGTGCTGAGACACAACTCAGAGACAACAGCTTTGGGTTAATGCTAGCCAGTTTGTTTCTGTTGTTGCTGGGTTAGTGTTAACCAGATTCTCAGCCTGGTTCATTGCATGAATGCATGAACATTTGCTTGGCAAATGAGTTGGGTGTGGGAAGGTGGAGAAGCATTTGAGTATGACGAGATAATCACATTGATGGGATGTGACAGTTCAAACTGTCTTTAAAATGCTATGTTACTTCTGTGCTTGTGTATACGTGCACACAAAACCACATGTACAGAAATAACATAGCATCTATTTATACATACAAATACGTAAGCTGGATAGATTTCTTATTCCATTTCACAGTTACTTTGTGGATAGCTCTGCTAGTATGATAGAGATGTGCACAGGCTGGAAGCTGCAAGTATCTCAAGCCTGAATTCCCGCTGACTTCTTTAATACTGGTGTCCAACTTGATGTAGGACAGTTTACCTCTCTCTAAATCAGATATATGATTTATCTATCCACTTCTATTTTCTTCCGTAATACATGCATAAATATATTGAATAGAATTAATTGATATTTTTATACTGACTGATATGACCTATAGTATTCTAGCAAATTACTTATAGTCATGAACAAACATGCCTAGTTGTAGGCGTTTGAAAATACATAGCAGTAGTAGGAGTTAAGATGAGGGCACTTTTCTCCATCTTTCCATTTCCGTGTTGTTTGCAGCACCTGACTGAAAGCATTGTGCTTAGTTTCCTCTTGACGTTAATGATATTTATGTAAGGAGATACGCTGACTTTCATTGGTCACCCCTTTTGTTTCAGTGGTTTAATAAGAAACTGTGAAATAGATGTTGTGCAATTTCAAGGCAACTGCTCCGGGAAGCAGAAAGGTCGTACAAGGAATGAATAGTAAACAAAGAATTAAAAATATTTAATAAATTGTAAAGTAGCAATTTCACAGTCGTGTCTCTGTCACCTAGACTTGAAGGAGTTTGTATGGCCAAGTCAAGGAAGGAATCAGACTGCCAGATGAAATTTCTCAAGTTATGAGGAACGTTTGCCTGCTGCTGAACAGACTTGGTACTTTTTACTTCGTTTGGATTTCTGCTGCATCTTGTTCTTTCTCAAAAAATTGTCAAGACCTATGTACAAGTAACCTGGTAAGTTCTGAAAAACTGCACTTAATCTCTTGAAACCCATCTGATTGTTAGCACTGTAAGAATTTTCAGTTACAGATCAAGTTTTAATTTTTTAATTCCATATTTGAGTAAAAGCAGAGTGTGAGAACTAGTACTTTACAATTGAATTTGTAAAACTTGGTAAAGAAAATATCCCATTAACTGGATTGCATGAGTTTTCATATGCTTTTGTTTCAGCAGATCTCTAGATTACTAAAAATTCCAGAGACCCTGGAGTGTGGAGGAGAGAGACTTTTTCCACTCAGTTTATTCTCTTTACTTACTGGTTAATCCATCTAGTCTGTGATTTTTCTTATGTAGTCCTAGGGAAACTGTAAAAACCCTGTTGCTTCCACAATTATCCTGAATTTGTTTCAGTTTCATTTTTGAATCTCTTAAATAATAGTCTATCTTTAAGAAGTAAAGCAAGTGGCTAGATCCTTTCTTAGTATTCCTTTAAATCAAGGGGAATTTAGTATTTTTCCTTCTACTGATGCACAACAAAGATAAGCAGAAGCTCACAAATCCAAACAACAATTCTACCTCAGGCTCTCAGGAGTTACCTACTTGTTTCTATTTGCTTGAAACGTTGATGTGTTTAGAAGACCATGTACCTTTGCTCTGTAAAAAAGTACATTTTGTGCCTCTGGGCTAATTGGCTATGTAAACTTACTGCAGAATGTTATCACCTGCTCCATTTTGTTTCGTACATTTTCCTGACGGTTCCTTTAGAACTATTTCTTAAATCCAGCACCAGTGAAAGAGTTAATTGTTTTCCCCGATGGAAGCCTAGCATGCAGTGGCAACTTTAATGGGGATCCTTTGATTTAAGCTTAAATTAATTCAGAATAAGAAATGAGTTGCTCTTCCTATCAGCTTTGAAAGACAGAAAAATCACATTCATGTTCGGTAAATGTATTGTGTCAGGGATTCAGATGAATCTGAGAGCTGTAAATCTTATTTTACTTCTTTAGTCTACTTGTTGTGTTCCCACTTACTTTGTGACAGCTTTGCGTGGGTCTGGGGTTCTACTTACTGTCACATTATCTGTGTCCCAGCATGCAGAAAATCTCTTCCTGAGGGTTGTTTTGTTAAGAATGATCTTACTTGCTCGCAGGATCAAACTTGAGAACTAGCATTCAGCTTTTCAAAGGCTCTTAGATACACCCTCAAATCATTTGTACTGCACAAGAGGTGACTGGTTTTACACACTTGGTGTGATGTGGAAAAATAGTCTGGGAAGCGCTTCTGGTTAAAGAGAAAGGCTGGTCACCATTTGGCTGCATAATGTCCATCAAAAGGGGGCCAGATAAAAGGCAATTAGCTTCAAGGGAGGTCTTTCTGCCCTCCAGAGGTCAAAGACGCTTGGCTTTGTCATTTATTCCATATTTACTTATGAAGCATTTGTTATTGACTTAGTGCACCAGAATGAGGGGGTGAGGGCCAAATTCCTACCTGTGATAATTAAATTAACGTTATTTGATTTTGCCAAATCTTCTGTCTCATGGTGCTCTGAAATTGGTCTCAGGTGGGAAGCTACCTGTGTGTCAGCAATCAATTTATTCATATGATTAAACACGAGTCAAATAAATTATGTTTTACAAGAAACTGATGTTTTAATTTAATAAAATAATTGGGGAGAACATGTTGACTCTGTAAAAATGTATTTTTTCCTGTTGTAGGAAGGAGAACTTGGAATTGCTAACCTTTGCAATGTTAGTGACATCAATGTGGCAGTGAGTAATGGTTTGCTTTATTAATTACTGACAGTTTGCATTACTGCTATTTGAATAACATGAGTACAATGGCCATATTGTCAAAGACCAGATGTATATAAGATGTGTACTTAGATTAAAGAGGCAACTATCAGTCTTTTTGCTTAAAGAAAACTCTATCTATAGAGCCTGACTCTGTATATCTAGATTTTGTCTACAAAATTCATTATCACACCGATTCATAACCAGTAATTCTTTAGAAAAGGGGGCAAAACCAGTGTTATCCCCTAAATGTAAATCATTTAAAACTTTTAATCAGCTAGCTTTGTACAATCCAGTTTTGCTCATTTTGCTTTCTCAAGGGTTTAATGGGAGAAAACCTAAATCAATTGTTTAAAATTTAGAGTTCTGTATGATTTCAAAGGTTTGTACTGATTTCAGGAGACTCTTTAGCTTAACATGAACTTTCTGTAGCAGCATTTTTGTAAGACAATATTCTCCTACTGATGCAAGTCAAGTTGGTAGTTACATATATATGCTTAGACGAGCTATGGAAAATTCATCATCAATATTTTCTGCAGAGATTAGTGAGAAGCAGCCTCTCAGCAGCTGGTATCTAGCAAGGCTGGATCTTTTATGATACTGGGACCATAAAAGGCTGTGTTGTCATGACAATATATAGCACAGTTGACTTGACTATTTGCTCTTTGTTATCGGGTCTTGCTATTTTTTTTTTCATCAGGCTTTGTAGTACATGATGCCAGAGGTTCCTGTTTCTAAAATCATTCCCTTCCATCTTCCCTTAAAAAAGAAAAATTAACTAACTATTAAGAGGTGGATGGGAGACAATAAACAACACAAGTCCAACATCAAGTTCAAATCACATGTTATTTAATACATCTTTGAAAACATACCATTTTAAAGACTATGACTTTCCTGTTGCAGAGCAGGAGGCTTTTTCTGAGTGTCAGTCCACTGTGCTTGGCTGTGTTGCATAATGCTTATCTGTTACTTCTTCCCCATGAACAAGTTGCTCTGAGCCATTTTACTCTTTAGCACTGGAGTTTTCCTTCTCTTCAAAAGTGTGATTACAAAGTCCTTTTTAAGCAACCATCTATCTTTGTAGTGCACACAAGGATGTCAGTTTTGGAATGCAACAGCGCAAGTCAATTGCCCTCTGAAATGTGTGAGTACTGCCTTAGTGTTGGTTCTATAACATTTGTCTCTGCTTATCAAATACAGATAATGGCAGATGTAGAAAACCTAATCAGAGCAGCATTTCTAAAAAAATAGATGTAAAGTCTATAATTTTTTCAGTGCATTTTATAATTTCTGTTCAGAAACAAATCACAGAATATTGCAAGTTGAAAGCGACCCAATAGGATCAGTAATAATTCTTGGCATAGGAATTACCTGTAACATCAAAAGTTTAAATTGTGTTTGTTCAAAAATTTGGAACACTTTATAATTCATCAAGCTCAACCACTTACCCAGGTTTTGAAGCACTGAGGAAGAATTAGCGCTTTTAAGGATTTTACTTTGCTCCTATCTCATTGTTAAATGTAGATGTAAAAGTAGAACATGTCTTCCCTGTGGTTTTTGTGTGAGTATGTGTCTTTTCCTGTTTTTTCACTGTTCATCAATACAAAGACTTTGTGGTGTACTTTCACTGTAAGAAATTTCTGATTAATTGGTAGCTGTTAAAAGTACTCTGTGGTTATATTTATGCTAAGGCTATGTTTCACTTACTATTATGCTTCTTGTTTCACTTATTTGTTTCTTGTCAGAACAAGACATACACCAGAGAATGTGAGGTAAGTTAAATGTTATCAAATTGACACAAACAAAATAATCATAATTTCAGCTTCTCCAATGTTCATACATTTCTAAAAAATATAGTGTAAATACACAAACATATCTATCAATCCAGTTCTAATTGTTCTATGTTCTCTAAAGCTGAACAATGAGTTATGTATTTGAATATACAATCCTTATTTCCAGCTTATTTGCTAAGAACGGTTTTGCATTGAAGGCTGCTATGTAACGAGGAATATTGCTTTAAAGAAAGCCGTCTGATCCCACCAGTATGAGACACAATGCAGACCTACTTAAGCTATTTTCTAGGCTCTCCCAGCAGTTCTGTTCTATTCAGTTTTTCATTGATACTATCAAGGATGAACCTGTAAGAATGCTCACTAAAGTCTGAATTACACCAGCTTGGAGAGAAGGAGAGGCTAAGCAAAAAAGAATGGGCAAAATACTTTCCTGACTGGATAGAGGACATGAATTAGATAAAGTGTAATTCAAGAATGTGTCCTTTAGAGTGTGGAATGTGACACTGATGATGGCAGGAGTGCAGTTGGGACTGTTGAGGCCAGATTCTATGATTCCATGATTCAGATTCTATGATTCTATGAGTTGCTGTATCCAGATGGAGGCAAGCACGCAGCAAAGGAGCTGGAGAATAAACCTGCTGAAGGGCTGGAAATGTAATTGGAAGGACAGATTTTTTGGAGGGTAGTAATGTGCTTTTTTAATCTGTGAAACTGCAAAAAAATACATCAAGTGGTTTACAAATAAGGTGGTTTTGGAGAGTAAGAACTGTTCAATGAGTAACTAAATTACTTCTGTAGAAAGTCCAAATCAACATGGGGTGTTTTTGATTTGTTTATTTGTATGCTTTTGCTTGTCTGGCCACACAATATGCCAGTTAAATTCACAAACTGCAAAGGCTTTTCAGGATTATCTTTCTGCTGGATCATCTGGCTGATTTGACTCCTCATGTAGTGAGGCGAGCACCATGTACTGCGCACAGGGGATCAGACCACTGCAGTCTGTAAGAAAGGAGGAGGGATAAAAGTGGGACTTCTCCTTTGGCATAGACTCAGCTCTGTTAAGTGATCACACCCAAGACTGAAGTCCAATTGTCATTACTAATTGCAGTATTACTCCTGTTGAATATTAGCTCTCACCTAGGAACAGAGCAATGGCACTGAATTCAGTGGTAATATGCAAAGAAAGGGCAGTTGCCATAGGTAGAGAATAAATTCTTGTTTTCAGACAGAGCAGATGGCAAATTTCCCTCAAAATTTCTAAGAGCTGGAGCTTCAGTAATCCTCTTACATCAAGCAAAAATTGGATTTATGGTGCTGACAAAGATCAGAAGAAGAAAGGAAGACAGTACAAAATACAAATGGTTGAAAATTTCTGTGATAGGTGAAGTTGAAAGCACTATGAATCAACTTGTAAAACTGACGGCACGATCCCCTGTAAAAACTTTACTTGGTTGTAAAGTTGCAACTTACAGCTGATAACTAAAGTCTGCTATGATCCATAAATTTGCCTGCTATTAATCAAGATAATTCACTTGGAAATATTTTTTGTTTTCTGAACATGAAAACTTTGGGAATACTTTTTAAATGCTTGCATATGGCACGTACTGCCTAGATGTGAGATAATATGTAGGGATACACTACTGAACAAGCTTTTATATCCATTTCAGCTGCAATTGTGAGTTGTCTATAATAACATGCCTTATCAGTGCCTGTAAGGTGCCAGAAGTGGATATACTGGAATCATAGAAATTGCCTCTGAGTAATCTAAAGGTCAATTATCACTTGAAAAATGGCTGCTATGTGAAACAAACTTCAAGATTTACAGGCTATAAAAAGTCGCAGAATCAAATGAATCCAAATACAATGCCAGTCTAGAAAAATGGAACTCATCACTTCTCAAAAGTCCTGAATTTTCCAGAGGCTCTGCCTTATAAATCATTTTTAATCTGTTGAGATGCATCTGGAAAATGTTTCCATCTCTTCTTAAGCTCTCTACTTATAAAGCTTGATAATGCCACAACTGGATTCCTTACCTAAATTGAAACCTCTTAGGAGTTTTATTTTTAAGATCTGAGTGTGATGAACTCACTGTTCCAGAGTAATGCCATGATTATAGTTTGTGGACATGACTGCAGGAGGAGTAGTAACTGGTTGTGGTTAAATTCGTCATACAGCTCAGCACCATGCAGCTGTATGCTCACTCACATCCTCAATGGGGTGTGGGAGAGAACTGGAAAAAGGATAAAACCTGAGGTACAGATAGTTTAATAGGACAAAACAAGGAGGGAAAATAGTATTAATAACGATGATTAACGAAGAACCCTGAGAACTGGACTGCCTCCACAGCCAGTTCTCCCAGTTTTGTAGTTCTGCATGATGCCATGTGATGTCCTGGTTCTGTTCCCTCCCAGCATATTGTGCACCCCCAGCTCCCCACTGGCAGGGCACTACCAGAAGCTTAGTGTAAACAGTGCTCAGAAACAGCTAAAACATCATGTGTTAACATTATTTCCATACCAAATCCAAAACACAGCACCATAGCAGATACAAAGAAGAAAACTAACTTGATTCCAGCCAAAACCAGGACATAAATACTATCAAGGAAGTGTGAATTAGCCAGGGCTGCTCTGACAAATTATTGATTTTAAACATTTTGAAAATTCCTTGTATGAAAGTGCTTCACTGATGAAAAATAAAAGAAGCAGGAAAGAGTGAAATACAAAATGTAAAATATATTACTAACAAGTTAAAAAACCTTATTTCCTAGCTTCACTGCATTCTGTTTCCAGCTTTAAAACAGCTCCATATTTGTGCTTTCCACAAAGAGACAGTGTGTAAGGATGAAAGCCCCAATTCAGTGCTCAGTGAAATTGACGGAATGGCTCTCAGAAAACTCTTTGGAATGAGATTGTGGTTCTGATACTTTATTTTTTTTTTAAACCACGTAATTATTTCCACAAGATTTTTATGTGTTCAAAATGCCCACAGGATTTCTATGTATTTGAGATGTATGCATTTCCACAAAACTAACCAGTAAGTTCTGTATTCCCACACAGACAGTTTCCTGCAAGTTTGGCTGTAGTCGTGCAGAGGATGCATATGGTGTTGAAGCACAGAGTAAGACTGAGTGTAGTCCTGTGTCTGATTCACATTCTGATAAATGCAGTTTTCCGATTACTGCTTTGCTTCACGGTCTGAATTTCTTTGGGAAAAAAAAAATAAATAGAGATATCCCATGCTTTTGTTTCATCAGAAAGCAACCATTTTCTTCTATTTTTCTTATAAAAATGAAATAACACCTTTTTTCCCCTTCCTTTCATGTACCTGAGACTTTTTGAATCCAATCTCAGCTATGTAAGATGATTCTTTGTAGAGTGCTCATCCTTAACTTGACTTCTATGTTGAAATCATTGCCAAATGCTCCTGTGATTTACATGGCTACAGTTAGGCTAATACTCTAGTTAGGGTAAGCACTGTTGAAACAGACCTCCTGAAAATGCTCTCTACCAAAGTCTCCCATATCTTCTCTAGGTTTCTGATCAGCAGATATTTACCAGGTACCTGTAACTACAAATGCATATACCTAAGTGCAGAATTGTATCTACCTTGGCTTTCAGTCAGCTTGGCCCAGTTCAGGCTTACTTATCAAACTATGTTTAGAATGTCTTGTGATTTATTCATCAATATTTAAAACAAATTATTTTCTGTGCTTCACTGCTGTCAGGTGTTTGAAATAATATGCCCAGAGATTGCCATGAAGGGATTTTTCTCACTTTTAGGTTGTATTTTCCCCCCAGACTATTTGAACAAGCCTGGAGCACCATTTGCATCTACCATTGGAAGCCACCATATCACACTGGGTTGGAAGCCAGCTAATATCTCTGAGGTTAAATACATTATCCAGTGGAAGTTCCATCAGCTCCCTGGAGATTGGAGATACACAGAGGTAAAGAAAGACAATTCCTTTTACTTTGCAAGGTTTCTTTGGATTTATAATCCAGACCTACTTCTCTGGGATAAAAAAAGGTCATTTATTAATAGACTGTAATCAAGCTAAAAAACATGTGAGGAAAGAAAGTAATAGCCAGATTTTGGAACAGATGTGGCTGTAATTTACAGGTGAATTAGATGATTGTTTTATTGTTTTCTAGCAATTTTCTAAGACCAGTAAAGCATGTAAGGATGCTTAGTGTGCTTGTAGGGCACAGGTTATGTATATAATTTGTTATGTGCTTTATTTTAGAATAAACATTTGATAATACATTAGACACATAAAAAAAGTTTTCCGAATCATGAGTAGTGTGAGAAGCTGAGAAATGAACAATGATTCCTTTTCCTCCAACAGAGGAATCTTGATGGAAAATTGCAGGCAGCAAGTTCAAAACAAGCACATGAAGGTATTTCATCACTGCGTGTATGATTAAGATGTTCATCTGCACATGTGGACGTTAAATTACTGAATGTTAAAACCACTAGAATTCAAAAAAAATGTTTGGAATAATAACTATAGAAAAAAAACTGTAGAAAAAATAAGTAGTTCTGCTAAATACTGATATAGCCAATAAATAAATCTGATGCAGCTTTAAAAATATCAAGACTGAGATTATTCTGGAGAAATATAATTGAGAGCTTTCTGATTCAATGTGGCAATTTTTGTATTACGTTATTTTGCGTCAACTGCACACTTGTTATCTTGCCATCATCTCTCTTGAAACAATTTACAGAGCACGGCAAGTTAGTACGGGAAGGCATGATGACCATCTGTTAAGCAGGAAGTCCTTTAGAATTAATAATAGGTTAAATAACAGGGAGCAATAACGTCAGACCATAAATATTTTAGGGTATCTAGGAGACAGTGGATCTTAAATCTATAGTGCATATTATATCAAAATTTTAGAATTTAGTGCCTATAATGTCTTACTATTTTAGTTTTTAAACTTTATTCTTAATTTTACTATTGCATCCATCCTTTCCCACATTCGTTCATTGTTTAGATTCGGTTGTATGTTCTGAATAAAAAAGGAGGTAAACAATTTTGAAAGGAAGAAAGACCAAATTTTATGCCACAGATAGCTTCTGGAGTTTGTTCTCATTTAAACTTTTGGATACTGCAGTCCAATGAATATCCTGAAATATGTTTTGAGCAGATAGCAACCTATGTAATAACTTAAGATGGAGGAAGAATGAACATTGTGTGTTTATGCATTGATGTAGGTCGTATCTGAAACTTCATATACAGTCAAGGACCTTCAATCCTTCACAGAGTATGAGTTTCGAGTAGTTTGGATCATAACCTCTCAGCTGCAGCTCCATTCTCCATCAAGTCCCAGTTACCGAACCCATGCTTCTGGAGGTAATGTATTGTACTGTCAGTCTTTCAGGACTGCATTATAAACACTTAGGTTTCCTTGTTTCTTGCTTCTTTCACAGGAAAAAAAAAGAAGAAAAAAAAGAAAAAAAAAAAGTTGTTTAACCTCAAGTATTGTATGCATGTTTTATGCTAGGTAACTGCAGAAGACTGGACAACAATGCTACAGAATCTTTTTGTTTGAGCTCCAAGATTCAGGGCTGTTTCCTGCTTTCAATATTAAAAATGTGCACAGAAAGATAAAGAGTCACAATTGTAAGGACACACTGGACAATTTTATGCATGAGAACTTTCTGAATGAAATATATGCATTTTCCCAGACATTATTTTTTCAAAAAAAGAAACTTTTGCTGAAATGTTTATTACAACATTACAGTTTATATTCTTGTTTGTAAAAAGTCTGTATATCTACAGACACTATGTATGGAATATATCTCCCTGCACTCCACTATTTTGAAATAAAAATTACATTTTAATTGTTCCTTAGTTAAGACGTCACTCATATGAGAAGGCAGATAATATTGTAATATTTGAACATAACTTCATGGTACGTTATTGCCTTGTAGACAATACGTGATGTCATGGTACACTATCAGTGTTTCATGGAACTAAAAAATCGTTATCTATCAGGAACCTTGTATAAATACCTTGTATAAATCCTTTCCTTTTGTGATATATGATTTTCATACTGAAAGCTATATATACCCTTGAATATAGCATCAGGGAAGGTGCCATAGACTTTTAGTTTGCATCCCATGGTATAGTGCATATAATCTCACTTAAAAAAATGTTTTCATGATATCAAATTACTTTGTTTTCCAGCTTCACTGAGCTTAATGCTGAAACAATACTCTGAAGTACCTGTTCATGTCCCTGTGTGACATACGTTTTTTAGCTTCACTTTCACCTTGCATCTCTTGTTTAGAAAAATAAAACCAACAAAATGTCAGTATATTATGTAGAAGGAAGTATAACTTCAAGATTTCTATTTTATGGATTGTGAAAAGTCCATCTAAACAGAGAAGAGAGGACAGGGAAAGGCCTATGAAAACTGAGATTTAGCTTTCAGCAGATTCCGAAGTATGCTGTGATGGAGATCACAGCTGTGCAAGATGTTAAAAGTCACCTTGTAAGGCTTGGTCTGCTTCCTTTTTGTCTTTCTACAACAAGAGAACTGTATAGATATCAAATGACCTTCAGTGAAAATGTGATATGGATACAACACTGAAGGGGCACAATTCAGAGGACAACATCTCAGAGGGCACACTGTTGCTTTTCTGTCCACTGTCACATGGAGCAGATTGACATATGGGAAAGAAGAGATGAAAGGTTATACATATAAATAAGAAATTACTTGTCTTCAGCAGTGTGGAGTGAGGCCAGCTTTTATTCATGATCCTTTAGTCCTGGTCCTAATATCTGATTTCTCACCAGTATATGTGTTATGTATTAATTCATTTATACTAATAAATATGACTAAAGATAGTATTAACAGATATAAAATCTAAAAAACTATGTGAAAAATGAAAAAAAAAAATAATGATGTCTTAAATGCCATCCCAGAATGAATTATTTCTGTCTTTTACAGTTCCTACTACAGCTCCCATCATTAAAAATATTCAAAGTTCAAGTCCAAACACTGTTGAAGTTAGTTGGTCTCCACCACTTTTTCCCAATGGACTGATTGTTGGTTACAACTTGGCCCTGACCAGTGAGAATCACGAATTGTTGAGAGCCTCAAGAGGGCACAGCTTTCAGTTCTACTCTACCTTCCCAAACAGCACTTACAGGTACAAATAGAAAAGATAATCAGCATAGCCAAGAGTGCTACATCTTTCTCAGGTGTAACGGGGTGTGTCTAAATCCATATCTGGACAGTAGTGCTCTTTACTTTCTCTCTTACCAAAAGCCACAGGTATTTTCCTTCAGACAGTGGACTCATTCCAGATGGATAGGCTACTTATCTTTCTTATAGTTATATGGAGGACAGGTGAGGAGGAAGGAAAAGCAGTTTGATAAAGGGAATAGGCTGCATTTTCTTAGTTGTTTATTTTGTTGCTTTTTTTTTTTTGTTTGTTTGTTTGTTTTCGTCTGCATAGCATGTATTCAGTGTATTCAGGAAATGGTAGAACAGCTCTCTCTATTTCTTTAAGCATCTGGAAAGTTTCCTCCATTTTTATTAATTACGAGAGCCTGTGTTCTTCTTGCTGGTAAATACAGGCCTTCCTTAGAAATGAAATTGAGTTACCCTTCTGAGCCTAATACCCCATTTGAAATTTATACTTAGAAAATCCTATTGCTGCTCTGCCTTTCAAATCTGGGGAAATCAGATTCTGATTGGTTATATTTTTCTTATAGATTTCCAAGAGTATTTTATGTAAGTGGATCTTTTCCAAAACTAAAACACTTCTGTTACAGCTACTCTGCTTGAGAAAACGTTTCTCAAGCAATCTCTCAAAAGAAACCCCCAAACCAAAACCTGTCTCTTTGATTCACCAAAGGTTCAGTATTGTAGCTGTTAATGAGGCTGGAGCTGGACCCCCTGCAGAAGCCAACATCACAACACCGGAATCCAAAGGTACAGGTGTAGCAGAGTTCTCATCACCATCTGTTCCTGGGGATAAAATCACATTTCCTGGGTTGTTGTGTCCCCAGAAGAAAAGAAGGATACTTAGACTGTAAATAATGCATGACAAGGAGTTGTACACAGAGGAAGCAACAGTACATTAGAGACAGCCCTGTTCTTTGGCTGTAGGCATTACTGTATACACAGCCCAGTAATAACCTGAGATGATGGTAGGGCCATACAAATTCAACTTGAATCATATTACAGATGAAAAATACTTAAGTGGGCTGAGGCAGTGGCAGAGAAGATATATTTTCATTTTCCATGTTAAATCTCAGTGCTCGGCAAAAAACATTTATTTTAATAACATTTAATATATCATATTATACTCTTATCAAAATGTTCACAGTTAGCTCATGCAAAAAAATGTCAAAGCACATATTTTTGTTACTGCTGTATTGCAGTATTTATTTTTGCTATATTCACTTATTAGTAATAAAAGTAATGATACTCTGTAGGTATCAATCTAAGAAAAAAAAAGTGGTTGTCAGAGGAAAGTTTGTGTTCAGACAAACCACAAGTAAAAACAAATTCAGTGCTATGAAAATGCATCTTCAGAAAAAAACAAACAAAAAACCCCCCAAAACCCAACAACAATGTAAGACTCTACACTTTCTGAAGAAATCCAGTTATCAAATACTTGGAAATTCTTAACCAAACTCTAGCAAGCATCGCATCTGTTATTGTTCAGAATGCATTTGGACAGTGCCTTTGATAACAGACTTCAAGAAGCTTCCAGAAGCCCTGAAAGGATCAGGCAGTTGAAGCTGATGGTCTTTGTAGGTCCCTTTCAACTGAACTATTCTACTCTGCTAGTGAGACGATCACCAAAATGATTCATAGCATCTGCATCATGTGAGACATGCACACAACGCCATCTGTTTGGGTTATCCAGGAATGGATTAAGACAGTATTTGATCACAGTGTTGCGTTAACCATATGAGGAAGTGGTATCTGATAGCAGAAATTTTTTTGAAACTGGAAGTAAAAAGATAAGGAAAGCTTTGTTGGGAAACTGAAATTAACCAAATCCAGGTTTGAAATTATGCATTACTTCTTAAAATGAATGCAACTACCTTATAAATCAGTTTAGCAGGGGATGTGTTTAACTTTCAGGGACCTGAAATTTAGAAGCAAGGTTATCTGTCTTTTCCAGAGCTATACATAGCCCAGACAGAAGGTACAAGTTTGCTGCAGAGATTTTTATCTCCAAAGTAAGATACTTTCGCTTGTATAAGCAAGAAGTCAGTTTAAGTGACCAAAACTCTCTTTCTTTACATTTATATATATGTATATATATATATACAAAATAATATATGTGATATATTGTATACGTATCATATATTTATGTGTGTAATCTCCTTTGAAGAAGACAATTTTGTTCCATTATCATTCTTTACTTGTGAAAATTATTATTTTCACTGGCGAGCCTAACAAATTGCATGAAATAAACATATTTGCTTTGCTCTTTCCCAGGTATGTGAGGTGATAGTATATAGTTTTCAAATAAGTCTGGTGGTAGTGCTGATATAATTATCCCATTTCCATTGGATTTCAGGGCATTGTGAATATCTTTGTACCTTCACTTCCTCTGCCCAGAGTTCTTTCACTAAGAATACAACTGCTATAGAAACCAATGTTGTGAAATGCAGGTGATGCACTGGCACCCTTCACAAGCAGTCAGAAAGTGTTGGTGTAATGGTGAATAACTCCGTTCCCTTTCAACACTCAAAGTTTGAGTCAGCCATTGCTAGCATAAGAATATATATGTGTGTATATGTATGTGCACATGCATGTACATATGCGTGTGTGTTAATAATGTGTCTGAGTTAACAACTACTCCGTGCTGTAGTTTTCTGTCTCAATTCCAAATTTCTCCTTTGTTAGTTAAGGAAAAAGCAAAATGGCTCTTCCTGTCCAGAAACCAGTCTTTAAGGAAAAGATACATGGAACATTTCCTTGAAGCATCCCACTGTTTGCAAAATGGTATAATACACCACAACATTACAGGTAAAATATCATCAGGATCTCTCTTTCTCTCTCAAGTGTAACTTATACCTGTGTTCACCAAGGGCAGAATGAACCTATCCCAGTCTGAGAGAGTATTATCTTTCCTTTGTAGTCAATGGTGAGAAATAGGAACTTTCAAGATGTGATTCAATCTATTTAAAGTGACACACTTTAGGATGAGATAAATTGTTTTCCCCAGTGTTACCTCTCCATTGAATCTAGGCAACTAGTTCAGAGCTGGACTTTTACAGTAGGTATACAAATTGAAGGAAGATGAAACCAAAGCAGGTGTTTTCCTGTGATTAATGGCTGTTTTCTCAACAAGAATATGAGGAACTAAAGTGATTCAAACTAAAGAATTAATATAAATTGGCAAAGGATACTGGCTAAACCTAGAGCATCAATAATCCTGGGATACAGAGATCTGTAACAAGGCATTTAAGTAGCCTAATTCACCAGACTACCATGTTATCTCAAATTACTTGTCACTTTAATGTCACTTATCTACATTGGTGTGCCTGTGGTCCTTGGAGACAGTGAGGAAATTTGAGTTAATTTTCTGCAGTTCACAGAGTCACAAAGACGCCAAAGCATGAATGTTGCCCCAGACTAAATACTCTTTGATAGAACCGAGCTGGGACAGATAACATCTAACTTACATTAGAGTGTGTGGAGCTCTGTGAGCAGATACAAACTGCATCTCTTTGCCTTATAGAGGAGCCAGTCGGTTTGCATTTTGTGTATTCTGAATTACCTTTCTGAAGGGCATTTTCTCACAATAATGTGACTTAGAAACCAAAGGAGAAAGTTTCCTTGTCTGAACAAAGGCTAGGAGTGGAGGAGAGAAAAAGCTAACTTTTCTCCAACTGCTGGGCTGCAGATTGAAAAGTACTTATGTTTTAAATACAGATAAGAAAAAATAACCAAAAAATTGAGGCATATTTCTTATATTACTTGTGTATGCGTGTCTTCTTACTTCTAGGAATTTCTGTGAATGTTTATCAGCAAGTTGTCTATTTTTCTGAGGGGAATTCCATCTGGGTGAAAGGAGTTTTGGATATGTCTGATATATCTGACCTAACACTCTTTTATACTGGCTGGGGCAACATTACATCAATCTCAGTAGATTGGCTTTACCAGAGAATATACTTTGTCATGAATGAAAAGGTAATGCTCCGGGGCATTGTTATTTTCTTATTTCATTGAAACAAATCCTACAATTAATCTTAAATGAGAAATTCTGATTTATAAGTATCATGCACAAAATATAATTACAGAAATAGATTCTAAAATTCAACCCACACATTCCACATTTTAAAAAGTAAAGAAAAAGAGGAATCAGGTCATATTTAAAGCAAGCAAGCTACAGAGAACACCTTGTCTAATTTTTCTCCTCGGGGCAGAAAAAGCCTTCCTTTCAACTGCTTTATTTTTAAGACTGACTTCATACCCATCCTGTGCTCGAAATGAATGACTTTGCTCCTGTAACTTGTTTCTCCATCTACCTTGTTCAGTTCACACTCTTCCTCAGGAAGGTGGCATGTGATAACTGCTCAGAGATTATAATACTTTTCACAGATAGCAAAAGAAGTTTCAAGAGAGAAAGTATTTCATACTACTGATGACAGCTGAGGGTACAACTGCTTCAATCTGAAGTATAAGCATAGATGGCAGCCCTGCACCTGATTCCCTTTGTAAAGCATCAGTTACATAATGGCCATACTTTACATGTACCTTTGTGTTTCTCTAAAGCACTAAGGACTAGAAAGCTGCTCTAAATGATCAGTGGGGTGTTTTATTTATTTGTTTGTTTGTTTGTTTGTCTAATTTTTCACTTGCTGCTCATGGAGAGGGAAGCTGGAAGAGCAATAGTGAGACATTACAAATGCAGCTGCAGACAAACAGACTGAAAGCAGAACTTTCTAAAGTTGCTGCAGCTTAGAGAAATCCCTGTTACAGAAGTCCTATTCCTAGGATTGGAAAAACACTTTCTTCCCTGCTTTCCCTTCCCTAATAGATCATTTTCAAAGCATAGTTTTTCAAGTACTCCAGATTCAGTCTTTTCCCTCTGGGAAGATGACTGAGAGACAGCTTTCAGGGTAAGCTGTCATGGGTGCTTTAGTGCTTGTTACACTGAGCAGTGAGTTGGTGGGTGACAATATAGAAGCTCAGAAGGACCTAGGCTTGTGGTGTTTTGTTGTTGGGTTCACCTGAAAGAATCTCAATTAGCAAATGCCCTACACATCTCCAATTTCTCTTTTCATTCCCCAGATACACGTTTGTCAGTTAGAGAACTGCACAACAGCTGAAGACGTCACTCCTCTTTATGTGACATCTCCTAGGAAGATTGTAGCTGATCCCTATAATGGGTAAGTGTCCTCCTTTGAGACCTTTGGTGTCAACAGTACTCTAAAACTCCTCTACTTTTCTTCAATTCATTAGTCATCTGGTTCCTGTTTTGAACTCTTCCATTACCTAAACAAAAGTGCAATTACAATAAATAGCAAACTGGAAAACTCTTGGAACAAGAGCAATACTACGCAGTATTGTTTCTGCATTTTCTTCACTGGGTTATTAAAGGAGATTAGGTGAGTCCCATGCAGAAAATTGAATTTTAAAGTTTGATGCATTTACAAATACATAGCTCTTTGTGTCTTAAATGTTCATAATTAATACTTGAGGTATTAAGAAAGAATATTCTCTAGTATTCTGCCAGCCAGATTCCCAGAAAGTAAAAAATAATGTGCTTAATTCTCTCAGAATGCATATATGTATGTATATAGCACCAAAAGTATTTTGCTCTTGTCTGTGTAAAGAGAGACACATCTCTGAGCTGTGAATGTATCTGTGGCTCATCTCAAAGCTCTTGCACTGTAGTTATTTGGGTCTGTTTTGCTCCATGGCCAGGTATATTTTCTGTCTTCTGGAAGACGGCATATACAGAGCAAACCTTCCACTCTTTCTTGAAACTGCCTCAGCAGCTTCACTAGTTGTGAGATCCCACGCTTTGAGAGACTTCATGATCAACTTCCAGTCTAAGAGACTTATTTTCTTCAACAAAACAGAACAGGCCTTTGTGTCAGGTTTTCTTGATGGTTCAGAATTTCACACTCTGCGCTCACACGTGCCACTTGATGACATGGAGAGCTTTGTTTATGAGGATAACATATTTACTGTCACAGATGGCCGGGCAGTCTTCCATGAGGAGATCTCGCAAGTGGAAAGTTCTAGCTTCAATGAGTATGTTGTAGATTGCAGTTTGGAATATCCAGAGTATTTTGGCTTCGGCAATTTGCTTTTCTATGCAGCATCAACACAGCCTTTTCCTTTACCAACTCTTCCTCGGCTTGTCACAGTGCTATTTGGATTACATCAAGCAGTGATCAGCTGGAGTCCACCTGAACACCCTATTGGAACCAGTGAGTTCAGCTGTTATTTCCTGGAAGTCCAATCCTTTTCTTTCCAGAGGAAAACTGGTTTTCCTGTTCTTGAGTTGGGCTTTAGTGATTTCAAAAGCCAGGAAGTGTCAGTTTACCTCAATATGAAGAATTTAACTCAACATTTGTCAATAAAATAACTGTATTATCTGCATAAATTAATAAAACGCTATATCGGTGAATAATTGTCCTTTCACTTGCAAGGGATTTTAAGCAATGTTCTATATTAAGTATGATATGCAGTGACAGTAATGTTAGTTGATATCACACAGGAAACGCATGCCAGTGATGCATTGGCTTTAATCAGTGCTATGGTCTGTATCTTCTGTTCATGTGTATTTAAACAGTGCTATGGTTTAATCGGGCAGGCAGCTCAGCACTGCACAGCTGTTGTCTCACTCTCCCACTCCCAGTGGGATGGAAGAGAGAACTGGGAAATAAACAACAAAGTAGAACTTGTGGGTTGAGATAAAAAACTATTTAGTAAGACAGAAAAAAAAAGATTAAAAAAAATAGTAACAATAATATATTCACACACAAAACAAGTGATGCACAGTGCAATTGCTCACCACTCACTGACAAATGCCCAATCTACGAAGCAGAAACTGCCACCCTTGGCCAACTCCCCACAGATTTTTCAGGTTTTTTTTTTGTGTGATGTAATGTATTATGGAATATTCCTTTGACCACTGTGGATCAGCTGTCCTGGTTCCTGGTTAACACCAGAAAATTACATTTTTGGAAAAATTTTGGTTCTTCCAATTTCATCCTTCAAGGGGAATTGAGCCACTACTTTTTGTCATAGAGTGGAAAATATGAATTTTCAATTTATTTGTTTTCTAATTCCTCTGACACTAGCATTTTTTAAATGAGTCTCCAACGTACAGTTTTCTCAGAGAATGCATATCTTCTCTCTGATGTAAATGTGAACAAAACTGTTTGCATCTCACAGGTTGGTCTGCTTGGCAGAACTGGACCTATGATGTGAAAGTGTCATCTCAAAGTCCTTCTGTGGAAGAATGGGTCGTCTCAAACATTACTGACACCAGGTTTACCGTGAAGGATCTGGTCAACTTCACGGAGTATGAGATGTCAGTCAGAGCTGTGTCTCCTGCTGGTGAAGGACCATGGTCAGAGCCATTTAGAGGCATGACATTTGAAGAAGGTGAGAATTTCATTGTTACTCAGAAGGAATGAAGAATGAGCTATGCGTACATCTTTTCACCTGATGAAGCCCCTGGCTTTGAGCAAAGACTGAAAAATGAGGGGCACAAGAAGGTCTATCTTGAAGATATTAAAAATTATAGGATAATTACATTCACATTTAGTTAAAGTAGCAAGATTCTCAAACTGCAACAGGATTACATACTATGTATTTATCATTAATATTTATTTACATATAAGTATGTATTTACTAATGCAAATATACTGTTGAACATGCTTCTTGATACATGGAGGAAAAACAAAAACAGTTATATGAGGGCTGCTCTGTCCTCTGTAAAGCACTTTCCTTAATAAAGTAGTTTGAGCAGATTTTTAGGAGTAGTGACAGTTTATGGGAAAGTGTAGGCTCACTGAAAGCTGAAAACTCTTGGGTTTAGTGCAGAGGGATATGGGTGTGTGTATAATGTCTGAGATTAGTATATTTCTGGAAAGTATTTTGAAACTTAGTTCATAACCAAAAACTTGTGTCTGAGTGGAAAACATTTCAACTGAAGGGAATGGGCTGGCACTTGAGATCTAGGATGATTATTGCTTGATTTCAGTCAGAAGCATCCAAACTTGCAGTAGTGTTTAGGTATCTAATAGGGTTTCAGAATATCTTGCTGTTCTGGGTCTGAAAGTGCCCTGAATTTCGAACCTCCTCAAATTATTGTATTTTCATGCCTGCCGCCTTTGTCCATTATTCTATAGGGCAAGACAGTTTTAACTGTTTGCTTTTGTAACAATTGTTTATCAGTGTGAACAACCTCAGTTTGCTTTCTTTAAAAGCTGAAGAAGAACCATACATATTGGCAGTAGGGGCAGAAGGGCTCTGGAAGCAGCGGCTAGATAGCTACGGGCCAGGAGAATTCCTCCATCCTGATATTAGAAATATTTCAGGTAAATACTATCCAAACTGGGTGCTGCTACACACCACTGTTATAAGGTTCTTCATAAATTTCATCAACGGAACTGAAAGGAAAGAGTTTTCATTGCAACAGTGCAGACTTGAATGTGCAGTGAAACAGCTTCACTGGAGACAAGCCTCTTTGTTCTTTGTTCAAGTACATCCTCTTTGTTCTGCTTGGAGGGTCAAATCAGTTCACAGTGAAACCCTACTGATATCATTATGGTTCAGCAGAGCTGAAATCAACTCTCTGAACCAAAGGGTTGTGCCTCCAGAATCCTGATAGATGTCATACTTCTATAATCATCACCATGATATATGTAAAAATTTGTGATTTCTACAAGAAAGTACTTATCTTCATGTTAACTAAGCCTAATTGTTCATTTGTATTCATTTTTAAAATGTAGAGTGTCTGATTTCATTTACCTATCTGTATATATGTATATTTCATGTGCTTGTGAAATACTAAACATCTTCCCTTTTTCCTTCAAGACCTCGACTGGTATAACAACACTCTATATTGGAGTAATTCCATGGGGAAAGTTCAGACCTGGTCGATGAATAAGAAAGAGGGTACCATTGAGAATGTTTATGTGCCTGACATCAAAAATGCAAGAATGCTGGCCTTTGATTGGCTGGGACAATGCTTGTATTGGGCTGGCAAAGCAAATACGGTACGGGAGAGTTGCTCTTTAAAAAATAAAAATAAAAAATTGAAGTCAGTATGAAAATCGTAGAACAATATTTGGGTAGAACAATATTTACTTCTTGCAATCAGATTTGTATTTGCTATTGCAATATACTGTGAAGAGGCCTTCGTTACGTGATTTTCCAGAGTTCTAAAAAAGTTTGGGGCAAAATGTTCACAAATACTGACTAATGGAGAATACTGAATTTTTGGTGCAAAATTAGTAAATCAAATATGCTACCAACAGTTTTGTAGGATTCAGCATTGTAAAAATGAGTGAAGACAGTGAAAAAGAAGGCTGCCAAGTCCATTCCATCTAGGAAGGATGGACTTTATTTTGAACTTCATATATGTAGCAAATTTGGCATAATTTGTTTACACAAAAATTTTCAAGTTAGGCTTCTGTACTGTGATATTTTGCAGAACATTGCAGTTAAAAAATAATTACAATTGCACTTTGTACACTCTCATATCAGGAACATTGACATGTGAATTATTTAAAAGGTAGTTGACTTCAAAATTGCAGTGCTAATTTATGCAGTGCTGTCAAATTATGCCTTTCATTTCTTCTAAGTGCAAAGTCAGTAGCTGTTTTAAATACTGGAGCTAGAAGGCCAGATTTCACACTGTGTTGCACCCTCATTTACACTTGTGAATAGTGAGTAAGAAGTGGGAGAGAAACTTTGTCAGACAGAAGGCTGCTGAAACTCAGAAAGCAAAGGGGTATAAATATTTCAGCTTTTTCTTTTGTTAATATCTGGCAAACATTAACTAATGATTTTGCCTTGCTCTTCTTGCACTTTGAACGCAAAAGCTTAGATGTTGAAGCCTTAGGCTTCCATAAACTTGTAATAAATGGCTGTGAGAAAGTCACTGAATTGATCACGGATGATAATGTAGGTGTGATGCTAAAAGCAATTTTTTTTGTCCCTAGATATACAGAAAATCACTGCTAGGAGGCCATATGGATGTTGTGGCTCATGTTGTATACGTAGTGAAGGATCTAGTGGTGGATTCAGTGAATGGCTATTTGTATTGGTCCACAACATATACAGTGGAGAGTGCAAGACTGAATGGAGAGGAGTACCTTATATTACAAGAGCATCTACAGTTTTCTGGCAAACAGGTGACTACTGGCTTTATTTATTTATTTTTATTTTTAATGTGATTTAGTGATTACCCTTGAGTATAGTCAGTGTTTGTGATTGTTACAACCACCATGTTAAAATCAGAAGAAAATCATGCTTTTCTTGCAGTATTGTTTTGAGAGCAGGGTAAGAATTACATCATGTAATACCCATACTGTAACTGTTGATTTTGTTACTACTGTGCCGGTGAGGATGCCAAAACTCACACTGGCAATCCCCATCCTGACTGCTCCTGCTCCTTGCATGACCAGAAGAACAAGACCCGTGTTTTGGGGACCCTGTATCTTGAATTTCTCTTCCTTTTCCCAGTCTTCTCTTTCTCCTTTTGCCCCACTCAGCTGTGGGCTTGGCCCCAGCTTGGCACACCTCCCTTTGCTGCATCCTCTTGAGAAGTTCCTGGTGGCTGAGAAAAGGCTGTTGCAGAGGAGGGTGACTCTTCTGGGAGGACGGAAGGGACTTTTTATAAGAGTGAGAAAAGCTAGTATAAGGGTGAAGAAAAGTATGGGAGTTGTTTACCTATATTAAGGTTGGATAATGCATTTGATGAAGGCATAAGCTGGTGGAGTGAAGAGACGCTCAGAGCACATAAAAGACCTTGCAAATTGTCAGTGCCTATTAACTCCCCCCTTTCCTAACTGGATCCCATCTGATGTGCTCTGAGAGAACTCTGTGCTCTTCTCCGACAGCTTTTGTCTCCCTGCTAGCCTCTTCATATCTTTCTTCTCCACTCACCCTTCTCTGATGTCACATCAAGGCATTTAAGGGCTCAATTCACTGTCAGTTCATCACAGACCATTCTTGCTTTCTCTAGACCCATCTTGATGCTGCCATCATGTGGGATTTGCCACGCCAGGGACTTGTCCTCATTCTTGCAAGGTGGGATTCAGAGTTGCCACCACAGCCAAGGAACTCAGACTGGATGTTTACCTTACGAATAGATCTGCAGAATCTTTGCAGTTGCATATAGCTTACTGCTTCCTGCCTTTCGTTCCCTCCCTTCTCTTCCATGTGTAGCTGAGATATAAGTGATAGATGACCCAGTTTCCTGGCAGAAAGGAGGAGTCTGGGAGTCAGTATTATGGTAACTGCAGAATTGGTGAAGCATGTAAAGTTTGCTCAACATTTGAGCGTCTCCTAGGAAGTCAGACTGAGTGACCATCCTCTCTATTGCAGTTCATTAAATCTTTGGAATCTCTCTCAAAGAAAAGCTGAATGATCCCCTCTTTCAACCACAGACTGTGTGGGGTTTCACTCTGTCCAAGGTAATGGGGTAAGCCATAATTTGACAGAAGACATCATCTCAGATTCATTATTGCTGCAAAAGCTTTAAGGCACATCTTTTGCTTAAAAAGCCTTTTAAAAAAATTCCATCTATCCTACAAGTTTTGTTCCTGTTTTTAACTCAAGACAGACTCTCTATTAAAGAGAAACTGAAACTCTGGAGATCTATGTTTCCTGACTAGCCTTATATTATTCCCCAGAATATTTCAACCTCCTTCTCTAAGAGGAGAAGAGACTGGTGTTTCCTAGATTTAAAAACAAACAAAAAAACCAGATAATTTAAAAAAAAACAAAGCCCCACAGCAATGCAAGTACAAAACAAAAAAACCTACAACACCTTATACCTAGATTTTATTTGGTCTCTGAAAGGTGATTAATGTTTGGAAAGTCCAGCTGATCTCATGAGTCTCTGCTGCATTCAAGCTGAGGGAGTATTTGTTGGGGAGAGGAAACCTGGTTCCGGTGTGGCACATGGTTAATGTGTAAATCTGAACACACAGGTAGTGAAAGATGCCTCCACAGAAACTGGCTAGTATGGACTCTCTTCATGTATGTCTTCATGTACAACCTCAATAGCACACTTATACTTCTCATGTATCTTCTGGCTGATATGTTGTGACAACTTGCATTTTAGCCTAAGTGACAAAAGTTACCTTCCCCTCCTCTTTTGACTTATGGCCTGTTTCTCTGAATCACCTCATTCTAACCTCAGATTTCTTGTTCTCATCTTCAGAGCCCTTGGCAGCAGTAAGACTGCCTATCTGTTGCTGTCACTTTTTTCTGCACCTTTCTCTGTGTCAGTGATACCAGCCTTCAACCCTCCACTTATTCACACCTCCTACAAACAAATATCTCTTGCTTCTGTGCTGCCCCTACTCTGTGCACTGACATCCTGAACTCAACCTCCTGCTGTGATGAACACAGGAAAAACGCCAAGTAAAAATATCTAAAGGGAGCAGTGACCAATTGCAATTGTTGGATGATTATTTATTAAAATGAAACCTGGAATAAGCTCATCAAAAAGGCAGTACGATGTTGCTTAGTGGTGAAGTTACTGAGCTGGTTGTCACTGTCCCATATAAATAAGTAAATATGTGTTTTTACAAGTAATAATGTGTATCTTCCTGAAGCAGTAGAGCCCTTTATCATGAGAAGAATACCTTCTTAATATTAAAACACAGGCGTATTAGATAATTGCTGTTATGCAACAGTTGGAGCATGCTTTCTATGTAAGTGTTTCTTTCTGGAACTTACTCATTTCTTCTCTGATGAAGAATTGCTGTTCAGCTGGTCAATACAGTACTGTCAGCAGTATATAGCTGTACCTCTTTTAGCATGAAATGTGAGTAATGGGACTAGAATATCACTACTGTAGTGACAATAGGTGTCCTGAACAAGTATGAAAGCAGAGTTTGAAAGTCCTTAGGCAGGAACTAGATCACTTTATGACAATTATTTTATTTTGCAATCAGTTTCGCTGCTTAGCTGGTGTGCATTGGTATAGTTTGATGGATCTTGGCAGAGCTACTCTGGCTTGTTACTATTTAGGATCTGGCCCAGAATATTCAAAGCACTTAAGTAGTTTACACTGTACAATATGGCTGGGACAAAATAAATTTATGGGGGGTAGCAAAGATCACAAGGGGCACAAGCACAAGGGGCCAGGACCCTGTAGATCTTGCCTTTCAGTGTTGCTAGTCAAGAGGCATTTCAAGTAGCTACACTAATTTTGCACCTTGTGATGTGAAATTACTTTGCATGGTCACAACTACATATCATGCCCAGTAACTCCCATGAAATGGAAAAAGTCTGTCTGTTTTTGAAGCAGAAGGGAAGGGTGGTGTTAAATTACCACCTAACCCCTGAATATGAATAGTACATACAAATATTTATTTCCCTTTTGTTAATGGTGATACTGGGACCAGAAGAAAGAATATGGTCTTGCCTGTGGGAAAATCTAATAGTTGTAGAAAGAAAAGATTGAGATGTTTCAAAAACTGTGGTAGGTTCAGGAATATGTAATTCAGTGACACAGATGGAAGAATAGGTATATGCTATAAAATATAACGCTCTTGGTTAAATATGCACTAGGGCACATACATACTGTGAGGTATTTTTAACAGCAACAGGAGCAATCATTCAAACCTTGATTTCTTGACATACAGTGTCAACAGAAATGTGTCAAGAATGTGATTACATAAGGACAAACAGACAACGAAGTGATATAGCATTTGCTTTCCTGTCATCATCTTCTGTGGTTTATTAATGAAGAGTTTTAAAAAAAAGGTGCTCCATTTACATTCATAGTGAAAATCTAACCTTATAAAAGAAGAGCTACAACTAGTTCTTGGATGCAAAATTTGGGTGCGGGAAAACAAGCTCAGAAAGGCCTCCAACCACTTGTAAGCTGTGCTAATGATGTGGCATGGGCTGAACTTGATAACATGTAGCAGACGGACTGGGTGGAAGCAAATTCTTTGTCACTTACAGAACAGATTACTAAATGACTGATTTCCATTATTTTGCACATAGTGTTGAATTTATATTTTATTGCAAAAAAAAAAAAAAAAAATTAGAAAGCTTTATTTTGAATATTAAATCACATTTAAAATGGATTTAAAAAGTTCTGCACCTGACTTAAATGAAGGTGAAATATTGAAATAATGAATAGTAGGATTGCTTAATTTTTGCCCCGAATCTTATTTGATAATACGTTATTTACTAAAATGTAAACACTTGACTTTCCTGTTTAACTGAATACAGCCATTAAACAATGCATGTATTTTACAGAAGAAGTGCAACACATTAAATATTCTATGCCTAAAATCAAAGCTAGAAAACAGAGGCAGAAGATCTGAAACACTTCTTTCGAAAAGCAGTTCTGATTTTCAGACTGAATATCAACCATCTGTTTCAGACAAAGAATATTAAAATACCAGAGGTGTTTTAGAAATGTTGATAGGTTGTTTCACTAATCACTTGATACACTATTGCCATAAATCCAAAGCACTCAAATGCTCTAGGAATGAATGCTGTGACAGATGCTCATAAAATGCAATCTAGAAATCATCAGCTGCTATAAATAAGTGCCCACAAAGGAGGTGATTGTTTTCTAGCATTACCTCTTTTCATATTAGAATAAATGTTCATGCTAATAGTGTTATTTTTGCCAACAAAGAGCTGCACAGAATGCTGTCTGCACAACACTGGTGATCAAAGGCTTCTACCACTGAAGTGAAAGTGTGTACAAATTGCTCTTTGAACTTACCATTTCTTAGGTGGTTGGTTTAGCTTTGGATCTCACCTCTGGTTTTCTTTACTGGCTTGTGCAAGATGGTCTGTGCCTAAACCTATACAGAATTTCTATTTGCAAAGAGAGGTAAGTGAATAGTACAGGTGAGAAACTATTTTTTATTTTTATCTCTTCTTTTTCTTTGTAGTATTTTCTTTAAAAAAAAAGGTTGTCCAGTGCTGAGCTCCAGTTTCTAATTACACTGTAAGAAGAGCTGATGATCACATGCAGATAATAGAAAACTATATGTTGAGATAGTTAACAGAGTTGTACAGTAAGAGAAACACAATAGGGATGCTCAGCAGAAATGTGGTCATACTCATTGATTTTTAGACTTAGCTTTGGGAAATAATCAGTATTAATTGTCAGATTTACCTTGTCATTTACAACACCTGATGGCTTGCAAGTGACTAGAGCTGCACTTGTTCGTCTTGTGTGGAGTTTAAGATTTGAATTGACACTACTTTCTCTCCTGAGCAATCAGTGTGCAGTAGGCTTTCCTCTTGATCATCCTGAATGTGAAACAACTTCATTATTCTTGAAAAGCAGTTTAAAAAACAAGACAAAATAGAACAAAACTTTGTTTATATGTGAGCTAAAATGTGTGTTGATAAGACCTTGAGAAAAATTGTATTTTTACATATGGGCCACCCACATCATGAAGAAACTATTTAGCAGGGTTGATTAGTGGTAGCTCATGAAAACATATTTTTGCTCCTTTTCATATGGAGAGTGTTACCTTTTAACAAGCAGGAAACTGTACCTTGTAGATTTAATTGAACAGTATCTGTTCATATGTTCATAATGTTGCAAGCTGGCTTTGAGTGGAATCAACTGAATTTTCTGACTGATTTTATACTCACTGTCATTAATGGTAAACATTTAAGGAATCAAAATGTGTTGATTAGTTTTAAGTAGAACATGCATCTCCACTGGGAACAAATTGGGAGTTTTGAATCATCATCTCTGGCATGCCAGAGCTGAGAGATTAGAAGTAACCCATCCTAATAGACCTGATGGTGTGTCAAAGATTTTCCAAATTTGCTTTGGATAGCATATGTTTAAGTCGAGAGACATTTCTAAGATGGTAAAATGACACCTCCTACAATATATTTAATCTCTTACTGAGAAGATAAATTGGGATCAAAAAGGACCTGTATGTTTTGGCACGAAGTAACTAGACAAATTAAATTATCAGTGACATCAGTGGAGGAAAATGTTAATAGACTTTAATAAATAATACAAAGTTATCAGAGAAACTAAGAGGGTCAAATTCTTCTAGGAACCTGCTATGATGTAATAGAATGAATCTCAGGCTGTGAAGTGGTTTAAGTGGGATGGCTGAGAGATGGTGGGCTGATTTTTTTGAAATAGTCCATTTTCTACATGCATATATCAGAATTCTAAACCACTTCAGAATTCATTTTTTTAATGAAATCAAAGGAATGAGGGATTTGTTTTGTGGGTGATCCTCCAATGTGCTGTTCTAGAAAGTGTTGTGCTGTAGAGAACTTCAGAAGTTTTTGATTTGTTTTATTGTCTCCTACATGAGTAGTAAAAAATTGAATGATGAGAAGTTTATTAATTTATAAAACATTGCATAAATGCTGTTCTCATTACTCTGTGTGTTTGCTGATTTCATATATGTTTTTGCAGTTGTGGTAATGTCATAGTGAAAGAATTCTCAGGATGGAGTATTTCAGAGGTGTCTCAGAATGCACTTCAGTATTACAGTGGTCGTCTGTTCTGGATTAATAGGCTTAAATTCATTACAACTCAGGAAGTCAACCAGAGTGTTAGTATTCCCTTTTCAGAACCAGCTGAGTTTGCAGCCTTTACCCTTGTTCACACATCACTTAAACCTCTGCCAGGTAATTCATTTTCTTAATCTAAACCCCTCAATAAAAGTATTCCCTCTCATTTTCCACTCTTAAAATTATGTATCCATTTAGCTAAAGATAAGAACAACAGCAACTTGATAATAAATATACTAGGCTATAGCTGCATAATGTGCAATTAGAAAAGGTGATGACTATGGCTAAAAAGAATACATAATGTTATTATTCATAGACCATTGTTTCTATTTGGTGATAAATTATGGGGTTTATTTGTAGTACCTTAAAGTTTTAAGTCTGGTTTTAAACTCTACTTATTGATAATATTATTTACATTTCTTTCATTATTTCCTCTCTTCATGAGCAGGAAATTTCTCTTTCACACCAAAAGTGATTCCAAGTTCAGTGCCAGAATCTTCTTTCAAGATAAAGGGAAATTCTTCAAGCTTTCACATCATTTGGAGTGCCTCCACAGATGTGCAATGGGGAACTGTCTTTTACTGCGTGGGATCAAGTGTTTTACAAATGAGGGTATTCAGTCAATCCCTCTTTATTATCTACATGTATTACTTGCTTTAGCTTTGTCTACTTTTAAACAGATCCACGGTTTATTTCTTCTTCAGAATTTAGGAGTTGATTAAGCAACCAAACTAAATACAAAGCAAATACAAAGCAAGCTGTTCTGTTCCTCCACCACTGAGGCCAGCACTGGAGGAACATGGGCTTAGCAGTAGCTCTGGACTAGCTGCTGGAGTGTGAAGTGGCAGCTAAGGAGTTAGCGGGCCCAAAGACGTGTGAGAAAAACTTTCACAGTATCTTAAAGACAGAAGTGTCCTCCGAGATGCTAGTGGGAAAGCCTTTGACTGAATGTGAGATCTAGCTTTCATCCACACTGCATTTCAGCACATTTGGCAAGTTGTACTTTAAATTCAAAGGGCAGATTGCTAGCAGATTGGTGTGCATTATGACAAGAGTTGATAAAACAATGATCACTCAGGAGGAGCAGTTCTGTCCTGGTTTAGCTACCAACTTGGAGAGAAGAATTTAGAAAACAGAATGCATTTTATTTTATTTTATTTTATTTTATTTTATTTTACTTTACTTTACTTTACTTTACTTTATTTGTTCACAGTCTTTGGAGAGTGAACGGTGCCTCCATCCGCATGACTTGACAGTTCCATCCTACAAAGTTGATTGGCTGGAACCATTTGCACTCTTTGATTTTAGTGTGACTCCATACACATATTGGGGCAAGGCACCAACAACGTCTGTGTACCTTCGAGCCCCTGAAGGAGGTATTTGCATTTCAAATCCTAGTCATAATCTGCAATGAGTACTGGAACTGTGTGTCTGTCTAAGGTCTGTGTCAGGATGTGGAACCCTGTCTAGAGCGGAATGAGCAGCTCCCAGGGCTAGTCATCCATAGGCAGACTTGTAAGGACACATTCCTGAACATCTTTGCTTGGAAAAGTGAAGGCTCCAGGTGACCTTATTGCAGCCTTCCAGTACTTATAGGGAGCATATAAACAGGAGGGGGAACGGCTGTTTACATAGGTGGATAGTGATAGGACAAGGGGGAATGGTTTTAAACTGAGACAGGGAAGGTTTAGTTTAGGAGGAAATTTTTTGCTTAAAGGGTGGTAAGACACTGGAACAGGTTGCCCAAGTAGATTGTGGATGCCCCATCTCTGCAGACATTCAAGGCCAGGCTGGATGTGGCTCTGGGCAGCCTGGTATGGTGTTTGGTGACCCTGCATATAGCAGAAGGGTTGAAACTAGATGAGTATTGTGGTCCTTTTCAACCCAGGCCATTCAATGATTCTATGATTAGTCCAGAGGAGATGAGTCTCTGAACCAGACCCCAGGGTTTTTGAATCTCTCAAAGCAGTCTATGATTTAAAGAAGCAAATTTTGCCAAACTGTTTTTCATCACATTCGAATTAAAACAACCCAGGCCATTCCATGATTCTATGATCTATGGCAATTATCTGTTGCACACATAAATGCACTCTGTTGTAGTAAGCGAATTTAGAAGAGCAAGAGTGTGATCATATACCCACCATGTGCCCCCATGACTATGAGTAATACAGAGAAATTGAGATCTATTATGATGATTATCAAAGGCTGCATGTGATATATTAACCACTTATTAAGTTTTTAATGAATGTTATGCACTGTTTAACTGCATAACATTTTGCTCTCATGTAGGTTAAAGTTAAGACAGCTAACATATAATGCAGAATAACTGATGTACCGAGAAAGCTTATGAGGTGCACTAGGTTTTGAAGAGAATAGGAGAGGGAATAGGGCTCATTCTGTACTGTGATATTCATGGCACTCCATAGTAAGCTACAGGATTTTACTAAATAGATATTTCCCAATTGGAGAGCAGGAGTGTATTTACCTGTATCTTTATCTGTATTTCTATGTATTTTTATCAGATACATAACTGTTGATGAAAGACAGAAAGATATTACTGCGAAGTTTTGGGTACTCTAACAACTCTCTACTTGCTATCTGTATTTTGCCAACATTAAGGCTGTCAAGCTCAGGTGCAAAACTAGAAGTGTTAATTACAGGCTACAGGTTCTGTTTTCATATAAGTGTTTCACTGTGTTTTTTATTTTTCATGCAGTTCCTTCAGCCCCTGCAAACCCTAGAATATATGTGTTGCATAATAACATACATGAAAGTGAAGAGAAAGTCCTTGTGGAGTTCAGATGGGACAAACCTGAAAAAGACAATGGAGTATTAACACAATTCAGAGTTTACTACCAACTGTTGTATCAGAGTGGTGCTGCTGACACTCTCATGGAGTGGAATGTGAGCGATGTCAAACCCACTGTATTGCTCTTTTCAATCAGAGATGTGCTTCCTAGGCTCACAGTCAGGTTTCAGGTATGAAAAAGTTACTGAGCTTATTTCAGATGTTACCAGTGCATCTTGATGTATCTGCCTAGGATATGGCGTAAGGCTTGGTTCAAGAATTTGTGGCTTTTGCTTGACTGCAAAGCTGAAAAGCACTACTGCTTTATAAATGCAAAGAATTACTTAATATCCATAGTAAAAGATTTTCATATTAAAACTTGATAGGTCATGGTTTCTGTCATGATAAAAGGCTTAAAACATAATGAAAGACAAATTAGAAGCATGGAAGTGTGTAATAGGCTGGCTATGAGTGGGAAGAAGGCTGTGTTGTTTGCAGTATCAACAGTAGGAAAGTACTTCATCCTGGGGAAAGAGACAAGACTGCCTGACTTTCCTTGTATCCAGTTGATAAATGCAGTATGAATTGTCACTCTCTAGGCCATGTCTTACAATTTTCTACATAGTCATGGCAAAAATCTCAGTGTAGACTTTGAACTGACCAGCACAGCCTTTGTCAAGCAGAACACATGCATACATTCCTTGCTGAGCTGTCAGGGGATTTGGTTGTCATTTTGTCATCAGTTATGATGTTCTATACTGAAATATTTTATGCTGCTGTTTAACATACAGAACAATCTCCTGTCTCACAGGTGCAAGCTTTTACATCTGTGGGCCCAGGACCTATATCTGATATAGTACAGAGGAATTCATCAGGTATGGATGACTTGGATGTCAGTTTATGGTTTCTGTGTAATAGCTGGTGTACTCAACCATACACATATTATATAATAAATAGTCCCTTAAACACGGATGACATTTGTTCCACACTGTGGTAGACAACACAGAGGAGGTTGCTGGAGCTTTTAATGGAAAATTACTGACACATTTCTTATCATCAGCTTAACTTTTGGGAATTGCAAGTCTTTTCTCAGAAGTATGCTAGATTAATTTTTTTAAGCAGTGTCAGGATAGCATGGAACGGTAGTCTTCAATCTGTTATCTGCATAAAACTACAGTAATATATGTTGCTTACAAATGGGCTGTGAAAGGTATCCAAGAAAGTTAGAGATCTATTAGGGGTCATAGATTATTTCTAATTGGGCTGTGAAAGGTAATTAAGAGAGCAAATATATTTTTACTTGGCTTAAAGTTCTTAGCTAAGCATCTACAATGCCATTGAAAAATATTTATAAGTTTGTATACGATGACAAAAACACAACATCAATCTGTGCATCTGATTATTTATTTATTTGTTTGTTTGTTTATTTGTCTAGTATGCCATATAATCAAATATACCTTGTACAGGGCCATTTGTATTTTGTACTTGCTTTATGTTGTATGTTGTGAATGACCGCTGTTGCCTAAAATGCTTGGTGTAAATTCTGCTGTGCCTTTTCTTTCCAGATTTTTTCCCTGTCCCAACTCTTATAACTTCTTCTTTCAACAAGTTGTTTCTTACTGACATAGACAATAATCATACCATATGGGAAGTTCTGACAAATACAAATATAAAGGACATCTGCTATACTGCTAATGATGACAAAGTGTATTACATCCTAGAAGACTCTCTTTTTCTTCTGAATGTACAGAGTACTTCAGAGTCTCAGGTATTACTTTGTCCCCTTTGTTGATTCAAGAAATCTAGGAAAATGTGGTCATTATTGTCATTATTTTGGGCCTAATCATGTTTTTAAAGAAGTCAAAACATGATGCTGAAAGCAAAGAAAAAGCAGCGTGATAGCAAATTACATTTATTGGCAGAATTCTAGAATCATAGAATGGTTTGTGTTGGAATGGATTTTTAAGATCACCTAGTTCCAACACCCCTGCTATAAGCTGGGACACTTCCCTCTAGACCAAGTTGCTCAAAGCCCCATCCAACCTGGCCCCAAACGCCTCCAGGGTAAGTGTGTCCACAATTTTGCCAGGCAACCTCTTCCAGTGTCTCACCACCTTCACAGTAAAGAATTTCTTCCTAATACCTAGTATAAATCTACTCTCTTCCAGTTTAAGGCCATTTCTCATCCTGTACCACATGCCCTAATAAAAAGTCCCTCCTTAGTTTTCCTGTAGGTCCCTGTCAGGTACTGGAAGGCCATGATGAGGTGTCCCTGGAGCCTTCTCCAGGATGAAGAGCTCCAACTCTCAGCCTGTCCTTGTAGGGGAGTTGCTCCAGTTCTCTGATCGTCTTTATGGCCCTCCTCTAGACCTGCTCCAATAATTCAATGTCCTTCTTGTGTTGGAGGCCCCAGAACTGGATGCAGTGCTTCCAGTGGTGGGGTCTCCTGAGAGCAGAGGAGCAGAATCACTTCTCTCGACCTGCTGGTCACACTACTATGGATGCAGCCCAGGACATCGTTGGCCTTCTGGTCTGCAAATGCAGTGGGGAAGGCTGAAGTGGAAAGATACAACTTTCTTAATGACTATCAGTTCATATGAGATTCTCCTATGGAAGAGATACAACTGGCCATTTCTAAATATACAATGCGAATATGTATAATATAATAAAATTGAAACTGTCAATTTTTTTTTGTGTAGCAATGTGTAGCAATTGGAAGAGTCCTGAGTATGCCATTGGTAAATTTTTCCTATTAAACATGTATGATTTTACCAACATCTGCTTTGTTCACAAGGTATTTCAACAAGTATTTAATTTCAAATTCACACATAAAATACATTTGTTTGTATCAAACAAAGTTTAATTTCATTTGATTTCTTTCTAATTTTAAGCGGAAGCAATGATTGTTGTTAGTGAGACAACAGTTTTTGTTTGTATAAAGATATTGGAAACTTCATCCCACCTGTTTATGTTTTGATTTCTACTTTCCAAGTAGAAATGACTTGGGAAGCCAATCTGATTTGGTAGTATCCTAACACTGGGTGGGAAAATTCTACTCTTAAGATTCTATTTTATTTTTTCTTAAGTTTTTCGAAGACGTATTTCTTCACAATGTCACAGCCATCACAGTAGATTGGATTGCAAGACATCTCTTTGTTGCCCTGAAAACATCATTGAATGAAACTCAAGTATTTTTTATTGATCTGGAACTCAAGATGAAGTCCTTAAAAGCCTTGAACACACAGTTGAGTAAACATAATTCAACTATATCATCTCTACAGTCATATCCTTTTTTAAGGTAAGGCACATATTACTGAAAATTTCTTTAAAGTATGGTATAACAAGATTTACATGAAGAATTAACTCATAAGGACTCAAAAGGACTTTTAATATGAGGTTTTTACACTGTGTATGTCTCATAAACTTCTGGATGCTCTTCTATTTGTTTGCTACTTGAACTTGGACATATCTAATCTTAAAAATGTCTATGTTTGAGTAAAAGTTTCAAATAACATTTAAATCCTGAATAACCATTACCGTAACATCATTGCAACCATTTTATCCAGAGCATTCTATTATTGTGACCTTCCATTTAGAAAATTTATCTCTGGACATATGCTGCTTTACTTACCTTGTTTTAAACTGGGAGGTTTCTGATTGAAGTTACTTTCAAAACTGTATTTAGGACACTGTTCAAATTGAAGTTTTTCTGTTGTAAGCAATGCATTTTATTTGGTAGCCGCTTGTATTGGATTGAAGAGCTTGATCATGGCGGCCGCATGTTTTATTATGATATACTGAATAACACCACGTACCACATTTTGGGATACAAATCAGTTGAAGAAAAGATGAGGAACTACTGCAACTGTAACGTGGCGGAAGCAGAGCTAGGAAGACCTATGAGTATAGATGTATCTGACATAAAGAAACCCCAACTGCTGTTTATCAGAGGAAGAGATGAAATATGGGCCTCAGATGTGGATGGTTGCCACTGCTGGAGGATTACCAAGATACCAAGTTTTCAAGGTCTGATTGCTATGTTACTTTTCTAGGTAGTCTGCGATTAGTTCTGTCTCTACTATCAACAACGCGCATTTCAGCAAAATAGCATTTGTGAAGTACTTTATTTATAACATTGATTCATTTTTAGGCAAGATGGACAAAACTAATGTGTTTCACGCTTCCAGTTGTGTACCCTGTTGATGTAAACCAGGAGAAAGAGCTGTGTGAGAGTGTTTGCCAATGGAAGTATGTATTCTAGTGAGATGTCAGAAATCTCCAGATAAAGTCTTTGTAGACACAATGTGGCTGAGATACTGACCCATACTGACTTACTGAGAAGAAGTACTCATCTGCCCTCATAAAATTATTCACTCAGGATTATGCTGAAGCTTAACTACAATATTTTCCTACAGGTACAAAAATTGGAAGCTTGACTGTAGATAACCAATTTATATACTGGACCATTGAAACAAAGGAATACACAGAAATTTTTCTAGCAAATAAAGAAGGCACAAGACACTCTCTTCAGAAGAAAGCAAATCATGAGCTGAAAATCTTAGCCTACAGCTCAGCAATGCAATCATATCCAGGTAGTGGAAATTTGGGTTGTTCTGCAAATGCAGTAAGTTTATTTCAGAGCACATATTTGACATGTAGATCATGCTATGTGTATTTGTATTTTTAAAAAGATGGAAATAAGGATTAACTAAGTTGTTGCATGGAAGGACATGATGGTGATTATTGCATGTGGTTTAATGGATCAGGGGAATAATGAAAGAAAAATTCCTATTTTAAAAGTTGTATTGAACCTGGAGATTTGAGAAAGGTGGTGAATCCTGAAGCACTGAAAAAGAGCAACCATTGTGTCCTGAAGATGATTAGTTGTCACGAGGTGCTGCAAGAGTTTAGTAATGATCTTTGTCATGATACAGAATTCTGCTGTTGTTCACAAGTATGCAAAGCTGAAAAAAAATATGTATGTTCTTCCAAAGATGAACATATAAGAGCTCTGCTTATTAAAGTGATTTATAAAATAGTGCCTGAGAGTCAATTAGCTTACATGCTAGTAGACTCAGGCTTCACTTACTACTTCTTTTTTGTTGTACTTCTTTTAAAGAAAAAATGATAGAATGTAATGAATGAAGGAAAAATTATTTTAATGCAATTTCAGGATTCATGGTACCTGTAGAGATAATGTTTGTAAGTATAGAGGTTTAGAACAGCTATTATTGAAATTAATGTATTAAAAAATAATTTATTAATTTTTACATTAAAAATCAGCAAATATACAAGAGGATATTTTACTGGGATGGAGTTCTATGGAATGAAACATTTTATGGTGTTTCTGGGCAGCCAGCAGCGTTTCTCCTGCCCACAGCTGCTCTGACCAGAGCCCAGGCTATTCTTATCAGCACTTTGGGCAAATTTAATCCCATGAAGTCTGTGTGGGCTTGGCATTGATGCAGGATCCTGGCTTGGCCCTGGTACAGACTGAACCAGAGATACAGCTTATTTAAAGAAATCCAGGCTTAGCTGATGCAGAAAGGGAACAGTTGGTGTTTGGTCCAATGGGACTGTTTCTACCCAGAGATCTTCACAGAGTTATTCTCATTAATGATGGCTTTAAAAAATATATGTATAGTGGAATAAAAATATTTAACAAAGAAAACCAATAAACAAAGCAACAAAACAAGAGAAAAACTTTGGACAGAATTATTTGCACAAGTTTAAGAGAAAAGAAAATCAAAATTTTAAAATAAGAAAAAACAATTTTATTTTCTACTTGGTACTGAAAAAGCGATGTTTGCAAAGACCATCTGGATTGACTGACAAGCTTTTTATTGCCTTAGTGATGTGTGCAGGTAGTACAGCTAGTTTCCTTTCATTCTAGCCTATTTAATTGCCATCCAGAGACACAATGTCAGTTGATCATTTAATACATCAGAAGTACTCAGTGAAAATTATTGTCCTGTCACACGTTCTGTGAGAGGATGATTTCTCTTCAGGGTTAGGAGGAAAGGGGCTGAATATGTAGCAAAGGAATTTTTTTCTCAGTGTAAGCACGTTTCTATGGAATTGCCTGACAGAATCTTCAGTTATGAAAATGACTCAGTTCTTTATTTCACCTCGGATTTTTCCCGTGAGATTTTTACTACTCTAAGAAACTATGCACTGTCAAAGAATGAACCTTACATTTATTTCTACCAAATAGTCTTTCTTATTCTCCTTCCCTTATGAGCATGAACCTGCTTTTGGAAGGAGTGACAGGGTTGCTCATTTAGGAAGAAAAGATCTTGACAATGAGGTCAATTGTTCTTGACTAAGGGCAAACAATTGTTCTTGCACTGTCATTTCCTTCCTGGCAGCAAGTCCATTTAGTAAATTTTTAAGTTGTTTTTTAAAAGTTCGTCAGGTGACAAGGGTTTTTATTTTGTTACTTATTTTATATTATTACATGGCATTCTTCTATTGTTTTCTCCATGAAGACTACTTCTTCTCTTCCAAATCTTGTCTCCCCATTCCCTGTTGTTACTGTGAACTATACAAGTGAAAAACTGTTTGGAAGAAAATGAGATAACATTTAATTGCTAGGAAAAGCTAGTAGCTATTCTGCATATTTGCTTTTCTTGTGCAAACAAGTTTGGACTCAACAGTGTGTAACTTTCAGTAATACAGCAACTAAAGTCCAAATTTCCAAGTTATTTTGGTGCCTATAGAAGCATAAAAATATTTTAGCAATTCTGATTTTATCAAAGATAAACAAGCCTTTACTTTTGTTACTGCTATTCTTTTAATCTATACAACTAACCAAATATACTATATCCAAGTGGTATTCTATTCTGTTTCTATTTGTGGAGAAGGTTTTGTGATTATTATTTTCTCATACGAACAGTGATAGAATCCCATGCACATTTGGATTGGTCCAACAGTAATTGCTTTTTTTTTTCATTTGTTAATGTCTTTCTTAGATAAGAGGTGCCTGACTCCATTACTAAACAATGAGAAACCTACTATCCTTGATACAACAAACACTAGTTTTACGTTAAGCTTACCATCTGTCACAACACAGCAGCTATGCCCCAGAATATCCCAGCCTACACCAACATATCTGGTATTTTTCAGAGAAATGACTAACAACCACGAGAACTTGACCTACCGTTTCTCTACTCTACAGCAAAAAACTTTGGTATGTCTATTTTGGAAAAAAAATGCATGTGCAACCGTATATAACAGAAATGTAATATTACTTCTAATTATTTTATAAACCATTCTGCAACTTTCTGTCGGAATTTTTCTACTTCTGCAAATCCCATACTAATTCTTGTTTGTGATTGGTGTTTTGCTAAGTGGGGGATTCCTTAGCTTTTCCTTGTGCAAGCACTCATCTGTGTTTCTACATGTCCTTGCTAAACAAGTAACAACTCCGGTTGCAGTAGATCTCCAGTTTCTACTTGATAAAAGAGGTGTTGAAGTCATTACTAAATAAATACATTTTTAAATGTTTAAATAAATCTTCAACATGTTCAGCAACAGTAAGTCTTGATTTTATGCACTTTGTTGTAGCTCTGCTTGCCTTAGTAATTTTTTTTCTGTAATTCATTTTGAACTTTTCCATTTCCTATTCAAGCATTAGTCATTGAACAGAACATTATTGTAGCCATGCTAATTACACCTACTTACTAATTTAATGGACAGATGATTGGTGTTATATGTGAGTACTTTCTAAGAACACAAGTTTATTATCTGATTTAAAATTACAGGAAATTCAGGAACCTATTGCTGTCATAAACAACCTAAAACCATTTTCAAGCTATGTCATACAAGTTGCAGTGAAAAACTACTATTCAGATGAAAACCAGCTGGCTGTAGGTGGGGAGACATTCGGCACAACTCTATGTGGAGGTTTGTTTCAAGTTTTATTCTGGTTTTGAACATAATTCTCATCTTAAGGAAATGTTTGGGTAGCAAGTCAGAAAGTAGTGAAATTTTCTGCTCAAACTGTAACCTGTGTAGATGACCAAATCCATGACCAAACTGGTGAATCTGTAAGAGTCAAAAGAAATATGTATGTTCTTTAATGTTTTCATTCACTGGCCTCCTGAGGAAAGATAAACTATGCATAAAAATGATGAAGTTGCAGTTTTTGCCTTGGACCACCTTTTAAATAAATTGTGTTAGTATGGATGTATGATTATATATGTTTAAATGTCTAAGATATAGGCAACATTAAGACTTTTTTCCCTTGACCTGATAGTGTTCTCATAATTACTGTTTCTTAGGATAGCGTAGATATGATTTATCAGGCTGAAGAGACAGCACTTCATTTTTATTTCTCTTTGAGTACCAATAGTGTATTTTCTGTTTGTTTTAGTAATCTTGATATGTTCTTCTCAGTCCCTTTCATATTAGAACAAGAAGGGCAGGAATAGCACTTTTGCCTTGAACATTCGCTGTATCAATTAAGGCAGAGAGATAACTGGTTAGGAGTTAGCTTATTATTATTCAGTCTGATTCTTTGCCATTTCAGAGCTGGGCCTGTGCTGCCATAGCAATACTGATATATAAAGCCAGTATTCATCTCACATCGTATGTGTGTGTGTGTTATATTACCAGATGATGCACAAGAAATGTGTCCAGGTTAATATCTCTACTTCCTGTTTTGGCTGTGTGGCTTTGCAGGTTTTCCTTTCTGATGTTAAACTGAAAAGAAAAAAAATCATCTGTCTCTTCAGTGCTCTCTTAGATAACTCAGTCATATTAAATACACTTATTTTATTTGGGGCACATTTTCTAGAACAGGAAATGAGGAATTTCTGTAACACTTCTGCTGATGACTTGTGGACTGTGTTTCATTATGGGGGACCTATGACTACTGAGCACATGCTAATTACTCAGCTGCGCGTAACAGGAGACAATTTTGCCTTGCACCTAGGATACAACTTACTTTGTCTTCTTGTTTTCTTCCATTTATCCTCCGCCCTTTACCTTCACAGTTGTCCTCTCCACCTTACTCTGGAGATCCCATTGCTGAACATAGATCTGGTGCTTCTTGAGTATCCTAACTACCTTACTGACTGCTCATGAAACTGATGAAATTTGGGGTATGCCATAGGGAGGAAAATCAGCTCTGCTGCACTTTAATGTATTTGGGAGTATTGGCCCCATCTGCCTTGAAATCAAAACAACCCAAAAGCTTTCCTCAAATGCCTAAAGGGTAACTGGAATTTATAGGGAAATAGAGTTTGAACTTTCCTTACTTTCTGAGAACACTACTAGTCTGAGATAGTCTTGTACTTAATTAGGACAGGAAAATGCTTCAGCCCACTCCCTGTATCACTCTCCCTGTTTGCACTCTAGGACAGCTACAGTCCCCAGTTTTCCTGAAGCTCTCAAGTCCCAGAAAGAAATGCAGCATCTGAAGATATATGCTGTACCTTTGTATATGTTGTCTTACACTGCAGCCTGACCCAACAGAAGTACCTTGCTCAGCAGTTTTTTCTTGTTTTGCATACATGTGTATGTGTGTGGATGTCTGTCTTATATCCTTCTTCATGAGGAGCTGTCTTCTTACTGCTCTTCAGATAATTTTGTTGTAATTGGAGTGATACTGCTGGCCTCATTTGGTGAAAACAGGAAAAACAATACCAAAGATCTATCCATTCTCTGTAGTAAGCATAGCACTTTATTAGAATCATAGAATCATAGAATAGAATCATAGAATCACTCAGGTTGGAAAAAACCTTAAAGATCATAGAGTCCAACCATAACCTAACCATACTACCCTAACTCTAACAACCCTCTGCTAAATCAGGTCCCTGAGCACCAAATCCAAATGGCTTTTAAACACATCCAGAGATGGTGACTCAACCATCTCCCTGGGGAGCCTATTGCAGTGCTTAACAACCCTTTCTGTAAAGAAGTATTTCCTGATATCCAACCTATACTTACTGTGGTGCAACTTAATTGCTCTTCTTTTGTGGCAGATTGGCACTGCAGCTCTGCTCCATTTATTGTGCTTGGTGTCTGCTTGGTGGCAGCTTAACACACAAAAACTCACCGCCTGAAGATCCATCAGACACCTCTGATAATGTCCATGTTACAGAATCAGAGCTATAACCAAGCCTGGATGGCGGTCCATTTGTATTTTACTGAAAGGAACTGGGAGAGAGTACCTAGGGATGCTTGCTGCTGAACTCACTGTGTTACAGACATGCTGTAGACTTACCTTCACTGCTTTTCCTGCCTGGATCCTGTCCCACAAGATTGGAGCAGTTCTGCTCTGAGAGAGAGCAAGTGAATGAAGTGGAGAGGCACAGCAACACTTGGATCTTAAGTATTCGCTCACTTGAGCCATCTATAGCAGGGCTGGTGATAGGTGACATGTAGCTGTGGACACTACACAACTACAGCTATATTCTTGTGAAATGCAGCTAGACGTGTGCATACCATAGCAAGAATCCAAAGGTTTTCCCTTACTCTCTCTTTACCTCTATTTGGGTTCTCTCTGCCCTGCTATATTTTTTTACCACTTAAATGGATTTCTCACTGTCTGCAGCACTGAACAACTAGGCTCTGGTCCTATGTAGATCTATGAATATTTTGAGCATATTACTAAGGAGTATGTTGCAGAAGGTAAGCAAAGCTGACCTATAAGAAGTCAATTTCAATTCTTTGCATGGGAATCTGTGTCTGTACTGCAAAATTCATACGACTTGCTGATTGAGTAAGATTGGATACTATTGGGATGTGGCAGGAATTCACACTCTTGCTTCTTTGTGTGGTAAACTGAGCCAACCTGCAGCAATGTACACCCTTTCCGTGGAGGAACTTGAATGTTGAACATGAAATGAGAGACTGGGTTGCTCCACTGAAATGGAATTTTTCAGTCTCAAGTCAAGTGAAACACGAAACTCAAAACAAACTTCTTCAGTTGGGCAAAACAAAACACTGTGACCAAAACAAATAAGTCTGAAAACAAAATAGAAAAACGAAAATAAATGATAATAATGAGAAAAAGAAGAAGAAGAAGAAGAAGAAGAAGAAATCCCAAACCCTGAGCAGTTTAACAGGTATTTTCATCAACATTTAGAGCTTTTCACAATTTGTTGAAAATTTTCCAACCAGCTGTGACTAGAATGTGTTTGTGTCCCAGCACTTGTGTTCTCAATTTCATGAATGTAACTGCTAGTTTAAATTGTAATCAGATGCTACTAGAGCCTCTTGAAATGTGTATGCTATTTCACACCTCAGAAGCAGCGTACATTCCCTCTCTTTCCCTCAATTCTGTAATGAAATGATAGAAGCTTGGATTAATCTGTACTTTCTAACAAATAGGAAAATAGAAGGAATGAAAAAAGTACAACTTGGAAAAATAAATGCATTCCTCTTGCCACAGAGTGTCACTCTTCCACCACATATCTTTTAGCTGGTGAAACAAGGCATTTGCCTTCCTTGCTAGCTTAGCTTCTGCACATTTCACTGAAATAGCCTGGAGTCCTTGCTGCTAAGGCATAAATTAGAGAATATGCTCTCTTAATTCTGAAATATTGGGAATCTAGATAGTGTAACAACTTTTAACTCTTTATGTATCTGCACAGTTCAAAGGGAAAGAAAGAATGTTTAACACAGAGTTGGGGCATTCCACCTACCAGTTCAATTAGTGGTCACAGAGATCCAAGGGAAGAGTTTATTTTTTACAAAAGAGCTAGTGAGAAATCTGCTGGCATGAAAAATAGACCAACAAGCCAAGTTTCTCACTTACATAGCTTAGAGAATATATTTCTGAAAAAAAATTGTAAATGATAGCAAGAAATGCTCGGGAGTTCTCAGCTAGCTTCCTCTTCTGCAGAGCCTATATAACAAGCTGTCTTGGTGAATACTTTGTTCTTGGAATCTAGAAACACCTCTCAAAGTAAACAAAATAAATCTCTTTAATTGTGAGATTCTGAACTGGACAAAATAAAGAGCTGAAGAATACATGAACTTATGGAAAAATGAACTTGAGGGGGTTGTGTTTTATCTAACAACAGTTCAACTCAATCCTGCTTACACGATGAGTTTGCAAATATTTTTTTTCTTTTGTAAATTACTTACTGTCCATTTGACTGGCAATCCAGAATACAGTATTTCTCTTCACCACTGAAATTTGGAGATGTTGTACATCTTATGAGTATGTGACGGTTTACTATCTTGGCAACTATCTTCTCTTTGCTTAGCAGTAACAGAGGGACATCTCAGATGAGTTTAGGTCAAAGGCCAACCTCATGTTTTATATGAGAAATCTTGAGTTTAATGATTTCTTTATAGAAAGCAGAATACATGGAAGCTATGCAGAAACTTATTTTTTTCTAGATATTTAAGTATAAAGTGTTTCAAAATAACTTTATAAAATAAATCTAACTTGTAGATCAGATGAAAAATAAATCAGCTTTACATTATATTGGAACTGCTCAATTCATAGAGCCCAACCTGAAGGATTTAATTAATCTTTGAACGTATCTTTTAAAAAATATTGTGATACGTAGTCAAATTTGAGGATTTCTTCTTTCCAGTTGGGAAAGAGCATAGGTATTTTTTTTTTAGTGCATATCCAAGTTATCGTCTTACTGCATTCAAATCTGAAACTGATAAGAAAGAAGTTCTGTTTTTACGACACCAGCAATGTTTTTGCCTGCATGCATGGTACAATAGCCAAGAATACTACCATATTCATAACTTATATTTCCTTCCTCCATTACATTTTATTTGCCTAAAAATCAGTCAAATAAAAAAGAGAAAAACAGTGAGATCCATACCAAAAGTAGATTCATTTTAATTTCTCTTCCAGTACCAGAGGGAGTTGATTCCGTTAAGGCAGTGGTTTTGTCCGACACTACTATCAACATATCTTGGAATGAGCCTCTGGAGCCAAATGGACCTCTAGAATCCATCCGCTATCAAATCTCTGTCAATTTATTGTCTTTGTTCCCAGAAGCTCCCTTGAGAAAAAGTGAATTTCCAAATGGGACGCTTTCATGGTCTGTCAGTGATCTCCAGTCTGGAACAAACAATTTGTTCAAGGTATAATCACAAGCAGTATAATCACTACCTGTCTGTTACTAACCTGCAAGTTTTCAGACTGCTTCTCTGTAAATATGTATTTCTATTTTGAAAATATAAGTTCAAAAATTGACAGATTTCTCTCAGTCCTCTAGTCTTCTCATTAAAGAAAATCAAACATCACAATTTATTTCCATATGAGTTTTTCGGATGAAATCCTATAACTGAAATATTTTCTATTGTGGGAGCATATCACCGACATCAAGACTAAATAGGAATTTCTGCTACAGTCTTGCTGCGGTTGCAATGATACATGCTGAAGGATGATCAACAGATGAGAAACCTCCTTTCTGCAAGGAGGCCACCTAACTCCGAAGCACTTGATGTGGTGTAATAAGCAGGGCTGTGTGAGTGAAATGAATCGTAGCTAATAGATGAAGTTTTATCTTAGGAGCAAAAGCTCTGAAAATTTCAATGAAAGGGAACTTTATTGTTATATGAATAGTGGACTTAGTTGTTTTAGCAATTGCTTTTTTTTCCTTTAATATTTTTTTTCTTTAGTAAAAAAGAAAAAAAAAAGTCTAATAAAACGAAAAAAGTATCTGATATCGTGTTTTTGTGATCCAGCATGTGATGTAATGTCTGCATACTGGTGTAAGAATCTGTGGCATTTAGGAAGGATCTAAAAGAAGAGTTTTAGTGAGAAAGATGAAACTGAAAAGATTCTGTGAGTAGGGGGACTGCAGAAACCACTGACATTCATCCTAAAGATATGTAACACTGAAGCACAAAACATTTAATCCTGGATTGCCAAAATATTACCTTGTTTTAAAACGGCTATCCTTCCAAACACTCTAAAGCCACCTTTTCTACCTGGTCTTGTACTGTACATTTCATCTGTTTCTTTACTAGGTTCTTGCTTTTCATCCCAATGAGAACTGGTTTTCTGAAAGTGTCCCTGTTACTGCAAAAACTTTTGAGTCTCCAATTTCACCTTCCAACATAATCCCCGGAAATACCAGTTTCCAGCTAGAATGGAGAGCTCCTCTGCACATCAATGGAACCAGCTTCTGGTTTGAGCTGCGTAAGGTAAAAATACTTAATTTTTTTCCATGTCAGATTAAACATAACCCAGTTCTACCCTGGTGAGCAAGATAGCATGGCAGGGCATATATGAAGAATCTCAGTGGTTAATTTGGGCACAGTGATGTCAGTCTTAGTGACTCAGAAGAGGCAGGATGGAGGCAGCATTTGCCAGGAACAAGGAGGAGTGCAGCTGCAGCATTTAATACTCCACAGTGCCAAAGGACATCCTGGATGACCCCACCAGAATTCCTCTTGGGTCTCCTGTTTCAGTATAGTTCCCTCCCTCTTTCCTCACTGCTCTCCTCCAGTCTGTCTGTTAACTGTGAGCTGTATGTCTACTCTGCAAAAGAAAATAAAGAAAAGGATGTTTGGCATTAAATGTCAGCTACAACCTGGTATCTGAATTTTATTTTCCTATGATAGTAGTTAGAAGAAAATGCTGGATGTAAAAACAGGTGCAATAGTGCAGACTGCAGAGATAAGTGCAGCAGTGACAGCAGCAAGGATGGGAGCTTCAGGTTTTAATGTTTAGACCACCAGACACAGAAAATGTCCTGTGCTAAACTAGATCACATAGATTCCTTGATACAGATAATCAGACCCAGGAAGCCTACACCAGATGTTTCCCACCTGCCATAAAAAAAGCATCAAACTCCATTAAACCATCTCCTTTCAACTGCATGATGGCAAACTGAACTCATGGCTGTGTCACAGTGATCTAGAAACACAAGCTGCACAGAGCTAAGCAAGGGAAAGGCTCCTTTTAGCTGTGCAAAAGGATCACTTAATCTATTGTCCTTTGTGGTTACCAAGACTTGCAGGTTTTCTGAAAGCAAAGGGGGAAATAAAACTAGTTTTTGTGTTCTTGGTCTCTAACAAGATAAAATCCTGTGATTGAAAAAACAAATGCATAACCTCTCTCCTACAGTATTAAAATGTAGCGAGGTGGTTATATATCCACAAATAATCTGTGATATATTTTCAAGAGAGTAAGAAAGCTGACTATGATGATATTTTATTTTTCTAGTGGCAAACAAGAAGTGATTGGTTTTCTCCTGCAAGCACTACATGTACTATAGGCCCTGTTTACACATGCAATCTCACGGGAACTCTTCCTTCTTCCAATTATCTTGTAAGAGCAACAGTAGTATATATTACAGGAATGAAGAGCACTTCCTTTCCAACAAGCTTTAAAACTACAGGTAAGCACATAGCATAGGAAAACAAGATTTTAGTACTATTTTCAGAACATGAATCATTAAAACATATTTTGTAAAATTTAGCAGGTAATTTTCTTATATCAGGACCTAATACTTTTGGAAAATAAGTAACAGAACACCAAGAAATTAAGATTCACTTCAAGTGGAACATGGGGAAAAGAGTGAGGGAATGAGATGAAATGCCTATATCCATATTAACTCATAACTACTCATGAAAAGCTCCATGTGAGTGAAAATTTTGAAACTTGTCCATCACAAAGAGAAGGCCAAAGACTAATTTTTCATGGGGTATTACTGATGCTGATCTTTGCTCTTTTTGTATGTCCACTCTTGTACATGTCTAAATTTTGCTCTGTTAGCCTTTTGTTTTGCTGTACATGTTGAAAATGTTTGTATCTTCCCCATTTGGCCAAAGCTGGTGTTCCCAGTAAGCCGGGAACACCCAAAAGAGCAGAAGACTCTAAAAACTCTGTACAGTGGGAAAAGGCTGAAGACAATGGAAGCAACCTCACCTACTACATCCTAGAAAGCAGGTAAGCAATGTGTGATGCTATTTGTTACCTAGGGAGCAGTCCAGAAAAAAACAAGGTGAGCAGGAACAGGCTTTGTTAGAGACTTTGTCTGGTTGTTCAGTTACATGGACAGGTGGACTAATCTGGTGCCAAGCATATTGCAGTCAACCACTTTCCTCTGAGGAAGCACGGGGTGCTATGCATCCATAGGTCAGGGAATATCTCTGATGATTCTGAGCTGCCCTTTGAGCCCAAAACAATGTGGATGTTTTGGAAATTGCTGAGAATTAGTTATTTATCTTTGAAATTGTCATTGCTTGGGCTTTTGTACAGACTGGGAGGGTAAATCAGCCTTGTGTCTTGCTATCACAGGACGTATTCCTATTAGCAACATCCACTTATTCTGTAATTGCTTTTGCAATTGTATTTAAGAGATAGGTGGGCTCATGATTTGTTGACATAAAGGACATAAAGTATGAAATTTCTGAACCAATACGCAATTTTAATTTTCTCTGCTTTGAATATGCATTTTCACTTGTTCTGAGTTTTCAGAAGATTATTGGGATTGTGTTTAGATTCTGGACAATTTGAAATACACCTGATAGAACTAATCATTTTTGCTAATACAGATATGAGATCTCAAGGGCTTTCAGTATATTTCTTATAGGAATAGTGAAATGTCAATGATGTTAATGGCCCTTCTCATAGGATCTCATCCTTCTGTAAAATAAGTAGCCACTTTTTGACATCAATTCGTAGAAAACACTGAATGTACACTAACAACGTTTCCAGACCAATCCTTGAAATATAGGAATATATTTGGGTATACATTTTTTACTGAAACATTTGGAAATCTTTCAAATCTGAATTTTCAAATATTTAGCAAATATTCTCAGCTAAAATGTATATTGAAATATCTTAGCGTTCAGTGGATGTAAGGAAAGCTCATATAGTGCTGCCAGGAAGAGTCATAAGGTAGTCTCACAAATATGAGAAGATTCGATAATATTTATAGTAATTTGTCAAATACAAATCACTTGAACTGCACATGTCACACTTATTAGACTCCACTGAGTGCTATTTCACACATATTCTTGCACTAGCAATGTAAGGGCTGAATGGACAGGTTAGAGTATGTTGTTGACCGCTGTGACTTTGAAAGTTCTCATTATTTTGACCAATATTTGGCCAAGTGTGTTCAATGCAGTCAGTGAAAGATTTAATTAGTTTTTAATTATTTAAAACTGAAGGAGGTTCAATTTCCTGAGATATTCCTAAGACGTTTTAAATGAGCAGTGATAGAGGGAATCTAATATTTCCTTTTCCTCAGTCAATTCAGTGCTTATGAAAGTTAAAGATTCACAGCACTGTGGTGTTGAGCATACTTTACTTAAGTTTTCACTCAGAAATATTTTTCTGGTGCTGTTAGGTTCCGAACAGTTCTGTGAGTGTACAGCAGCACTGACTTTCATGCTATGAGACCACAATAATTTTGACGTGCCAACAGCCACATTAAGCCTGACTTGCTGTGGCCCAGGTCAGGACTGTCTCTTAGCTGCTGTGTTCTCCAGCCTCCAGCTTCATATTAATCTCTGGAATCATACTGCATCACTGAGGCTTTTTTTAGATTAAGGAAATACATTTTTTTCTTCTCCAGCTTCAATGCACATATGCAGAGAATATGCAGAATTGCACTTTGAACCTCAAGGTATCTCTATGCCCTTCAAAAAAGTGTTAAGTCAGACCTATATTATTCTAGAAAATTTTTGCATAGCCTTCTGAAATAACCCATTTTTCTTACAGTTCTGGTTAGGATGTGAACATGAAGGTATAGTTTTTACTTGTCTTTTGGTTTAGAAGTGTTTGGCTTTTTTTCTTAATTGAAGCATATTGGGAGAGTGATTGACATACTCATAAAGGTCATCTCATATGAAATATTACAGTCCAGTGTGACATGAAATGATATTTCACATATTGCCTTTCAAGTTTAATGTGTGGTCTGGTTGGTGAATAATCAGCTCTGGATTTATTATGAGCAATCAATCTCAGTCCAATGGGGAATGGAAGAAATATATGCAGCAGTCAGCAGATACTATGGGAACCTGGCTAGCTAAAGAATTGTGTCTTCCCTGCCAATGACTTGCTTCCTATTTAGCTTGTGAAACCTGATGCACAAGAGCCACTGAATTACTCTAGGCCCAGGAAAGCAAGAACTTCTAACAGTACACAAAATAAACACTGTTGTTGTGTTTGGTTTTTTCTTTTTTCTGAAAACTGAATAAGAAGTTGTGAAACCTTGGCTGTAAGGTGTGCACTGACATGGATGAAAGTGTGCTGCAGCTTTGCACATCTAAAATGTTATAGCATTTCATTTCCAATGCCAAACTGAGAATGTGTGATTTCTGGCATTGATGAAATGGAATGGCACAATTTTCTGCTCCAGAGCCAAAACCCCATGAATAGATTGAGATTTCATGCAGGCAAAGAGATTTTGAGAAAGCTGTGAAAGTGAAGAATGGAGGAGAAGTAATGAACAACACTTACTGCATTAATATTTTACCTGGGTTATTTCATTGTGCCTGTTGTAGGAAGCAGTCTGGCAACACCAACAAAGTGAAGTCTTTGTGGATGGTGGTTTACAATGGTTCTTGTGACAGCATTTGCACATGGAAGGCCGAGAACTTAGAAGGAACTTTTCAATTCAGAGTAGCAGCTGCAAATATGCTGGGGCTTGGTGAATACAGTGACATAAGCAAAGATATTGTGTTGGCTAAAGGTATGTCCTACACTTCTATGTTTTGTTAATCAAGTTTTTCCAGAATAAATAAACTCATTTCAGAAGAGAGACCTCTTTTATGATGAAGTTGTTGCACAAAGAATATGTCTGCAGGGTAATTACTGGTAGCATTTACACTGTAACCCCAATTGCCACTGCTTTGCACGGAACAGTGGGCCTGAACTTTGATTTTGCTTCTTTATACTGATTTTTCTCCATGGACCCACACTTTGCATCATGATGTGAATCTTGAAGTAAATGCAAGCTTCCATGCTGGATAAAGATGTGAAAATTACTACTTGATGTCCGTCAGAATTCTAGGTCTGTACACTGCTGTTGTTTTTGAAAATCCCATCCTGAGTGATCAAGCAGTTGGCACATTCTCTTTACATACATACTGTGGGTTATCAGTGCATAAACAGTCGAGACCTAGAGGAAGAGAACTAATTTGACCAAATATAGATGTGTCCACATAGCTTACAAGAGAGCTTTGTGCAGAGAAAGATACTCACACAGCAGGCAACTCTAAGCAACTCTAGGATCTTTCAGTTAGGTTGATACAGTTCATATACACAGTCATTTACCAGTTTTTCCCTTCTGTTTAACAGATACTGTGACCTCTCCAGATATCACTGCTATTGTTGCTGTGATTGGAGCAGTTGTACTGGGCTTGACTATGATCATACTGTTTGGTTTTGGTATGTGGTTGATTTTTTTTTATTTTTATTTTTTTTGCATATCCTTGGTTTGCCAGGCATTTCCGATAGCAGGAGATGATGGGCTTCCAGGTCTGGGGAAATGCTGAACAATCTGCAGTATGGAAGCAGGAGGGAATTTCTGTGCTCTCATCTTCTGAGGTCTTAGAGATGTGTGGTTACCTATTCAACATTTAGGAAAGGATAACAGTTCACTCTATCTTAAGGCATTTATTACTGTAGATTACTTGTAGAAACAGCATAGAAATGCTGAAGGAGCTCTGAAGTTCTCACATATCCTAATGAAAACTTGTAATTTGCAAGTTAGGTGTTGTGTTTATTCACCAAAAGAATTCATTTTATCCCCTTCAGCCTTTTTCCTGAAGGAAGAATGCAGAGATTACTCTGTAATATAAATATCTAGATATGAGGGTCCTATCCTCTCATTCCTCATCTTTGCCATGTGATATTGCACCAACTCTTTGGGTTTTGCTCTTGTCACATACAGAAGTGGATGCTTGCCTAATTTCTCAATTTTCTGTCTTCTTTGGGAAAAGGTAGTGGCTCATTCACGCTTGCTGCCAAAGGGTCATGCTGTACAGAATGACAAAAAGAAAAAAAAAGCAATGACCTTGCCGCCTTTCAGAGCCTACTCACATTCTGGGATGCTCTCGGAGTAAAATATCTTGTGGTCTTCTTTTCTATTCCAGTATGGCACCAAAGACGGAAATCAAGAAAACCAACCTTAACTGGGCAGATAGTGCTTGTCAAGGAAGATAAAGAATTAGCTCAACTCAGGGGGATGGCTGAGACAGTGGGATTAGCCAATGCATGTTATGCTGTCAGGTATGTCCTTGGAGGAAACGCATTTTCAGGACAAAAACACAGAAGAGGGCTTCTCTGGATTGGTTTTTATCAACATTCTCATCCCTGACAACCTGATGTGATGATGGGAGCCGCATCTGCTCAGAGGGCAGGTCTGCTCTGAAATATGCCCTGCCAAGCTAGTTCCCTGGTATACAGCCTGGCCTGGATTTCCTCTATCCCGCACTGAGTGCTCACTTTAGCAACAAACACAAGTGAAGGGAGAGGGAAGGAGACATGGTGTTTTCCAAGAGATTCCAAAACATTCAGGTTTCACCCAAACTCCCCCTAGATGTAGTTCATGAGTCAAATAGCATCAGATTCATATAAGGAAGAATTTTATATAATGCCAAGCATTTTTAACTATTAACAAGTGACTAGTATTGATGTTTTGCAGCACTCTTCCTTCTCAAGCAGAGATCGAGTCATTGCCAGCTTTTTCTCGGGACAAATTGAACCTACACAAGTTGTTAGGAAGTGGAGCATTTGGAGAGGTGTATGAAGGGACTGCATTAGATATCCTGGCAGACGGAAGTGGGGAATCCAAAGTAGCAGTCAAGGTAATCACATCTGTGTAGTCCTCTGGAAACAGAATGGAATTGCAGAGATTTGGCTCAGATGTTATGCAACTGAAACAAGCATTGAGAGATTTAGATATTTCCTTGCTGGATTTCTTGTGAGTCACTTAAAGCTGAATCTATCACTTTGTAACAACTGCTGGAAAATACCATGTATTTAAGGCTGTGTCCATGTCACCTATATGTTCTAAAAGTCATGGTGACATAAGTGTTCTTGTGCTTTCTGTTGAGTAGACTTTGAAGAGGGGTGCAACAGATCAAGAGAAGAGTGAATTCTTGAAGGAGGCACACTTAATGAGGTAGGAAGAGCTTTGCCATTGGGTATCCTTCAAAACTGCTCTCATATGAGTGTGGTGGACTTTGATAGGAATGAGAGCAGCGCTTTTCTCAGATGTGGTGTTTTGGGGTAGTCTCCTATTTCTTTTAAAACACCTCAGATTGCTACTGGTTAATCTCATGAAACTGAAGCTATAAAACTCTTTTGCAAAATTTAAGATTTGGATTGCAAATTTGATATATTGATGGAATGGATTTGTTAGGTTTTGGACTGAGATATTTCAGTCTCTCTGTTCCCCTAGAACTAAGTCATTAAAGGTAAATAGCAACATTTTGCTGGCATTATTTTATCAAAATAAATGCATCAAAACAAGCTTATGCCTAGCAGTCTCAATTTACTATGGAAATTGTTTTTTAAAAATGCACATACTTACCACTAGAGGCTGCCACATACCTATTGTACCGAGGTGCACCCAGAAAAGATAATACACGTCTGCAGTGTGAGAACTTGACATGGAAAAGTCTGCATGTCAGCTTGAAGTTCTTGTTCTTGTTCACAGAGACTAGTAGAAACTGAAATTTTGTTTGATTTTGAAGTACAATGTGGCTTTCAGATGTGTTGATCTACACTTCCTTGACTTCCATTTCATAAATGCAGGATTAGAATCATATTTTGAAAAATGAAATATTTCATTTCCTGCACAGAAAATGTAATACTACTAAATTTGAAATTGATTTTTAGTGTTTTTTTGTTCTGTTTTGTTTACAGTTAAAATGTATCTATATCTTTCATTACTTTGCCTGACTTTTACCAAGCACTGTACACTGAAAGGAGTAAAAGGCTGGTGAAATTTAAAATGAAATCATGTAATGATGGTGTAAATTAATGATGAAGAGCAAGTGCTGTGTGCAAACTTCCTATGTCTACCTGGCAGTCATAAAGCCGGTTAAAAACTCCTCTCTATGTAGTATGGAAATGACATATACTCAGAGCTTCTCCAATTCTGCTTTTTCATGTTGTTGTGTTTTTTTTTAGCTATAAATCCAAACTGAGAAATCCTGTAAAAATATGTTATTGGAATTTATTAGATTTAAATTTAAATACTAATGTGGGCCTACATGTATACCAGTTAAATGAGACAGGGGGAATAGGAAAGGTTAGGTGTTACATATTTCCAGTAGTCATTAAATCATAATAATAAAAAGGCATGTTTTATATGCTTTAAATATTTCTTTAAAGTGAAAAAGAATGATTTAGTTTCCTCATGGAGAGGTTAGAGGCTTTTCTTGATGTTCTTTGGTGATGTCTCAAATTAAGCCAAAGACAAAAAGGTTACATAGGTGGCTCTGGCTGTTTACAAACCCTGATATTCTGTGTTTAAATGTTGCTTGCATTCTGGGAGTACATTCAGTAGTGTTCTGCTGTCCTAGCTAAGCAAGGACTGTAAGTTTCTTCTACTTATTGCTATGCAATAGTGGAAAAAGTTTTGAGCTATCCGTATGTCAAACAATAATTTGATATTTGTTATTCGTGGATCATTTGTGTATAAATATACGTAGCAGGGGTGCCTCCCATTACTTTGGAAATAAGAAATAACAGCTCAGTAGAGGAAGGACTGCAGGAACTGTAAGGAAAAATCAGGTGCGCCTTCCTTCTTCTTTTTTTGTTCTTAAGAGTGACAACATTGTCTGATTGAGAGGTATGTGCTGCGGGGGAACTGTCAAATTCAAAATCACACTTTTTGCTGAAGAGCTTTTGCCCACGCCTAAGATTAAATGAACTGAAAGAGGTTAGAAGGAAAATGTTCCTCTGTTGTATTTGTTTGTTTATTCTGGTGCATTTGACAGCACTTTAGACACCACCTAACAGTGATGTGTTCAGTTTTCCCAACAGGGTCATGTTTCTCTGGCTGATGGTGCAAGTCCTTTCACACAGCAGTGCAAAGAGAAAACTATTTTCAAACACAATAAATGTGGTTGTAAAAACACGGTCCCTGAAAGAGTCAGTGAATATTTTGCACTGTTTGTAAGTTGCAAGATTGCAGAGGGCTGATTTCTCTGTCATAATCCCAAGACTTTGGACACATACAAGCAGTTACTCTCATACCTGCTAGTTCTTCTCATGAGTGTTTTGTTTATCTTGATAAAACAAAAACAGTTGAACAAAACAGTTCTCTAGATTGTAAGATGATGGTATTGTGCCTTATGCTTCCATTTCTCTCTGTGCGTTTCTCTAAATCAATAGTTCTACTATGACTACTGTAGTAGGAATACTCTACTAAAATAGTAGAGATACTTCCAGTGCACAGGTGGCAATTCATGTTATTCCTAGATGAGATTACCTTTGGGTATCTTGTCTTACTTCACATAAACACGATGAAGCATGTCTTTAACATGCATGTATGCGTTACAGTGCCTGTCAAAGCACAGTGTAAACTCGTGCTTTGAAAGGATGTCACAGAATTGCCCCATGACTAAGCAAGTCAAGGCAATTTAAGTTACTAAATCATTATGTTCATGGAGGTGGGATTGTAAAGGGTAAACCCATTCACTACTTGTAGGTATATGCAAATTATTGTCGACCAATTGAATTTTTCATACTTAATCTTACAGTCATTTATTTCTCTTTAGTAAATTTGATCATCCTCACATTCTGAAGCTACTCGGAGTGTGCCTGTTAAATGAACCTCAGTACCTTATACTGGAGCTGATGGAAGGAGGAGATCTGCTTAGCTATTTACGAGGAGCCAGAAAGCAAAAGGTAGGATGACCTCAAGGGGTCTATTTTTAACACGTATCTGCCCACAGTTTCTTGGTTTTAATCTTCCTTAAAGGCCATGCTGATGTCCAGTTCCTTCTGCATTTGCAGGCTCCGACCTGGCTAATGCCCTGGGATCTCAGCATTGAGTGCTGACCAGGCATTCAGAGTTGCTGTGAAGAAGATTGAATGTCATGTTGAATACCATTAAAACACTGATTAAAAGTGGAATTTTTTTCAGTCGTGATGTGTCTGTTGAGTACGTCTCTATGAACACTGTAAAGAGCCCTTAGAAAAGTTATAACATATAATAGTGGTCATATATCTGGTCCACTAGTTCTCACAGTTGTTGTTGTCATTGTGGCTGTATCCCAAAAGTCTTCAGAGGAAAAAGGAGAAAAGAATAAAAAATAAACCTCTTTAATTAAGAAGTTAATTAACTTTCATAGTCAGCATGAAGATTAAGAATATTAATGGTATGAGTTCATGTCAAAGGGACTTGACACTGGAATTTTAGAGCACCATAGCAGGTGTCTATTTCATTTATATGATCACATCAAATGCACAGTCAGTGTTGAAGCCTACTGAAAAGGATGTACGTGTATTCTATAGAAATAACCTATTCTACTGACTAATATACAGCAGCAAGCAAACCTGATATAATAGCAGGAGGAAATATTTGGTGTCCCATTTCTTCCACTACAGCAAAGAAGCAATTCTGAAGGTCCCAGGATATTCTTAGCCCCAAATCAAAGAACAGGATGTGTTACCCTGCCTTGCAGTGTAGTGATTTAGCAGTTTACTCTGCAACTAATTGGCATTTGCTCTATTGGCACACAGATACTTTGCACCTGTTTTGCAAAAATCCTATAAATTTCAGATGAGAAAACAATACCATCTTTGCATGGTATTGTTCTACTATGACTACTGTAGTAGGAATACTCTAGTACTGGGGAGGCTGTCATTCTGAGTTTGTAAACGCAGGAGATGTGGCTAACATTGCCTTTGTTTCTTGTAGTTCCAGAGTCCCTTACTGACATTGACTGACCTCTTGGATATATGCTTGGATATTTGCAAAGGTTGTGCCTATTTAGAGAAAATGCATTTCATACACAGGTACAGAATTTCTTTCCTTCACCTTTCAAGCTTTACCCCCAATACCAAGACTAATTATCTTACCTGGGACAAAATACCTGGGAAAGATGTCACAATATAACAGGAAGGGTAAGAGAACTGAATTAAAACATGAAGTTATGCTTTTCTGTTAAAATTACTTACAATTTTCTCAAAAAATGATGGGCTACTCTAAGATTTTATACCAGGGAAGCAAGGGAAACTAGAATATGTTGTTCACAATGAACAGGATCAATCACTGGAACAGGTTGCCCAAGGAAGCTGTGGCATCACCAGCCTTGAAGATATGCAAAATTTAACTAACCACCTGATCTAACCTGAGGACTGACACTGTTCTCTACAGAACGTTGAACCATTTGACCTCTGGAGATCTCTTCTGACCTGAGTCACTCTGCAAAGCTGACTCCATCTTCTTGTTTCTATAAAATTCAGGGACCTGGCTGCTCGCAACTGCCTTGTGTCTGAGAAGCGTTATGGGAGCTGCTCCCGGGTGGTAAAGATTGGTGATTTTGGACTTGCCAGAGATATCTATAAAAATGATTACTACAGGAAAAGAGGAGAAGGCCTGCTCCCTGTCAGATGGATGGCTCCTGAAAGCCTCATTGATGGCGTGTTTACAAATCGCTCTGATGTTTGGTGAGCTATAGCAGGCACACACAGCAGTGTGAAAAGAATAGTAAATCGCACAGCAAGAAAATATTGATTTACAGCAGCAATGATAAGCTTGAATATTTCCATCTCTAATAATTCACAAGCTAAGATAGATTTCTTCCTATGCGGTGTTTTTGTGAACTGGTAAAAAACTTGGCACAACAACTGTATCTGCTTGTAAGTATTTCTTTACTTAATGCTCTGGGCTATAGCCCTGGGATCCTGGATGGGAAAAAATTGTGTTGCTCAATGAAATAGTTTTGTATAAGGCCCAATTTTTTTATTTGTATTTTTATTTTTCCTGTTTGAGCAGTGAATTGACTGCCTATATTCTGTTTTTTCCATTTTGTTTTCCATTAGGTTAATTGACATTTCCTTCCTACAAACAAATACTTTCCCCTTACCATTTCACCCTGTAGCGATGACTTCATTATTTTGAAGTCCAAATTTCTCAGCATCACTATGGGAAAGTACTTTGCTGCAGAGGTTTATTTGCAAGGTATATTTGGGCAGATTTGGGTTTATGGTGAAGAAGCAGAGACCCTGTCAGGAGTCCTGGAAAAAAGCAAACCAATTCAGTTCCGCTGAACCTGAGATTCACAGTTTCAGATTGGATAGCTATGGGTGACAGTTGGTGGGCTACAGCTCACCAATCTTGGTCAAGTCTTCCGGCCCTACAGCCTATCCATTTAACTGCCACTCTTACCTTTATCTAAAAAGTCCGCTTAGTTCCCTGTGCCAAATCCAATGAGGTGCTGATTGCTTTATGAGTGGTACTTCAGAGAACTTGTAACTCTCTCCATTTCCAGTGACACCTCCAGCAATTTCTAAATGCTTGTTTAAGTGAAGACATACGAAAATGGAGAGTGGTGCCTAGGGATGCTGTACTGCATCTCACCATGTCTAGGAAAATGTGTTAGTAGTACGTATTTATTTTAGCAATTCTAGAGCCAGGATTAAGGATGTGTCCAGTGTTTTACATCACGTTAAAACAACTTGCTCCTAATTTTTTTGAGTCTCGTTCTTAGACTGGAGCCCTTTTAATTACCTGATGATAGACATTGCTCATCATCACCATGGTAATCAAAATTTATTGTTGGTGTTTCTTAGGGCTTTTGGAGTCTTAATGTGGGAAACATTAACTTTGGGTCAACAGCCATATCCGGGTCTTTCCAATATAGAAGTTTTACACCATGTACGATCAGGAGGAAGGCTGGAATCTCCAAACAACTGTCCTGATGACATGTAAGTTAATTTTGTTTATATATTGTTGATAATATTTATAAGACAGCAATAGCTTTATTGCCAGGCGACTATCATTTTGAATGGCTACTTACACCCCTGCAAAATCTAACATCCACTCATTTTTTTGTTGTTTAGATAAAACAGCTTGCATTTGTACCTGCCCACTTTGCTCCTAACTCATCCAGTAGAACTGCCTGTGAGCATGAATTTCAGTGAGAACTGAAAATGAAGTCTTAAAGTTTAATGGCTGATACATAGCTGTCTTTTAAACAGGGCTTTAGAGATAACATAAATTAAGCCTTAGGCATGAATCCAGTAGTAATAACAGACTGGGAATGCGTGATCAACCAGTTCAGAACTGGTTAGAAGTTATTACGACTGTAATGAAGAGTTAACTTGGTCCTATATACCATGTGCCATTGATAGTAGACATAACAGGCTTTCTTACTGATAGCACATCTTAGCAGACCTCTCTGTAAAAAAGCCAACAAGAGAAGTTGAAGCAGAGCAAAATAAAGAAGCCTGCACTTCTGATTAGACTTCAGCTGAGCTGGATAAACAAAGGTTTCAATTCCAAACTGTATCTTGAGTACAAAATTCAGCTGTAATTGAAAGAAAAAAAGTCAATGCATATAATATATCTATACCAGACAGAGGTGTATGAATGAGGAAATTGAATCTGAGTCCAATGATCACTCAGTATAGCCTAATTTCATGTCTCAAATCCTATACAACCATTCTGCGTAAGCAGTCACAGAAATGCATTTGACAGCTGGTCCTACAAATGGAAGAAGAAGGTACTTAAGGTACAGAATTCTTACTCCTGGGGCTGAGGAAATGGTTTGAAACTGATCCTGTGATTGGCAAGCCTGGATCTCCATAATAGGTCCCACATCAATTACAATGCTCTTAGTTCCGAATGGTGATTACTTATCATTATCTGGATATAGCTGAAATATTGCATTAACAATTAAAAGAAAGGGGGGGGGGGGGAGGGGGGAGGAAGAAAAAACTACCATTTGGAGAAACTGAAGACGTTATAATTTTTTTTTAAGAACACGGTGCAAACTGGAAGTGAAATGACAGCACTAATGGGAGCCCAACAGAAACTTCAGTTTCAGTACTTTCTGCTGAAAAATGTTTCCTTAAAAAATTCCTGACAGCTGACCCACAAATAAAAAAGCATAGGAGATGAAGTATACCCATATGATAGTTCAGTGTTCAAGCTCACATAAAGGTTTATAAGCTGCCTTTGAAGTGAACAAGATCTTCAGAAGAAACAAGAAAAAGTTGACCTAAGTATTTTTTTAAAAGTCCTAGGACTCACAAATTAGCATGTCAGGTAGAGCTTAAACTCTCATCCACAGGCTGTGACTTGTAGGATCAGGACCTAACAGCATCAGCTTGGTTTTTGAAAGCCAAGGGGCTGAATGAGCTCTTAGATTTCTGTATCGTCTTTTTATCTCATTTGGTGAACGCTCAGCACCTGCGTGCAGCTTCTGTCAGTAGCCTAAATAGCTTTTTTGCTACTTTGTTCGGTCATTAATGGCATGCTGAGATTCTTGACATTCCTGCTGCTCTCCGTGTGGTTTTGAACCTGCATCGGGACATCAGCAGTCGGTGATTGTCTTCCCGATACTTTGGCTTTCTCATTGTCATTTGACAAAACAAACCATCGTTGATAGGAAGAGAGTTCAAAGGCCAAATTACTTCAGCTGAGAAGTGTTTAGGAATCTGTGGTAGGCTTGCACTGCAAGAGCAAGGAGAGTTGACACAGAAACCTCGGGTGTGAAAGCATTAGGAAGTGGGATTGTTTTCATTTTTTAGGGGTAGGGGAAGAGAAGTTCTGCCCCTGGCCTCCTTAAGATATTGTTCCAGAATATCTTGGTTTCCTCAAGAGAAGAGCAGATACATAAAGCTTGGAAATGAACTGAAAAAGAGACTTGGAGGTCTGTAGATGAACTGTGTTTATCGAAATGTGAATCAGATGTATGAATGACACTAGTTGTGCAGTCAGAGACCCACATCTATACAGCCACCCAGAGTGTTAGCTTTAAATGCAAGAGCATGCCAAGGTTCAGGCAGAGCATCTTTTAATGTCTTTTCAACAGTGAATATTCCCACTCAGTTACAAAACTGAATGGTTTTGGGAAGCAAATGGTCCATTAAAAAGTAGTTGTTTCGAAAGACTGTCTTAGGAATGCAAAAATGTTCTGAATCTGCATTTGTCAAGTTCTTGTTTCATAAGTGACTTTGTGGATCATTTCTTATTTCTTTTTCCCTCTGTTGGTTTCTGTTTCTCCTTTCTGTCACAAGAGCAGTGCATTCATTAAGCTCTGCACACCTCTGTGCACAAGGCTCTGCCCATCAGAGTCCAGATACTAACCTGCAGTTCAGGTCCTCTTCTTGAACATCCTACAAATCAGCATGACCACAAAGTAGGTGGTTTGGTTTCCAGCATCCAAAGCTGGCTTTTGAATTGACTGTGATGGATATGTTATTGCCAATAGAAGGAAAACCGGAGTTATTTCTCTTCCAGCCCAATTCAGTACTTTTCTATCTGTATTTTTTTGCGTCATCAATAAACAGTACAGCTGAAAGTAAGTAAGGAGAGGAAGTGATTCAGTGACTGGAAGCTACTATCACTTTCCAGATACTTAAGATTTCATTGAATTCTTTTGAGAAGTTGGTATCACACTAACAGATCTGCAACTGTGTGATATAGGTTGGTGAAAAGTGATTCTGAAAAAAATGTACTGATGTTTTTCATCCAAACACAATATTTTAATGAAAAATATCATGGAAAAATCAGAAGTAGAGAGTTGTCATCAGGAGTTCCATAAAATACTGAGTTGTGTCGAAGGACAGCAGCCTCCTTTTTGAACTGGATCCTCTGAGCAAGCCAATTCATTTCGCATAACTCAGATCTCACAGCAAGGCTGTTTGTCAGGGGAGGATTTGAACTTATGGCTTAGAGGTGAATACTCTGCATTCCTTGAAGAGCTTCCTGAATCGTCCTTTCACTGACTGCTCAAATGCTGCGCTCTGGTTTTGAGGCCCTAAGACCCCTCTCCCAACATTTAACGTACCCAGGTGTTGACTGCCGTTTGGTTTCCAGCCCTGCTCCCCCTGGCTTTTGTAAGATTTGTTTTTGTGTGTCTGGGGCTTGCCGCAATTCATGCCCTCGAGTAGGCAGTGTAAATCAGCCCTATCCTTTACACAAACAAGAAAGGCAGTTTTTCCACTGAATGGTACCAATACGTTTGTACAGGTTGGGCTAGGATCCCTGCACCCAGGGAAAACTGATACCATTTTTGCCTTTGATGGGAAAATGTACTCCTATTTGTTTTGGTCTGGGAGCAGAAGTCTAAATTAACCTTCTCTTTCCCAGAGAGTTTGCTTTGAACATCTTTGTAGCTGAAGGAGAATAAAATAAGCTAATTGCTTCAAGTTCTTTTTTTTTTTTTTTTTTTTAGTGAAATTTTTACTGTCACACAATTATTTTCTTGTTTGCTTCCTCAGAAAGTATTGGCCACTTTTTAGGAGAGAGTTGTGAGAGTTGTGAGCAGGTATTGGTGGGGTTTGGGGGTGCTTTTTTTTTTTTTTTGGCCTTACAATGTTATAACTGCTCCCAATCTCAAAAAATGTATCCATTCTGTGGCAAAACTGAAAGCATTCATGGTGAGTATTCCTAACAACTGACCCATAATCTGCTTTTCTTCCTTCAGCAGCTGGTAGTAATCTTTGCACCATGTATGAACTCTTCAGAAGTTGAAAATCTACACTAAACTTGCTTGTCAGAGGATTAAATGATAAGATGGATGATTCTATCATCTTTAATACTTACTTTTTATCAATTCTTTTTTCCAGACGCGATTTAATGACACGATGCTGGGCCCAAGATCCTCACGACAGACCAACTTTCTTTTATATTCAGCACAAACTGCAGGAGATAAGGCACTCTCCACTGTGCTTCAGCTACTTCCTTGAAGAAAAAGAGTCAGTGGCTGGATTCATCAACCAAGCTTTTGAGGGTAAGCCTGGGCAGCACTGTCACTACACCTTCTGCCCAAGGCTTCAACAGTGTAAACACAGAATCACAGGTTGGAAGAGACCTTAAAGCCCACTCAGCTCCAGCTCCTGCCATGGGCAGGGCTGCCACCTCAGATCAGACTGCCTAGGGCCCAATCCAACCTGGACTTGAACCTCCAGGAATGGATGGGTTATCCACAGCTTCTCTGGGCAGCATGTGCCAAATAATTTTTTCTGAGCAAATAATTTTTGCCCTAACATCTAACCTAAATTTCTCCTCTTTTAGTTTAAAGCCATTCCCCCTTGTCCTATCACTATCTGCTCACATAAAAAGTTGATCTCTCATCTGATTATAAGCTCCCCTCAAGTACTGGAAAGTCGCAATTTTCCTCTCTTTTTGTGAGCTCGTGAGGATGTATTAAGCATCATTAGGTATGATATATTAGGTAAAGCACACGTAAAATTACCAAGCAAAAAATGTATGAGGTTGAGACTGAGCAAGCATCGCAAAACACATCCAGTTCAGACCTAACTTCAATTTCCCCATTTGCTAAAGGTGGCACTTCGGCTTTTACTTTAGGAGTACTGGTTCAGTGGTTGCCTGAAACAGAACATAAATTAGGTACCTAAGTAAGGCAGACTTTATCTTTGCCTGTGATAGATCCAGCCAGGAATCACAGCATGCCTGTGCTTTGCACACTGTGCGTGAGTAAAATGAGGTGATGTTAGGGAAGATATACTCAAGACAATGGACACAACAAAGCCCAATTACAAAAGAATACTGTTACGATTTTGTAGACAGAAATCTGAAAAATCAAACCTGAAAAGTCAAATTTGATGTCAAATCTGAGCAAGTGTGACTTGAGCCAGAACAAGATTTTCCAATCCTCAGTAATTCCCAAATGGCTAAATCTAGGAAAAAATGGAGATTTAGTAAATGGTGTGATTTGAATGTCTTCAAAAAGAAGGTTTTTATCTCTTGAAATATCTCACTTTTATTTCACAGTTACTTTTAATTTAACTTGTTTCCTTATTTTGCTTTTCTAGTGGGAAAAAAAAAAACAACTCTGCTAAAAGAAGTGCTTCCCAATCCAAAAAAAGCAAAAACTAGTAATTGCTAAAATTTCTAGAAGTTTTTTTTTCCCACAAAAAGTTTTTGTACTGGAAACTCACTCTGTCTCGTAAACAGTTTTAATACCTCAGTATTTTCTGATTTTCCCCACCCACAAACAAATTGTGATAAATTCCAGGAATGATGCAGCATTCACTTATGCAATTACATAGCCATTTTTCAACATATTTTACTTACATTCAGTTGACTGGCATTGTTGAATTCTCAGTTAATGATATTCTATTCAATATTTTGCTAGTTGGTGTCATCCAATGATATTTTGCAAATGCCAGCCCCCCCCTCCCCATCATAATTTCACTCTGTATCAAATCCATTCAGTATGACACGTTCATACAAGGCCAAAGATTATATCACTGATGCACTGGGACCAAAGTATGCTAGCACTGATAACCTATCATTTCCTGCTTTTTTAACCAGCTGATTTTGCATCCTTACCCAATAATGAAATGCTTAGTGCATATGCATGTAATATAATTTGCTAATTTATTTAAGGGCATCTTTGCTTTGAATAGTGGTGTTCAGGGAAAAAGATATTTAATCTGGCACAAATTTAAGCCTGGAATTAGCTCAGGAAATGATTACAGCCAATTAATTAGGCACCTTGCCCAAGCTAATAGGCCTTATATTTTGTATGGATTTTATCTCACCTAAATGCAGCTGTCTAGAAGCTAGAAATCTCATCTCAGATACTGTACCAGGTATCTCCATAGCCAGGATTTTAGGCATGCTTCAGTTCTCAAAATTCCTCGTTAGGCTTCTCCTCAGGCCTTCTAATGATTTTCACACTGAGATGCCCATCAGAAAACAGTATAACTCAAAATTAATTCATCTACATATCATTCTTTCATGTAAGTTCTTTTAAATTACTGAACACTTGATAAAATCTTTACATGTCTCTATAACAGACATACTTTCCCCCCCCCGAAAATTATAGTTTATCTGTTGGTTATCTTCTTTTTTCCCCAAGAGTCTTTACAAGTCCATTCAAACTGTACGCTGCATACTTGACCGAAGGCCTAGAGTCTTGGTAATGTTTTAATGTTACCATATTATCTGATCAGGGAACCATGCCTGAAGGGTTTCTGCAGATATCCAGCTTAAATTCATTCAATTATTTCTTTGCCTGAAATGTAAACATTTTGTGATGGAGTTCAGAGTAATGCTGGCTCCAGAAGTGTGGCTGTTTTATGCAAGGACTAGCAATTCATGTGCTAGTCAAACTTCAAGAATAAAATGCATGCTCCTTCGTGATCCCACCACACATTTTGGGGCATGAAGTATCAGTCTGCAATTTATAGAATACTGCAGAAGTAAGTAATTTTTAAAGTAGCTCTAAGTTTGCATTCATTTTTAGCTAGAACTAAACGGAGCACTTCTTGTGTTTGCAGTAGTAGGAAGATGACGGCCAGAACAAATTATCCAAAATACCATTCCGTGATGGATTGTCCTGGGCAAGGTTTTCCAAAAACGTTACGTAGTCATTGGCCTTTGTGTGTAATGAAACTCCTATCATTACCCTGCTGCCAAGAAATGCTTGCTCTCACCAGGAGATGTGGTTTCAAAAGAAAGAGCCAAATGTCAAGCAAAGTGTAATAACAGAACTCAAAATAACTATAATATTTAGCTTTACATGGGAAAATACGTATTCAAAATTCTGTTAAACCTTACCTGCTTGTAGTTAGCTAGGCCATTAGCAGGTCTGTACATGCTGTTAGCATTGTTTAATAGGTAGAAGTGCTGAAAAAATGTTAGACTTTCTTATCAACATTATTACTAATGCAGTACGTCAAGCAGGCTGCAAGTATGGGTGAACTAATATAGAAAGCATGTTAGTGGTCTAGAGAGCACACTAACAGGATAGTGAAGGGATGATAGAAGAGATACCAGCTTTGCTGCTGCTAGAGTTACCCATATAAAGGAAGCAGCAAATAGCAATAAATATGTCCAAGCAACACCAGCAGCTCCTGGCATCGGTGTTTAGAAAGGGAGTAAAGGAATCTCAGCAGAGTCTGACTTTGCTTCCTTGACCAAAGGGTGGCAAGTATGGCCAGCTATAAGCAACAGTATTTCTTCCAGCACCAAGTGACTAGGCAGCAGCCCACTGGGATGTGCAGATTAGTTCTCAGGCTACAGCAGCCAGTAATGTTTTTACAGAAAAAAAATGTCACAGGCAGGAGAACATGAGTTTGTTCCTTTGGGATGGCAGTCTACAGGATAAGTACTGCAGTTAATACATACAAAGCATCAGTTTCACTAAATATTTTCTGCATATCTGTGGGATCTCTATGGGTATTTCCTTACCTACCTCTCACTCATTTCAACTGAAAGTAGCATTAATGAGGTTATGCAGCTAGATCTGCTTTTACCTCATTCCTTCTCTATTTCAGCAGATGAGCACAATACCAGTCCCAGCACCCATTGCAAGTGCCTCTGCATCAAGAGAATTAAAGGCTCTTGATATCTACCAGTTGAGCATTTACTCTTTCTTGCTCTTACAGAGTTCCCAGGACATTGACTATGGGCAGGCAAGAAGTGATAACATTTTGAGTAAGGGAAGTTCTTTCCATCTGCAGCACTGAGATATCTGTGGGATACTTTACTGGTTTTGAATCAAATTGGAATTGATTCAAGAGCCCCACTCGTGGCTGAAATATAGGCTGTTCTTCCCTCCTTTCCAATAAGTGCAAAAGAAACATCATGAGTCAGCATGCTAAAAGCATGGTTCTGCACTGCTGTAAAAATAACCAGCTCATCTATTCTCAGAAACAACTTTTTACATTTGTGCATTCAAGACAGTGCTATATTTTTCAAGTCCCAAGCATTCCCCTTTATGGGTATGGAAACACCTGTCTGTTTTGGCAAACATCTTTGTCAACATCAGACAAATGGGCATTAAGCAGCTGGAGCAGCTTCTTGCCTTTTTGACACAGGAGGACTATTCTTATCAGTGCTGCTCCCAGTAATGCATTCTGGACCTATAAGGAAGAAATACAGAACTGCTCAAAAACTTTGTCAGAGCAACACCGTTACTGCTGGAAGAGGCTGTCCTGATGAAAGCAGAGGATTCTGGCATAACTAGAGAAAAACAGCAACTAGAGCAAAAGACTCCTCAAAAGCTGCTTGCATTTGCCCTCAATATTTTGTTTTGTTCAAGAGCTGTAAGCGTTTTTGTTTAAAAAAATGGAAGCAAGTTCAGCCTTAAAAGATCATGTTTTAATCCCTAAACTGGAGATGCCTCTTGGAAAATGTGGGAAGCTGAAACATTCAGTGTATTTAGGGTTTTTTTCAGCAATTAAGGCACGTGCTAAAAATGTCATTTTTTTTTTTTTTTAAACTAAATACAAAACATTTCATTGAGGGGATTTGGTATTAAAATCTGAGATCAGTGCTCTCATTGTTAATTATATGTCTGGGTAGTACTGGATTGCTTTGTAAGTCACTAGCTTATTTTCCTAAAACTAGCTGCCTTTTAGAAACTATTTTGCACACCTCTCCAGTCTTAAAGTAATCACTTGGACAAACGGAAGCTTGTCTGAAGCAGATGTGTTGATAAGAGACATTTTTTAAACCTTGTATCTAGCCTCCTTTGTATTTTTCTGAAATTCAGTAATCCTCTTCCCCTCTTAGTTCAGTGAGTGCCTGACCCAGAGCCAGGAGAGGTCAACAAAAAGGCTTCTTCCAAAACAGTGAATGCTTACAACACTGCAGGAAAAGGCAAACTTGATGGGGTGATCATTTTGTTTGTGTTCCCTAGACAAATGCTTTCTGATTTCAGAGTGCACATGAGCTCTATGACATTGCATGGAAAGTAATGCTGAAACTTTGCCTTGCAATGAGTGGGAAAAAATGTATTATGATATCAGATCATCTGATTTTATAAATGACATTTGTGTTGTATGAGTGTGCAGATATAACCAACTAAAATTTAGGTGCTGTGCTTACTCCGTCTGTCTAGGCCACTTGATAGTCACCAGAGAGTTGTACACATGTTCAGGGGACATTACTGTGTAAAGGTCAATATGAGAAATTAGTATCTCCACAAAAACACATCCTTGTCTTCTCTCTCAATTGACTGTAAAGTGAGCCTGGGAAAAAGCCTAAACCAGATATGTAACATCTGAGTAATTAAAACTTGGTAAAATTTATCCTACTTTGTGACATGGAGAATGGAGGTGCTTCCCTGCTTATGTATCAAGACACATTTTATTGAAACAAATGTGGAGCTGGCTGGTTTTGGTGCTCTTTTATTAAGCATGATAATGAACTAGTTAATAAAAAAGTTTGTATGTATGTTTCCCAAGACAGTATCTTGTATACAGGCATTTCAGTCCATGAATCTCTAAAAAAACTTTAAGAAACTATCAAAATGTGGAGGAAAAATGAGCAGTCAGTGTTTCAAGCAGTTTAGTGCAGTAAAAATGCAAGATGGACAAAATCCTTGCTTTTAGCATCTTTAGTGTCTGACAGAATAGCAAGGTCGGTGAGTCACTCTCAAGCCATGCAAGATCATATGCTTCATTAGACAGGAAACACAGATATATCTCCACTGATACATAATACAGAGCAGAGCATTAAAACGGATATATATTTGTTCTATTTATATTCTTACTGGCAATGTGCAGAAACTGAAACACAGTACCTCCAGCTCCAGGTGGACAACAGGTATTGGCCAAACACTCTAAGCACAGGAACATCTCCTGGAGCTGATTGACTCAGTTGAGATGAAGCAGTCACCATTAGGTAACTACCTTTTTCTCCCTTAACAAAAGTACATCACCAGGCACTTCCTCTGCAGATGTTCCCATTGTGGGCACTTTTCAGTTATGCCAGCCAGTCTCTTGTTCACTCCCATGCAAACTGTGCAGAAGGGGCAAGGGGCAGAGTACATAAGAGAAAAACCAAGATATAAATGGTGAGAAATAAATGTGACTGTACGTCTAAACATGTGGTCATTAACCTGTTGAAGGTGCTAAGCATCATATGCCACTGCGTTACCCAGAATTAGTTATGTTTCAGGCTGGATGCTTAGCTGATGTCCCACTTATTTTTATGGAGCTTTGCTAATTTGCGCTTGCTGAGGATCTGGCCTTGAAATAGCTATAACAGAAGATCAACATCTCCAGATCAGTTTGTTCTGAATCTACCAATCAGCTTCTCTATGGACTTTTTTTCCTCTTATACATTGTCACCTTCTGAAATTAAACACCTCAAAACCATCTGCTTATCAAGACATCACAACAATTTGCGCCCTTCCAGGCAGGATTTCAAAACATGCTTTGGGCCCGCACAGCTTGTAGTGAGGGCAGGGAAAGGGACTCTGTGCTGGAAAGGCAGGATACATGACCCCACTCGCATGGCCACTGCCTCCTGCAGGAAGCAGCAGGCTGGGATGCGGGGATTTAGAGGGGGAAGCACAGATTTAATCAGATTGGGACTGGCTTCCTCAGAGGAGCCTAAGCAAGCAAACTCCATCTGTCATGAGTATGAGTCAGGCAATCAGTGTCTTGTGTCACTTAATGTGGGGTCCTTTAGACCAAAGTTCTGCCTACCCATGAAGAGATGCATTGTAATTAGTTTACGTGCAGTTTAGCTCAGGTGTTGTACTTACAACTAGTACTGGGGAAAACATCCCAAGAGGTGCATTTAGGAATTAACACAAGTATCTACCCAGCTACAGTGCAGAGCTTTGAACATAGTATTTTAATTATTGGAAGCAGTCTACCTGAGGGAGCATGGAGCATGGTGGGGACCTACTTCTCAGCAGAGTTCTTGTATTGATCACTGTGCTGCCAGAGCCAGCCTACCTCATGCCCTGATGTAGGTTGTTTGGAGTGGATGTGAGTAACTCTACACTGTGCAGCAGTCCACAGTATGGACAAGCCAGCAGGATTTAAGTATTTGGAGTTGACTTCCCAGCACGACTACAGATTCTATTAAGGTGTTCCTTGGACGCCTCCTCTCGGTACATTTGTTGCCTCAGCCAGGCTCTGCTTGTGAAATCTGAGGGGATCACATCACATGGTTCATCCTGCATTTACTCACGTATAACCCAGCATGACTATACATCAATCAACTAATTTTAGCAAAGTTAAAATTGAAAAGAAAAAAGAGATATCTCATGAATATGTCCATCTCCAGCTTTTATCTTTCTTCTAATTCTTGATGTTCTTTGGAAGGGGCTTCCTAACTTTATTCAAACTTCTCTACATTGTCGTATGGCTTCCCAGGATATTGATGGTGCCTCTAGGTCTCATATTTCTGAGAGAAATTTCACACAAAAAATGATTTTTTTTCAACTGTTAATTTTCAGTATCTTCTGTCTCTCATATAACTTCTGTCTCTCTTCTGTCTGTCATATAACTCAGTGAGCAAAAACTATTTGCTTGTTTGCTGAGTTATTTGAGAGGCAAGCATTGTACTGCATAACCTGACATCTTTGCACAGAGTTTTTGGCTTGTACAGCAGAATGGTGCTAAGCTTTCATGGGCACTGAACACTATGTTAAGAGAAGACAACACAGTGGTAAAGGGAGGACTCTTGTAGTAACAAATCTCATTATGGCAATGGCTGTGCAGCTTGTGTGTGTCGTGCTATAGAAGAAAGGATATCAACACTATCTTCTTCCTCTTTCTTTTCATGGGCTATGAGCATTCCACATACATGCACACAAAAAAGTACTTCTTGCTTGTTTTGTCTCAAAAGCTCAAAAAGTAAGACAAAGCTAAGCTGCTGATTTTTACCTCTTTTTCTCTGCAGTGAGAAATACAGTGGTATATGGGTTAAAAAAGGATTATAATATTTTATATATTCTGTAAATCTTCAGACCTGTTGGGGAAAGAATTAGTAATGTATCTATATATCTGGTAAAAATATCTCAGTGACCTCATACTCACATTTGTGTAAACATCACCTCATCAGTTCCAGATACTTATACAGGAAACAAATCTGAATGCTCCTCCAGTGTTCTATACTTAGGCAGGTCAGCCGGCATATGTCTGGTCTGTAAATACCGAGTTTTACTTGGGTCCTTATTTTAAGGTTTCTCTCTTAAGAGTTTGCTGCAAACATGCTCTCAGCATTTGCCAGCTTGCCTTTTCCAAGGCAACTTGTGCCTGAGGGTTTCCATTAAAATATTTATTAAACAAAAACCACATACACAGAAGAGCCGTACTGGTTGGTGAACACTTGGTTGGGATTGAATTACTAAATATTGCCATAATAGTCCTGAAGTGACAAAGTGAGTATGAAATGATTTTTTGTGGCTCTCAGTCATGGTATATGAAGGCAGTTTGTGCTGTCCCAGTCTCCACTTTGCTAACAGGTTTCTAAATTCAAATCTCTTATTCGTGCCTTTTCCTCATAATATTTTCTAGAGGTCTCTAATATGTGGAGAACACTTTTGAGTTTGTAGTTGATGTGTGTGTGTCATTATAGTGACATAATAAATTGTTTGTTGTCCCACTGCAATGGCAAAACACCTGTGACTCTCATGAGTAGATAACTGTGGATGTCACGTTTCATTTTCCAGTTGTGAAGTAAAATAAGGGGGGAGCATAACAATAATAATAATAAAGTGTTCTTCGGAATAAATGCACAGAATAGCAACAATTATAACTTGAGCTTTTAGTTAATCACTTGAAAAAAAGTTATAGTACCTGCAATAGATTTCAGGTGATATACATACAAACAGCATCAAATCAAGAAAAAAATGTAAAGCTTTTAGTTGTGGATAGAAGACATTGTACTGCTGAGTTCATGTTTCCTGGAAGACAGAATATTACAATTCTTCTAGAGAGGGAATATGCTGCAACTTTGTAGGCAGAAAACTGCCCATTTACAGGACTCTATTACTGTATTACTAGCAGGGTAACAAAAAGCTACAGATTAAAACCATTTTAGCTTTATGCAGGATATCTTTCCTACCAAAAGAGGTCATGTATTCATAAATGTATTGCCATCTGCAAAAGTATTAATAGTGATGACCAAACATCCTTAAGTGATTTGGTGGAAGGTATAATCCACGCAAGCAATAGCAGAAAATAGGTTTGACTCATCAGTCACTCTTCACTCAGTGACTAGACAGACTTTCTCTACCAGCTGATTTTCTAATCAGCTTTTTCTAATACTACTTGTATATTACTGGATTGTTACCTTTCTTTTGTGGTTTTTTTTTTATTTGTTTGTTTTGTTTGTTTTTTTTTTAAATGCAGATATTGATGTTCCACCTGCAGATTCAGACAGCATTCTTTCAACCACTCTAATGGAAGAAAGGGATCAAGAAGGCCTAAATTATCTGGTAGTAGTCAAAGAAAGCAACCAAGATCAAGGTAGCATCAGCTCTGCAGAACATACTTCAGTCTAATTCCATCTGTCTAACGCTCCGCTTGAGCACAGAAGAGAGAACTCTACCAAAGAAGATGTAAGACAGACAAAATATTATGCACTTTATTATACATTTAAAGATTTCTTAAAAAAAAAAAAACACTAATACTCAAAAACATCAGAACTTCCAGAGAATGTCATAAGGTACTGAAACAATCAGTGTACAATAAGACAACAGTCACATATTTTTGATTTTCTAAATGCTAAGTTTCATGCATTTCACAAGATGTAGATTAAGGAAATAAAACTTGCCATCAGACAGAAAGTGATTTTACTGTGATCCCCATTAACTTTACGCAGAGACATAAACCTTGGACACAAGCAGTCCTTCCAAAAGAGAAGTACTAGAATGCTGTCTCACAGAAGGAAACCACCTGATTGTGAAAAGAAAAACAGTTCAAGTATAGCTTCATTGAGCACTCATGAGATTATAAAAATTGAAAAGCTAACAAATGCTAGTTGTATTTTTCTGATCTCCAAATCTGTAGGCAACTGAAGAAAGGTGGCTGGATTGTTCACTGCAGGGATGATCTATTTTGTCACTTAATTTAAATGTACACTTGCAATCATCTCAAATTTTAAGTTGTACAGTTATTGATCTGAGAATCTAGTATCCACACTCCTTTTCCCTTTTAATGTTGATCATGTTTCATTTATTAATAATGGTAAATGTTTTTCCTTTATGTCCTTGGAAATCAAATCAAAATATATAATGAAACAATATATAAATAATTCCTGTGTAAACAGAAGCAGTAAGCTCTTCAGAATGCATCATCATGAATAGCAATTTGTAAATTTTGCAGATATTCACTGACATCTGTCAGGAAGCTAGAATCATGTCCTGCTTTTATGCAAATTCTTCAGAGTGGGGAACACTGGAGAGTAGTAAAAATGCATTGTTTAATGCTAAAACGTAGATATTTTTAAGGAACATTGCCACTGAAGTCAAACTCCAAAAGTTTCTTAAATGGAGATCCAATACAGATAAACAAGATGTTTGGCATTTGATTATTTGAAAGTCTTGCCTCAAAATTTAATAAAAACTGAGGTATTTTGGAATTAATATTCTTTAAAAATCATTGACCAAAAATAAACCAACCAAACCAAACCAAACAACTGATTCAAATTGGCTGTTACCGTGTCATTTTTTCCTTTTACAGTTCAGCCACACTTGTACATGTACGAGCCACAGTCGCCAATACCAACAGTTGAATTCTTTTATCTTTTCTTCTCTTAACCTATATTCACCAGGCCATTACTGATGGATAAATAAATACTGTATAATGTTTCCTCCCTCTTTAATTTCTGTTTAATTGTACAGATATTCCTCCATTTCAGTAACTTATACATGAGTAACATTTACTAACAAGTAACACGTTCAAACAGGAAACCAGGAAGATCTCTGTTCTGTGGTCACCGGGATGACTTCACATGCACATGCAATTCCACTTAACTCAAGAGGACTGCTCAGTCAGCAAGCTGCAAACAAAAGTTTGGGAATGAACATGACTTCATATGATATCTTTTTCACATGATATTCTGATATTAGCAGGAGAAGCCTTCAATCCTGCCAAGAAGCTTATCTAGGCAGCAATGTTCACAGGCCCCATGACTACGTCTGTGATATAATCCACGTCAATTTAATCTTGTATAGATCTGAGTTGGAAAATGATGATGCCAAAGCCTATCCAACATGAGTAAATTGAGTTAGTGTGGAAGGTGAGTAACAGTGACAACAGCAGTAAAAACTTTGACATCTCAAACCAGTCACAAATACCCAAAGATACAAAAAGAACAGACAAGAAGGTAAGTGTTGCTTTGTTCACATTTTGGAAAACTAGTTTTGATGGAGGGTTTATTAGAGCAGGATGAAGAACAAAGTGTCAACTTCAATGCATTCCCAACAAGCAAAACTCAGAATATTGACCACTATTTCACCTAACAGTATGAAAAATTGATTGAATAAGACACAAGTCTCCAAGCACATATCTAAGAATCCTTGTGTATAATTTGCAGGAGTCAGTGGAAGACACATTATTTAACCTTCCCCACGCATACAGTGTGGTCCCAAGCATGCTTGATGATGCCATTTTTCAGCTCTGAGTCTGACCTTGCCCATCATTGCTTTCTCCCTCTTCCTTATCTTCCTGTCTTAGAGAAGTACATATACAAAGACTGTACTGACTGGGAATTCAAAGTTACCATACCTGAGGCCACTCATAACATTAGTTGCAAAAAGCTTCTTAATATTTCACACTTCCACATCACACTTTTCTCCACACAACACCATTTCACATTCTTTACCCCATGAAAGTAAGCCTCAACTCTTCATAATTATTCTCATTTTACTCATCAATTTTCCTTTCTCTCTGAAGGACACCTCTCACCTTCAAGAAGCCAGTATCTGATAATGCTTCTCATAGATACCTTTAGAGACAGTAGGAGGGATGAACAGCCATGAAAGACTCTTTTAACACACTCCGTCTTAGGAAAGGAAAGGGGCATTACCTGGCCTGTATTTATATCTCTCCTTTGCTGACTCCACCTTTGGCAGACAAAGTGAAAGATTCAAGAAAGTTTGAATTTAAGGATCTTGACTTTCAATTCTATATTTTTTTAAGTTAATGCAGATGGGTTTAAGGATGAGAATATCTTTTTAAGGAAACATATATTTAGAGGAGAAAAAAATCCTAATGTATCAGAAAGATTAAATGTGAGATACAAATGAAGCAGTTGTTATGACTACAGCTGTATGACATTCTGCTGAGAGACTCATCCTCCAGTGTACAGCCAATACTGTGTATCTTTACCTTCTTTCTTCAAGATGTACATTGGTAATGAGTATGAGGTGTGGTACCTAATGTAGCCCTGGGGTCCTCAGCACAGGAAGGACACGGAGCTTTTGCAGTGGGTCCAGAGGAGGGCCACAAAGATGATCAGAGAGCTGGAGCACCTCTTCTGTGAGGAAAGGTTGAGGGAACTGGGCTTGTTTAGCTTGGAGAAGAGAAGGCTCTGGGTAGACCTCATTGTGGCCTTCCAGTACTTGAAGGGAGCTTATAAGCAGGAGGGGAAACGGCTGTTTACATGAGTTGATAGTGATAGGACAAGGGGGAGTGGTTTTAAACTAAGACAGAGGAGGTTTAGTTTAGATATTAGGAGGAAGTTTTTCACTCAGATGGTGGTGACACATTGGAACAGGTTGCCCTAGGAGGTTGTGGATGCCCACACTGGGGGCATTCAAGGCCAGGCTGGATGTGGCTCTGGGCAGCCTGGTCTGGTGGCTGGCAACTCTGCACATTGCAGGGGGGTTGAAACTCGATGATGATTGTGATCCTTTTCAACCCAGGCCATTCTATGATTCTATGATTCTATGGATCCCCTTATAAGCCAGCAGAAGCTACCTAAGTAAGAGGAGAAATCACTGCCGTGAAGATCATTTCTGCAAGATCTGTAGGTAGCAGGAAGTGTTTTTTGGAATCTGAATTGAAAATGTATAGAGATTCTTGCTGGCAATTCTTCAGCTTCTTAACAAAAGCACAGTACTCAGGCTATAAAAGTAGATGGGCTCAATTTTCACTCACTATACATCAGTTTAAATATGTTAAGATGATGTATATCCGTGAGGAAACTGTTTCAACCTTCATCTTCTCAAGATTTGTTGTGACTTTAGCAAATACCACTTTAGTTGTTACAATTAAAAATCTATTTATTTCAATTCAGTGTATAGTCTTGCCTCAGCATCACCAACCTTCTAGAAAGTATTACCTGAATGGTCTTGAAAAGAACCTGCCCAGATAAGAACTGGAAATAAAGGGGAGTGGGAAAAACTGCTATTTAATACTGAAATCAAGTACTGCTTGCACCTGTCAGTTAGAAAAGTTCATGCTAACAGCTCTGATTACTTGCATATAAAGCAGTGCAAAAGTAACAACCTATGAAACCGAGAAGTAAAGATCCAAGAAGGGATTCTATCAAAACTCAACGTCAAGGGATGTTTTATGTAGCTATTGCAATTCTAGAAAGTAACACGTGGCAGAAAAGCTGCTGTCCATTAAAGAAAAAGCTTCCTGTCCATTAAAGACAAATCCGGCACATGCTTTTTTTCTGCTGTCCAGTATATCAGGTTTGGGTTTATTGAAGTTTTGCAGAGTATTAAATACTTCTTCTTCCTTCACTGTTCACATGGCAGCATCATGTTTTTGAGTGGTTGCACAGTTCTCACCTTTCCTGCTCTGTGAGGATCCAGGCTACTTTCCCTCCAGTATATATTTCTTCTGGCACACAGCATTTTGCAGGTAGGGGGCAATTTTTTAAGGGTTCTTTGCACATTTCCTTCATTACTCTAAAGTGACATTGGAGGGCATGGTGATGCAAATTCTTAGCTAGTGTAGAGCCTTTCTCACCCACTGTATGGCTCACCACATCTCACATACGACTGCTGGTTCTGAAGAACTATTTGGACTCTGGAGAAGCAAGGTCTGGGCAAATGCCACCCTTTCCAGGGGATTATCTCATGGATCACACAAAGAGTCCAGAAAATTATTTGGTTTAGACTACCTTGTTTTTATAGAGAGGAAAGAAGAGAATGATTTCTCCCTCTCCTCCTGTTTCTTGGTACTGCAACTCTGCAGAGCTCTGTCACTCCCACACTCACCCACAGGCAGTGGCCATTCCCCACGCTGAGGGCTCCTAACCTATCGAGTTATTTCTCCTACAGGATCTCTTCAATCCTTTTGGCCACCCTCGCAGTTTTCCCCAGACTGTTCTCAGTTCTACAAGCTCCTTTCAGAAAGCAAGAGATTAGAAACACAGACTATTCAAGGCTCATAAGAACATTTTCTGTTCTCTATTATTTTCTTAGTCATTCCTACTACTTTATTTGTTTGTTTGTTTGTTTTATGCACCCTAAATACTGAGATGACTTTTTATGGGGTTATCTTTCACAGTCCACACATATTGTATCTAAGCAATGATGGCCACTTAGATAGACATCCTTGGAGTCTATCTGCTTATTTGTGAAGTTATTATTAAAACTTTATTATGTACTTCATCTTTTAATCACTTCATATTTGAATTTCAACTGGTGTTCTATCATCAGGTCTTTGATGTGTGAGATCCTTTCCAATTCCTCAGAGCTGGAACTCTTTCCTTAAATGCTCATGCCTTCCCACAATGTTCCTTCTGATTATGTCAAATGATACATGTCCCAGAATAAATTGTTCCCTTTGTGAGCTCCTTTCCCTCCAGGAACTGACCATTTATTACTATTCTTTTTCTCTGAGATTTTATCAAGATACATATCAACGTGAGGATCCTTCATTCTTTGGAAAGCTTTGTAGAAAGCATATAGAAAGCCTTTTGGAAATTCACATAGATATCCAAATAGAAAATTCTTATCCATGTTTATTGTTCAGTTCATAGAATTCCAAAAGTTTGTGAGGTGAAAGTGCCTTATCAAGAGTTGGGGTTCCTCAGCTTTCCTGGGAGCTTATAAACATGAGGGAAATCAACTTCTGACAAGGGTAGACAGTGATGGGACAAGGGGGAATGGCTTTAAACTAAAGGAGGAAAGATTTAGATTAGATGTCAGTGGGAAGTTTTTTACTGAGAGAGCGCTGAGGTGCTGAAACAGGTTGCTCAAAAATGTTGTCCCATCCCTAGAAATGTTTAAGGCAGAGTGGATGGGGCCCTGGGCACCTGATCTAGTCCTTGATCAGGCAGTTGGGAACCCTGTCTGTAGTAGGTAGTCGGAACATGATGATCCTTGGGGTCCTTTCCAACCCAAGCCATTCTATAATTCTGTGATAACAGAGCCGACTGACAACATCTGCATCACTAAGTCCCTTAGAACTTGATTTCCTCACTACTTTTACGAGGGGCACAAAGACCCTTATTAAACTACTTCTAGCAGAGCCACTGCACCCTTGTATGACACTCTGCAGCTGTTTTCGATAGAGAAAATTTTATCATCTATTTGAACCAACTGAATTCTCATTTTTTTTTCTTTTAAACCACAACATGATGCTCATAATATTTTCAGTCCCCAGGTTGACTCTACTGAGCATAAAAAGATGAAACTGGTTCTCTTTGGTCCAGGTTTAGGATTATGTATTTCATGAATGACTGAGAAGGTAAGAAAGTATTCTTCTAGATTCCAAGCTTCATCTTACTACTCAAAGGTGATTTAATTCATCTACAACAGATGTGAAAATAGTCATTATAGAGAAGAATGTCAGTAAAACAGCACTAATGGCTCTGTTAAAATAATTCTAATGCATCTTCATTTCTTTAATTGATTCAGGTAAGTTTTTTCTTCCACATGCATGCTGGAATGAGTTGCAGGAGATGGTGCACCAAGTGGATTTTTCAAGGTTCTATTTATAATTACACTTGGCATCTCTACCTGACATTATGTTTTAACTCCAATAAATAATCAGAAACCTTGTGCTTCAAAGCCAAATGATGATGCCAGCATATTATCATTATTGCCAATTGCATGAATGATACTACTGTATAAAATAACTTTTATAATAACAAGTTAACTTCTTCAGATGACGTTTTACATTTGGAGCATGTTCATCACTGCCTTCTATCTTTTACAGTAAGAAGTGAGCTGTAAAATAGCCACTTTCTGTTTGGACACTAGTCTGTTTTGCAATGCTGTTCACATAACAGGCTTTTCTTTTTGCTACTTTTTTTTTCCTCCTGCCTTTCTGGCAGTGTAGGTCATTCAGTGATTATCAGAGGCAGGATACTGAAATACCTGTGTACTCTTGTGCAGTATGGTAAGCAACTATGGTTTTCTATCCATTCCACAGGAGATTCAGTGGATCACTGACATTGTTTTATGTCACTAAGACATAAGTCCTCTAATTAATCTGTGTATTCCTCTTTACGTATCCAATTTTCATACCTTTCAAGAGGAAAATGCATAAGTTCTCGGTAATTTCCAGTCACAAGTATATTTAGCTTTCTCTTACAGAGTATCTGGGAGTCACAGAATTAACTTTTCATAAGAATATATTCTCTCACGTCTTCCTGTCTCTTTAATCTGACCTCACCACACACCCAACAATGGAAACCAACCCACAAGATCCAGCCTTATGAGCTCACCAGCTTTCTTTTTTCCTCAGTTTGTCTGCAGACGTAGTCTTTGCCATCTTAACAACGACATCACTCCACAATTTTTGAGTCTGTTGCTTAAGATAATAAGAGAATTATCCTCTGCCTAAATTGACTAAAACCAAACATTACATTATAACAATAACAATATATTACAAACATTACAACATAGTGACATGATCTCTGTATGCAAACTCCATGCATGCAGATACTCTACACTGAATATGCTAAGCTTTCTTTCATTAAAACTACTCTGCACTTGCAGACAGAAGGGTTTTGCTGTTTTTGAGAAAGCTTAGAGAAGATTCTCTGTATCAGCAGTGCAAATCTTGAAGAATAGTATGTTTATCCTCAGGGTGAGCTCCTGTCAGAAATGGCCAATACAAGGAAATTCTGTTGGAAACTGTAGGAGCAAAGGTGAATAAGAACATGATGTGTGGGAACTGCTGTGTCAGGAGAGGTGCAACTTTCAATGCCACATGTAAAGGAGATGTTTAAAATGCCTTTCCACTGAAAACAGCACCGGGGGACATGGTTAGTGGGCACAGTATGGTGATGATGGCTTAATGGTTGGACTAGATCTTAGTGGTCTTTTTCAATCTTAACGATTCTATGATTCTACAAAAAGGGAGAGGAGAGCAGCAACAGCTGTACAAGTATTGTTATACACACTGATTTCTTTAGAAAATTAAAAAGCCAATTTATTTACATTTACACTTAAGGTTGAGCATAGTTTCGTGCTTCTAATTAATAAACAAAATTTTCCAAAATATAAATGTGAAGTGTCTAATGTGATGTCAGCATGACATACTGTGTTTCCACTGACTGGGTAGGAAGTTGATTTGATTTTGCAGGTGACCATGGACTAATTTCATAAAGATGAAGTGTTCTTTTCACACTGCCACTCTTCAGGGCTTTCTATTGCAGCCATATGATGTGCTGATGCAGGCAGCCCTGCTGTCTTGCTTTGCACAGGGAGGGGATGGCCACGATGAACCCCAGCCAGGGTGAAACACATTCCCTCACCTGCCCCACCCAGAGTTGTCTGCTGGCTTCAGGCTAGAAGCTGTACTTTCACAGCAGAAATGGGAAAGATCCACTACTTCTGCTGATTGTCAGCATTCAGCGTTACCATAAAATGATTAAATTAAGTATCACAAATGGTGGGGAAAATGGCAGGCTTAGAAAAATCTTTAAGAGTCTTTGTGCACTTAATCATGTGGCCTTGCAGCAGCAAGCCTAGGCAATCACTGAGGTGTCACCAGGGAGGAACAGGGTTTGGCCTCACTGTTGCTCATTTTTCAGATTTGTGTGTAGCAGTCATGCTGCCACTAAAACAAGGTTTCCCACTTTTGAGTTGTCCTTAATTTTTTCCAAGACCCTTTCTCCACGGAGGCCTTTCTGAAATGCCTCTTGTCCTAATAGAGGCATGATTTTTCTGTGGTAAATGTGTGCTAAAATCCTCTTCAACAGTCCTTGATTCAATTTTATGCTACATGTTGAATAAAATGCAAAGATCCTGATGGAAACAATTCAAGAAAATGAGTGACAAAATAACTGCAGATGCTCCATTGCTATGATGTTTGCACAGTTGTGTTTTGACTCAGATCATAGACCCCTGCAGCATCCCAGAAAAATGGATGCTTCTAGAGCCTGAGGAACAGGAAAAATCAGTGTGGGCAATAAAGTAACTTTCAGAAGATAGGCTCAAGGGCTCTAAGGGCTATGCAAATATAAGCGTTGCAAATTCTTTTCAGATATGTGTGTTTTTTAAAATCACAAGAGCAACAAGTTAGGTGGCAAAGCAAAATAACAAAGTGCCCTGGGAAATGCACTGCCAGAGAAGATAAACAAAAACACATACAAGTGCCCTCATGAGGGTAGGATTTGCATTTTCTTAGCAGAACAAACTCTGCCTTGGCTCCCTGTGCTCTCACTGAAGTGGAGGTCATGGCTAGTGACAACTGGGAGCTGTTCCTGGAGCCTCTCTTGCCTTTTTAGGTTATGAGGGTCTCTGTGTGTTTAGGATAATATGATTGACAGCTCCACTCCGGCCCCAATTAGCACCCTATAATTTATTAGCTTCTGCTTTCAGATTATGCGCTAACTTCACAAATATTTCAACCACGGAAACAGCAGATATCAAGTGTCCCTTTCCTGATCCAGCTCACTGTGACCGCAGTTAAATACACAGAGGGAGCTGTGCAGGTCTGTCAAGAGAAAATAATCATTTGTGTCTGTGTGCAACTGGGGCTGTCACAGCGCTTTAGGATTCTTCCTGTGAAAAAAAGGTTTATTCTGCTGGGCCAGGGATTCAGACCCAGCTCATTCTTCTAGGGTGCAGGACTGGAAACCAATATGCTGGCTCTTCTGGTTCTATTCTGCTTCTTGTATGAGTACTGACATTTCAACCACAGACGAGAGGTGCTGATGACAAAGCTCATGTACCTCATCGTGGCACCCCTTTGCTCCTTGTGGCTGTAGCATTGGACCGGTGGTAGGTGCTGGAGAGAAGGGGCTTGGTGAGCAGGGAGGGCGAGGATCAGGGGTCAGAAGATGGAATGAGAGGAGAAATAGGGAAGCTGAATTGGGAGGCACCTTGCAGCCTGACCATGCCAGGTGAAACAGGAGGGAAGATGCCTGCAGGTGGGACTGCACACAGGAAGCTCAGGCAGGAGAAGGCACTGGACTTCTCACTGAAGGTAGTGTCTGTAGGCCTGTTGTACAGCATTCATGCACTGTCCCTGGTCATGGAAGCAGTAGAAAATGTGATGCAATGTTAATTCCTTAGATATAATTAGAGATGGACACTAACAGTGGGACTCATCTGGTCTGAGCTGCTCGTCAGGGTAGTCAGTTCAGAAAGCAGGCTGACTATGGAAGGAGGTAAACAATAGCTCAGTTCCCAGGATTGTAGCCCCAGATCTTAATGGAAGTTTTTTTCTTTTTCTTTCTTTTTCTCCTTCTTTTTCTTTCTCTTTCTTTTACTTTTTTGTTTTTGTTTTTCCTTTTCTCCTTTTTCTCTTCTTTCCCCATCTCTCATTCCCACTTCCCTACACAGCATTGCTTAGCCCTGAAAGCAAGCACCTCAGTGCTCCAAATGATCTCACCTCATCTCTCTCCTTCCCTTTCTGCAATTGCTCCTCTGGGTGGCAGGCCAGGGAAGCCAGCCAGGACACCACAACCCCCCAAGGAGCTGACTCGCCTTTCTGTAACCAAAAGGGCATCTTAATTATACCCCTTGCCCAGAAAAAGATGCACGAGAACTGCCAGTCAGAGGCTTGGTGTATCTTAAGCCATCCACAGCACTTGCCTTCCTTTTAGAAAGGGACCAACATTTAAGCCCTTGCTAGAGCTTGCTGTGAACCTTAATAGGACATCAAAGGCAAAGTGAGGAGGGACTGCTTCTGACCCAAGGAGTTGGGCAGATCCATTTCCTTCAGGACAGGCAGGGCAGGAGCTGAGGGAAGTGCAGAGATTTCAGGCTCTCTCCTCCATTCCTCTACTCCTTTCCCCTCTCCTAGGGGCTCTGATGTAAAACCCACTGGAAGAGGTGGTAGGAAGGAAGAAATATTCACCCTAAGACTAGCTGACAGGAGACTGCAAATGCAGAAGCACATATTTGTATTTAAGGAGCCCTGAACTTCATCCTTGCAACTGCAGCTATGTCAGAGGGGAATCTTTGTTAAAATGAAGAAGACTCTGTGGCTGATTGCCCCTGCACCTGCTTCAGCACTGCTCTGCAACAGCTCTGAGCCCTTTGCCTCCTGCCCCAGAGCCCGCATGGACTGTTATATCTTTATGTCACCTCTGAAATAATCTGTTTGCTTGAGTATGGCTGGAGAGCAGCAGCCGGTACAAAACTGCAGGTAGAAGGGAGACCCTAGCGGTCTGCGTATGGCATGTAAGATACATGTAATGCAGAGAAAGCATACCTTCTGCATTTACAGATTTCTTGTGCACATTCCTGATTAAGCAATTAATCTATGATGCAAAGAAGAATAGAACAGATTTATGAAATAGCACCGAGGTTTTATTTACACTGCTATTGCATTAGGAAACTCACTCACTCTGTGCTGGGCAGCCTAATGCTCAGGATGAAGTTTCTGCTCTTACAATGCAAACTGCAGCCCTAGCCCTGCACACTCCCAAACCTCGGAGGCAATGAGCAGCCTCCCACAGTCAGGGCAACACAGTGAGCAAAACACTGCTGCAGGTTTTCATCAAAACACCCTCAGACTGCAGCACACCCATAGTGGGAGCCTTTCTAAAAGTGGTTTGCATAGCACCTAACACCATAAGCCAAAGACTTGGCTTTGGTGTTTAGGTACTTCCACAGTGCAACGCTATAAAAATATATTGTCTGGAGAGCAAATATCAATAGCAATAGTTGTGTATTCAATGCATAAATCCTCATGGTTGGAAATGCTCCCAGTCAAAGTGAATGGTAAATGTCATTGCAGTAAATGACTGCTTACATGAATGTATCCAAACATATCTGGGCTGTATTACCCAGTCCTCCTCATTAGAAGAAGGGAAAAAGTGAAAGAAAAAGGAAGCAATTGCACTGAAGTACTGTCTACACAAGAGCCAAATTAAACTAAAAAAAAAAAAAAGGAAAGGAAAGGAAAGGAAAGGAAAGGAAAGGAAAGGAAAGGAAAGGAAAGGAAAGGAAAGGAAAGGAAAGGAAAGGAAAGGAAAGGAAAGGAAAGGAAAGGAAAGGAAAGGAAAGGAAAGGAAAGGAAAGGAAAGGAAAGGAAAGGAAAGGAAAGGAAAGGAAAGGAAAGGAAAGGAAAGGAAAGGAAAGGAAAGGAAAGGAAAGGAAAGGAAAGGAAAGGAAAGGAAAGGAAAGGAAAGGAAAGGGGAAAAAAACCCTTAAACTTTAAAAAGAGCTTAAAGAAAGTGCAGGTGACTCTTCACAGAATGACCTTGCCATCTTCAAGCCTCTGCAGCAATAAAGTTAAAAGCCATTTTTAGTTATTTTTCTCCTGCTAAGTGCTGCTGTCTTCCTTCATGATAGAAGACTTAGAACATTTGTGGTTTAACCAGCACTACAAGATCTGGAGCTGTTTGCTTGCCCTTTCCAGCCTGCCAGCTAGCCGGGGGCTGTGATGAAATGCTTGTGGGTTTGTCCGGCTGAAGCGCCACAGCAAGCCGCCTCCTGCCCTTTACCCAGGTCTGACCAGGGATGTTCTGCCCTCTTTTATTTCAATGCAGCTCCTTGCCAGCTTCTCACAATATTTATTCTCACTGCTTTATTGTTGTCTTGCAGTTAATGCTCCTGTTCTTCCCCTTAAATGTACTTCTAGTGGAGATGGAACTTGGAGCAACAAGTTCTCCATTTCCAACACATTTGGAAACATTTTGCCAAAGTCTCAGAATGTAAAATCCCCTATCACGGCACAAAAGTCTGTTTCCTACTGCTTCTCCTGGTGTCGGAAGGATGATGTCAGGACTCTCACGTGCACTGAACTTAGTCTGCCATTAAAGATGTTTCATTAAGAAAAGACAGAACAAAATGAAACGCTGTAGTTATGGGATCTGATGCTTTGCCTGTAAAAGCGTCAGCTTGCAAGCATAGGGCAAACTTGCTGTTTCTGTTTAATTAGTCATTTGACCCTCTATAATAACATTTTAATGTAACAGTGCAGAATAGCACAGTGCAAAATATAGTCCCCTCTTCTAACAACTTTATGAAGAAATGCCTCTTACTATGGGGTCCACCCTTTCTGCAGCCTATCCTACAGAGACACCCTATGCTAAGAGGCAGCATTGCCACAACATTGCATATTCTTGTCTTTTGTATATATCACCATATTTTCTACTCGTTAAGAATATATTTTCAGCTGCTAGGATTCCTAGTTAGCTTTAATGCAAACTAGTAAAATAACTCACTCCATCCACACTACAGGTATTTATTTTCTCCTTTTCCATCCTGAAGTTTCTAATCTGCCCCATTTCTCTTTTTCAATTTTAATTCCCTATAAAAACACGCAGGGTGAAAGAAGGAATACCTTTAATGCAGCTTTCCTACCGTCAAATAGATATCTTATTCCCCCTTTCAAACCAAAACAAGACAATTATTAAAGTGACAAAATGACAGCAACAAGTAGACAAAGGGAAGCGTTAGAGGCAACCCAGACCTATTGTCCCACATGTGCTTTTCCTTGTGGTGTTCCCCTTAAAGGCTATCAGGTTGAGGGTGAGCAGTTTTTCCTGGGTTTCCTTTCTCCCCCTTCTTTAAGAGGGTTTTGTTTTCACCATAAAATGCTTCTTGTAAAAAAAAAAAAAGAGAAAACAAACAACCATTACATATTCAATGCAAATGTTATGTCAAATTCTGACAAGTGCCACCTTGGTTTTCATATTTCTGGAGTTTGAACAGTTGTCCGTGGAACAGCTGCACTTCTGTAAGCCCAAGGCAGGTGGCCCAAGCTAGACGCTTGCCACTCATAACCACAATGCTGAAAAATCTGACTAGCTCCTCAGTAGTCCAAAAATGTTAGTGAGTTCCAGTTTCTTCTCCTTTCACTTTTCTGCAATGTAAAGTAAGAATCCAGTTCAAAACTGCTGAATAGTTTTTCCCAAGTTGAAATCAAGAAATGATTTTCACTGCCATAAAAAAATATTCACACCACTGAAATAATCATGATTTCCTCTGTCCCTTGTAAGAAGGCCAGTGGTTTTTCATCACTGTTTGTGATGTCATCTGACTCTTTTAAAATAGTCCAACTGCAGTTCTGGCTGTGGAGTTTGTTTAAATAGTTCATGGTCTTTGGCTCTCCTCTTTCAACAGAAGGGTTTTCCTCTCCAAAATAAGTCTAAAGGTTCATCCTTGCAAAGCCAAGTTGTTTTAAGTCCCGTTGTCTGTCCCCAAGCTGCAGGGCCATGGTAGGCTTGGAAAAGGGCAAGGGGGTCTGGGAGGCTCTGAGTCAGCTCGTCAGCTCAGAAGGGATCCACCACAGAAGGAGTAACGCCGAGCTGCAAACCAAGACCAGAAGCTGTTACAAACTGACCCGACTTCAGCTCCGAATGCCACCATGCCTAGAGGCAGAGATCTACAGGGGAGAGCCAGGGGAGGAAGAGTGAAGGACAGCTCTAAAACCAGTACAGATCCTTGCTTTTGTCCTGAGGCTGCAAACCTGAGAATGGAGAGAAGAAAAAAGGGAAGAAGAAAAAATAGATACAAGCATTTAGGGAAAGAGAAAGACAAACTCCATTTCTGCCGCATGAGATCAGAGGCTCAGCTGAAGCCTGGGCTCCCCAGGGCTAGAAGAAAGCAATGAAGCAAGAAGAGCCCTGGCTGCAGTGAGGACAGGCACATGTCTCTTTCTAAACTGAAGTGAGGCTGCACGGAGCCACCAGTGGCTGCTGTCACCAGGCTTCACCACGAGGAACCCAAGCAGCCGAGCAGGCTTTTCTTGCCTCCACAGACACAGCCCGATGAGCTGGCACTGCTGGCCATGACTCTGTCCCCTCTGCAGCACCACTGGGCACGCAGCCCTACATGCCAGCACCTGGCCAGGGGCAGGCCACCAGCACCAGCTTTCCTGGTCACAGGGATAGCTGTTGCCCTTACATACTCAGCAGATACAATAGCATTTTTTGAAAACTGGGAGAAAAAAAAAGTAAACAGAGGAAACTGTTTAGAAAGCTGCAGAAATTCACAGAGCTGTGGGACTGCCCTTTGGCCACAGCCCTCGGGGCTGCATCAGGCTTCCAGCACAGAGAAAGGCCCAAAGCAAGCACTACCTCAGAGCGTGTCTTGGGATCCAGAAATGTTGAGTGGGTGACACATTGCTCTTGCTTGCCTGGCCAAGGAATGCAAAGAAGGACATGCAGGATGGGTTGGGAGCTCGCACACCCATATGTTTCCTCTAGCTGCCCTCTACAGTGCCCTCCCCTCCACCACCTCAGGGCAGGGGTAGCCCTGAGCTGGGGGGATCCCAAGGGGCCAGGGACCTCTCTTCACCTGCGTCCACGTTGAGGCCGAGGCTCTGTGCCACGTCTCCCGCCGCATTGGGGAAGGGTCCCGGTGTCGTCCAGGCAGCAGCAGGGCCCGCCTCGCCCTTGCCCAGCTCGCAGGGTGGGCTGACTGGTGTGGGCACGGCGGCGGGAGTGAGGCGGTGGGGGCGGACGGAGGCGGTGGGCACCAGCAGGGAGCCATAGCGAGGGTCAAAATGAGGGCCGTAGACCTCGTGCATGGCTGCGGGGCGGGGGTAGGCTGTGCTCTGCGTCCCGAGGTAGGGATGGTGGTGGTGGTGGTGGTGAGCGTGATGCCAGGCCTCAGGGCCACCCTGGTGCAGGTGGCCGTGCAGGGAGGCTGGGGCATAGGGGTCCGCGGTGGTGAAGGGCAGCTCGCTGTGGGCAGCCAGGGGGCTGCTAAGGGTGACGGGGACCGAGGAGGGCTGGTAGGTGCTGTTCCAGAAGGACGGGGGGAAGCTGCGCTGGCTCATCGGGAAGGAGCCATCTAGATGCAGAGAGAAAGGAAAGGCGGATGAGCACTCTCAGTCCTGGCATCCGACTCACTAGTGCTTCTCTTCACTCTCATGCTGTGGTTATCTTCCTATCAACCACCAAACACACAAAAACACACAAAACTGCTTCCCAGCAGCCCTCCCCAGCCCAATCATCCAACACAATTAGCCCGGGGCTGGAGCAATTTGCTCCAGGCTAGGCTTCTTTTAGTACTTCTTTAGGGAAAAGATTGTTATCTAAGGTGAGAGAAACACCTTTTTCTCTCAATCTGGAAACTGAGTCAGAACAATTATGAAGCACAGCAATTGTCAAGGTTGGATTTCTCTCTTTCTTTCTTTTTTTCTTTTTTTCTTTTTTTTTTTTTTTTTTTTCCACTAATCTCCCTCTTGAAGCATTTACGCTGCTCAACACCTTAGAGGATGCCAAACACTGCCAGGAAAGTATCTACTTCCTCAGTGTCGTTTCAAAGCAGTCATGAACAGCATGAGCTGTGCAATCAGCTTAAGTATGCTAAATCTATGTGGGGGTAATTTCCCTGTCTATTGCATTGGACTTGTTCTTGCTTCTTGGGGCTCTTGTTAGCATGCTTGGGAAGCATTCTGCAGCTCTTTGAGGATTGACAGTGCAGAGGGTAAGGACCTTGTGCTTTTCTTGCCCAGTGTGAAGTGGAATAGAGATAACTAATAGTGCAGAAGGTACTATGCATTATTGATTGTGAACAGTGTTGCCGATACGAACATTTGTCAGGGAGGTACTTCAGCTCTGCACTTTCTGGTATTACTCAGGAGAAAGGAAAGCAGTTCCTGAGGAGCTAAGAAATCTTTCAGCTTTCAGTGCTGAGCATCTTCCACTTACGAAATACTTTAACCAGTATTTCATTCTTAGAAAACTGATGGGAATTCAAGGAGAGAGTGAGCAATCAGCTCTCAGTTGGGCACTGATAGGTGAGGGATGGTCCCAGAAGCTGCTCTGCAGCAATGCCTGAGGCCAGCTGTTCCCTGCCACCCTAGGCACCCCATGAAACTATAAGGTGTAAAATGGTACAAAAGATTCACGCCTGCATCCACTTCTCTTACTGCTCCCACCTTTGCTCATCGCAGTCCCAAACTCAAAACCAAGAGGGGACACGGGGGATTCCTGCCGTGGTTCCTAGCCCTGCACCTCCACACTCCCCGCATTCGCGGAACCCCAGCACTCACACCCCTCCTCGGTGCTCACCCCGCCAGGAGCCGGCGTTCCGAGTCGCCTTGGCGCTGCCGAGCGAGAAGCTGCTGGGCTGGCTGAGCGCCCGGCTGAAGTGCTCGTCCACCACTGCGCTGATGTCCCCTTGGAAGTAGGTGAAGAGGACGCACCGGGAGCTGATGTACTCAGCCTCGGGGGGCCTCTCCTTCTCGGGGCTGCACTCCTCCTCCTTGATGCTGGCTGCGGCGTGGCTGGAGAAGGAGCTGCTCGCGCCGGCGCTGCTGCCGCTCTCCGGGGCTTCTTGCATTTTGGAGTACAAGGCGAGTTTCTGGAGGGAGAGAGAGGAGAGGGAGGACGGGAAACGGAGCAACGAGGTGTGCTGACCCCCGTCCCGGCCCTCCGTCCACGTGCCAGGCGGGATGCAGCGCCCGGACCCGCTCGGAGTTCCATGCAGGAGCTGTGGTCCTGCCGCACCCCCGGGGCACCCGAGCCTGGAAGTGCAGGGAGGGACGGGAACTGCCGGGAGCGGTGTGACGCGAGGGACTCAGCTCCCGGCACGAAGTTCAGCACTCAGAAGGCGCTTTGCGGGCCGGATCCCGGCACCGGGGGAAAGGCAGAAGAGTGACCTACAAAACAAAGCGGAAAACGGGAGGAAGGGAAAAAAAAATCAAAGTCTGTCCGCTTCAAACGCGTCTCAGGGCAGAAAGCATTTCTCTGTCTAGCGGGAAGCCTCAGGTATTTCCTTCAGGATTACACAATTTTTACTGGATCCTGCCGGGAGAAATAAAGAGCGGCAGGCACTCAGATGTTTCCCGAAGTCTCTCTGACAGCAGCCGCCGCGAGTTCCTTAAGATGAGCCGGGGACGGCGGGCCGGAGCGGGCAGGAGGAAGAACGAGGGTCGGGCGGCCGGGAGCCCTGGACCGAGCCGCGCGGGATATCTAATAACATCGCTCCGTGGCTGCTGCCTTTCCACTTGGCTGCCGGCTCAGCCATTGAGCTAATAATTAGCCCCCTAAATAATGTCACCCGCGTGCGGACGGGCGGGTGGGGGGGCAAGGTGGGGGAAGACATCATCTGCTATTTGTAACAGGTATGCCGGCCTCGCTGCCAGGGCTGGAGGTGTCCCGCGAGCCGCCACGCCGCGGCTGTGCGGAGAGGGAGAGGAGCGGAGCGTGACTGCCCGCCCCCAGCCCCGCACGTCCGGGGCTGCCGCCTGTCCGCGGCCCGGGGCGCTTCCGCCTCTACCGCTCCTATTTTTCGTTTGCTGGGGAAAGCCGTTTTCCTATTCCGAAGTGATAAGGGGAGAAAAAAAAAAAAAAAAAAAAAAATAAAAATAAAAAAAAAAAAAAAAGGAAGGAAGGAAGAAAAACACCTCCAAAGAAACGGGAAGCTGAGACGTGCTGCAGGTGCTGCCGAGGGTACAGGAACGCGGGGCTCAGCATACAGCCCGGGCTGCACACGCACAGGCATCCCCTTACGGGTGTCTCCAGGGCAGCCCGCGGGGTCCCGCCGCCGAGCGGGGCTGGAGTGGGAGCATCCCCGGTAACCATGCGAAGAGTGGTGCACTGCTTCTCCCGCGGCGGCGGTCGGGAAGCACCCCGGGCAGCCCTCCCTCGCCCTTCCCGGTAGCCCTCTGCAACCCGGGGGCATCGTTGCCCGCAGTCGTCGAGCTCGGATGGAGCCCGGTCCAGGAAAGGAAGAAAAAAAAAAAGAAAAAAAAAAAAAGGGAAAAAAAATCCCTTAAATGACATATCGGATCTGAAGTCCCGTTCTTTCCCACAGTCCCGGCAGTACGTACCGTGCCGAGCCCCGCACCAGGGTGGGATGCAGCCCCGCTTCGCTCACCATCGCAAACTCCTACCATCGCAAACTCCTGCTCTTCTCCCCCACCCCCTCCCCTTCTCCTTTTGCCTTTTTCCTTTTGGTGAGGCTCGGGGCCACCCTCCCGTCGCCACCCCTCCCACCCCACGTACCTGCGGGTAGGGGCTGTAGGCTGCGGCGAAGTACGGCTGGGGAGGACCATACACTTGGTACATAACATCCAGACAGCTCATGGCTGTCCGCGGCCGCTAATTCGTTTTTCGGTCATCAACTCGCGTTCTGCAGAGCGGAGCAGTGCTCGGCGGGAGGGAGGATCCCGGGGGTTAAGAGGCACAGCTCACTGTGGGAGGAGTGATTGAGGGGTGAGACCGCGCCGCGCTGAAGTCCCCCGGCTCTGCCTCCCCCCCACGCAGCTCGGCTCCCCTCCCGGCACCCGCAGCCGCGCTGCGTCTCCGCGGGACGGGGGCACTCACACCAGGGCAGGGAGGGAAGAGCCCCCTGCAGCCGTCGCTCTCTCCTGCCCTTTCCCTTCAACCCGCCGTGCCGGGGTGTGTTTTCCCGGACGAAGCGGGGACCGTCCTGCAGGGAAGGTAATGTCTCCCAAACCCAGCGTGCTCCTGGGAGCGCTGGCACCAGAGCTCCGGGATCAGCCAAAGCTGGAGAAAAGTTATCTCAACGGGAGGAACCTCCCTAGAAACGTAGGATGGGAAATGCAGGGAATGAATGAGGATGCTTGTGCACAGTTCCTGTAGTAAAAACAACCTGTCGGGGAGGTAAAGCGGCTTATTTCACGGCTTCCCGGTGAGCGCATGCACACGGACAGGTGAACGCATCCCAAAGCAGCTTCGACGGTGGTGTGTAAGAGAACTCGGTGTGTAATACGAGGATGGAGGCTCTCATGTCGATGCCAATCCCTGAAGCATCCATAGCACGACTCACAGCGACTGAGGAAAGGGGCCCGACTGAGCTTAGTTTTAGGGCTTTTGAAATGAAGACAAAACTATGGGGGAAAAATGAAAGAACATTTCTTGGTTTTCAAAGGGAAAACTGAAAAGAGTGAACACTTGGAATTTTGAAGGCCTGGAATTCTTGCATTATATTATAGAAGAAAATCCTTGTAATTAAAAAGATTTGTATTTGTCTCTGCTTTGTTTATCAAAAATACAATTTTTATAATCTAGATTCTAGGAACTGTTGTGAATGCTTATCCTTTGCCAAAAAAATATCGTATTTCAGTGTCTAATGAGCATAAGTTTTTGTTGTTGTTGTTGTTGTTTTCTGCACCGGGTGCAGAAAATTCATAATTCAAATATTTTTTCCTCCCTCTTCTAATTCAGTAGATTTGTTTTCTGTACTGCAATGCAACTCAGGTTGCACAACTCAGTCCCAGCACTGCTTCCCATGCTGCCAACCCAAAAGAATTGTATGCTCATGGCTGGGATGGGAACAAGGAGAAGGACTGTAGGTACCAGGCCTAAAAAATAAATGTATCTAATACTCCATGGCTTCACTTCTCCTGTTCAGGAAGCAAATAGCCACAGTAGTGGGAAGGAATCACCCCATGGCTGGCATCCAAAAGGCTGCGCTCAGTGGAGGAATGCACCAGCTTCCTGCAGCAGGAGGTTGAGGGACCTCACTGGGACCACAGGGCCCCTCTCCCAGCCTGGTGTCTCCACCAGGGAGCGTCCCCATCCCCAGAAGGTTGGGGCCTGTCTCAAAGGTGTCAGCCTGCTGGGTGACACATTTACAAGTGAGTACGCTTGGAACACGTGCTCTGAAAGCACAGCACATTTCCCTGCTGGCTGCCCAAGCTCTTCTCCAGTGACTTTGTGCAATAGCAAAGGTAACACCTGACTCTCGCCTGGGCTGAGCATGTGCTTTGCTCAAGGAGAAAAAAGCAAAGCGCAGCAACAAAACGCAACTGTGTGCAACAGTGTGGCAGAGTCCAGGCTGTGTCTGCTGGACAGTCATTCCCTGAGGGCTGAATTGAGTGGGTTTGCTTCACTCCCAGGTAGATGTTACTGGAAGTGGTGCTGACGAGGCCTGCTGTGTACACGGCTTCTTTTGTAACAGCTATTTGACTGTAAAACTGCCTAATGTAAGACACGAGCAAACTGTTGTACTTCAAGTCAGAGCAGTGTGAGCACTCGTGAAAAAGTGTCGGCATTGCTTTAGCACTCTCTGAAATCACTCTCCATATAGGAAATTATCCTGGAATTCTTGGGTCAGCATTATATTCAATAATGATCTCACTGCTTAAGCATAATTATATATAAATGGTTTTTCTTGGTCCTAACTAAAGGACTTTAGGTGAGTTGACTCACATAAAGAACAACAAAGGCTTGAAATAAAACCATCTGAGTTATGCTAGAGAGAAAAAAAAATGATAACAAGGAGGGAAAGAACATTTTTAGAAAGGATATGGGTTAGAGCTGGCTATGTACCATGAAAGTACTGACATGGGCCTCGGCCTGTGTTCATGGACAGGTAATGTTTCACAGCAGTAATGTGAAAAAGAAATCTTGTTTTGTAGCTTCTTGCTATGGCTGAAGAATGGTGGTCTCTGACAAACAGTGAGTCACAGAACCTTGCAACATGCCTTGGGCTCATTCCTATAACACAATTCAAAGTTATCTTCTAATCAAGCTGTAATCTTTCACAAAAGAATGGGGCATTACTGTGAACAGTTCTCTGGACAAGAAAACACCTCATCAAACAAAGCATTAACATTCAGAAAGACAGGGACAAAAAAAGGCAAGGGAAATGTGACAGGACTGACAGCATGGCTGCCCACCATCCCTGTGAATGCTGCATCCAGCACCAGCATCTGTGCATCCTGTGCACAGCGGTCTGCTTAGCCAACATACAATCCAGGAATTAAACATTTACTGACCAGTAGAGATCCTTCTGGTTTTGAATCGGCCCAAGTGGATTTCTTATGCTGTTGATAATACAGTTTTTCAGAAGCTCGGGGAAACTAATGTTGACTCCAGAAAGGCACACTCTGCCAACTGGGAGAGACTGCAGGCTGCATGGGGAATTCTGTCCCTGCCTTAGCAGTTTATCGCTGCGCTGAACAGCCTTCAATGCTTCCCACTTCCACTTGGAGTAGATCTGGCTCCAGCTTCCAGCTGTTGCTTCATGTAATGCCTTATTGCACGTAGCTGAAGTGTCCTTTCAGATGTGATATTCTGTGAAAACTTTTTTATTCCACGTATTTACCTTTCTTTCCTGAGAGTAGACACAGATACAGCTCCTTGATTTTCTGCAGACTTTTTATACCTTCTTTCTTGTACTCTGTACAATTTTTCAACAATGATTTTAAGATTTTGAAACAAGAACTCATTACTACTTTTAATACCTTTCTTGCCAGAGTTGTGTATGAAGTAAAGTACCTTTTAGCAACTTCTGTTTATGCTTGAGGATTGCATCTATTTGTTTGTTTGTTTGTTTGTTGCCACAACAGAATTTTAAAGACAAGGAGTGCACACTTCCCTGATTTCCCACTGGGAGCTCCACGTATTTTCACTTTAGCAGTCCTAAACTATGGACTGCACTGTGATGAGGACAGATGGTAGGGGGCTATTTCTGATGTTTCTTTTGAGCTGTCATATAGCTGACTGATACTCATGCAACCAACCCAATGCTTTGGCGATGCCATGCAATCATATGACACCTGCTCATGCTGCCCATAGTGTCATTCTTTCCAGGACCCTTTCCACTGCCCACCTGCTGTGTTCCTAGATGTGTAGCACTGCTACTGGCTCCATTCACATGCCACTTGCTTGAAAGTGCCCTCTGGCTTACCAGTTATCCGCTTGTCTTTCCATATGTCCCTTTTCCCATCTTACTCACCAGCTTTCTTGCCAGTATGTTACATACAAAATTTGTTGGTGAGAATTTGTATCCATTTTCAAACTGTCCATAAGCATCTTGAACAGTTCACAAACTATCCAACACAAATACTCCTATATAATAATAAAGATTTTCTGCTGCTCCAGTTTTATGCATTTTTGTCCATTTTCTCCATGCTTCATTTTTGTGTGTAATGTCTCCTCTATGAGACACTAACTTTGGTTTCAAAGGCTTCCCTTTTCTGTGCTCTTATTTTATTCTCAAATGTCTGAAGGGTTCAGTGCATACCTAACTTTAAGTTACAAATATCATTGGTGGGTTTTCAGTGGTGAAATCTGGCTGAAATGAATGAAGTTCAACACCTCCATTTTTGTTTCTTATCCTTGTAGTCCCTGTGCTCAGTCTTCCTAAAAGCTCTCTGTTTCTTCTTAGGACATGGCAACTGCTACCATGGTTTTCCCAGGGATGTTTCTGAGGTGCAGTCCCTGGGTCCATGTGAGTGAAGATTTCAGGCTCAGAAATTGCTGGTTTGGTTGCGTTAATGGGCATTGAATTAATGAAGCTTACAGATTAAAATCGGCATGGTAAGGACAAGTATCATTGATCTTCTATTCTTTATTGTCTTGAGGGAACTCAGTTTTGTTTTGCATTTAATTTTCAATCTCAAAACATTTTGTCATTAATTTTGATCTTTCTTTGAAGGAGTGCTTTTTCCCTCTTTTCTTTCCACTCCTCCTCTCCTCTCCATTGCTCTCTGAACTGACTGCTGCCTGTTTTTTCATTACATGCACAGCTACTACCGAGTAACGGTTTGTATAATGCGTCTGCTCCAGCAACGGGTTCTGCAGCAGCTGGAGTGCATGCAGTGATTTCCCCTCACTGATGCATGTCAAGGAGCTGCAGTGGGGCCGGCATCTGGTGTATGTCACTCACTCCTTTGGCCCAATCCTCTTTGCCCATCAGCCCATGGCATCACCTGTCCCTGCTCTGCTGATTGTAGCAGATGAAGAGATCATTGTGCAGGGTGGAAGGGAAGCCTAGAGCTGTCATGAGGGAATAGATTAACATGTGTGAGAAGACACTGGGCACATTGAAAGTAGGGCTTGCTTTTACAAGGCTCATTGAAGCTTTTTAAAGGATTGGTATGAGAATAGGCTTGGTCTGGTCCTCAGAGGCAGAGGTAGCAGCTTTTGTGATGCATGTACCTCAGCAGACTGGGATCTGAGCTGCATCACTGCATGCTTTTGCTTCATGGGCACAGAACCACCCAAGTCACCCAGCAACCAAACTGGCCTTGTTCCAAGATGCATTCACCAAGATGTTCTATTAGTATTTTTTTGTGTTTATATATAATATATAAAATACATATTTCCTCATCTGTGCTCATGACGAAGAGACAGTATCAGGCAAAATGTTCCCTAATAATGATTCCCAATCACAAAATAGCATATTTTTTTTCTGGTTTGTTATGCATATTTTTATTACTAAGTGGTGAAAGTAGGAACAGGCAGTTTCAAGGCCCACTGAAATTGCTTATGCACAGACTTATTAACACAGCATATCCACTTAACTCCTTTGCAGTAACCATACTCTGTGATTTTGATGGCACACCATCATACACCTGCATGTTTTGCTTTGGAAAAAAAAAAAAGGAAAAGGAAAAAGTGTTATAATGAGAAGACCTTACTTTCTATAAATGTTTTCATTTTAGGAATGTTTTCCTTTTCACCTTTGCAGATAAAGTTTCAGACAGAGGGAGGTAGGTGGCAGAGAAAGCTTGAGAAAGTGAGTGGCTAGATGCAAGGAAACAGTAAGACTCCTAGATTCTTAGCTGAGCATAAACAGGTAATGTATATGCTTTTATTTTTGCCTGCTCTGACTTTTGTGTAATAAAGACAATGCAAAGCTAAGATGGGAAAAAGAAAGATTCCCATTTGCTTCCATGATTAAGTCTCTCATGAGTGGGACCATCAATTGTTCAGAACAGGCAACACTTATCATACTGGAGGGGCTGACAGGTTCAGTTCAATTTTCTTCAATGTGCATTTGGCTAAGCCTCAAAAAAATGTCACTGGGAAAATGTCAAGAATACATTTTTTAAACCAAATAAGTGTAAAAGAGTAAAAAAAAATTATCAGCAAAATACTGGAGGTGGAGCCATGGTACAGGGAATTGTGTTCTCATCTCCTGGAATTGCCCCAAATAATGTGGCACCTGGATTGAGTGCAGATAGGTGTGATTTCAGAAGATAAAAAATATCCTGACTTTCTTAAACTGAGAAAAATCCTCATTTTAACATTCTTATGGCTATATATAATGAATTTCTTAATCCTAATGGCTGCAAAAGATAATCCCATATTTAGAAGTATACTTAGAATAGGAAAGAGAGAGGAAGATAGTAAGAAATTAAGATACTGCCACAGCAGACATGCACCCAGCCCACACGAGGGAGAATTGGATGAGACAAAATAAAACATCATTTGATTTTTTTAGTAATACCTATTATTGAAGCCCATCTCACTTCAAGTAGCATATTGTAGCCCAGCTGGAGGCTGTGCCATAATTTTTTGTTTGTACCAATGTAGATTTATCTCACTTAATAAGGAAAGATAAGAAAATAATCTGCAAGGAATTATTTATAATGAGTAATGATGTACCAGAAATATAGCTTGTGCCCCATCCCCCTGCTTGTATAAAAAATAATAATTGTAGAACAAGGACAAAATTATAAACCCCAAATAATATTTATTGCACATCAGCAAAGGGAAATGTGAATACCAGATTTCATGTGCTGGGATGATTACACAGTATGGCTATACATTTTCAAAAAGGAATCTTTTCTCATGCTAAGGTAGACACTTTCCTGAATTGTGAGGTGTTTTACATGTACACATAATTTAACCAGTGGGCTGGCAGAGTAGGAAAGAGTCAGCAATTTGTAGACACTATGCTGTTTCACATTTCTTCCATGATTATGCTTCCTTCTGAAGTAATCCAAAGACAACTTGCATGTATTGAAGTACTTCTTCTAGTCTATGGAGTGAAACTTACGGAGATGGCATCCTAGCAAACTGAGTTTTTGAGATGCTGATTCAGTTTATAAACAAAGCTTTAAAAATATATATATTTTTAGACTACATAACAGAGAATGAAAACTCAATTCAGAGTTATTCCAGTTTGGGAAATCTTTTTAAACTCCTGGCATAAGCTGGTAAGAGCAAAATGCACAGGATAACATACTTCAAGTTTCTGCTTCACAAGAAATGAATAGGCAGAGCTTTGTTTAGGCTCAGAATTCAGCATTACTTTTTGGCTAGTGTTTGAAGAAATTTTTTGTAACTCACAGTTCACTGACTGGGTAGAAAGATGGCATACTGTAGAGGAAAGCATGAATTCTGAACTATTTACGTGTCCATGGTTGTTGAGATAGTACAACTGCTGCATTAGATAAACTGGCTTGCCCTCCATTATGGCATTACTTTTTGTTACACTCTTGGTCATGGGGAGTAATTTTACAATTGACATGACTCTTGTCCCAGTGTGTCCCTCTATCCCCAAAGATGTCATTACTGTGGGAGGGGCTGTTCCACAGTGCAGGGATGCCCTACAGGGCAGCTGGTAGCAGAGAAATCAGAAATGGGCAAGAAAAAGCTGTTGGGAAATGTCTGCCATCAGCTCCACACTTGAGAGGAAGAGCAGGAGCCCCAGGAATCTCCTTCCTTTCCCACATACCCTGCACTGCGTTCCAGCCTCCTGCACACCCGAGGACAGAAGCATGTCTTTCAGTATGCCATGTCTTTCCAGCATGTGTGTGCCAAGCCATACTTCAGTCTCTCGCCTTCCAGCACCATGCAAACTCCACAGTCCTCACATTCCCGCAGCACTGCACACCCCACTCCTACCTCTTGCAGTTGGGAGCACAGCTTGCTGACATGCTCCGGGGAAAACCTAGAGCAGATTAAGGGGTACTGTGCACCTTTATAAATGAACATCCCCTCACGTTCTTCACCAGATTCAGAAGTTGGCCACAAATCTTTTTTCATGATACATTTGTGCATTACCCTGACAACGTCACCCTGTAAAATAGGGCGGCTTTCATGTGTTCAGCACTACTCAGTTTGCCCTATACTGGGATTTCTCCTGACGCTCTCTAAAAAATGCACACTTTTCCTTCATTCCCAGCAGCATCCTAAGAGACTGCCACATGACACCATTCTACGCTTCTGTTATTTGAGAAAAGTAAGATGACTCCCACACCATGAATTGTATCAGTGTTAATCTCTTAAATCAGTGATGCTGCCTCACGGCTTTTACATAGATGAGGGAAGCCTGGCACAAGGGTAAAATAAACTTTCCAAAGAGCATTCAGAGCATCCCAAGACTGCACATTTTCATCCAAGTAGTCACATGTGCTTTGGTCAGAACTGTGCTTTCTTCTGCATTTAGGCAATTGCATGCTACTGAATTGACTCTGGATTCAAAAAACAGTGAAGAGAAAAAAATATTATCATTAATTTAATAGAAAGGCAACTATTTCTAAGCCAATCCACTTTTTTTCTTCAGCAATGCTTCTCTGTACTCACCAGCCATTTTTCTGTTCTCAAGATATAAATCAGTTTTAAATTTCTCTGCCAATACAGAGTGAATCCTTTTGCTTTCCAGAGAGAATGAAAATTATTTATAATGTGTGTGAAAATATACACACACACAAAAAAACATTGTCTTTCACACTGAAGAGCACCAAATGTACTGGAAGTTGTAGATCACGTCTGCTAGATTGTTTCCACCAAGATTATTTACCTACTTATTCGTCTACCTATCTAAAGATCTGCCTATTTACCTTCCTATCTATCTGCCTAACTTCTTATCCATCTAATAGCCTATTATACTAATATTCTTAAAATGATCAAATACTTAAATAAAAACAATTTGAAAGGAATTTCATGGAAATTCAGTGCCTCTTAATACCTAGAAGTCCAGCCTTCAGATAAAAAATGTCTGACAGGAGAACTCCTAAACCAGTGGTTGTAAAGAGCACTTTGGCTTCCCAGAGTTTTGTAGATTCATCAGTAAGATTCAGATTCACCTGCAGTTTATTTTCTTTTAGAGACATTTCCAGTTTGCTGTTGTATTCTGTAAAAACAGTTGGCCCAACACATAACCATTGATTTCCCACAAGCCTGCTGGCTTTACATTTTTCTGTTTCCCTCCTCTCTCCATTTCTTTTTTTTTTTTCTTAATTTTCAGTAACTGCAAAATTATATCCTTTGGGAACATTAACATCTTTAAAAATCCTAGTACAGATCAGTTATTGTTCAGCTATATAATATACACTATGGACGATGACAGTTTAATTTTCCAGTGTTTGATTATTTTGAGACTGCATTCTCTGATGTTGTTGTTGTCTGGTGCTTATTCATTGTTGTGGGGGGAATGTTCACCTTGCACCCCACTCTGCCAGAGTCCTCCCGTCAACTCATTTTGCTAAAGTCAGCTGAAGTCTCAGCTCCAGGAGGCTCCAGTACAGTTCCATCAGTTTTTATGGTGAGATCTTATTGTGTGTATACCTTCAACAGCCACCTCCATTGATCTGGTTTGGGTTGGGACATTTTCTTTCAAACTTGCATCCTCATATCAGCTCTGCCAGTGTAAGCAGCATTTCCAGTGGGGATGGCCAGGTGGCCGTTGCAGCCTTCCTTGACACCTTGATCTGTAAGCCTTCCCAGGGCAGGTACTGTTGATGTGCAAAAAAAATGCACCTTCCCCCTGCACTGGGGTTTCCCTCTTCACCTGCTTGCTAACCTAGAGAGAACAACAGCTGGACAAACAAGAAAATGGATTGCTATAAGCGAGGCTTTTAGGAAGGGGATAAGAAGATGTGGAGGAAGAACAGAAATTTTCTGAAACATGCTAAATGATTATTGCCACTATGGGCAACAGCAAATGCAGTGAGACTGAGCTTGAAGAAATATTTGTTATAACCACAGCTCTTTCCAAATACTATTTTCTTGGTTAATTTACATGTATTGACTGCTTTCTACTGATTGGTTTACATAAATACATGTACATTTGGCTTTACTAATTAAGTGGATTTCATCTCAGAATGGAGCACTGGTCACTTCAGATGTGCTCCCAAATGAATACATTCCAGTATAACGTGACAAATATACAGTGAGTAGAATTGTTTATTGTGATGAAGATAGTAAAAGTGGTTAAAATGTCTATGCATATATACATATACAAATATACATGGACACATACACATATATACATACCTTTAATGCATATATATACACATTATTTTTCACTCTCTGGCAATCATAATGAAAGTTTGGAGATTAAAATTATCAACAATAAATTGTTCATTAGAAATGACTGAAAATTGGAAGAAGGACCCTTTTCTTGGAAAAAAAATGCAAAATCTAATTGAAGAACTAGCTCAGCAGAAAGCGTGTAGCCAGGCAAGTAATTGATGCTTCTCTGAAATCAGACCAGAAAAAGATCCTTCCTAGAGGTCGTAAAAAGAACCTTTTCCCAGAGATCCTCTGTAAAAAGCTGCTTCCTCCCTTACTGTAGGAGCTCCTTTACCACGTACCCCAGGTTAATAAATGGTTACTGGAGACAATGGCCAAACATAAGGGAAAAACAAACAGACAAAAACAAAAAAACAGCACTCAGATACCTACATTTGGTATAACAACTGCCCATACTCTGGAGGAATGCTGGTTTCTGTTTTCTGTAGATCAAATGCCCATATCACCAAAAATGCACTCTCAAATCCACAGTGAAAATCCACAGGGACTGGGGCTCAGAATATTTCCAGTTCTGTGGATATTCTAGACTTTAAGATGCTATTAAACTATATACTTTTTTTGTTTCTTTTCCCCCAGTATTTGCTTACTTTAGCTGGTTAGAATGTTCCAATATTTCCCAATTTGTGAACATATAGGAAAATATTGAGCAAACAGGAAAATATTTTGGAAAAAATATTCCATCTTCATTTGACCTCTGGAAAACTCATTCACTGGTAAGACTTTGCATTAAAAAAATTTGCATATAGGACAACTTACGGACATCAGAATTTATTCTAAAAATGAATTGAGGCAGGGACGGGGAATAGTTAGAAAAAATGAGCTTAATTAGGAAAGAGATAATTTAGAATGAATGCAGTGGATGCTCCTCAGTTTTTAAAAAAGCCATTTCCCCTTTCCATACTCTTCTGGATCTGCCAGTTTATACCTCCCTGTATCAACAGATCTCCACTGCAAAATAGGGTAGATGGGGAGTGGTGCTTTCTATAGGATGACACTTAGAGAAAGATTCCAGTGGTTAAGCTTGATAGAGAGAACATTTTTGTATTATAATCTCATGATTTGTAGTAGCATTTTTTATTTGATCTCAAGCAAGTTTTGGAGGTGTGGAGAAACAAATATTTTGACTCTACACTCTGTTTTTTCTACTGAGACTGTTAATTTAATTCCAGATACTATCCAGTGGTTCATAAACACCTGATTCTAGCAGTCTGAATCCAGACATTGAAGAAAAAAATCTGTGGTGCTGAATTTACCCTGAGCGACCAGAATCTCATCCATTGACCCCCAAAAGACTTAAAAGAGACTTTGAAAAGAAATGCTTAAAGCTACAAAAAGGGATTCTGTAAAATCTTCTTTTAAAAGTGATCTTGTATACATTGGTTTCATGTTATATAATGGCATGTCAGACATGCTCTGGCTCCATCCGAGAGCTGAGCCCTTTTCACTCAACACAGTACAGAGCACACACAATCCTCAACTGGTAACAACTCCATTCTTCTCATGGACAACATATTTTGGAAGACATTGAGGGATTGGATTCAAAACAAATATAGAGAAAATACGAAAGACGTAATGTGTAAAGGAGTATTTCATGCATGTTCAAATTATGCCTGGATAAATTATTTTGTGAGAAAAATAGCACAGTGCAAGGAAAAGGGAAAGCACAATTGAGTGGACAAAGAGACAGCTCAGATGAGCTTGGCTGAACAGCAGTTACTAGGCTGTAAGAAATGGACACGGCAAATGTACTACATTTGCTTAAGACTCCATGAAACTCCAGGGAAAACAGGGTATTCATAGAGTGGCTCCACTGACAGTGAAAAAGTTTCATTATTATTAGTCATATGCTGAGGATGTCAAGGAATTTTAAGGCCGCACTCTTTGCATTTTTAGAGGTTATTAATGAAATAGCATAGCAAGGTGAATTACATTAAAATATTTTTCTAACCATTCCAGAAATCTGGGTCCAAGTTGGCATAGGGCTGGCAAGTGGTGAACTTTTGACCGAAGCTCGGATTGCTGGGAGACACATCCTCCTTGTTAGTTTCGGGTGACAGTTCACTGTACTAGAGACATCCACTTGTGTGTAAAGAGGCAAGTGGGGGAGGAAGATTTAGCACTGCATTTTCACAGGGGCAAGAAATTCCATCCAGCTCAAATGTGTTTTGGCCCGATGCCTGGCTCCTTGTCAAACACATGACCATCACTCGGCTTCCTATTTCTGGCCCAAATCTGGATCCTGGGGATAAGTGAGCCCCATTAGTGGTTAAAATTAGGCAGCCGAGCTCTGACTACACATGCTGACTCTCCAGCAGAGGGTAGACATATTTAAAACCAAAAAAGAGCAAGACGCACCAAGATTTAATGTCAGCACCATGTATAATTCAAATTTGGACTGCTGTCATGCAAATAGCAGCTGATCCACTTTATGGAAAGGACTTTGAAGGCTTTACTGACTATCTTCTGACCAAAGATTTCCTATAATGATCGCTAAAGACAAGAACAGGTCATTACGCTCTTCGTGGTGGAAATTCATCATCTTGGGTTCTTACCGTGTCACAATTTAGTCATATGTTGGACAAATTCTCCTGATCTGAGTATGAAGAATCAGGATATATGGTTTCTACATGGCTGTACTATAACTGAGGAAAATTATTTCAAATTAAACAGCAGCTGACTAACTGGTTGGAAAGTAGACATTTTGGTTTGCTTAGTGATCAGAAAATTCCATTTGCCAAAACCAAATAAGTAAAACTGTGAACATACAGACTATTTTATTGGATGCAGCATTTTGACTACTGCACTTGTATCATTTCTCTCGTAACACATCTACCTCTATTTGCTTGGCCAGTGACATTGGCCATGGCAGTCTGCTGGGCAAGGTCACACACAACTCTGTGGGCTTTATCATACATCCATAGCTTAAAATTCCCTCCTTGAATCCAGTCATGAATGACCATTTTCTGTCCTTCTGTCCTAAACCTTTTCCATATATTGAGATATACTAAAGAAATCAGCTAGGGAATATCAGGTTGGGTAAGCTGGCTCTTGCAGTTGTAGATGTTTTGTTTAATTATAGCAACTTTAAGAAGTGAACATGCATTTCCATGTAGGTTCTGCACCCTTTCTCATCACTACTAATCTGTGTGTTATAACTTTGACTCTAAACTGACAAGTGATGTGAAGATCAAACTGATCTCTTATCATGAGCCACTGCATCGCACAACCACCTGTTCCAGTCAGTCTTTTAAACCTTATGACAGTTTAAAGCTTTTTAAAAATGAGTATGAATTTAGTATATCCTCTTGTCTCCTCTCTGTGTAAGCTTTTAGGTCTTATAAGATCTTGACACCCTGAGAATTGCAGTGTGTGGTTTCTGCCAGCTGTGCTGGTGAGGGGGAGCACAAGAACCACTTCAAGCTCAACTGGCTGGAACTGCTTTCCTGACCTTCAGCATCAGGGGAGATAGGGACAGGGAATACCCCACCTGATGTCTGCTGATCATATAAAGAAACAATTTACTAGTCCACAAGGTGCCTAAACATGCATGGTAAAAACAAGATTTAAGTTTTATATAGACAAAAATGTGTTAAGTAACAGGCTGGAACAGCGCATTCATTACAGAAAAGTCTGCTAAGGAGACAGCCTGAGATATGTTGTTCTAACAGAAATTTCCAGGAGATCTTCAGTTACAGCACAAAGCAACATTCTTGAAGTTAGTAAGAAATACACTTAGTAAACAGAAGAGTAATAAGAAATGTGCCTGATATGCTTTAGTAAATGACTGCCAGCACTAACACTCTGGTATTTTAAATGCTTCCAGTCTAATGAAAGCTTTGAAGCCAAAGGAAATACATTTGATACTTGTGGGCTGATAAATCTTTGTGGGTGTGAGTGATGCTGCAGAAGCAGAGAAGCACCAAGTGCAAACTCAGGTGCAACAAAGTGTGGTATCTGTCCCTTGGATCAGAAGAGGCTCAGGCAGATCCATATCAAATGCTTCGGCACCACATTCTGAGCCCTACCTAGCAGTCATGGGGCATGTGTGTACTTTTGCGCATGTGAGTGTTTTAACACTCTGCCACAGCAATCAGGTCAATCAATATGATGCAGGCAAAAAATGGTACATGGTGTTGTTAGCTGTGTGGATAGAAACAAACAAGAAAAATCACTAGTGGTTCAGATCTGGTGCAACAGACTCCTCCCTTTCTTCCTTTAATGCTTTTTGCCCTCTGCTAGCAGGATCTCAGCTGGTTTTTCTGCTGCATTCAGTCATATGCTATGTCTGCCCTGCAATATGCCAGCACATTCCCCATAGGCGCAGAGTGCCAGCAGCTGCCACTCAAGAGAGAAGATCAAGAAAATTCCAGGCAAGGCAGAGCCAACCTGTCCAACTGGCAAGAGGGCTGTGATCAAGGGTATCAGGGTGAGAGAAGCTGCTCATTTTAGATCTGGTTAACGATTATATGTACATCCTCATTAGTGAGATGTTAATGATTCTGATTTAAAATATCTACTTGATATCTTTCAGTACAATTTTACTGTACTGAAATGTTTTAATAGCAGAATCTAGAGTTTCAAAAAGTGTGTAAAAATCCACCTTTAATAGTAATACCTTTATTTAAAAGATACAGGCTCTAAACTGTTCTTTGAGTACCTTGAAACACGCACTATCATCTGTTTTCTCTGAACACTGAACTTCCCCACTTGCTATTGCCAACCAAGCAGTGTTGGTCCAACTGCCATTTCTGAGTTGCTTATGCTTCCTTTTCTATAAAGAGTATTAAACTCACCTTTGATGTCAGTGAACGGAACAGCACGCTGATTATGACTTTCTGAAAATGCTTAAATACATACATTAGTGTAGATGGTTGAATTGTCATTAAGAAGATCTTTTTTCAGACACGAAGAGTCCGTGATCAGTGCCTGGTCACACACGGCTATTCATCTCAGTCTCCACAGTAGTAACAAATGTCATCTATATACAGAAGCTACTCACGTATCTCTTTTGGCTGACATTATTGATGCTTGTTTTTCTGAACACGTGTATCAACTAATTGCTACTGCCAGAGCTTTAGGAGGCAGGTCAAATAATGATGGTTAAGTTAAGGAAAGTTAAGACACTTTGAACTCTCAGGGCTCCTGGAAATATGAAAGAACTATTTCTGATGGTTTGACAGAGCTAGTCTTTCACTTATCAGGGATACAATGTTCTCAAAATGTGCTCATTTGCTACATTTACTTCTGTACACACTGATAGTAGCCATCCCTGGAAACACTTCCCTATACTCTTTCTAACAGAAGGAGATGGTGGAAGAGAGAAAATAAAAGCAAGAGGCCTGATTTTGCATCTTTCAGACTGTTGTGAGCTATTATCACAGTTCACATCCTGTCTAAATTTTTTGGAGGCTGGATCTGCTTAATCTATCTTTGACCTTGCCTACTCAACCAGAAACTGTTTCCAGTTCAGTTTCATCAGAGGATCAGATCTGTTCGTGGACCCTTTTTCTGGTTCTTTTTCTAGTCTCTTTCCAGCATCACTTTTTTGATTCTTCAGCTCTTCCAAAACTGACTCCAGAGATTGGTAGCTAGGAAGTATTTTTGAACTGAAGAAAATAATAGGACCAGCAGGCTTCCCCTTCAAAACATTTATTTTGGGAAATAAGAATTAACTTGTAGAGTAAGAGGAGTGAAATGTCCAGAAACTTGGCAGGGTTCACAGTCTTCCTCAAGGAAAAGTAGAGCTAGAGATAAAATAAGGATGAATAAAGAAAGAGTAAGTTTCAAATTCTGGTGAGTAGGTAGGTTAGTGTTGGAGGAAATCATGTCTTTGACTACATTTTCTATTAAGGTTTACAGTGTTTCTTCACCCCTTGTCCCTTAGGTTACTTACTGCCCACGAACCCACATACACTATATTTCACATAAGCTTTACTTTTTGATTCATTTTCCTCTGCTACAGAAGTCATACAAGTCAATATTCTGACCTGTTCTACAATTCCAATGATAGCCTCCATGTTTTTCCTTGTTTGTCATTTATAAGGAATAAATGTCCCTCACAATGGCATGGCAACCACTGCATCAGGCAAACCACATCTCTTATCTTCAACGTTCTGATGCTGGAGATATACTTTTTTAGAGAAAATCTAAGTGCTTACTCATTTTGCTGACACAGACATAATTAATTAGCACTCACCTGACACAGTTTACATCACACTTTCATTTGACATTTAATGACTTACTTGTGTCCTCCTAGGCATCCTGTCCATTCTGTGTGTTCTGTATAACTAAGACCATGTGCATGTCACATTCATATAGCCCTGACTTCTAATGTTTTTTTTTTCCACCAGACCAATGCAGCAATCCCATTCTTGACCTTTCCTCTGTACTAATTGCTTACATTGACAATGACTACTGAATCATGGCATGTGTACCCCCCGGCCCACAACATTTTGTGTCTGATGAGAAGCTTGGGAGGCTTGTACAATACTTGTATTTCTGCATCCCTCAGATAACAAAGAATACAATGCAGATTTATATCAGTTTCGAAACTGAAATAGGTCTATTGTCACTGTGATGTGACTGTCCATACCTCTACAACACTTCTAGTCCACAAAACTTCTGCACTCAGTGGAAGAACATAGTTGGTCATCGCTTATTGATGCAATCTTTTTATTAGACAAAGAATGGGAGGAAGGAATGATCTCTCTCTCCTGAAGCTAGCAGTACCTGCTTATCAGTAATACTTGTAAATTCGGGAGCAGTAGATATGAAGATACTTTGTCTGCTTGTTAAACTCCATCTCTTTTTCTTTCGCAACAAAACCAGCAGCACTTGAGTTGTTATTTCAGAAGGCTGAATGGGGCAGGAAAAAGGAGAAAACAGAGAAAACAGGAGTGGTGGCTGATGGGAAGAGGTGAAGTGTCTTTCCTCAGCAACTTTTGGAGCCTTTCTTTGTCCGCTGTGTCTACACCTCCAGGCAACACTCTCCTTTCTTTCTGCTGTCCAGGGTGCCCATCCTGTCTTCCCACCTGAACCTGAAAAATTGGGGACCTCCATCTCCTCATTTGCAGAGAGTTTGCCCATTCCTAATAGTCTTGCTAGTTTTCTGCATGTGGCTATTGAGGAATTCCCATGATGATTCCATCTTGCGATACAGCCTCATCTTCAAATTTGAGACTCTTTCTGGAAAAAAATGTCATTTCCTCATCTATTTGGTAAATGCAGTAACTAAACTCTCAAGTACTGTGACTTCAACCCTGCTTCTTCATCAGGCCTCATGGAGACTCTTGAAACCACCAAGGCTTACTGCCAAGGAGAGGAATTGCAGTCCAAGTAGCACACATAACTCCAAGCTTACTCTAACAACACCTTTGTTTTTCAAACATATGCTCTAAGCTGGCAAATGTTATTTAGTTACTCTCCATTAAGCACCTGACTCAGGCTTGCAGCCTGGAAAAAGTAACCTCATGTTAGGCTTTGTGGATTGCCCAAGAACCTGATATTCCTAAACTCCCTCTGCAACCGTCCTAGGGAGATCTCATGGCAGTGACATATGCCGAGAGCCATATAAAGAGGGGACACAGAACAAGAGCTGGACATTGCTAAGGGGGCTGTGCCTGTATGATATGACAGAAAAGTGAAGGAGTGGCACTATACCTGTCCTTATGTGGAGATTGTGGGGAATACCTCCTCCCCATTTATCATGACATAATTTTCCTGTGGGGGTTATAGCATTTGTTGACAATGAAACATAATAGTAGGAAATTATCTGATGCATTTTGATATGTCTAAGTGATATTGAGCAGGTGGAAACATGAACAAAATCTTCCATCTACAAAAACAGAAGTTGTGTACTTGTCTTCTATTGACAACCCTTTATTATTTATATTCAGCAAGGACAACAAATAGAAATGTCACATCTAGGTCAGTGCTGAGAAAGCCAGCTCTTCCTGCTGGGCAAAGAACAGAGTACTTGACCAGTTTAATGGGGGGAGTAAGTGTAATGTGTTAGGGAGAGTTTCAAGGCATAAGAAAAGGGAGAGGAGTGGAGATCGTGAGGCAAAGATATCAGGAAAGGAAGGTTGATATTCATGGTTCATCTTAGAAAATGGAAAGAAAATGACCTTGATTGAATTTAGTGAGTGTGGAAGTGGTCTGTGGAATTGAGACTTGAAGTTGCATCTACAAGTTAATTTAAAGTTCCTACCAGGGAGTACAGTGCAGCACCTCACATACACAGCTTGCTCAGTATCGAGAATGAATATTAGACTGTATTTACATTTTTACAACCTTCTCATCTCTCTCTTTGCTTTCAGCCCCAGGGAAAATTACAACAGGGTGAAGAATATATGAACAGATGTTTCCAGGCCTAGAAGTGAATAGCGCTGGCTGCTTGTTTTGATTGCAGCAGACTGAACAGTGAAGTCTACTTTGCAACAAGCAGTGTGTTTACTATTCATGGCTCGGAGTACTGATATAGCAGTGGAGGCCAAATAAAGATAGGCCACCATTTTGTTAAGCAGATTTATCAGCATTTGGGGTCTCCCTCTCTGTTTAAACTAGTATGTGACATTGCCACTGCATATCGTATTGTTCTATAAATCCCAAAGACAAATTTCTGCTTTGTAATAGGAAGCACCTTGGATATTCCCCAAAATTATTGCTACATAGTTTGCTCTGCTTCTATTCTCACAAATCCAGAAATTATACCTGCAAATTTTTTAGAGAGGTGGTTGATGCCCCATGCCTGTCAGTGTTAAAAGGGCCTTTTGATAATCGTATAATCATAGAATGGCCTGGGTTGAAAAGAACCACAGTGATCATCTAGTTTCAAACCCCTGCAATGTGCAGAGTTGTCAACCACTAGACCAGGCTGCCCAGAATCACATCCAGCCTGGCCTTGAATGCCTCCAGCGGTGGGGCATCCACAACCTCCTTGGGCAACCTTTTGCAGTGTGTCACCACCCTCTGAGTGAAAAACTTCCTCCTAATATCTAAACTAAACCTTCCCTGTCTCAGTTTAAAACAATTTCCCCTTGTTCTGTCACTATCAACTCATGTAAACAGCTGTTCCCTCTCCTGTTTATACGCTCCCTTCAAGTACTGGAAGACCACAATGAGGTCTCCCCGGAGCCTTCTCTTTTCCAAGTTAAACAAGCCCAGTTCCCTCAACCTTTCCTCATAGGAGAGGTGCTCCAGGCTTCTGATCATCTTAGTGGCCCTCCTTTAGACCCATTTCAAGAATTCCACGTCTTTCTTTTGCTGGGGCCCCAGATTTGTCTGGATACAGTACTCCAGCTGGGGCCTCACAAGAGCCAAGTAGAGGGGGACAATCACCTCCCTCTCCCTGCTGGCCACTCCTCTTTTAATGCAGCTCAGAATACAGTTGGCCTTCCAGGCTGCAAGCACACACTGCTGGCTCATATCCAGCTTCTCATTCACCAGGACCCCCAAGTCCTTCTCTGCAGGGCTGTTCTCAAGGGGTTCTTCTCCCAGTTTGTATAAATATCTGGGATTTCCCTCATCCAAGTGAAGCATCTTGCACTTGGCCTTGTTGAACCTCTTCAGGTTTTCATGGGCCCAGTTCTCCAGCCTGTCCAGGTCCCTCTGGATGGTTTCCCTTCCCTCCAGTGTATTGACTGCACCACTCAGCATTAAGTTAATGAACTGCTATAGATATCACAGCCTTTGCAAGCATGATTTATTCTTTCCTAACTGCAAACTTTCTTGTGCAGTCTGAGATGTATGCAATGTAGAACTTTTCCTATAATTACAATTGTATGGGCTGAAACTAGAACAGAACTAGAGATTATAGTGCTACTTCTTCTGAGGACAGGGCATTAGCTTTCTCTCTGTAGACTCTGGTTGCACAGCTGAGTGTCACATCACAACTTAATAGCCCTACTAAAGTTCATCACGTTATAAATGCCTAAAATCCTAATAATATCTTTACATGAGTATGAACATAAAGTGAGCCACAGTTTGTATGGCACTGCTTACCCAAGGAAACACATCTTTTCAGGCTTTCAATGTACACCAAATGTATTAAGGGTGCGTATTTCCCTGTGAAAGTGAAACTAGACAGAATGCTGTTCAAAGAATAAAGAGAGGTGACATCATTCTGTTCACCTACTAAATTAGAAGTTTACTCATTCCCTTTCATGTCTCAGCTGACCTGATCTAGATTTTAACCAGCAAGTAAACAAGTCCCATTAACGACACTATTCAACACCACTTCTAGCAAGATTCCAATATGCCTGCAGTTAAGCAGTGTTTCAGACAACTAGCACCTGGTCAGTGACTTAAAAACTGACTTTTTGCACTTGCCACTTGGATAAGCAGACGGACAAATAAAAATCTTATGAAAAATAAGAAAGACAGCTGCAAAGGGTGCAATTGGATCAACTTCAGAATAAGTCTGTGGAACAGAGTGGCATTTGCAAAGGCACTGAAGCTCTCTCATGGCATCAGGATGGCGGTGGTGACAGAGCCATCTGTCCTGTCTTTTTTGCCCTTTCCTGTCTGCCATTAATTTTCCACGAAGGCTCCAGGCGACAGTCTCCTCATAGTGACCATACTTGGAAACAAGGTGTATGACAGGCAGGGAGAGAATGGCGACAATCCCTGTGAGCTCCCTTGTTACAGCTTGGGAAAAAATAGCTGAGAGTTTGTAAAGTGGTGAAGAAGAGGTGAAAACTGAGGAGATCTGCTGACAGGAGGATTCAGCAGGCACGCACTCCCTTGTTACGTGTGCCTTTGAATTGTGGCGCGGGAATGGAGGCGTGCTTTTTGTGCACGCGCTGCTGAGAGTAAACAAGGGAGTATTTCTGCAGCAGCTGTGAGTGTAAGTGGAGAGCTGTCTGTTGCTGTCCTGCAAGACTGCAGTTTTACAGAAACGTCTGTCTTGTGCTTCTGAAACTCTCTCATTTCATGCACCAACCATGCCAGGCATTGATTCAGCAAACTCAGAGGTGTTTAAAGATGTCTTCCTAAGCTGCATTTACAATGAAGAAATCTTCCTCTAAGAAAGCCAACAATCTCAACTACTATGCACACAGAAATCAAGATAGTTTACGTTCAGATTGGTGCTATTCTTAGCAGCAAGCAAGTCTAGACATGGTTTACAGCGTTTGATTACACAAATTCCAGTTCACAGATACTATGCAAAATTTGTTTCTGCTCCCCATTTATCTAGTTATCATGCTCATCATTAGACTACCCAAATATCTTGCAGTATTGCATTGTGTGATGTCATTAATACTTAACACACAGTAGTTTTCTGATATCTTCCCCCAGAAGCAAATGTGCAGAAGATATCTTTTGACGTCTTCTGTTTTTATAACTCAGAAATATGTGTGCATGCACAGAGGGACATGCTACTGAATGGCCAAGTATGTATGAAATGGGCTGTGTATGAGTAACAATAACTATTTCACTTGGTATTGGTTGATAGCTACTGAGAGAAGACTGATGTTCAGTCTTCACGCAATTCTACCATCTGCAAGTTAAAAATAAAATGAAGGCGACCAGCTCATGACTATTCATTTTAAACAGTAATCAACTGTGGATATTTCCCAGTCTTTGCTCACATTCCATGCTACTTTCTTAGGGCCTGGTAGGATAAATGAGCATGTGATGACAAGCTCACATTTTCATTTAACACAGTTTCCATTTTAAAAGATGTATACTAGGAGTTTGTCAGGAACACAGACCTGCAGACATATGCCTTCAAGTGACTGGTGTAGAGAATCGTGAGAGCAGCTAGGGGCTAATATTTCTCAGCGTCAGTGATTTTGCTCATGTGTTCTTCCTTTCTATTAAGAAAAAGAGTGAGATATGTAACTTACATCATCCTGATAGTGGCTTATTTTCTTCCATGGTAGGATCAATATTTGATTCCCCTTTTCTTTCAACTTTTGAAATATTTTCTGCTTAATAACGTCAAGCGTATTTCTCTCCTGTGTGAATCAAATGTGTTCTGAAGTTATAAGACTAAACCATGACATGATTCAACCAAATGCTCAAAAAAATTTATTTGTAAGAACTTCATTCCATGTGCTTTTTGTTCCAAAAATAAATTCTGTTGGCTTGTAGTCAGAGCTAGAAATGCAGAATTTCTGGAAGTTTTGAAACCCTAGGAAGACACATTACTTCCCAGGGTTTCTCAGGTTTTCTTCTATTTTCTAGTAACTGAGCTTTGAAAATTCAGTGTGAGCAATGTACTTGCTATCAAAACTAAATGTTGTTAACTTTAATAATATGAGTTTTATTGTTTCATTAGAAAAAACATATGCATATATGTAGTGGAAATACTACTACTACTAGTGCTCAGACCTGGATGATTTACAAACAGAAAAGATAAAAATCTTGTGAGAAAAGTTCTCTCTTTTATCTGATTGCCTATTAAAATACAACGCACATTCCTAAGAACTTTATATATATTCATTGGGTTTGAATAGTGAAAATAGAGCTAGTAGCAAATACTTTTTTACTCCATGAAGATGTATTTGGAGATAATTTCATATTGCTAACACTGCAAAATATTTAGTCATTTGACCTACAGAATAGAGGAATTTTTATAACACAAAGCTGCATTCTTCTGCATTCTTTTTAATGAAGTAACGTTCTGTGAAAGTCTTAATTTTTATGGAGGTAAAAGTAAGTGCTTGAAGTTCAACACTCTGGAAATGTTCCCTGTAAAATTTTCCAGTTTTTTTTTTTTTTTTTTTTTTTTTTTTTTGTGCCCAGACATTCACAGAAGAAGAAGTGATGAAGAAAACAACAACTTAATATTCTGAACTTTCTAGGTTTTCTCCAAGATCCTCACACAGAAGCAGAAGAGCTATAACTCCCATGCAGTGATCAGCACAGAGGGTGTTGATGGCTTGGGCGTGTGCCAACTGGATGGCTTGAGCGTGTGCACAACTGAAGTGATGAAACACTGCTTGACTACTGAAAGTTGAGATGTTTTAATTTTCCTCTATTTATTTTATTAAAAGTTGTAGTTAATAGTAGCATCTTTCTGTTAAATGGGAAGAACCCATGTTTAAACAGAACATTTGCAGACGTATTGCCCATGAATGAATGACTGAGATAAAAGGTGTGGAGCCACCAGCATAGGCTTTGCTGTCATTGGATGACCCATGACCACTGATCTTATGTGGCCACAAAGGCTCAGACTGTTCCTTGTATTTTGAAGCAGTCTGCCTGGCAGATAAGTGAATGAGTAATGGTCGTGTGTCCTTGGGGATTCCCATCCTCTTCCTTGGGCTGAAATTCACCTCCAGCAACACAAATGTAGGTGAGGACTTCCCATCTCTCCTTTCCCTGGCTTACTGCCTGGAAAACTTCCAGAGTCCAGCTCCTGATTCGTGATGTGGATCTGCAGGGGCTGGAAACATCCCTGGGTGGAAACTGTGTCAGAGGGTAGCTCACTCTGGGGGAGGTTTCATATCCAACTGTTGGACAGAGCCAAAGGAGGAGCCCATGTCATCTCACTAGGAATGAGAGAGGGCTGGAAATGGAGAAGTTCTGCCGGGGTGCTTCAATGTGACTGTCTTGCATCTACTCATCCTGTGAGCCCTTGCTGGTGTCCAGGAAGACTGGTGACCATGCAGTTTGGTCGGTCATATTGGAACTCATATTTGCTAGAGAAAGTTACACTGAATTTGATGTTTCTGTCGGTGCAAGGGTAGGCTGCACTTTGAACTGTCTTTCAGCTTCTTTAAGAATGTTGGAGCAGTGGTTAGTGCTGTGAGGCTGAGCATTATTTAATTTCAAGGCCTTCTGAATATTTTTCACAGACTTGCAAGGGAAAATTTGATATTTCTTCCTGATGCAATGACTTTTCAAGTCAACAGCTATTTTATTCATACCCAACCAAACTAGTATACAGGTAAACTCCAACTTATTTATTTATTTATTTATTTATTTATTTATTTATTTATTTAAAATCTTGGTAAGGAGAGGATTACCAGCTTTTGCCATACCTCCCAGTTTCAGCTGTGACACAGTTGATTTTCTTCATAGTGCCTGGTGTGATGCTGTTTTGGCTTTAGGAGGAAAAAAGTGTTAGCACACCGATGTTTTAGTTGTTGCTGAGCAGTGCTATACAGAGTCATGGACATTTCAGCTTTTCATCTTCTTGTATTGTCCTGTCAGGAAGGGGAATGGGGAGCACAAGGAGCTGGGAGGGGATAGAACGGGGATTGCTGACCTAAGCTGGCCAAAGGGATATTCCATACCATATGACATCATGTGAAAGAAATATAAAACTGAGGGGAGTTGGCTGGGGCAGGCAGCTGTTGTTGAGGACTGGTTGGTTGGTGGGTGGTGAGCAATTGCTTTGTGCATCCCTTGTTTTGTATATAAATACATATCTATATATCATTATAATTACTGTTCTTTTTCTCTTCCTTCACTGTCTTAGTAAATATTTTTTATCTCAACCTATGCGTTCTGCCTTTATTCCCCCTGATTCTCTCCCCCATCTAACTGGGAAGTGGGGGATGTGAGCAAAAAAACTATGTGCTGTATAGATACGTGCTGGGTTAAACTGCAGCACACAGGAAAAAAAAAAGAACAGCACACATTTGAGTTTGAGGGAACACCTTTGCTTGACCATAAGCTATAGCTCTCCACACTCTTCAGTAGAGAGAAGCAGATGGGCAGAAGGAGAGTAAAATCTCCTATGAGAATGTAAGTATAGATAAAGGATGAAGTCACATTTACATAAAATGAGTGGAAACCTCTGGTCCAGGCCATCTGCGATTGTATCACATTTGGTACATGATCGGAAGAAAGCCTGAAGCACCTACATGGTTTGAGGCATGGACAAATTGTACTATGTAGCATGGTAACATATGCTAGGTTACAGCCAGGGAATGAGAATCCTATGCAAGAGTAAGGATAGACTTGACAAGTGGACTGCAAAGAGATTTAGAGATCCTGGACAGATACAGTGATGCACAAATAGAAGTTCATGAGGACATTGCTTCATGGTTATGTAATGGAATTGGTAGCTGTCTATAATTGTCCAACTGAACTACTTAAATGAACTGAATAGCTAATTGAACCTGTCTCATGTTATAAACTTTTTTCATCTGGGCTTTTTTTTCAGTGATGCCTGTAATATCATCACAGCTAATTTTAGCTGCCATTTTCCCCTTGAAACTATTTACCAACACAGTGCTCTCAGTCTGTTGTAGTAATAGGAAGTTGGGGCTGCAGAAAGTCTTTCCAAGATGAATGCATTTCTGTCAATGAGATTGAATTATAAGTAGACACACTAATCTGCCTATCATCAGAAATAGCCAAAGAAAAATGCACAAATGTAAACATAAAAGGGAGCTCTCATAATCTGCATGCTTATCATAGTTCACTGTAAATCAGCCTAAATGCCAGTAGGCTTCTTCTTTCTGACACAAGCTGGAGCTTTTCTTATTGAGATCTTATCTTCTCACAAGATACTGTATATTAGTGAAGTTAATTGACTAATCATTTTCAGCACTGTGAATGTAAGTAAATAATTCCATCTATTTCTACCTAGGCTTCTGTTTACTGTCCAAGTGTGCCAAGTATTCAGACTAAATGAAAATATACACTCTAGTAACCATGCATGGCATCTCCCATAACAAGCTGCAGAAACTCTCTGAAGCATTGCTGTTATGTTGTGGGGAATCCCGAGAATCTTAGGCTTAACTCATCATGCTGCCCAGCTTCTCACAGGGCTGGCCAAGCAGAGACTGGGTCAGTGGTGGGATTCATATGGAGAGATCCCTGTTTTAGCACCAGCATCTGTCAGTTTTATGGAAAAGAAGCAGGTCTGCAAGTAATGAAGTAGTGGTGCCTGAGAACGTGCAGAAGACGGTGTGAGGCTACGTACTTCAGCCAGCTCACAGGAGCTGAAGTGTTATCTAATAGCTGATGTTTTGCATTTTTGAATGTCCCTGCATTATCAGCCATAAATATTTTGTGACCTTAAGCTTTTCCTTAAATGGTGGGGAAGGGAAAATTGATTCTTCATTTTCCTTCCTTATCTTTGCCTTCCAGTGATTTTTTAAAAATCACTTTTACTGTACTTTTCGTTTCAGTGACAATACTAAAAAGTGGGATGGGGTGTAGAGAATAAGAATTCCTGGATTTTGCTTTGAATTGTAATGAAAACTTTCTAGCTGACTTAGGGGCAAGACAAATTGCTAGCAAATGAGGATTTGTCCCATGGGAATATAGGATCTTTTTTTTTTTTGGAGCTAGTATCTCAGAATTAGGCATTTTTTGATACCTCTAGTCTGTCTGCATAGTACATGTTATTCTGCTTCTTTCTTCTTTGTACAAGATCTTACTTCATCTGAAAAGGTTTTATATGAAGTTAATTCCTCTATCTGTCTAAAAGTTACAGCCTGGACACCATCACCAATTCCTACCATGTTGACTCAACTGGATAACTTGCTCCAAAAATCTTTCCCTTCATGCCTCTCATTCAGAGGAGATGGGGTCCTGTACTCACTGATGTATTTTTCTGCTTATTTTAGTCCTGGTTCTTTTTGTCATGACTTCTATCTTCAAGGGTGTAACTTATTGCCAAGAATTTTTGCCTTGCACACATCCCCCACCACATCCTTATCTCCCCACTACATCCTTATCTCCCCCACCACATCCTTATCTCCAAATTGGAGGGATGTAGATTTGATGGGTGGACCACTCAATGGATGAGAAACTGGTTGAAAGGCTGCAGACAGAGGGTGGTCATCAATGGCTCGATGTCCAGGGGGAGGCCAGTAATGAGTGGCGTCCCCCCGGGGTCTGTCTTGGGACCGGTGCTCTTTAACATCTTTCTCAGTGACATCAATGACGGAATCAAGTGACCCTCAGCAAGTTTGCTGACGACACCAAGCTGAGTGGTGTGGTTGACAGGGTTGAAAGAAAGGATGCCATTCAGAGGGACCTCGACAGGCTGGAAAAGTGGGTCCGGGTGAACCTGATGAGGTTCAACACGGCAAAGTGCAGAGTTTCGCACTTGGGCCAGAGGAATCCCAGGCATCCATACAGGAGCGGTCCTTGAGAGCAGCCCTGCAGAGAAGGGCCTTGATAGATGAAAAACTTAACATGAGCCAGCAGTGTGCTCTTGTGGAAGAGAGCTTGGATTTGCCTCCTCTTGGAAGGCAAATGGTATCCTGGGCTCCATCAAAAGAGGGGTAGCCAGCAGGGACAGGGAGGTGACTGTCCCCCTCTACTCTGCTCTTGTGAGGCCTCATCTGGAGTACTGTGTCCAAGTGTGGAGCTCCCAGTACAAAAAAGACAGGGAGCTGTTGGAGAGGGTCCAGAGGAGAGGCACGAAGATGATCAGGGGACTGGAGCACCTCCCATAGAAGACAGGCTGGGGGAGCTGGGCTTGTTCAGCCTGGAGAAAAGAAGGCTGCGGGGTGACCTCATTACAGCCTTTCAATACCTAAAGGCAGCCTACAGAGGGGAGGGAAGTCAACTCTTTGAAAGGGTTGATATGTGTAGGATGAGGGGAAATGGTTTTAAGTTGAGGGAGGGGAGATTTAGGTTGGATGTCAGGGGGAAGTTCTTTACGGAGAGAGTGGTGAGGTGCTGGACAGGGTGCCCAGAGAGGCTGTGGATGCCCCATCCCTGGAGGTGCTCAAGGCCAGGTTGGATGGGGCCCTGGGCAGCCTGGTCTAGTATTAAATGGGGAGGTTGGTAGCCCTGCGTGTGGCAGGGGGGTTGGAGATTCGTGATCCTTGAGGTCCCTTCCAACCTGGGCCGTTCATTGATTCTGTGATATCTGGTTAGAGAACACCAACTCATTTTCTCTGTTGTGCTGCAGCCATGAGAAGCAGCAACTGCTGACTGCTGTGGAGGCTGGCCTTGCTCACAACAAGGACTTGTTAGATAAAAGATAAAAGGTTTGCTGTGAATTGTTGAGACAGAACATTGAATTACCTACCCGATCTTGGCAACATGGCCATTGGCAATAGATTTCCCCCCCCCGCTCCCCGTCCTATTTTTTTTTGGTTAACCAAACTAAACTCCACATTCTCTACATTTTAGGTCATAGGAAGTGATGTCTGCTAATTATTTCTGCACAAAAAGTGCAGATTTTTAGGTTAAAAACATTAAATTGGAATTGAGAGTAGGACCTTATCACATCCCGAAGTGTCCCTTTATTCATCTGCTCCTAAGGAAGGACTTTCTTGAATAAATAAGGATTTAAATAATTGAATGCTTCTAGTAATGGAGATTGTAATACACACAGCCAAGAAACTTGCAACTTTGTGCTCTTAATGTTTAAAATGCATTTTGTCAAATAAAAAGGCCAACTATTCTTTCATTAATAGAAATAAGTAATTCCAATAAATGTTTTTTCACTTCCATATATAATGTTCTTATTTCAAAAAAAAATCATATTAATTATCCAAATGAAGTTCTATTGACATATTTGCTTATTTATCTTATGGATAGTCTTATTTTGTGGAATCTTTACTTGTTCTTACCTTAGCACTCAAAAAAATCTTTCATGTGGACATACCTAATCACGTTCATCTACGCAATTCATATTTGCTTCATTTCAACTTAATGGAGCAGGTTTGGGTGAAAGCTATGGGGGAGGGAGCTAAATGTAACGTTTAATGGGAAGTGCACTCAAACCCTCTAGTAACTGGAACTAATGGGGACAGACAGGATTGTGAAATGTGAGCATACAAGATCTCCACTGAGAGATATCCATTCCACTTTGTCCTCCCAGGACTTACTTCCCAGAGAATTTGGACTCTTTCTTTAAATCAGTTTGAATATTTACGAATATGAACAGTGCCACAGTGATTTCTTTCTAAAGATATTTCCTGAAACTCAAGAAATCTTCCTTCCAGAGTGTTTCTATCAGCACTTTAGGCTGCTTGCTTTCTGATGTAGCTGCTTTCTGCATGCTTGTTTTATTCAACATACAACAACAGGCCTCTGAATGTGATTTGATTCTCACAGAAAACAAAACCACATTTTTAATATTTCCTTAATGAAATGAGCTTTAAGAATAGAAATTTGTCTTGTTGTAAGTTGTAGCAGTTTATTCTTGCACAACTCTTAGGGATATAGCAAGTGTTATCAGAATAATGGTAGGTCTCTATAGAAGAACAGCATGGATTATAGATAATGAGAGTATTTTAAGGAAGAAAAGAATCTGGTAATCCAACACCTGAACACTTTATGCATTGTAGAAATAAAGAAGAGCCCTTCAGCATATTCTTCCTAGTCAAAACTAAAATTTTAAGCCAGATGTAGTCATCCATCTTTTCCGTCTTTGATAATTAGAAACATGCTTCATTACCTTGCTAGTACCAGAGCAACTTTCCCTTGAGCACAGTATGAGCACCCACTGCAACAGTGGCAGACTAATCTAGGTTGCTGAGTACTCTGCAGACCTGGACAAAAAGGACTTTGAGTACGCTGAAAGGGGAAACTTCTACAGAGTATTCCAGAAAGTAGACTGGATGAAAGAATTCTCCTGGCTGGCACAGAGAAGATCTTTTCATGTTGGAATGGTGGAAAGAAAGAAGAAGGAGTAGGGAGAAAAGTCAGTCCATTGATGCAGCCATGATGTGCAGACGTTGCTGAATGGAGATGAAGGGAAAGTGTGGTCTTCTGGAATGCCAGGAGGATTTAGTCAATTGGATCCCATGTTCGCCTCTGGGTAATGAGGCATGCCAAGCCAACTGCTGTATGTGGATCAAATTTATTATTTTCTTGGCCACCGAGCTGGCTGGAAGACAGCTCACATGGTAGTGAAAAAACATCCTAGGTCTAGTTTGATGTACAGCACCTTCAATATTTATGTTGTATTCCCTTTCTAATTATATCTGAGCTGAAAATCACTTCAATTGCAAGGATTAGGGAAAAAAAAAGGTAGGAAAGAACTAGTATTGCCTGGCAGAGGCATTTTCTTGATGAAAAACACTTCCACAAGATTGTTTCCTAGTAACTAAGCTGTGTCAGTGATTACAAGAGCAAGCAGAGGACTAGCTGCACTCAGAATTTGTAAATGTAAACTGAGGGCACTATGGACTTTGCTGGGAAAGATGGACATTTGTAGCTGTCATGCCAAGAACACTTGCAAAATATGTTTGGATAAAAAATAGCATTAGCAATTCACTGGCTAAATTTATAGCAAGAGAAGGTCTTGAAAAAAGCAAGAAGAAAATTTTCTTGAGATCAGAAGTAGAACTGTTCTTGGTTCTCCATGAACACACTCAGCAAATTAGAAATGGAGCAGAAGAGTGAATGTCGAAGACTGCATATTTTTGCTCCTGTACAACAAGCATTAATCAATATTCCCACAGCATACAAATATTATACCAGTATATAGTTAGAAAATGGCATACAGCCATAAAATAATTCAGATATTCTTCTGCCTGACGTAGTCATTAAATTATGCTAGTGTTTCCAACAAGCAATATCTTATTTCCTCAAGCACGTTTGCTAGAAAACATGGTGCCCTTGCAAAATTAAAGCTCTTGCTCTTTAAGTGGAGAATGCATGGTATTTCTAAAAATACAAAGAGGTGGAATCCCTTCTTTCATGCAAAATTTAGTGCAATCTTAACAAGGGCGTCAGGATCATAAGAAAAGCTTTTATGGGTTGCTAGTAATACACATGCTGCATAGAATTAGTAACCAAGAAGTGAAATGTATGGGTGATGTCAGCCTGAAAATATCTAATCAAGATATCTGCTGTCAGGTTACCTTCAAACATGTAACCTACTTAACCTGTAACATAATGAGAATATCTGTAAAGCTTCGTGTAGCTTCCCAGCAACTCTGGCTGTTGATTGGATATTATCTGTGTTTAGCTACTCTGATGGAAAACTCCAAAATGTGACGCTTTAAGTGCTAGATGGTTTATTGTTGATACACAACCATGATAAGCTTAAACAAAAATGAGCTTCCATTTATATGTTTTTGTTTTTTTTTTTTCAGTGAATTCAATCAGAACTTATTTTATCTACTTAAGAAAGTAATTCAAGTCAAATCTCACTCCTCTGCTATCTCACTCTCTGAACACACAATTATCAAATGCTCAGATGTAGTACAGAGCACTGGAAGCACTGAGTTCAGTCCTACTCTATTTAATGACTCAACTGGTAAACTGAAGAGGTGTGCTTGGAGTGACTCCTCTGTGTGCTCATGGTCTCAAGAGGTATCTGTGCATAGTTTTCCAGGATATGGATCAGTTTGGTGAGAACTAATTAAATGATACTTCCCTTGTAATTTTCCAACAACATGGTCTTGTCAAATATTCCATATTTAAAAGATTCTGAATAGTGAGTTTCATCTTTTGCTAAATAACTTAGCAGCAGAAGTCTATAGAAGGTCAAGGAGACTTGTGCTTCCATCTTACCAGTTGTCAGCCCAACAATCAGATTTTAAAATAACCAGTAACTTTGCTTTTATATAATGTTTTAAGTGTAACACTTGGCAAGGTAGATAGATATTCAACAGAGAGCTGAATATTATCTTGGGGAAGTCATTTATGACTGGTAAAAGATTGCCATGTAGCATCAGACTGGTTTGAAGTATATACAGGATTTGATTCTCCAGTGCCCAAACTCTCACCATCACCAAGCATGTCAGTAATTTGGAGACAGAGCTGAGACTGTATTTGTACTATTCTTTGTATGTCTTGTTTAATTTTGTTTCTTGCCCCATGGTCAAGACCACCAGGACTTATTCCAAATCAAAATCCAACTTAGTTTCAATTTTCTTAATATAACGTATGCAGAACAGGAAACCAAAACAACGGACAAAGATCATTTAAAATAAAAAGTCTTTTGATAAAACAGTATCCTTGGAAATGTATTGTGCAAAATAACTAATGACTGGGCTAGACTGACAAATTGCTGGTATTTTACAGCTGATATTGTTACCATCTTGAAGACTTTGATATTGTTCTATGGCAGCCTACAGTAAATCTTCGACAAATCTGGGAATTACATTTTATTAGAGTCATTTTTTTTTCTAGATACTTATATAAAAATTAGATTAATTAGGCTGGTCGCTATAATTCTGAGTTAAGATGGTCACAAGGAAAACAGCTACAGTCATTGAACCAAGTCAGGACAACTGCAGACACCTCCACAAATGGCTTCCACAAATGTGGTTCATAGTATGCTGATTAAGAAGGGATCTATTTCTTGTCTTGAAAAGGTGTTTACAGTCAAACTGAATGAAATAGGATATGGATAACTAGAACGACCATATTACTGGAAAAGAAAGAGGCAGCAAGCTCCCAATTCCATTTGAAGCTAATTAGGCAGCCTGTTACTTTAATAAGATGTTTGGACTCACAGAATCTTCTTTGCTGAGGGTTTTTCTTCTTTAATTGGCCTGTCAATTACAATTTGTCATGAAATGCTGCAAACTGCTTACAGCCTGTTTTCAATGGCTTACAAAATGAAATGAGTAAAAAAATTTTTTTTCTCTCTTATTTTTGACTGTGAAAGCATTACAATATGTATTGCTTGCTATTCTCCTAGTTTGTTTTAACTGTTCCTGCTATTCAGTTTAATGCCTTTAGGGACTGAATTACTGAAGTTGTTCAGAACTTAAAAAAATAGGTGTTAAGCTCATTATGAAAGTTGCAATGGAAAAATTGGATGTGAATTGAACATAGTACATGGGATGTGGCGCTGCTCTCTGAAACTGAAAATGTGAAGTGACAGAATAGGTCCATTACTGGAACATTTTTTTGTATCATTGAGGATTAGCTGAAGATCTGAACAGTTAGTAAGTACGTTTCACAAGGAGCGTGGCAATAAGCAAGCATGAAGTAACAATCTATTGACCTATGGTAACTTGATGTCTTGGTTTAGGTAACTGCCTTATGAGCTTGACGAACAACTTAATGCAAGTAGTACTGGATTTTTTTGTGGTAGTTCATTAGTTACTCAGATGAGGAGCAGTCACCATGTGACAAAACATTAACAGCTGTCTCAAAGACACTCTTGGTGAAAGCAAAAGGAAGTTTTCCTGTGATTATTTGTATCTTTTTTCTGGTCTGTGGAAAGACTTTCTACTAAATTGCTTAATAAACAGCAAGGGTGCTGTATTCTTTTGCTGAGGGGCAATTTTTCCTTTGGAAGCAAAAACTAAAGAATTTGCTGTGAACATACACTATTGACAAAAACAATAGTGTTAACCAATACATGAATTTAATTCTCATGTTCCTGGGTACGCACAGAGTGCAGTAGCCAGTAAGTAGTCCCATTACCGATACAAGCTGAGGGATGAAAGAATTAAGTGCAGCCCTGCTGAAAAAAGATCTGGGGTTACTATTGGTGGATGAGAAGCTGGACATGAGCCAGCATGTGCCCTTGCAACCCAGAAACCCAACCATATCTCAGGCTGCATCAAAAGAAGCCCAGCCAAGAGGTCAAGAGAGGCAATCCTGCTCCTCTGTGCTGGTGAGGCCCCACCTGGAGTAGTGTGCCCAGATGTGGAGTCCTCAGTACAGGAGAGATGTAGACCTGTTGGAGTGCATCCAGAGGAGGGCCACAAAAATGATACAAGGGATCGAACACCTCTCCTATGAGGACAGGTTGAGAGAGCTGGGGCTGTTCAGACTAGAGAAGAGAAGGCTATGAGGTGATCTGATAGCAGCCTTTCAGTATCTAAAGAGGAGATACAGAAAAGAAGGGGACAGACTCTTCAGCAGTGTCTGTGGTCACAGAACAAGGGGAAATGGTTTCCAGCTTAAAGAGGGTAGATTTAGATTGGATATAAAGAAAAAGCCTTTTACAGTGAGGGTGGTGAGGCACTGGAACAGGTTGCCCAGAGATGTGGTTGATGTTCCATCCCTGGAGACTTTCAAGGTGAGGCCAGATAAGGCCCTGGGCAACCTGATCTGTCTGTTCATGTTCCTGTTCATTGCAAGGCCATTGCAAGGACTAAACAACTTAAAAATGTCCCTTCCAACTCTAAGGATTCTAAGATTCTATGATTCTTATCCTCCCCCTTTGCACCATTTAAATGGTTTGAAAGACTTATTTTTGAAGAGATTCATGTTGCAAAATCACCTTTTCTCTCTCTAAAGAGACCAAGCTGAAGAAGATAGGATCAACAGCGTATACTCTTGAACTGTGTGTGGAATTGACTCGGTGCCATAAAACCAGCAATAGGTGTGTGATGGATGTGGATGTCACAACTTAAGTCGTTATTGGCCTCCAGTAACTATCATGATTATTGAAGCTATTTGATTTTCCTGGCTAAGGCAAATCCTGTTTCTCTCCTCTTATGAATTGCAGCAAAACATTCAGATCTTAGGAAGTATGAAGCATCTTTCGTAAAACAGCATTTGTTTGAAAGAGTTCGGCCTTGTCTTAAATCTGAATGGAGAACAGTCTGTTTTAAGGTTTTTTTCCAAAGTTTGGATTAGGTAGAAAAATAGTCATTTCCTTTCTGGATTTCCTCTCCTTTTTAATTCTAAGTCTGGGCTCTGTTAACTCACATTCAACAGCTTTCCTCTGTGCATGTTTGCGGCCTTTGCTATATTTTTAGCACAGACACTGAAAGGTTGCCTCTTATTCTCATGGTATGCTTGGTGATATGGCATAAAATTTGATTTGGGTGAGAGAATCTAAAAAGCTAAATAAAATGATGACTCAAAATGCTACACATTAGCTAATCCCTTGAATAGCTGTTTACACTCCTACTTCTACTATAAATTGTATTTCATGGCTTCTTTGTATAAGACAGTGAGCTAGTCTAGCAGGATGACCTAGTTATTTTTAAAGCCCACTTATGTCAATGCTCTCTGTCCTGTGACCATGTTGGCCACCATTATTTCGGGGTGAGGTCAGTCTTTTTCTTTGCTCGGGCTGCTTGCCAGTTTCTCAACACCTGCCCTGCAAGTGACAGCTCTATGGGTGTCCTCATAAATTACAAATCATGTGCCTCTGTCCTGCTGCCTTGGGACAGGCACAAAGTTAGAAACTGTCCTGTAATTCTAGCCCTGGGGCTGCTGGATGGGACAGCTGAGCAGAAGGCAGCAGGACACAGCAGTGGAGCCTGCCATGCCGCAGCCTGGCCCCCATCACGGGCAGCGCACGTGGTGCCAGCAGGCTGTGCCTGTGCCCTCCCCAGGTAGCAATCTTCCGCCATGGAAGAGGGGGGAGAGACCAAGCAGCTAGCAAGGGGCTGCTTTGGTTTTTGTGTGTGCTCAGTGAACTGTGCTGGCACAGAGGGGAGGTGCGAATGGGCCATGCTGCACATACTATCCTTTGTCAGCTCCTGCTCCTCAGTTACAGCTCTGGCATTTAACTGTCCACAGCACTTGATTCAGTGATGCATTTTCCTTCTTTCATTGTGTACTGTGGACACACAGATATCATATGCATACTCCACAGCCCATTGCAGCCCTAAAGTTTGAATTCAGCAACTCACCTGGGTGGTCCATATCCCCACTCAGCTCCTCAACCCAACATGCTCTCACTGGCCTCAGTATACAGGTTACCTCCTGCAATGACTAAATCAAACAAACTTCAATATCCACACTGCTGCTCTGATCTTTCTGCTCATTCCCAAGATGTGTGCTTTCCCCTCTGTCCTAAGACCCATGGCCAGCAGCACCAGGAGCTGGGAGCAGCACCTGTTACATTGCAGCACCAGTTCTCTTCCAGCTCCCTAAATGCTTGCACCAGACACAACTGCTAATGTGATCTCTGATGATCTGGCGTGTTGTGCATGCTGGCACAGAGGCTTCTGGCATGGAAAAGCAACACAAGCACTGTACTATGTAAAGGCTGAGTATGCATCCTTTTCAACCCACCTGTAGGCTGCCTCCAGAGATGCAAATAAAATGTTGTCCTGTTGGTGTGAGATGCTTAGCTGGATGAATAAACTACAACAAATTGAAATTTTGACTTATTTATTTTTAAAATATATTTTTAATTGATGCATGGGTTTTACTTTTAACAGAGACTATATTCTCACTTCTAGCTGATGTGCATCTTTTATCTTCCTTTTGATGACCAGGGAGGATGTAGAGGGGTGCCAAATAGAGCTGTCTGTAAGTGTGCACCACTTCATTTTCTTACTTTTCATTTTACATTCATGGGAAAACAAACCGTACTTCCTTTCAGCTATGCTTCTGAATATTATGACTATTGATTCCCCATAAAAATGCTGATCTGGGAATGGGAAGTAGATTGCAAAACAGATTTTCTTTGTTTTGTGAAATAATAAGACTGCATATCTCTTTTTTGGGGTCCCATATTAGTTCTTAAATTGGAAGTGATTGAGTGAGGCTCAGAGATAATTGGCTCTAAATCTGTTAACTTGGCTTCTCCAGTTCCTGCCTGTAATTTATCTTCCCAAGCATACTGCATTACAGAATAATTACTTGGGTTGGAAGGGACCTTAAAGAACATCTAGTTTCAATCCTTCTGTCATAGGCAAGGCTGCCATTCATTAAATCAGGCTGCCCAGGACCCCATCTAACCAGGCCTTCAATGCCTTCAGGGATGGGGTATTCACAGATTCTCTGGGCAGCCTGTTCCAGTACCTCACAATGTTCTGAGTAAAAAATTTCCTCCTAGTGTTTACCCTAGATTATCCATCTTTTAGTTTAAAGGCATTTCCCCTTATCACTATCATACTGTGTAAAAATTCTGCAAGCTCCCTTCCAGTACCAGAAGGTCATAGTGAGATCTCCCAGAGCCTTCTCTTCTCCAAATTGAGCAACTCTCTCAATACCTTTTCAAAGGAGAGGTGGTCCAACCATCTGATCATCTTTGTGGCCCTCCTTTTGGACCTATTCTAACAGCTCCGCATCCTTCCTGTTCGGGGGCCCCAGTACACCAGATGGAGAGTTCTGCTTAGCGGTTCAGGGACACAAAAGATATGGGAAGTCTTACTGACAGCGAAGATGAAGGCAAAGAACTTTTGCCTTGAAGAACTTGCTGAGTACCTCAGCCTTTTCCACGTCTGTTGAAGCCATCTTTCCTTTCTCATTTATCCGATGAGACACACTCTCCTTTACCTGTCTCTTCTGACCACTGTACCTACAGAATCTAATCTTGTTCTTTTTCACATCCTTCACCAAGTTTAATTCCTCCTGCACCTTGGCTTTCTGATTCCATCTCTGCATGTCTATATGGCATTCCTGCATTCTTCCCAGGCTACCTATCCCTGTTTCCACTGCTTTTCCTTCTTTTCCCTGAGACTTAATAGCAGGTCCTCATTCAGCCATGTTGGTTTCCTGCCTTGTCACAGGAAAAATGAGAGTGTGTATGAAACAAAGTGATGGAATGGACTCCAAATGTCTGTAGTTATAGTCTGAAAGTTTATATTTTTGCATGTGGAAAAAATACAAGGGTGTGTTCTACACATAAAAGATCAATTATCTTTTTCCTCTGCAGGTGAATATCAATGAATGTCACTGATCTTGTTTTTTACCCCGGGGCTACACCACCTTTCAACAGCTCTTCCAGCACTATTCTGACTCCCTTTGCAGTCACAAATTAGATCAATCACCCTCCTCTTTCAGGATACCCATATGTAAGCTTTATTTTGTAAATGTTTTTTCATTCTGTCATTTTTTATAATGCCCTCTGTGATTACATTCTTAGAGTCAGCGTTAGCTAATGCTGCACACTATTTTACAGTGAGTAGATGCATGGCTTCTCCTGAAGCCTGCCAACAGTCTTTCTGCTGGCAATAGAAAAGCAATGTCAGGCATTCACTCATGTTCGTGAACAAGAAAGCAGGCTGAGTAATGTGGGACATGTTCACAGAAATAATACAAGACCATTAAGCTTCCCGAAGAGATGTGTCACAGTATTTTGTTACTGATATTTTAATATATTTGAAAAGATGTGCAACTGTCACCAACAAAGCAATCTTTCAATCACTGAGCTCCCATTAAACTTTACGCATTTTCTATTACAATTCAACAATCTGAACTGAACAATAAAATAATTCCAGAATGTGTTTGAAAAAATATATATTTTTTTCGTTGAATCACTGCTCACGTTTTGCTATGATCTTCAAACTGACATTAAGCCACCATGTTCAAAGAGTCTGGTATTCAGACCTTGCCTGAAGCTAGTGATAAAAACACCTTTCATCCTTATAAAGGTTGAAAGGCTGCTTAAAGTGCTGTGGAAGAAAGTTCAGCACCTCTTGATGTCAATTTTGTTATATGTAGGAGGATCTGTTTACGCTTAAGACGTACAATGCTTTAGTACATTCCAAGGCCAAAAGAATTAAAACGCAGTACTTGTCGAAAGCTTTTCTTTCCTCAGCTTATTTCTCTGAACTTAGCACCTCATTAGAAAGTATAACAGTATGTTTTCTACGTTAGGAATACTTTAATAAGGGCCACTAACATCTATTAAGATGCTCTGAAGGTTATTTAGCATTTACTCTTCTTGATGTCTTCATTACGTATTTAACGCCTAGTTGATTTCACATGCTACACTTTATCTGGTCTGTGCAGTGAGGAAATTCACATATTTATTCACTGTTTCTACACACACAATGTCTACCCACTGTGCTGAGAATTTCAGCAATTTTTTTCTGGAGTGCTGTTGAAATAAACAACTTCTTAGAGGTGATAAAAGAAATAGCATGTAATCAGCTAACAGATTTCTGTTCCTTAAGTTACTCTGCAGCCAGCAGTGTATCTCTGAAGGTGAATACTTGCACCTTCAGCTAGGTGAGAGAATAAGACATTGCCTGTTTCCCTGTTAGAGATCTGGGGGAAAGAGCAAGCTGACATATCTACGGCAAAGAAAGGCTGAGTGCCTGCTGTCAGGGCACCAGCTGCACTAGGATGTACTGATGCAGCTTCATTCTCCCTTTTGGTGATCAGATTAGCTCAGTGCTTAATGATGGTGAAGTTCTCTTGGTGATCAGGCTGGTATTGCCCTTCCTATACAGCCTGTTAGAATGAACACACTATTATTCACCGATTCAATTAAGTGCTAAGGAGACGGGGGAAATATGTGGCCAGAGAAGAAAATGAAGCCATCTTTGTTTGTTGGCTAATCAAAACCCAATGGCTTTTGAAGACAGTGTGGAACGATCATTAATTAGGAGAGATACCTAAATTTGAAGTTCAAAACATCTTGTGCAAGCCCAGAAAAAGAAGCATGGGGAGCAGACATTGTTCCCCTGGGTTGTTGAGGCAGTTGGCTTAGGCAGCACAAATCAGCCTGTATCTGAACTTCCTACCGCACTTTTGCCCCAGAAGGGAGGAGGTTAATCACTTGTGCTGACACAGCTCCTTCTCCTCTGTGCCATAGAATCATAGAACGGCTTGGTTTGGAAAGGATCACAGGAATCATCAAGCTTCAACTCCCCTGCTGCAGGCAGGGCTGCCAACCTCCACATTTAATACTAGACTAGGTTGCTCACGGTCCCATCCAACCTGGCCTTGAGCACCTCCAGGGATGGGGCATCCACAACCAACCATCTGTCAGTCCTGCTCTGGCTATGATGATCTATACTGAGCCAATGTAGTGAACATGGTGAGATGCACTTAGAAATGACGTAAAATATAAGACAGGGAAAAACAACAACAACAACAACAACAACAAAAAACAAAAAAAAAAATACAAAAAAAAACCTTAAATAATTTATTTCCAAGCTACAAAAGTTAATAAAGATTTTCTTTCCTAAAAGAAATATCTGCAGCCCACATAACATTCAGTGCCCTTAACTTACAATAACTCTTTACTTTTCCTCATTAAAAGAAAACACTGCCAATTGGGTGCAGAAGAGTAGATCTAGGATCTCCTTGAGAAGGCATAATGCCTGAAGTTATTAAAAAAGTGAACTGATATTCTACAAACATACGAACACTTATGCACTACCACTTCTGTTTTCAGAGCAGTATCATTATGATTTTTTTTCAACTTTCAGGCTTAAGTTGGAGTTCAATCACATTTTTGATAATAAGAAATGTTGGAAGCAATGTGTCCGTATATTAAAATAATTCTGAACTAACCCAGCCAGCTATAGAGAAACATAGGAAAGCTGAGGAAAACAGAAGAGAGCAGAACTAGAATAATTCATAAAATAAAATGTCATTTTCTAAGGGCCAAGGGGCTGAAGTATTTCTCTTTTGGGAAATAAACACTTAAATATGTGTATTAAAGATTATCTTGAAAGACAGTGCTCTGAGAGGGCATGCCAAAAACTTCATGTGATAATTTTCTGGAATTTCTGGATTGAAACAGATAAGAGCTACATGTTGACATCTGTGAATTGATGTGACCTTTTGCTTGCAAGATGATCAGACTCTGATCAGTGAAGAATCATGTTCAGAAGCACTTAAAAAAGGACTCAAATACATCTCAAAGAATTAAATTTGGGGGGAAAAAAAAAGCAACAATAAATAAATGAATAAAAGGACTTCAGTTCTTCATAGGTCAAAACTTTCTCACAGAAGAGCTACTTCCTGGTCAGGTTTACTGTCTTATTTCCACATATTTGTTCATATTAAAATATACATACTTGTCATGAGCCTTCATGAAAGAAACACCTTGAAACAGTTTCAAGAATTGTGAATATGTGAAACAGTTAGTGCTCTCTACAAATATGCCATAGTTTGCATGTTGTTCTTGCAAATGGCTTAATTAGTACATTAAAGCCAGAAAAGTGATAATATTGATATATAATTCTGACAGGATCAATAGTATTTTAAGACACTGTGGTTTTGAAAAATATACCTTGAAATTATATGTACCATATCCCATATTACCATCATTTCATAATTTTCGAAGAGTATTGTAACAGAGTTTGAATGAGTGCTTTCTCTTTACTTAAAAGCTCAGATAATTTTGTTGGGCTTTTCCTTTGTGCTGAGCCTGTATTATTTATACAAGGAAGTTGTACATTCTTGTTAAGCCAAAAAATGAAGTTTTGCCATAGATGTTAATGAAGCCAGATACAGCCTTAGTTATGTCTCCATTACAATTCTACTGTTCTTGGCAATCACAAGCCCCACCAGCAAATTGAATTAGAGCAGTGACGTAGTTCAATGTAAATAAAGACAAAATATTTGTAGGAGAAATGCTGTATAGGCCTTTATGTCTGTGTGGAGAAGTTTTAGTGTACAAGAACAGAAGTGTATGGCAAGGACATGACCTAAAGCTGAAGGCTGAAACTCAGTATGATCTACTGGTATGGATAAAATCTCTTCAAATGAAATGAATTTCCTGACTTGTCAGCCTGAAGATACATGTGCTAGCCTTCTCACCATAAACCATCCACTCAGAGCTGCAGCTGAATTTAACTTATCACAGTAAATATATTTCTCTCGAACTACAGAACTATAGCTTTATTAAATGAACTTAGGTTGGCTAAAGGTTGTCCTGCTCAAGGAATGGCTATTTTAAAGTTGCTAAGAGCTTTGTCAATACAAACTTTTAAGGATGGAGATTTTCCAGCTCTTCTGACACACGTTTCAGTGCTCCACCACATCCTGTCAACATTCATATTGTTGGGACCGTGGCTTCTTGTCTATTCATTTATATCTCTGGCTCAATCATCTCTCTATTCCCCTGTACATATCTGGAGGCTACTACTAGATTTACTTTCATGCTTTCTCTTCTGTATGCCAGACAAATTGTTGTTGTTACTTAGTCTTTCCTTTTGTATTGGGTGCTTGATTCCACCAACAATTTTTTTTTCACATCCTTTTACAATGACAAATAAGTGCAAAACTGGACACTGATGCCAGGGACTTGACTGCATCCTCCTTCCTGGAGGTCTGGACTGGGGTTCAGGGAGTTTCCTGCTGGATACTGTGGGCAAAGACTGCCAGACAGCATAATGGGGGCACCACAGACAGGGTGATGTTCTATCCCTGTACCCAGGAAGGTGCTCACTGCCTAAAGCTGGGACTACTCCGTGGTTGCTCCCATCTTCCCTGCTCCCGACCTGGGTTTTAGGACAGCCATGGCTGCAAGGTCCACTCAAAGAAGACCTCACTGTGCCCTGCACCCTAACAGAGCTCTGTGTACGGTCTCACAAGAGCAAAGTAGATGGGAATAATCTCATTACTCAGTATTGTGCATAAATAAATTCTTGCTCTACACCATGATGACTTTTGTACTCTAAGCCACTTCTCCATCCTTCTGTGAGGATACAGGACAAACTGGTCTGACAAAGCCTCTCTGTTAACATGGGTGTCAAGCAGCGCCCATTTTCCACCATTTCTATACAACAGCAAAAGTGAGGTTTGTTTGGGGACACAATTCGCTTTGTATCTCTTGCTTTTAATTACCAAGGTGCTAAAGAGAGTATCTGAAATAGTTGATAATGACACACACATTAAAGACCTGCTGGAGCATTTATTAGAAGATTATTTCTTTCTTCTTTAACATGTCAGTGTATATGGGGAGGATGTTTTTCCTGTTCTTTTTAAACAGAAAAATATTAGGCTTTGATTCTCTGGTTTCTTTTCATCTTCTTCTAGCTTAAAAAGCTTCTGGAAAGGAATAAAAAAGGTAGAATAGCAAAGAAACCACAAAGGGAAGATATCAATAAGAACTGCTGACTGTTCTCTAAGCAGTTTCCAAGCAACTTTTAATGGAAGGTCAGGCACAAGCAAGATAAAGGGAAGAAAAAACAAGACATTATTTCATACAATAAAGTGACTGTGAATGCTGCCAGTTACAGAGGAAATAGAATGGCCAGCCTGAGCACTTATTTACGTTTTTCTGTGAATACAAATGGAAATCCTGTATAAAGGGCACTATCAAATTTGAGCGGGACTGTTAATTCCAGCAATAGGTTTGCATTACTCCTCTGAGAGGCTTTCATCACTGAATATGAGATGTTGACTCTGTGGTAATAATAACAGTCTGATTTGAATCCTTCAGCTCCTTCCATCTGAAGATCTGTAGTATCATCTGTCTTTAATTAATGATGTCTTATATTTGTAGCTCCATGTAGATAGGGTATGAGTTATATGGATGGGATAACTGAGGCACAGAGGTAGAGTGTCTTCACCAAAATTGCTGCAGCTATCCTCAGACATCCTAGTGCAGAAATTGTAGAGGTTAAAAGTACGCTTCGAATCAAGAAGAATCAGTCGTGCGTAGATAGACTATCCCGCTCTGTACACTCCCTTTGCCAGATTCCAGTGGAAATACCAGGGTTGCTCCAAAAGTAATGCTTTCTATGTTATTATACTGGAATATAACATCAGAGGTGGATGTTGGTGGCATGGCAGTAGAGGTTGAACCTTCCTGCCAATATTCCATTAAATTTATGAAATTTTTGAAAACAAACCTTACAATAGAAAAGCAGTCATTTTTTTACAAAACCTGTTGACATGTGAAGTTAACAATTTAAATGTTCTGTCTCATGGAATCATAGAATCATAGGATGACTTGAGTTGGAAGGGACCCCTATCATCATCAGGTTCCAACCCCCCTGCCATTGCCAGGGCCACCAACCTCCAGATCTGGTACTAGACCAGGTTGCCCAGGGTCCCATCCAACCTGGTCTTGAACACTTCCAGGGATGGAGCATCCACAGTCTCTCTGGACAGTCCGTTCCAGCACCTCACTACTCTTTCTGTAAAGAACTTCCCCCTGACATCCTATCTAAACCTTTCCCCTGTGAGCTTAAAACCATCCCTCCTTGTCCATCACTGACTACCTTTATAAAAAGCTGCAAGAGCACACTGCCTGCTCTTCATCCACCAGGATCTCCAGGTCCTCCTCTGCAGGGCTACTGCTCAAGGTTTTTCTTCTCTTAATCTGTATATGTATCTGGGATTACTCCAACACAAGTCTCCTGATAGTAGTTATAGCTACAGTGTCAGATTTAAAACAAATACAGAGTTTTTAGCTCTTAAAAGGCAAAGCGGTATCAAACAGCACTTCAAAAGAAAAAACACCTTTGGAAAATGAATGTTCAACACAGATCACCAGTGGATTATTGCTATTATATACTGTGAAACATTAGCATGAAAAGCCCATTATGCAATATTTGTGGCTTTGATTCATGGAAATGTTAAGGTCAGAAAAGATCTCTAAGACCATCTCATCCAATTGTTCAGCTACTGTCAAGGTTGCCCTCTAAATCATGTCCTTACGAGATATGGTTTAGTAGCTTGTGGTACTAATAGGAATGGGAGGGTGGTTGGACTAGATGATCTTGCAGGTCGTTTCCAACCTTGCGATTCTGTGATTCTGTGATTCTGTGATTCCCTAAGTACTACATCTACTCTCTCCTTAAACACCTTGAGGGATGATGACTACATCACTTTCCTGGGCAACCTGTTGTTCAGAGTGAGGTTATGCATCAGTTGAGCATTGAAAAATCTCCATTTGAGAAGAAAGTCTTGAATTACCTTCTTTAATGTCCTCTTATTTTTCTTACTTGCCTGAAAGATAGTAGAATACTGTATGTATTCTAACTTGGTAACTTGCTTTCTATACACAGGAGAGAGGAAAGGAGAACTGAATATTCTTGAGAGTTCAATGAGCTCTTGATTCAAGCTCACGTGGTAGAGTGGATCAAGCTGCTTGGTTAAACTTCGTGAAGTGTGCCCCTAAAATAATTATCAAAAAGATTATTATTGCGTTTTTGGAGAGAGTAAGACTTGATGAAAAGACAAGTCTTCAGAACTACTAGCAAGCAACAACATCATGTGCTACATTTCTTTCTGCAAGTTTACATTAATTAAGTCACAAATTTAATGCTTCCTTGAGCTACAGCTGAAAACTCAATTACTTTGTTCTGAACATAATTTCTAACTACAGATGTATAGAACAGTATTTTGTAAATCAGGGGAAAAAAATCCCATCAAAAACCTCAATTATGAAGTTAAGCACCCTGTGAAGCTATAAAATTCCATCTTCCATCCTGGTCTGGAAAGCCTTCCCCAGGTTAGCTACTTCTGAATCCATTTGCTGCATTAACCTGTACTACATGAAGTACAGTCTGAGTAATGTGAAAGATTTTCTTCTCTAAGGAACATCTCTGTCTCACTGGGCAATATCTCTGTGATTCTTTGTGCACAGATAAGCTGGAAGGGTTTTTTCCGTGTCAAGCTTCTGAGAGTGCCAAAGTTCATGTTCTACCTGAGACAGTTTTTCACAAACACAAGGCTATTCAACATGATTAATTAGAACTGATGAGACTGAAATCTTTCCCAACAAATGAAGAGCATCCTGATAACAATAAAGAGGCAGAAGCAGAAATGAAAATCCCAATTGGGAAATCAGTGGGACTGTGTGGTTAAAGGACTGCATAAAGAGGGGGAGTAGGATTTGGTATTGAGTCAGTCAGAATATTTGAAAAGTACCTTGATACTTTTTGCTTACCCATGATGTCCAACCATTCATTTCTCCTATTAGTTATTATCTTAAAAAAAATCCCAATCCTCTCCAAGTTGTTACACTGATATGCAAACTGCATGCATCCCAATATTCTACCTGTGAAGAAGGACATAAAAGAGAGTTGAATATGCAAACTTCAGCTTAGGACAAAGGAGGGATTTTCACAAGACCAGCTCAGCAATGGATGTGGCAGCAAATTAGCAAAACTGCAATCTCATCTTAAACTGATGCAGCTCTATCTGCAGTAAATTTTGAAATAAGATCAGTATAATTTATTCCACCTATAGACAGTAGGAGTAACTTCTTTCTGTGTTCTCCTGATGAACTAGACCAGTTTTGTGGCTCAGTTGTATTCAGATGTACTCACCTGCTGGTGAGGTGAATAATGATACAGCTGCCAGCTCTGGGTTAGAAGGTGGAAATGAGAGATTTCTACCTCAGAATAATAGGCTGATGCTGGTATTATCTGAACTGTTATGCTGTACTCTGCAGAAGGATAGTGCCCAGCTCTGAGTATATAGGCTATGTTGTTGTTAATCTCTTGAGAACTGGTTTATTAGGGCAATGCCCAGCTCTATTGGCTGCTTGGTGGATGTTTCTTCCAAGACAAAAGGTTGAAAAGAACTCCATTATTATAACGCTTTTTTTCTTTCCTTGGTCCCAATGAGGAAAGGTCCTCTTGAGGCCTATGCATTTATCTTAATTTAATATAGTTTATGGAAATTATTTATTGTGATTAAATCATACACAATATGATACAGTATTCCTTATATTTGATAGCTACACTTCTTCATGCCTTCACTTCTTTGCCTAGTTTTATTTTTGGGGAGTTTACTTCAAGAGTTACTTGAGATTTTTTTTCGAAGTAATGATCCGCACCACAGTCAGCAGCTTGGCATCTCAGTGGGACTACAGTATGTGCTTGTTTCACAAAACTACTTGTTTCCTTGTTTCTGAAGCCAATTTAAAGCTCTCATCTCAGCCTCCATGAGAAATCTTGAGTATTTTGGAAACTGCCTCAGCTGGACCAGGGCTTCTATAGAGCCAACAAAGCTAATGGTGCCTAATAAAACTTCTTGTAGCTAAGGAAAAAGCATGATTGGATGAAGCTTGTAAGTGGAATTAACCACTAGAAAGAACGAGCTGAAGCCCAGTATAAGTTGGTTTTGGAGCAGATGAAAATATTTTAAAAACAATCTTCTTGCAGTAAGCAAGGGTGAAAAATTACAGCAATAATAACAGGAAATTTGGGGCTTTCAACCAGACCTCTGCAATAGTTTTTTAAGAAAACATTAGTAATGGTACAAGAAGTAAGATAATTTCATGGCTATTGACAAGGGACTGCATGTAGGAGCGAAGAGACCCATCTTTCTAACTGTTGTATTGACAGCAACAGTTAAAAAAACAGTAGCATTTGGAGATGATTTATTTTAAACAGAATTTAAATCTATAAATTTATAATTATACATCTATAATTTAATATATCTTTTAATTCCTAACCTACCTCCTCCTGCTCAATTTCAGGTCTTTTCTTCTCTCTCCTATAACACTTAATGGATGTTTAGTCATCACTTCAGGTGGTTTATCTAGCTAAAATTTGACTCTTTGTTTTCACTTTCTATGCCTTGTTTTCCCCACACCAGAATATAATCCTGTGGTTGAGACTTCTGTTGGCCTTACATCCCTCCCAGCTTTTGGCAGAGAAGTGAATGTGGGTGTTCTTACCCCAAGCCTCCTCTTGCTGTCATGCACACCCTGACCATGTTTCCATCATATTCCCTTCTTTCTTCACAGAATCGAACAATCACAGAATCACAGAATGGCCAGGGTTGGAAGGGACATCAAGGATCATGAATCTCCAACCCCCTACCACAGGCAGGGCCACCAACCTTCCCATTTAGTACTAGATCAGGTTGCCCGTGGCCCCATCCAATATGGCTTTGAACACCTCCAGGGATGGGGCATCCACAACCTCTCTGGGCAGCCTGTTCCAGCACCTTTCCATTCTCATAGTAAAGAACAGTTTTGTGCTTTGATGTGAGCACGTGAGGCACTTCAGGGAGCTGTGCTGGCTCAGGGCAAAATGGATGTTTTTGGAAGATTCTGGTTTTGGTTGGATTAGTTTCCTGAAGGACATCACCATGAGGTTTCACGAGCTGTAGTGCTGTTTCACGAATTTGATGAGAAAAAGCATAGACTATGAAATGGGTTAAACAGGAACAAAAAAGAAGAATTTTCTCTATAATTTCTTCAAAATATGGCTTTTCCTGTTCACAATTAAACAACAACAAAAAAAGAGGAAATGTACGAAGGGGCCAGGAGATTCATTGTTCCATGGGTGAATATGAGAGACAGATTTGCAATAGGAATGCAGGAGCAGATCTGAAGATGACCCATATCTGTAGCTGGAGCCAGGTCTTTGAAAATATTTCCATGGTGTTCGCTGTGGCTTATAGTCTGATTTTCCAAATGCTTTTGAATATTTGTCCATTTATGCATATGTTTCCAAAGAAATATGGAATGTTTTAAAAATCTGCTTACAAATCAGTAAACCATGTGCTTAAAAATACCGTGTAGGACATGTCTGCTAAGTTAAAAAAATACCAGAATTTGATTTTACTTGGGAATTTCAAAAATTAGGACTAATGAATGTTAATGGAATTAATCTAAATAAAATAAAACTTTCTGGCCAGGAGGATTTTTTTTTTATTTGCTTCATTGTGGGATAAAGAAACTCATTTCTCTGCTCCAATGTTTGTTTTTATGAAGCCATTTTGTATGTAATGATGTGTTGATATGTTACTGTGGATGTAACACTAAATATAGCGTGAGAATATGTGTGCTATTTAAAGTGATCATACAAGGGTGGATAGTGAGGGCTGCACTTGGTGTATGTGCAGTAACCTATTTTTAATGGACATATAGGGTGGATTTAGTGTACTAATAGTGAGTATTTGAACTGAAGACTTGAAGGACATCATGATTTGATAATAAACTAGAGTATCTAAGATAAACAAAGGAATAATGAAAACACAAAATTATGTTTGTTTGTTGTTTTTTTCTCCTATAATAAGAAAGCATCATTGGATTGATTTCATTTTAAACCAAACTTAGTAGTGAAGATTATATGCAGATATGATATTTCAATTTATGGCAAGTGGCTTTTGGCACTCACAATCCAAATGAAGTCAAACGACTCTTCAGTGTGTAGCCCCTGTTCATGTTGCAGATTACAGGATTGGGGCTGGGGCTGGTAGGGCCTGCCAAGGAGCCGCGTCAGTGAATGAAAATCTGGTATCTGTTTTCTGGGCAAAAAATAGGATTTTTTTTTTTCCAGAAACTGCTTTCTCTCTCTCCCTAAGTAAGTTTGAACATAGCTTTGATAAGTTTTCTTGACCCTGCTACTTACAAATAACCAGATAGAAAAACTGAACATCTACTTTCTTACCTATGACTTAAGAAATACTTTTCCTCCTTTCACCCAGGCTTTTGTACAGGCTTCATCCATACTGTTCTGCTGCACTTTTCTTTGACCTTATCTCCATTACCAACACCATTGAGGTGTAAACTTCCTTCGCAGAGAATTTAAATTTGGCCATAGGCTGTTGATTTTGAACACTGAACCTATTTGAAGTAGGCATATGACTTGCAGGTTGATCTCAGAGACAAAGAATGTGTTGAGGAGTTTCATTTCCCTGTAATAAAAGTAAACGACTTGGTTGGTTTGTCACAAGTTAAGTTTCTTTTGCTTGCCTGAAAAGCTGAAACACAAAAAATCCTAAGATTAAAACTATACACAACTCTGACTTCTTCATCTGCATATCCTTCTGAAAAAAATCATTACAAATGTAAATGTGAATACAATTGTAACTGGCAAATCTATAGTTAACAATCTTTTGAGAGATTGTCTGCATGTGTAGTCATAGAGAATTTTGCTCTTAGTTGCATCATTCCTTCAAAAATTATAAGGATTTTCTCGCCTTCCAGGAGCACAGCGCACATGAGCACAGAGACATGCCATCTACTTTTTGTAAAGAAATCTTCTTCCAGCATGTTTTCTAAGACTACAATTTTTCAATCCAAAATCCTTTGGTTTATAAAGGTAGGAGTAAAGAGTTAAACTGCTTGATGTCTGCACTCCTGCTTCTATTGATGACCTGTGGCAAAACTGCCCTTTAGGAGTCAACCCTGTCTCTCATTCAGAACCATGCATCAGCTTGTTCTGGATCTTAATCTTGCAGTAAGCTACACAGGAAGAATGGTATCTCCCACAGTACAGTGTCCTTGGGAGCACACAGAACCTCTCTTATTTGCATGGCACTTCTCTCCCCCAGTGAATCCCTTTGTCTAGTCCAAGGACAATTGTGCAAGGAGAACTTAGTACTTCAGAGCCCTGCTCTGAGATAATGTGTCTTTTTGTCTCTATGCATGACATTGACCAACAGATGTTGTTTCTCAGGGCTGCTAATATTATGATTCCAATTTTTCTCAAGCTAAAGTAATAAGAATTGCAGGTTGTTTCCAACCTTGTGATTCTGTGATTCTGTGATTCTGTGAAGAAAGATTATTTTCAGGAGGAGCCCATTCAGAGTTGATTTCAGTCTGTCAAGAGGAGTTTCTGGGGCTGGATGGTCAGTAAGAAGAACCGAGCATACCTTTGAAAGGCTGATCCCAGATGCACCAAGGAGAGTGCAACCAGGCTCACAGGAAACTTGGGGCAAAGGGCGGAAAGGGATCCAGGCTTCATTTTCGGGTTCTCTAGCCCAACATTAGCATTCCTGTTTACTCAAGAGAAGCATGCCATGTTCAGCTGCAAGTGTAAAGGAAAACTTGGTCAATGCAGATTTACCAAGACTCTAGTTTGGCAATGATGCTGGATAAAATTATCAGCTCTGCTCATGTGATATAAAGACTGCCAGTAGTCAAGGTGAAGCATGTTTGAAGTTTTTTTTTTGACAGGATTTATTTAGTTGGAGCTAAAACATTTTCATCAGGATGAAGAACTTTCTGAAAAAGAGATGGAAACTTCATTTCTAATGCAGTCATAGGAACACACCTCCTACTTGGACTAGTACGTGGACTGTCAGAATGCAGTTGTAGACATAAAATCTTCTGACAGTGTTCTTTTTCTGTAGAAGGTCTTGAATTTGGTCTGAAGTAACAACCATGTCGAAGTCAAGGTGAGGAGCAGTAGCTGGGAGTTCTCCCAGAGGACAGCATGATGAGCCCTCCAGCCCTGGGCTCAGCCTAACCAAAGGCAGGCACCACAAGTGTGCTGAAAGCTGCTCCAGACCTGGGTGACATCAAGAAGAAACACTTCTCAAACCATTTTCAGATCTTCAAATTCAGTTTTCTGTGTCTCCAGTCTATGCACTAGAGGAAATGTGAGGACAAGTTCTCCTTTTCGTCATCCAGATAATGGGGTGACAGTTTACAACTAGCTCAGCCCTGCCACCTGTGTCTGAATGTGGCTTGGCTTCACAAAACTGAATTTCTGAAGGAACTTCCCATTTTCTGAGCATAGGCACTCCCAAAACTTTCCTCAGAATTATTTTTTAACTTAATGCATGTCAGACTTGGAATGAAGTACCTGAGGTCTGATGTTGTGAAGGAAGTGAGGTTTCCTTTTTTTTTTAGATGATGATTTGCGTCCTTACTCTGTTGATCTGTCATCTCCTTCAGTACAGATCAGAATGGGGAACAAAGCAATGAATGAAAGTCTGAATTGAAAACACTACTCTTTCATTAAAAAATAAATAAATACAGGGGCTAATTACACGATTTAACATTTGAAAACTTTGCATTCCTCCTCTGCTTTAGAGAGTAAAAGGGTCTATTATCATTTCCAGGCCAGATGTTTCAGTTTATTGAGCCTGTTTGATCCCTGCACCTGTCTAAGACCAGCAGTTGCTGGATTAGCGTAAGAAGCTGAATTAAAAAATATGGACAACTGTTACTGAACAAGTGAATGGTGTGAAAATGAGCAGACTTTTGGTATAAAGGATTTACTGTTTGTGACACAAGGCAGTACACATCATTTATAGTGCAAAATGAGCACGCAGTGTTCATTCTGCATGTCCATGTGCTGGAATATACATTACAAAGTGACAATTACATGAACTTCCAGAGAGGGAAAGAAAGGAAGAGGGGAGTAAGGGAATCAGGGGACACATTACACCATCCATCTGTGAGACAGCCGTTCAGTTACAAGGAATTATATATTATTTCTGGTGGATTATGCTGATTATAAAAAGAAGAATTTGGTTCCTGCCCCCACAGAAAACACTGCTGTGTATCCTGAAGGAAGCAATGGCTTTTCACTTGCCCCTTCCCTGAGTTACGGCTCTTTCCTCTGCTCCCTGCTCCCTCAAACGTAACAATTGGATAAGTTGTCTTTCCTCTTGTTTTTTGTTTTTGCTCTCTTTGACTTAAGCATACTGTGCCATGTGACCTGGGGAAGTTGTTTCCTGTCTGAGATCCTTTCAGTACTACTGCAAGTATGGTCAGCCATACTATGCAGAGATCTGTCTTGTCTGGTGACCTGCCTCTGACAGCTGTGATTAAGCAGATGGCGAATATTCGTGCATCAAAACAAATCTGCCTCACACACTCCAGAGCACTAACTGCAAGATTTAGCTTGTTGGAAAGCTGTTTCAAACATTATCATTGTAAAAATTACTTCTGCAAAAAAAAAGATAGCAACAGTAGCAGGCCTGCAATTTCCCGAATCACATTTGAAATCCAATGAAATATAGCATATTGTGATTTGCATTTCCAATCCATTGACTTCTATCACAGAATGTATATATTTTTATAGTTCAAGTTATCACTGATCGACTGCTTTTAGTAGAGCGAAACCAAAATAAGACAGATTGTTGCCCTCCTGAGTGAGGTGGGTCTTGAATCATATGTTGAAATCCACGCAACCAGAAGTGACTTGATTCCTACCCTCAGCATTGCCAATGAGAAATCTGCCCTTTCAATGTGGAAAAAGTCAAATGTGTACTCAAATACACAGCACAAGGTTGTCCATGTTTGTGCAAAAATCTTGCCTAAGTTGACTGTGGATGTTACTTCTGCTTTATAGATAGGAACATAACAAAATATTGTTACTTGTCCTGCACAAAACAATTCAGTCTGTGGTGAAACCAAACACCACATGTGCCAGCTCAGAGATTCAATCACAAGTTCATATGCCCTTCTGCCCTTTCTAACAATATCTCAATAATGATTTCTCATCTTTATGCAGAGACACATTTTATGTGCAAATAAACTGATTTAAGTGAGTGTCACTTGAGCAAAGACATACATTGCATTGTGTCAAAGATAGGCTCAGTTCACATTCATTATAAACTCTTTTTATGCCCAGCTAGGAGATAACTTGTGATGCTTGTTTGGAGAGTGGCATTATAGAGTAAAACTTGCTCCTATCTGGTACCTTCTTCAACATTATTGCAAAAGGACTGATCTGCTGCAAAGGCAGATTGCTGAGAACAGATCCTGATGTAATGATGGTACAGACATTCTCAAAATTTGGAATATGCTTATATGGAATATGGAGAAAGCTTAGAAATCAATTACTTCCAGATTTTCAAAGATATATTTATGTGCCCTCTCTTTCATACACCATTCATATCTCTTTCTTGCTATATTTTACTGATGTAGTTTCCTAAACTTCATGACTTCCTCTGGCCAAGTGCCTAAAAACCTGCAGAACTCTTGTTTCTGGTCTATTATGACAACCAAAAAACAAGAATAGCACATTCCCAGATGTCCCGGGTTGATGCAGTCAAACGACTGCAGTTTTGCTCTGCTGCTTGTCATACGGCAAAAAGTATACAACAAACACTCCACTAGTTCTTTGCTGCTTCCAAAATCACTTTTGATTTCTTCAAAATAACTTACCAGCAGTACTATTTATCTGCTTCTCCCCTCATTCAGAGCATTCTATTTGCATGAAAGGAATGCTTTTGTGTTTTGACACTAGCTTGCAGATATGCCAAGGAGTTTTTTCCCAATGTAAGACAGTTTCTGTGACTCCAGTTTAGCTTTAACAGTATTGCTTTTGAGCAGTGTAGTTAGTTTGAGCTTTTGAAAATCATGAGTGTACGTGTTCTCCTTGTTGGATCAAACCTTGTACCCTGAGTCATCTATGAAGAAGCTGCTGAATACAATGCAAGTTGAAGGTTGACTGCATGCTAATAAGTGTGATAATACCCAAATGTCCTGTGTTATTTGTATTTGAACATGAGAGCGAGTCAGCTTGCTGTAATGTAAATGAGCACTGGAACCTGATATCTTAGTCCTAGTGGTCACTGTGGCTGCAAACTATGTTTGTTGCTCTATCAGTGTACGTTGAGTATGTTCAATTCCCAGCTGAACAAAAGATACAGTAGGGAAAAGTTGCTGCTAGCTGTGATCGTGCACTTCTGTATAGGAGGGTGAATGGAACCTGAACAAGTATAGGTTTCTGAAGGACATGTCTGGAAGAGGTTCTTCCTTGGAAATAATAATATGGGCACAAAGTAGTCACTCACCCTTGAAATGGAGAGAGTGGTGTATGAGGCCATTGTGAAATAAGTAGTGCCTTTGTCAATATGGACTTATTTTGACTTAAAACTATCCATATATCATATCTTGGAGCACTGAGCCCTCTGAGAGACACAGTGCCTTTGAAGATATGGTGGTATCACTGGCAAGACATTAGTAGACAAAATATTAAGCTCACCTGACCTGTCTTGTATGCCATACAGTGCAGTTTTAGGCTGTGTTCTAGACCTTAATGAAAATCCACTGCTTTTGTTGAACTGTGACTAATCCAGGCAGAAGAGGAAGGGGAGATACATAAACAGCGTTTTCCCTGTATGAGAAGGATTCAAGGTTGATGTTGATAAAAATGTTGATATTTTGATATTTTTGATATTGATAAAATATTGATATTTTATGATTTTTCAAAATTCTTTGCTATGTGTAAATGAGGGAAAAAGAAAATAAAAACCAAGCACTACTGCCACCACCGCCACAACAAATGAAAAAGTAAAAAACTAACCAAGGGACTGTATTGTATGTACTGAGCCTGAGCTACAGTATAGAAAACTGGAGATTCATTTTGTCACTTTGCGCTTGTGGTTTAAATTCACCCTAATCCTTCCAATGCAGTGATGAGTAAGAAAGAAGTAAATAGTCTAATGCCAGAATCTCCCTGCTGAATAGATTACAGTGGTAAGGAAACGTCCTGGACCCCTCTCCTAAGAGTGAGTGGGAAGAAGGGTACCCCTTCAGGATGGGTGAAAGGAGTGGTGGCAGATGAAGACCACAGGGTAACAGCATGTTCTTTGCCAGATGATGAGATGGATTTCTTCCTCCTAAAGAAAGGAGAAAATTCATGAATCTACTCATTTCAAGTGTATTTAGCCAGTGTATACTGGGATGAACAAGTGTGTCTTCTCCCTGAATGTATTTAACAATTCTGTGAAGTAATAACCTTGTAATCAAAGGAATAATCAAGACCTGGTTAATGTCAGCCTGCTACCATTAGCTTATATGATACATTCTGAAGTATTTCAAATACCCTTAAGCAGAAGCAGAGTTAAAATCAGCACACATTCAGAAGCATGTCTCTGGTAAGTCCTCCTATTTTCATTTAACAATTATATTACTAAGTACTCCTGTAGCACTAGGCTGTCTACATCAGTTTATCTTTCAAAATTGTTCAAGTATAAGTTCCTAATTCACTTATAATCAGCCTGCCAATGAATTTCAGCAGACTGAGCTTAACAGCATCATCAACATAACAGAAGCTTAAAGATACTAAAGCTAGGTAGTAACAGAATGAATGTAGCTTTGTAGAAAACACTGGAACCCCAACACATCTGGTCTGTAATGCATTAGTGGACTTCTGTCATCCCATGAAATGCTATTTTAAAAAATTCTAAGTAGAAGAGAAAATGAAAAAGAACCTGTTTCAAAAAAGCCACAAACAGTGATGTGTGGCAAGTTTCAGTGAAATTGGAAGCAGCTGTTTCTAATTGGCCACAAAAGTAGAGAAGCAGTGGGTATGGGACTATTCCGTTTGTTTGTTCATTTGTTTGTTTGTTTTAACCTGACCTATGTACCTTTATCTGTTCAGAGGTCCTCTGTTGGTGAATAATTCTTCATTACATGTTCAATAATTTGTGGTTTTAGTTAGAAGAGACTGACATGCTGATTATCTCTATTTTATTAAAATCTTAAAACGCACTTTCAGTTTTAGATGGCTGAATTACAGGGTTTCTAGATTCTGCTTTGAGGGAATCTCAGAATCAGCCTTCTTAAGTACATGTGAAATCACCCTTGCAATTGCTTAGTGATGCTTATTTAGGGAACATGAAAAGAATATGAATCCATATCATGTCATCGTAGCAATGTCTGCACCTGGAATTGTGAAATCTATGCATGAAAATGTTACTTCACACTAGGAAGTGTGTAGGAAGTGATGTTTACTTCATGCAAATTATACCTTGTTCCTGCACTTGTCAGGATATTTTGGCACAGCAATATTAGGACAAGCTAGGTGAATTGTGTCCGACTGACAATGTGAAAATTTAGAAGATGCTGAAACAAGTAATGCCGTCAATTGTTTTTGTTTTATTATATTTGGCGAGACTTGACTTTGTTAAAGATATTTATATTACAAATCTATCTTTTTGTAAAAATTTTAGTTTATTCTCCTTTTTGTGAGTTTTTTGACCTGATGTCAGCTGGGTACATAAACAACTGCTTTCTTTGTCAAGTGGATATGTTGTAGCTATCCTGCTATTTCTATGATCCTCACGGTGCATCTTGCAATGTTAGCATCCTTACTTTTTTAGTGTAAGAGGGATAGCTGAGTAGCATGAACATTCCAGCCCAGGGTCCATAAAAGCACCTGAAAAGAAGGAAGAGTAAGCCATTAAGTATCATCTCAGAGAGACCAAGGGGTCAGAACTACTCTTCACATCCTCACTGAGGCTCTGCCACTGTTCAGAAAGGACTATCAGGTTAATGGAGTCAGAGAGAAAACAAGCTCTTGCCTGGTAGTTTGGTCAAAGAGTCCCTGCATAGGGAGAGAGGGCCCTGTACTCTGGCCTTGAAGTGTATATATGTTTTCATTAAGTGTTGATGGTGGGGACTTGATGTCAGGGTGGATCTCTCTCCTCTTCTACTTTGATCTTTAGTGAATGTACTTCTTAGGTTATGGACTCATTTTCCTGCCTGTGTAACCTTGGTCTGGCTCACCTGTTAAATTGGTGGCTGTGCAATGTCACAGGCGCTCAAAGGACAGTGGAGGACACATGCTCTCTTGCAGAGTCCACAGGATAGATACTGAGTGTTCAAACCTTCTTAAGGGCCTCCCATTCTCTAGCTCAATGTGGTGTTATTCAGAAGGAGAGCAAGTTATCAGATCCCACCCAGAAAGATCTACCTTCTGATAGAAGGTGTAGGGCAGTGAAACTCCTGGCTGTGAGAAAGCACTTAAACAAGATACAGCAGTAGAATTTCATAGATGCCTTTGCTCATCAGCATGGCCTCTTACTACTCTCAGCCATCAGATGACGTTTAATGCGGCATGTGAACTGCACTTCTGTGGTTGCAATCCTGTTGTAGGGCTGATCTCAAGAACCTTCTGTGAGAATGCACACGAAGGGCCCAATGTAAGTTCTCCCACAACCAAAGACTAGCTCTCCATTCCTGCTCTCCCCTTTACTCCAGGGAGAGAAAACATAGGTAAATAATTACACTGAAGGTAACACAATAGGGGTACAGAGCAAAATCTATGCAGAGCATAGCGAGGGCTTGCTGGTTATGGGCAACTTCTCATGACTGTCCAGCAGCAAGTAATGACCTCCTCCTACCTATCTGTAACTGATCACAGCCACTCTGTAACAGTTGCTTGTAATGCTTCATCACAAATAAATTGTTCCATGTAATCTTCGTAAGTGAAGGTAACCCTCATCTCTACCCAGAAATGAGGCAAAATATTTGGACACACCGATATACACTGTAGGATGCTCCCATTGTGAGTAAACTTGTAGAATCTGTTCTGTGACCAAAATACATAATTTTTAGAGTAGAAGGAACAACAAAAACCTCTGTCATAACACAGAGGAGATGCCATTAACTAAAAAGCAACATAGGAAAGCACTTTTGATTTGGGCTTGCTAAATGTAATGTAACATTTACTTGCTACAAGCCAGAGGTCAATGTGTCTTCTTTTCTAGCGAATGCCGGCTATGAACAAAAACTAAGTTCCAGTGTTCTTTCTTTGAACAGTGCTTCCATTAGCAGAAATACTGCTGTTTCTAAGTGGTTTTCTTGCTGAGACACATGGACACTGTGCTTAAGTGTTTTAGATCTTTTAAAACATGAAAAATGAAAAAAAAAATCCTGTTAGAACATCTCCTTGAACTTAAATGTTTTAGGCAGAAAGTTTCACAGTTTCACAGTTTGGTGGCATCACAGATGATGGAATTTTGGGTTTTAGGCTGGAGATGAAAAACAGTCCTACTCCTTCTTCTGGGTTTCTATTCACTTTGCATTGGATCACTCATTTACACTTAAAACTGAAGTTGGGATCCCATTCTTTGGTGTGTGTTCTATCAGATGTTTCTAAGTGGATTGGTTAATGTGGTCTCATTTTTGGAAAATTTAGGAGAGCCACCATCTGTCTTTCTGCCATTCCTGGATACATCAAGCCAGATGTTGATTTCTGCCTTTTGGGCATAAGGAGATTTTCAGGTAGAACAGTGCTGTGAACTGGGAATGCCTCCTTGACCCTCAGCAAAGGTTTTCTATAACTGCTGAGTGAGAGGTTTCCATTATTCTGGAATCTGTATTACATTTCAAACTAAACAGAAAGGATATTAAGCACTAGCACCTGAACCTTGTTTTGTATGTTCCTTGCAAATGACAAAATTATCTTCAGGAAAATATACAATTGTATATACAATCTGGAATATGTGCTTGCACATTTCTGACTCTGAAAACTTCTACCAAGACTGCAGTCATTACCCAATGCACAGTTTGCTAAGGTTATGTGCAATTTCTGCACAACTGAAGTGAAATATGCAGTCCTTTATATTTTAAGTTGTTTTGGCTAAGATTTGCCATTCAAGAGACTGATTTTGTCACTGAGAAATAGAATTACAGTTTTCTCTTCTCCTGAATGGCTTTTGAAAAATGATTCTCAAATATAACAATAACTTTCGTTCATGTGCATGTTTTTAGAAGTAGTGGCAAATAATTAAAAATATGAACATAAAGTTGAGATGTTCTAAAGCTCAAAAATTGCAAGTATTTTATTTCATGGGTAACATCATATTCTATTCAGAAGAATTAGTCTTTAAATGTGTCCTTTATGCTGTTTATAGAAGCCCTTCCTTTGCATAATAAGGAGTATATAAGAAAAACATTATAGCAAAAATCAAAGTGATTCTAAGCCAAGGTAAAGGTACTTCTTAAATTGTAAGTAGCCATATTAGAAGATATATCAGTACTTTGATTCATTCTTTCCTTTGAGAACAAATGCTATTCATGTTTTAGTGTTTTGATATAGTCAGCTTCATTTGGAGGTATTCAATGTTTTTTGTATGGCAAACCATCTAACAGGAGCTACTCAGCTCTTTATGAATAGAAACTCAATTTCTGAAGTATAATAGAGCTGTTCATTGGGTCTGTCCTTGTGTTCTATCATTGAAATTCAAAATACATGTTCATAAACAAAAAGTGGCATTATTCAATACACATTCAAAAGAAACAGAAACCTAAACATTTCTTTATGATGGCAGAATGAGACTGCAAATATGTGTAACAAAAAGGAGAGGCTTTTCTGTAACGTGGTATAACAAGATACAACAAACAGCGCAGAGTCTATTATACAACAGCTCTAAGAAATACACTACATATTTTTGTAGTTTTCCCTGCAGTATTTTCCATATGGTACTGAATATCTGAACAGGACAGTCAATCTCAAAACAGCTGAATAGTAGTTTTTTGTTCTGAAAAGAGAAGGCTAGACTAAAGAATGATTTGCAAATTTGGTCGGTAACTTTCCATGATTTTAAATAATGACAGTCCTGAGTGAGCTGCTTGCAAAGGATCTGGTCTTACTCAGCAGAAGCCTGGGGAATTTTTCACCAGCTTCAGGGAAAAAAAAATATTTGCTAGAGGTGTTAGTTCAGCTACGTGCAATGAAAATAACCTTTTCCTATAGCTTCCTTTGTTCTAGTGAAGTTGAACCTAATAGTAAAAAACTTTGTTAATTATTAAAAACTCATGGACAATAAGATTCTTCAAATACTGCTCTTGCTGCTGGTGAAGATGTCAGGTGCCACTAAGTAACATAGCTACAACCTGCACTCAACAGGAACAGATCAGAGGGCTGAGTCAGAGGGCTGGAGCACCTCTCCAATGAAGAAAGGTTAAGGGAACTGGGCTTGTTTAGCTTAGAGAAGAGAAGGCTCTGGGGAGACCTCATATGCTAGCCTGACCGAAGGAGCACAGGAGGCTGTTCCCATCAGTCCTCTGTTTTCAAAGAATTATTATGGTTGGAAAAGACCACTAAGATCACCTAGTCCACTGTCAACCCATTGCCACCATGCCCACTGAGTATGTTCATTTATCTGCATGGCTCATAGCAGGCTGTGGCCCCAAGGTAGCCAAATAGGCTTCCCCATGCAACCAGGCATGGAGCAGCTGGCTTCCTACTCCTGGAGCTCCGACTGGCAGTGAGGCAGGCATCTACTGTTATGTATATCCAAAATTGAGCAAGTAACAGGTATGGGAGAGTTCAAAGGCTTCTGCCAGGAGGAGCAGCTGTTAAGAAAACAACTGGGGTACTAGGAAAAGTAGTGACAAATGGCAGGACTGTTAGGAAACTACCTAGTCTGTGACATTAGAGTGATGCACGGATTTCATCAGTATAAAAGTCACCCTTTAGCTTTTACTGCCCTCCCCAATGTTACTGAAGTGCATCCTCCATTAGACAGTGCAACTGTCTATGTTCCTCTCACAAAGAACATGGCTTTAAACCCAGAAATCACCCTGTTTTGTCAGGGATATTGCCTAAATCAAGGCTCTGCCGTAACATATCTGAACTTTAGCTTGCTTAGCATAAGGTTTACTTTATAAACACGGAGATCAGCCAGGTGATCAGTGCTTGGTTTAGTGGGAAATTTGGATGCCACACAAGTGCAGAGAGAAGAATATGCTTTCTTCTGCAGATAGCAATGTTGTTGGAAGGCTTTGAGGCAGAATTGCTATAGTGGGACTGCAGGACTTACTCCTCTGATGGGAAGCAGAGATAAGAATGAAACTCTAGCTAGAGAGTCTTATCTCAAAAGGAACATTTGATACCCTCTGGATAATCATGTGTCTGTCTAAAGTGTTTTGTCTATGGCAGGAAAAAAAATAAAGACAAGGATTTGGAAATACAGATTTGATATTAAAGCTACTATGAAACAGATCCCAGCACATGAATTAGTTGATTAGAAGGTTAATTCTCTTCAAAAACAGTCAGAGAAAACAACAGTCAGAAAAAAATTATCTGGAAACAAACAAACAAAGCAAAACAAAAACAAGCATTTTAGTAGGAAGTGAATATTAGCCAGATTTTGTACTTCCCCTTTAGGTTCTTCTCAGGGTAGAATGAACTTGCAGATAGTTCAAAATACCTAATGCCTCATCACTACATAACTCAGGCAAGCAAGACCTGTGCCGTATTCAAGGATTGGTAGAAGTGTTTAATTTAGGAGGCTATGAAACTGCCAGTAGGAACAGTGTAAATGTTACTAGGACAGGACAAGTATGACATGATCATACAGTCCTAACAGAGATACATATTTCCAGCATTCAAGAAATACAGTGGTGTTTGAGGAGGAGGAGGAAGGTAGACAGGCAACAAACCAAAGGTGAGAACATTTCTGACTTCTGAGAGCTATTTTCTGAGCGTTTCTTGCTTGCTGAAACTGCAGTGGTTTTTTTTTTTTTTTTTTTTTTTTTTTTGCAGTGAGTATGATGTTGCATTGCCTTCTACACTACTGACCCTACCCAGGCCAGGACCAAATAACTGCAGGTATACACCAGTACGATGAACAGCAAAATTGCGTTTATTACATGTGAAACCTAGCTTATTTACTCTATGTGCTTTGTCTAGGCCCCTAAAGCATGTGCCATACATCAATCACAGAGCAGGGGAGGTCCTGCCACGTCCCGATGGGGTACCTCGCAGTCACCTACTACAGTATGGATCACAGAAGTTTAGAGTGGTTGGTGGTGCTAACACATCTCTTTTGGGTCAGTTCACTGCCATTTGTCTATGATCTTCACGCTGTTTTCTTCACTGCTTCTTCAATATGTATAATATTAGGAACCCATGCTCTAAGAAACAGTGGATGTGGATTTGCACTAACTTCAATACAGTATATTTCTTTCTCACTTTGATATGAACAGTCTGTGATTGAAAAATCAGCCCTGGGATAGAATAGATCCCATTATGAACCTTGTTCCTTACCTCAAGCTTTTGAACTTGACCAGGTTCTGCCAAATATAATCTGTATGATGTGTCCTGTGCTGCCTCCTGTAAGGTCAGAGCAAGGCATTTGATTACATGTTTCCCTGGAAGCAGGGAAGAGGGAAATGCAAACAAATGCAAATACGCCCTAGTGGCACGCAAACAGTTCTTCCTCCCTGCTGTCAGAGAGCTGCTCTGCACTTTGAGCAAATGGAGAACAACTGGTACTACTGAAAACAATATTATCAACTCAAGAGTTTGTATCGCAAGACCACAACTCATATTCTGCAGAGAAACAAAGGACAGCCCTTCTAGGAGGTGTTGATCTCATGCTGTCCTACCAGTTTTCCCTCCCCCTTCTCTTTAAGTCATTTCTAAGTTTCAAATAATGATTTTTGTCATTGCTGGGGGTTAGCAAGAACAGTTTCCCTTCTCCTTTTGCTATTAGGGTCTTTCATGTCTTATTACTTTGGTCTCTAATCTTTCTGCCCTTTGTTGAGCATTGCAGCTGTTCTGCAGAAGTTTGATCTATCTCACTAGATATATGTGTGGATGAGACTCTCCAAATGCTTGTGTTCTGCTTAGATAATATCAGAAAGACATAGCAGCCTTGACCTTTCACATAGCTCAGCTCACCATGAATGGTGGCAAGCCCTGTCCCCCAGCCACATAAATTTCATGCCTGTTACATCAGCTGCTGTGATGCAGAGGGGCATTCTATCTCCATTACTTTTGACGTCTTAATTTGGTTACAAGGCTTTCCTAGGTGTTCTTTGTCTATTGTCAGCCCCAGATTGTGGCTGTTTGCAGGACAAGAGAGTGCAACCCAGATGCTTTCATTTATAAAGTATAAGCTAATTAGCATTTTCAATGGGTTTAATGGATTGCAACAGAGTCTTATAGAAAATACTTCTTATCTAGTTACTAATATTTGGGAGCACAAATTAGCAGTTTCTATGCTCACATGCACTTGCATTAAATCCGGTGATGTCTGAGCTGGAGTAGTACCTATGTGAATCCACTGATGAAAGCTTTACACCTTCCACTTGATTCTTTCTCTGTTGACATATGCTTATAGTTGTGATGGTGAGAGCACCTGCATGTTGCAGTCTGTGCTTGTGTGCAGTTCTCATTTTGTTTTGGTACTAGTTAGCATTAGTAATGAGATCCTAAGGGATGACACAGCTTTGTGATGAAGGGTTACCTTCTATTTCTTAATCCCCTGTTATTCAGTGTTACATGTATTAGATGGTTTACATATTAGATGTTAATTAAAGGGGAGCAGATGGAATCTGTCAGCATCAGAAAGGCTGCATGTTTGAGTTCCTGAGCCAGCAAAAGCAATCCACTGCTTAACAGAAGGCAGCCTGTGAATAAAACTCATCTGGGATAGTGGACAATCAGAACCACAACTTCCTTGCATGAAATGTAATTAATTATGACATAGCTAAGAGTAGCAGATTTGCTGAACTGCAGCTGCTGCATATGTCAGATATGTCATATCCTCGATGACAAAATAACTTTGATTTGGAATTTGAAAAGTGCAGTGCAAAAGCCTGGTGCTTTTCATTTTGTTTACTTATTTTTTACATTAAATAGGTAATCCAACTCCCTAAAAAACAGATTTATTTCTGTATAGAGAAAATCACCACTGTATTTTTCTTTTACTGATGTTGCCTCAAAATGTTGTATACTTTTACATGTAAGAAAATCTCCCTTTTTTCCAAAAGTTCAAAGCAAATTGAAGGGTGAGTGCTGAAGCTGCAGATGTACACACAGCTTCTTGTAAGTAGATTGTGCAATGAACAGATGAAATATCAGAACCGAGAAGAAATTATTGGTGTGGGGAGGCGAGAAGGAAACAAAAGTGGAAGCAACCATAATGGATATGTAGCAACATTATGATGCCAGTCTTGATTCCCAGCACTTTGTAGCTCTGTTTCTGTCACCATGTGTCAAGCCAGAGTTTAGCTAAAACACATTTTTACAGCAAAGCTTCCTGTCCACCAGCTTAGGACTTGACAAAGGTAAGGCAAATCCGCTGTATGAGAGAATGAAAGGAAAAAGTGGGAAAACGAGGCAGTGAAGTGAAGGATATAGCATGTACAGAGAACTTTGGTGCCTTCCAGCCTTTCACATCCTTCTGAAAAGCAGCCAACTTGTAATCATGGGATGCAGCCACGGGGATGTGTGAATTGCTGTGTGTCGGCAAAGGCCTGGGGAGAACAGGGTGAACTCTCCCCTTCCGTGATGCTCCAAGTACGTGGCAGGGCATCACCTCTGCAATATAAAAATAGGTGGAGAAGCAACATCATGGCATGTAGCAGCTAAGGACTGACAAACATGCCCTAGTGAAAGTGTTCATGGTGTAGGATTCTGGAAAGCAGTTTTCTCAGCTAAAATGGAGAAAACTGGGCTTTTAAGGTCATACTTTATTGTTTTATTCTGCTTTGTGTTCTGGGGCTGGACAGTCCATCCCATCAGAACCAGTCACTCTGCAAACAGAATGTGTCTCCTGTTTAGACTGAACTAGCACTCAGTGTGGCATCTGATACTGTGTCAGATATGTGGGAGAAACCCAAGTTATACTATCTTACAGTCAGCTTTATTGATCAAATATTTGGCCTTACTGTTTTTTATTTTTAAGACAACTCATGATCCTTGAAATGTGCTAATTATTTTAACTGTATTTTTGTAGCTTACAATTTCCAACTCTTGAACAGACTTTACTTTCACTAATCTTGAACTGACTTTAGTCGTTTTGATTGACATAGGATAATTTCCATGAGTCAACTTTTTTAGCCACCTTCCCTTTCTATAGCAAAAAGAAGGCAGTAGAGGCTGTGTGGGGTTTTCTACCTTTTTTAAGCTTAGTTTACTACAGCTCAAAAAATAGCTCTGATCTGAGAATCTTCTTAAGGATTCTGAATGCAAATTTGAACTAGTTGTTTCTGAAAATAAGTAATTCTAAAAAAAAAACAAAGCAAAAACAAAAACAAAAAACGAATGTTTTCCTTGTGTTTCCTTTTTTTTCCCAAAAAATATTTTTCTTCTTCCATCTATAACACTACATATAACCATTTGTTCTAAGGATAACACAAAAATCTCTCCTAAATCTCTTAATTTTTCTGTGAGCTTGTCCATTTAACAGAGATAATTTATACCAAATTCTACTTAGCTCAGTTTTGGTGCAGAAGCAAGGCATAGTGACAGACACAGTAAAACAGCTTCTAATACTGGACAGGTGAGAAACAGGGGAAGGTTACTGAGCATGGATGGGCTTACCTAGGAGAGTCTGTTTGTCCACAAACTGCTTGGCCAAGGTCACGAGTCTGAGCATCTTTCCATTGACTTCATCTCAATCGGTTTCATGTTTCTCACTGAAATATGTTACCTTAATTTCTTAGCAAGAGTTTCACATTAATGTTCATTTACTGCATGGATAGATTAGAAAAGTGTGTTTTTCTGCTGAGATTAATGTATAATGACATCTATCCAAGGAATGCTTAAGTATTCACACTTCAGAGAAACTGACCTTTAAGCCACACTTAGTGAAAGTAAGCTAAAATCAGTATTGCATTCTTGTTTCCAAGGACACTTATAATCATCTTCTTAATTGTCCTTGACAATCTTATCATTAAAGATCTTGGCATTAATTAACTATATAATATCCTTTGCTTGATAAAATAAGCCTTGTTGGCACAATAGGCATTGTATTCTCTAGGCATTCTTTGCAGGGACTGTATCTATAGCAGGGGTCGTTCATGCTGTTAATGTTGCCTGGATGACACACAGATATTTGAAGCACTTAACTGTCTGAGAAGTAAGCTGAATGAAGGCAGTCGTGAAGCTGTAAAATATGTTCCAAATCAGTGTTTCTTAAGGGAGCTTTTATGCTTGGATTAGTATCAGTGTTTAATTGACAGACTCTTCACTTAGTTAATTACTTGGGCTATTGTAGCAGAAAGAGAGAAATGGACAAAAGCATTTGTGATATGAATCACTACCAATACAGAAACAAATATGTGAGTGCTATGAAGACTGACAGGAAAAATACCAAGTCCTATCTTTCTCCACTGTAGTGTGATCTTCTTTCAGCATTTTCAAAGGAATACTGAATTGCCACAGTAACATTGGTGGTTCAGAGGTGGCCAGGTTCAATACTTTCACATTTTTCAGATGACTATTGGGAAAAATAACAAGTTGAAGGCTGAAAATTCGATCTGTGTGTTGTATATTAAAACAGAAATTGCATTTAATTCTGTATCTTCACATACAAAAAACTTTGTGATGAACAAAATTTTACCAGTCTCAAATGTTAATCATCTTTGAATAATGAAAGATTTGAAAGATCTTTCTTAAAGCAAAATATGTAGCCTAACTATACCTTCCTGAACTATAACCATGCTATATCAAAGAGAGTTGTAATATATAGTTACAGTGCTTATGAAATCATCACTTCCCATTTTAAAAAATGGACAGGATGAAATTTTCAGTGTAGTCTGTAAGTGCACTGACACTGACCGTTTACAGTGTGAGCATGCACAAGATCTTTCAAGTTCAAATGAGGAAATATAGCAGTCTTGTTGAGAATGCCTTGCAGAAGGTACAGTCTCTTCTGATCTGGTCCAGGTTTACTGTCCTTGTCTTCATTGACTGCACCCAGCTACTGCATTATCAGGTCACCTCTACTGTCTCCTCTATCTGGAGGCTGGCAGGGAAGAAGAGTAAAGTGATAAATGGATGAGGTGATGTGTCTGGCTGAACTGACACATGGGTTAAGGCAGGACACACAAACTGGGGATCAGTGACAGAAAAACTGTCCTCTTAGGGGAGAGCCAACATCTAGATTGGTCTCAGCACATTGTGTATCCATGTGTCTGTGGTATATGCAATGTGTCTGAATGCAGAGACACCCAGTCAGAAGTTTATATAAATATACAACTGGAAGATTTATGGTTAATTTTGAACAGAAAACAATAAAAAAATCTTTTGACTCAGTGTGCTTGTCAGGTTATATTTGCCTTTAGCATTTTTTACCAACAAGATCCCTTCAACACCATTTTAGTGTGGAGTTACACTGCTAATGAAAACAGACCCTTACTGCATACCGTCTCATTTGATGATCCTCATGAAAAGTTGGCATTCTTCACTAAGGAAACCAGGAGCAGTTGCTGGGCAGAGGGAGACTGAACCCCATCTACTGTTGTCAGTGGGTCTGAAGTGGATGCAGAGATCTGCACATATACCCTGCTAATCTCTGAAGTGTTCATGCCCAGTAAAGAATCAGACCATGTTTTTTTTTTTTTTTTCCCCACAAAGCTTGATTTGCTTTCTCACTCCCTGAAGAAAGAATGAAGAGATTCCTAGATTCAAAAAAATTTTTTCTTCTCTGTTCTAACTTTGCAACTTCCTTTTTCTTGTAGAGGTTTGTCTTTTGCTAATCATTTTGCCAAACAAATTTAACAAGATAGTGGAAGTATTTCAAAGAGGGTTGCAAAAATCTGGATTCTCCAGCATTCCCTTTCCGGACTCACAGGAGACAGTTCATGTCAATTTAGAGATTTGCTTTT